>NC_091833.1:7160000-7785000 GCF_037783145.1 Equus przewalskii | reverse complement strand
ATGTGTTTTACGGCTGCTGGTTACCCAATTCTCCCTGATGTCAATATTGGTCCAGCCTGGACAAGGGTAGGCTTGCCAATGACATTGGGAAAGCAGCGTGGGCATGGAGAAGGGACAGCTGCCTCTTTACTGCGCTGGCATGGAGACAGCGCTGCTTCACATCTGCCCACTCTCCATTGGCAGGAACGGATCTCATGACTCCAGTTAATGTGGGGGGCCTGGGGCATGCGTTCCCAGATGGGCAGCATTGTCTCAGTGATAAGTCCACACTGGGAGAGGGGACCTTCAAGTGTGAGCCATCACAGCAAGCCCTCCACCACCTGGTCACTACCTCTCCCAGGAACCCCAGCACTCCTGTTTCCAACCAGCCTTCCAGGCAGCCTGAGGACCCAGGAGGTGTCAGCAGGAAGGTACAGCCCTTTGAAGGGGCAGACGTGGAGGAGATTCTAGAAGAGAGAGGCCACCTGAGCTCACCCACAGGGGAACCAAGCATGTGCTGAGGCCATGAGAAAGTCAGCTTCTCAAAAAGTTTTGACACCACAGCAGTGTGGTTGAGAGCATGGGTTGTAATGTTGTGCAGCTTTTGTTCAACCCTCAGCTCTTCCTCGTACTCGCTGTGTGACTGTGGGCCAGTTCCCGACCAGGCTGAGCCCCAGGAGAGAATAGTCTCAACTCACAGGGTTATTTGAGGTCTAAGTGAGATCCTGCAAACAAAACACAGCACAGTGTTTGCCACACAGTGAGCTCTCAATAAATATTTGTCAAATGAACGTCTGAACAAAGAAAAGTGGAAAATACTAATAAGTATAAACTCTCACAATACTACAGGCAAGAAATGGCTATTGTAATACTAATTAGATGTGTAACCTTCTGAAATTTTTCCTGTGCAAATAAAGATATGTATTTTTAATAAAATGGGATATTATATATGACTGGAGTTTTAGAAAGTATTTCTTTATTTTATTAAATATGACTCACATACCATAAAATTCACCTTTTTAAAGTACAATTCAGTGGTTTTAGTACATTCCAAAGTTGTGAAAGCAATACCTCTATCTAATCCCAAGACATTTCCATCACTCCAAGAAAAACCTCACACCCATTACCAGTCATCCACATTCTCTTCTCCTCTAGCCCTTAGCAACATCTAATACACTTTCTGTCTCTATGGATTTGCTTATTCTGAACATTTCTTATAAAGAGAATCACGCAATATGTGGCCTTCTGTGTATGGATTCATTCATTAGCATAGTTTTCAGTAGTCATCCATGCTGTGACAAGTATTCATACTTCATTCTTTTTTTTTTTTTTTTTTTACAGATTTTATTTTTTCCTTTTTCTCCCCAAAGCCCCCCGGTACATAGTTGTGTATTCTTCGTTGTGGGTCCTTCTAGTTGTGGCATGTGGGATGCTGCCTCAGCGTGGTCTGACGAGCAGTGCCATGTCCGCGCCCAGGATTCGAACCAACGAAACACTGGGCCGCCTGCAGCGGAGCGCGCGAACTTAACCACTCCGCCACGGGGCCAGCCCCTATACTTCATTCTTTTTATAGTGAATAATATTCCATTGTGTGGATAGATCACATTTTATTTGCCCATTCATCAGTTGATGGACATTTGTGTTGTTTCTACTTTTGACTATTACGAATAATGTTATTTGTATACAAGTTTTTGTATGGATATGCCTTCAGTTATCTCGGGTACATTGTAGGAGTGGAATTTCTGGGAAATATGGTAACTGCATGTTTAATTTTTGAGGAACTGTCGAATTGTATCCCAAAGAGCAGTCATAACTATTTTGTAATCTGTTCTCTTCCCTTCACAATAAACCATGACTGCCTTTCCTTGTCAATAAATATAGATGTTCATCACCAGTTTGAGCAAATGCATCATATGTCCTTAGCCAACTGTACCAGAGTGTATTTAATGAATTCCTCATTGTTGGAAATTTAGTGAATCTATGAAATAGGCTTTGAGTATCTTCCTTGTGTCTCCAGCAGGTAAATGAGACTTTCTTAGTTGTCTTTTTCAGGCACTTCGTATCCCTCTATTTTGATGCTTTCACAATGCATTGCAATTCACACACCCCCACACACAGCCCATCTGTCTCATCTACTACACAGTGAGCTCCTTGAGGAGACGGCACATGTTTTGAATTCATCTTTGTATTTATAACACTTAGCATACTGCCCAACATTTGGCAAATGTTTGAAGAATGAATGAATAAATGGAGTTTTGAACAAATGGAAGGATGGATGGATAATGAGAGCCAAGGACTATGGAGGGATGGAGTCTGTTTATGTAAGAAAATTCTGCTCAAAGATCCTTGCCTCTAGAGGTAATGGGTTCCCTCACCCTGGAGGTGTGTGAAAGGAGGCTGAGTCACTTGGCAGGAATATTGTAAAGGTTTTTTTAGGCATCAGAAAGGAGACTGGATGCAATTTAAGGTGCTTCCAAACCTGACAGCATAGAACCCTATGAAATAGAAGCCCAGGGAAAGAAGAGATTTGTCCTCAGTTCCCCAGCTGAGCAGCGGTAGGGCTAGGAGCTGCTCTAAAAGTTTTCAAGCTTATTCCGAGGACCCCAGACCCAAGTGTCCCCTTCTCTAAAGGCATCTGTCTGTTTGTGCCTGCCTTTGAGAAGTTTGCAGTGCACTGAGGTTAGAGTCCAGGAAGGGAGCAACCCTTACGTAACAAGTTGTTTCTCCAGTCTGTAGCTATCAGTAATCGGAGAGTTTATTTCAGGCTGTTTAGACAAAAGAGGGTAAACTTTTTGCAGGTGTCGCATAGAGGTCCCAACAGACACCCAGAGTGATCTTTGGAACGGAGAGAGTCTTTTTTTTTTTTTTTTTTTTAAAGATTTTATTTTTTTCCTTTTTCTCCCCAAAGCCCCCCCGGTACATAGTTGTGTATTCTTCATTGTGGGTTCTTCTAGTTGTGGCATGTGGGACGCTGCCTCAGCGTGGTCTGGTGAGCAGTGCCATGTCCGCGCCCAGGATTCGAACTAACGAAACACTGGGCCGCCTGCAGCGGAGCGCGCGAACTTAACCACTGGGCCACGGGGCCAGCCCCCGGAGAGAGTCTTTTTGCTGTTTTCTGATTAGACTATTGGGTGAGAGATGGGGCGGGAGCTGGAGGTGGGCGGGAGCTGGAGGTGGGCGGGAGCTGAGGGGCAGGGCTGTGGGGCTGACTGCACAGCCCCTCTACCTGGCGCAAAAACCTGCAGGCCGAGAGAGGAGCTGAGATCCTTCCATGATGTGGCTCTTCGCTCTGGTCCTGTTCTCCCTGGCCATTTCCACAGTTTGGGGTGAGTCCTCCCGAAATACAAATGGTGGGGCACATTGGAAATCCTTCTCTGGGGAATAGCCAAAGAAGATACTTACAGGACCAAGGCATGACAGGTCCTGAATTGCAGCAGCTGCCCTCCAGACATGGAGCGCCCAGCCACCAGCCTCAGCCGTGGGAAGATAGACACCCAACCCCAGCTTCCTTCCCCAAGCACAGGAGAAAAGACAGCTATCCTCGTGTCTCGCAGATGCGAACTTTGACAGCTCAGTTTATTTTCCCCTTGATTATTAATCTGGATATGGACAAATCATGGAGAATGGCTTAGCAGAATATAAATATCGACTTTGGGAGCTGAGTTTGTGGGTTCAAGTCCCAGCTCAGCACTTACTAGCTGTGTGTCCTTAGGGATGTTACTTCACTTTTCTGTGCCTCAGTGCCCCTTTTTTAAAATGGAGATGAGGACAGTTCGTACCTCGTTGGGCTGTCGTGAGGAGGAAATGCGTTGTTGTTTCTAAAAAGCATATTTGCTGATATGAAGAGAGTGCAACAAAAGGATTCATAAATAAAAGGATTGTTTCACTATACAGTATTAATAGAAATTTGAAGCCTGGTATGGCCATTAGAGCAGGAGCCGACTGCCACTTAAAAGATAGTTTGCTACTCTCAGTTCCAAAGGGGAGGGGCATGCCACCACTATGCTGGGCCATGAGGTGAGGCAGCCGGGGGGTCAGGAGGCAGAGGAAAGAGGAGGAATTGGGGGCAAGAGTCTTCATCCTGGTTGCTGTGGGAAGGAAGGGGCGAGGCAGGATAAGCAGGTTTCAGATGAGAAAACTAAAGAACTTCAGTGGGCTCAGGGGCCTCAGGGCTGTTTGAAGTTATGACCACTGCTCACCTCCTGGCAAGGCCGTCCCTTTTCCATCTTCAGAAAGTCCATACTGGTTGCCTGCATTTCCTCAGCTTCCTCATCCATAAAACAGGCATATGAACACCTACCTAGGAAGGCTTTTGTGAAGATTAATTTAATGGTCCTGGAATACACATCCAGTACATAGGAAGTACTCAGTATACAAACATTACCTGTAACACACGTGGTAACTGTTGCTCTTACCACTATGGCTGATGCCTCTCACCCCATCGCCCACTTTGTCACCCTTGGCATCTGGCTCCTGTCCACTTCATCTCTCCTGAAGGTTAGCATTGGGTTTTCTTCTTTAAGAACAAATCTGGGTTATTCTTTCTGCTCTGGCCACACACTTTGAGGGAGATGCTGCCCTTTTGTCTACATCTAAAGTACAGCAGTTGGGAGGACGAGAGGCTACACATCATTTCCTACGAGGAACGCTGGAACCATCTGAGGACGGACAAGAGGAGGCCTGAGGGATGGGCAGGCTCAGGGGTCTGCAAGGCCGCTGCCACATGGGAGCTCAGGACGGGCCACAGCAGGTAGAAGCAGGGCTGATGTGGAAGCTGCAGGGGAGGAACTTCAGCTCAGCGAGGAAGAGCTGTCTGCTCCACAAGAACGGAACAGACAGGGATCTGACCCCAGTCTCAGCCCCTCTGGACGACCCTGCTCAGAGCCGCCAGAAGAATCCTCCTCAAGCTGATGGTCTTACGCTTCCATACTCCAGAGCTGTTCACTGATGCTCATTTACCCACAATAAAGCTCAAATCCTTAGCCTGGCATTCGAGGCCCTCCCAGACGTGAACCTCTCTCACCCCAAGATTATTTTCCACTCCCCCATAGACTCCCTCTGCCTCACATGGGCCATCACTCTTCCTCGGGCAGGCCTTGCCTTTTGCTGTCTCAGAGCCTCACCTCGGCACATTCTCTTCTCTGCTCTATACCTTTATACCCCCTCGCCCATCTCCCCCTGCTCAGTCTCACCTACTGCAAGTCCCAGCTCCAAGGTCACCGCCTCCATGATGCCAACAATCAGAAGCCCTCGCTCCCTCTTCTAACTCCTGCAGGACCCCACTGGTCCCTCTCTCAGGACACTGACCACTGTCTCCCCAGCAGTAGGGTCGAGCATGTATGTGGCTCATTCTCCCCACAAGGCTCAGAGCTTCTGAGAAGAGGGGCCGCCTCTTGTCCATCCTCCCATCCAGCACGCAGCTCAGCGCCAGGATCCTCGTGGATAACTGTCTCCAGGGCTCCTGAGAGCGCAACCCAATGTCTGCTTCACTCCCAGCAGCTCGCCTCCTTGCATTTCCTTCTCACTTGATGCCGTTTTACCTCCATGTCCACTTTGCTCCTTAAGACAGCCCTGGGAGTTAGGAAGGACAGTTGACCTCCTCTCCCTTTTACATAAGAAGAAACTGAGGCCTAGAGAGTTGAGGTGGCTCATTCAAGGTCACATGCTGAAAGCAGCAAGACTCCCAGAATCCAGGTCAAGCCTTTCACTGCTGATGTGTCCTCATTTCCTCTCGCTGTCCCGCAGGGCACCCATCCTCGCCGCCTGTGGTGGACACCGCGCAGGGCAAGGTCCTGGGGAAGCACGTCAGCCTGGAAGGATTTGCACAGCCCGTGGCCGTTTTCCTGGGGGTCCCTTTTGCCAAGCCCCCCCTGGGATCCCTGAGGTTTGCTCCGCCGCAGCCTGCAGATCCATGGCCCTTCGTGAAGAACACCACCTCCTACCCTCCCATGTAAGCCGGGGGGCTTTGGCATCTTTCAGTGGGTGTGTGCCTCAAAGTGACGCAGGAAGGAGCCAAGGCCATCCTCCGAGTGGCTCATACTTTGTTCTAGAATCCTCAAGACACTGTAGATCCTTAGAGACATTCCAGAACTCTCACAGCATTCTGGAGCCCTCTATTCAACACATAGTTATAGAGCACCTACTGTGTGCCAGGCATGTTCTAGGTCCTGGGATCCATCAGTGAACAGAACAAAGATCCTGTCTTCATGGAACTTGCATTCTAGGAGGAGATATAGGTAATGAACAACATGAAAATTAACAAATGAATTAGTAATATGTTAGAATATGGTAAGTGCTTTGATGAAAATAAAGCGTTGAGCAGTGAGGAGGATCAGAGGTAATGATTCTATTACTTCTTCTCTTTTGAATTTTGCCATAGTTGGCAGGTAGGGCAAGCCAGGCAGTGTGTGAGTAGAGAGTGCTTTGGGGTGGTGACCAGGCAAGTTCTCAACTCCCAGGTGTGTCTAGCCACCTAGTCAGGAGCAGAGCAATGCTTGGTGTGTCCCATTCACTCTGGTCAATTTTGGCAAAGAAGCCCCTCAACCACACCCCAAGACACCGGGATGCCTACCTGCATCCATTCAGACCTTACTCATCTCAGTAAGGCATTTCTGGGAATTTCCAGGGTCTACCTCTTGCTGCCTGCTTTTCTTTTCTCTTTTCTTTTTTTCTCTTCTCTACTCTTATCCTCTTCCTTCCTTCTCTCCATCCTTTCTTCCTTTTTAAAATAATATTCACTATTTGTAGTTCTGGTTACAAGTGTAATACATGCTGATTACAGAAAAGTGAGGAAGTACGGATAAGTAAAGGTAAGAAAATGAAATTCATATACAATTTCATCCCCTGGAGAGAACTGCTGCTCATATTTTTTATTCTATTTTTGCAGTCTTTTATCTGTTGCATATTTTCTTCCTTAGAAACAGAATCGTAGAAGATTGTGCACCCAGTTCCAGTGTGTGTGTGTTTTTTTTCCCACGCCGACAAGCAATTCTCAGATACCAGCTGAGTGTCCTACAATTCAATTAAATTCAGACACTGTTTACCAGGAGGTAGCATCAGATGCCACAGTTTAAAGGCTCAATCCTACAAGACTGTCCTCTGCTTCAGATGCCAATACAAGTCGAGGTTGTTACCTGTGCTTCTGGCTGACCGGCTATAAACCAGAGGGTGCCACGAGACCCTCCTTGGGTTCCACTCATTTGTTAGAGCAGCTCACAGAACTCGGGAAATTAGTTTACTCTCTAGATGACCAATTTATTACAGAGTATATTAAAGGATAGGAATCAACAGCCACATGAAGAGTTACATAGAGTGAGGTCCTGAACAAAGCAGCCTCCATTCCTGCAGAGTTTTGGGCCTGGCACACTGGCACATGGACCTGTTCTGGTTCACCCACCTGGAAGCTCTCTGAACCCCTGTCCTTTGGTTTCCTATGGATGCTTCCTTACATATGAATGATCAATTAAATCATCGGCCATTGATCATTGGTTTAACCTCCAGCCCCTCTCCTTTCCCAAGAGGTCAGTGGGTGGACCGAAAAGCCCAAACCTCTAATCACTGGTTGGTTCTCCTGGCAACCAGTATCCATCCTCAGGTGTAGTCCAGAAGTCACCTCATTAATATAACAAAAGACACCTTTATTGTTCTCATCACTTAGGAAATGCCAAGGATTTTAGAAGCTCTGTGCCAGAAACTGGATGAAAACCAAATATATACTTCTTATCATAAATCACAATATCCCATCACACTATACATATAGTTTGGATGCCTGCTTTGCTCGGTTATAAGTATATAATGACCATCATTCTGTGCCATCAAATATCACAGCCTGACATTTAATAGCTGCCTTACATTGAGAATTGAATTATAATCGATTTACCCGATCTCTTATTTGAGGTCATTAAGTTGTTCTTAATGTTTTGGTAACACAAATAGCACTCTAATGAACATCCTGTAGCTAAATGTTCATACATTTTTATGAATATTTTTGGAGAAGTTGCAAGAAATATAATTTCTGAGTCAAAGAGCATGCACCTTTTCTTAAATTTCCCTCCACTAATGCTGCAACTACACTTCTTCCATTAATTTATGAAAACTTCCATTCATCAGAACTTTGGCAATGCTGGGGCCATTAAAAAATGTTTTTGGTTAATGGACAGGAAAAATAATAATTATTATTGTCATCATAATTATATGTATAATTTTGCTATTTATTTGAATACTAATTGTATTGAGCTCTTTTCTCCCTTTTTGACATTGGAATTTCTTCTTTTATGAATATTACGCCCCTTGCTCTCAGGGATCCAGTGAAATTTGCCCAGGATGGAGATCAGGAAGTCATCTTTGCAGCCTCTGACTCTGCCACTTGACAGCTGGGACGTCCAAGCACCTTAGCGCCTCAGCCACCTCATCTACACACCAGGGCAGTGATGCCTGCCTTCTGGGTGCACTGAGATCAGGAACCGTTGCTTATAATGTCCTCGGAAATATAAGCACTACAGAGTAGAGGTCTGTGTGACCAGGCTTAGTGACCTTGAGCAGTTTCTCTAATCTCCCTGTCCCTCAGTTTTCTCAAGTATACAATGAGGATAACAACAGAACCTATGTTACGGGGCTGATCTGAGGATTAAATGAGTTAGTACACAGGAGAACTTAAAACAAGTTTGGCATGCTGGGACAACTCAGTGAATGCCACCGGTTATAATCTATGTGGGATGTTTAAGATCTGTTATTAGGGCAACCAAGAGCCCTTGCCTGGGATGCGCTGATGATAGAATCTTAGCATGTCAGGGCTGAAAGACCCTTACGGAAATCACTCCCCTCGCTTAGACCTCCCAGATTCAGGCCAGCCAGGCAAGGTACTCACCCAAGGTCACCCAGCAAATTGGTGGCTGAGGCAGGACTAGAATGCAGTTCTCCTGATGTTGCCTCACAAATATTTCATCCCTGATCTGTTGTATACACTAAATGTCTGCCATTTGAGTGACTTCTTGTGGTTTATAGAAGTCCCTCGTGGACTAGAACACCTGGTTTACCTGGTGGAGGAACATGGTCACCCTGCAGTCCACCACACAGAGCCCGGTGGAGAGCCAGGCTGTGTCCGAGGCATGCAGGAAATGGTCCTCTCCCAGGTGTAGGGGCAGCCTCCTCTCCTTGACCCAGGGCAGCCCAAAGGCTCTGGGAAGGGGACAGGTGCCAGGACTCACTGTACACAGTCCTGGAATACTTTAGTGAGTCCCGTGGCCCCCCTCCCAGATCCCGAGATAACTTCCTGCCCATTCAAGTGTCTTGAATGTGGTAAGAGCAACTCTGTTACAGGTCTAACCCACCCAGTCCAAGGCCAGGCCTGACCGCAGGAGACATCTTGCTCAGCTCTGACTGAACCTCAGGAGTTCTTCCTTCTCCCCTCCCCTCCCAGGTGCTCCCAGGACACAGTGGCAGGGCAGATGCTCTCAGACCTCTTTACCAACAGAAAGGAGAACATTTCTGTCCAGTTTTCCGAAGACTGTCTTTACCTAAACATTTACACTCCCGCTGACTTGACGAAGGAGAGCAGGCTGCCGGTAAGCAGTGGATACCACTGGTCAAGGCTGGTGAGTTCCAGCCCTCCAGGATCTTCTGGTATAGACTGGAAGAGGATGAAGGTAGCTTGGGGTGGGGGCATTAGGCAACATGACTGTTTCAGGAGCCACAGGGCTTCCTTTTCCCACCACAGCCAGACCACGTGACCACAGGAAAAAACAAGATTTCCCACCTCAATTTCCGCTGATGACAGACATAGGACCTCTGGGGAGTTTGCTGTAATCTGTAGTGTACATTTTAGTTTTTCCAGTTCTCTCAAACTAATCGAGGGACAAGAATGATTGCCCTTAGTTGCTGGATTAGGAATCTGATACCCAGAGCGGTTAGATTAGAATTTCCAATAAACTTGGAATTGGAAGGAATGTTAGAGACAAGCCAACAGCTCTACCCTTCCGAGCACCCAGCCACCTCCTGGGACACAGCCGGCATGACGCCCAGGAGTGGAGGGGGTGTCCGTGAACTCACGGCTAGAAGCGTCACTGCACATGCTTGGCCCAAAGAGGTCGGAACAAAGATTCATCCATTCATTCATTCATTCTTCTGTTTTGTACTCAGTGCCCAATACACAGAGCTAGACTTGGGGGTTAGGAGAAAGGAGGAATATCAAAGCATTACCAAGCAGCCCCTGCCTTTGAGGGTCTTGCCATCTGGGCTGCACAGACGAACACTAACTTCAGCAAATCTCTGCTGCCCCGACCTCGGCTCAGCCTTCACTCAGAGATGACTGAGACTCAGCCGCTCCACCTGGAGGCAGGTGGAGATCAGACGTGTGGGAGGAACAGGGGCTCTGGAACCTGCAGGCAGGAGACCTCTAGCTATGGACACAGTTGCTGGAACTTCAGGACCTGGGTTTAAATCCTGGTTCTGCCTTTTACTAGCTGAGACACCTGGCTCTCTGTCCTCAAAAGGAGAATAATCACATATGAGGATTCAATGACGATGATCAGGCTTTCTCTCAGTGCCTGGAAGCCAGGACAGTGCTCCTGACACGTCACTTAGAGCTGAAGGGAAGATCTTCCTCCTTCCCTAACAGCCGACCTACTGCACCCTGGACATTGGCTGCAGTGCGCTGGGTGGCCCATCATGTGGATCTGGAGCCAGACCGCCTGGGTTCAAGTCCCGCTTCCACCTCTTATTAGCTGTGCGACCTAGGGCAGGTTAAGTGCCTCAGTTTCCCTGTCTGTTAAATGGGGCAATAGCAGTCCCTACTTCATGGGTGGTTTAATTTCAAATGCTCAAACAATACTTGGCACATACCTCGTGTTCTGACTGTTTTTATTAACAAAATTATTGCAATGCTATTATGTTAGCCATTCTCAGTTTACTGCTATGTGAGCTTTTTAAACGCAAGAGCCACATGTTACATATTATTGTGACCACTCTCAATCCTCATCACATCCCTGGCACATAGTAGGTTCTCAGATCATGTTAGTCAAATGATTGAGGACTTCTTGGAGGAGGTGGCTTTTAGGCTGGGCTTTGGAGTATCGGTGGGATTTGGGGATGCAGAGGAATCGGGAGGAGGCAGAGGGAAATCCTATCTGGAAGATACACCACTGCGGGCATGTGTGTCTCTTGAGATAATCATTCACACATGAGAGAAGTTTAACTCACTGCAAAGGAGATAACTAAGATGAAGCTGAAGTACAAGGGCTGCCACACGCAGAGTATATTGAGCTGGGTGAGGGGTCCAGGCATGAGGATGATGGGAGTGCTGGGGAGAAGATGTCCCTCTGAGCCTTGGCTGTTCCCATGATGGTGTTCTCAGCAGGAAGAGCCCTGGAAGAAGGAGGCACTGAGGCTGGGGAGACAGGCAGGGGCAACGAGGATGCATTGAGTGGGGTGGTGGCCTGGGCCCCAGCTGGGAGAGTGGGGGAGGAGAGCAACTGCCTGCTCCAACGTGGCTGGGGACTGCTGGACTTCAGGGCTCCTTGAGTCATTGCTAAGAGGTAGGCGACCAAAGCAGACGGCCTGTTGAGGTCCTTCTCAACTCTGCTGCTTATGACCAGTGTTCTTGCTTCCTCCCTGTCCAGGTGATGGTGTGGATCCACGGAGGTGGGCTGGTTCTAGGTGGAGCATCAACCTATGATGGGCGGGTCCTCTCTGCCCATGAAAACGTGGTGGTGGTGACCATTCAGTACCGCCTGGGCATCTGGGGATTCCTCAGGTAAGATATTGGACTCCGCCCACTCCACATTGGCCCCCAAAGTGAGGGTGCTAGGACTCGGCTCTTGTCATGTCAGTGCTCAAGGGGATCTTTGCTAAATTCCCTAGTAAGGCCTGCAAGTCCTTTCATAATTGCGCTCCACCCACCTCCTCATTCCCCAGGCACACTGGTCCCCTGCTTCTGAGGTTTTGCATGTGATTTTTCCTCTGCCTAGAATGCCTTTTCTACCTGACAAACTCTTATGCATTCTGAAAGGTCCTACTCAAATGTTACCTCCTCAGAAATACTCATCTCCTTTTCACCTGTGCTGCCCCAGCACGTTGCAACCTCTAAAGTGACAGTTAGCATGCAGCACAGCAGTTAGAGGCTTACACATCTTACCTCATGGGAAAGGAAGGCAGGAGCAGACTCATGATGGGAGCTCAGGGAATGCTTGTGGGTGAGGAATGGTTGGCTAGATCTGAGAGGTTGTCAGAGCATATGATCTCAATGCACAGCCCTCCCAGGGAATATCAGATCCTCTCATCCTATTTCCTTCTGCATTTGGCACACACATGAGTCAAGCCTAGAGTCTTCTCCGTCAAGTCTCCATGGAAACAGAACCAGGTTTCCTGCAGGACACAGTTACCATGAGCCTTTTCTGAGTGCACTGGCCCCAGCATCTCTGACCCTGAGATGGCTGATGGGTGGGCTGGGGGGCGGGCGGGGACTACTCTCTGGAAAGACCTATGGAGCTGGAGAAAGTTATCCCAGGTGAGTCCAGAGATGTATCGGCTTCATTAAGACTACTAATCCCTTTCACCCATGGCCCTTTTCTCTGCTCCCTTTTACAGTAAAACTGTTACATTGGCTCTCCCCACGTCCTCTCCTCCCAGCCTCCCCTCTACCTATGCCAGTTAGGTATTCACCCCAACTACACCACCAGACAGTTCTGGCCAAGGTCACCAATGACCCGCCAGATCTTGGCCCAACCTTGGCAAACAACCACACACAGTCTTGGCAGCATCCACACATGATCACTCACACCATTTTGAAATGCTTCCTCTCTCAGCTCCTGGCCACCTCCTACCTCATGGACTGCTCGTTCACTGCATCCTGGTCCTCCCTGACCTCGGGCCTCTGTGTTCGTGTCCCTCACCATCCCCACTACTGCCCTGAGCAACCTCAGAGGGCACATTCGCTGTCTCTATTTTGAGCTCCAACTTCCCTTTTGAAACCCAGATGCGCATATGAACTATCTCGTTCTACATCCTGCTGTCTCCACTGGACGTTACAGGGCACCTCACACTTTACATGAACAGACTCAACTCTTGACTCCCACTGCCCCTCCCCCAAAACACTCCCACTTTCCCACAGCGCCTCCTGCTCAGCTCCTGCAGCTCCATCCTTCTGCTTGCTCAGAATAAAGGTCCTGTGGTCAGCCTTGACTCTTCCCTTTTTCTCATACCCCACATCCGGTTGGTCAGCAAATCCTCTGCTTCCACGTTTAACATTCATTTAGAATTCAGTCAGTTCTCACCTCCTCCCTTGCACACACCCTAAGCTAAGCCCTCTGTGTCTCTCACCTGGATTATTGTAATAACGGCTACTTTTATAATCTTGCTAATTTTATACTCCGTGTGATCTGCACAGTGATCATTTAAGACATAAAGAGAATCATGTCCTTCTGCAGTGACTTGCCACATTACTTACAATGACATCCAGTCCTTACCAAGGGCCACAGGGCCCTCTCTAGCTACATGTCCTACACTCACACTTTGTTCACTGGACCACGGGCCCTTTGCACTTGCTGTTTATTCTTCCTGGAATTCCCTTCTTTGGATAGTTGCGAGGCTCATACTCTCATTTATTCAGGTCTCTACTCAAATGCCACAGCCTCAAAGAGGCCTTCCTTGGTCATGTGATCTCAAATAGGATCCCACTGCCCCACCTCTGCCTGTTCCTTTACCAGGTTTTATTTCTCCTGAAAGCATTTTCACTACCTGATATATACTCTATACTTTTCTCTTTATTTGTTTATGATCCATAGTGTGAGCTCTGTGCAGTCAGAGATTTACCTGTTTTGTTCTCAGAAGAGCTCCTGGCTACTAGAACAGCGTTGGCACATGGTAGATGCTCGATGAATAGATGCTGGATGAAGGAATGTAGAACCAACAACAGAACAATGCTACAGGAGAGGAAGGCAGGTGGAGAGCCCTGTGTCAGGGCTGTGAAGGCCCCGTCTTATTCCAGAAGGCTCACCTAGATCCCCCAGCCCCATCTGTGGTCCTGAGAGCCCTGCCGCAACATCTCTGCTTCCACCCACCCTGTTCTCTTACTCACAGCACAGGGGATGAACACAGCCGGGGAAACTGGGGTCACTTGGACCAGCTGGCTGCATTGCGCTGGGTCCAGGAGAACATCGCCAACTTTGGAGGGGACCCCGGCTCCGTGACCATCTTCGGACAGTCAGCGGGAGGTGCAAGTGTCTCTGTTCTTGTAAGTGTTCCTGGTTCTGATGTGGCTCCTGATGGGATCTTTACAGATCAGCCAATCTAGCCTGGGGCACCTGTACTTACAAGACCTGGATTTAAGGCTGACCCCACCTTGCACAGCCTCAGATGGTGCAGAGCTAATGGCAAAACTCTCCTTGGCCCCCAGGAAGCTCAGAGCTCAGCTTAGCATCCTGGGTCCATAAGAATCTCCAGCAGCTGCTGCTACAAAGGCATTCCTCTCTTCTCACTTGGTTGAGCTTCTCTCTCCTTTCTAATCATTTTGACATTAGGACTCACCTCCTTCTCTTGGGAATTAGGTATAGGTATAAATTCTGAATGAGAGGAGGCAACCATGAGAGTTGGGCAGAGTGTCGTGGTTTTGCTTGAAGCCAGATCTATGTGTCAAGGGGACACGAGCACTAAGAACAGCTCAGGGGCCTCCTCTCAGGTGGTCTGATGTCTAGTCCATGCCCAAGAGGGAGGGCAGCAGTCTCTGGACTGAGTGATCGAGCTGGGCTGAGGGAAGCAGGTAAGAGGAAGGAGGGGTTAGAAGGTGGGATGGGGAGGGATGGGACAGGGGATATGGGACACAGACATGACCTGGGAACCTGGTGAGGGGGATGGGGCTGAGGGAGACACTGAGAGAAGCAAAGATAGAAAACCAGATTAGAAGGTGCTGGAAGCTGTGAAGACCCCTCCAGCTGCCTCACAGTTGAGCAGAGGGTCGGCCCTATTACCATACTTTTAAAACATGTATTGGTTTCATAGTTGATACTCAAAGGGAAATGTTTCTATATTTTATACAGTTGAGAAAAAGGAAAAGTACAGATAACCCCAGAGAAGAAAATTGTCATCCACAATCTCATTCCAGAGATACTTACCATGGACATCTTGAGACATATTTTTCTAGACTTTTTTCCATGACCCACTCTATCCATCTATCTATCATCTACCTATGATTTTTTTCAAAGAAAATCCTTCCTTAGCATTATAATAAAATATTTCCCTAGCCATTAAGTGCTCTTCCATAATATTATTTTTTAAGGTCACATAGTACCCCATGGTAAAAATGAAAAATAGCTTATTCAGCCAATCTCATAATATTGGAACCTTGAGTTATTTACAATTTTAACTATTTGAACAGAATGAGCATTCTTAGAAATCGTTGTACGCCTCCATAGTCATTTTTCTAAGGATATATTCTGAGTAATGGAAATGCAGAATCAGAACCGTGTCTTTAAAGTGTTGCTAGGACTTTCTAAGATTCTTTCAGATACTCTTGATTGCTATAATCAGCATGCATGCCACACACTTCCTGTTCTATCCTTCACTCTGTGTTCCTGGCTGCCTCCAGCTGAGGGAGGTTTCCTTGGATAATCTGAGTCCCAGGATCAGCCTGGGGTGCAGGCCAGGCCAGGCGAGGACCAGTCATGTCCACTGAGCCCCAGGGTCTCCAGGGGAAGGGTCCAGGGCAGAGCTGGGATGGGAGTAGCTCTTGCAGACCCCTCCTGTGAGCATAAACTCTCTTCCTTCCCACTCCCCTCCCAGGTGTTATCTCCACTGGCCAAGGACCTCTTCCATCGGGCCATCTCGGAGAGTGGCGTGGCCCTCACTGCTGTTGTGGCTGATGACTACATGAGGGCTGCAGTTCAGGTAGGGTGGGATGGAACGCCTCTTTATTGATCGATGGAAGGGACGTGGCTCCTGAATCCTGCTGTCGCCTGTGATCTCTGCAGCAATTTGCCAACTTTTCTGGGTGTAACACCACCACCTCAGCTGTCATTGTTGACTGCCTGCGCCAGAAGTCAGAGAAGGAGCTCCTGGAGGCATCACTGAAGATGGTAGGTGCATCCATTCTTGTGGCCACACAAGCCCCCACCCTGTAAACTTGGCCTCAGGCTTCAACATTTCAGTTGTCCCTTTGCCCTGGAAAAACTACCTGGAACATTGTCTCCTCTCTCAGGAGCAGTGTCAGCCTCTGGATCTGAAATAACAATTTTCTTTTTTTCTTTTTTGTTATGAAGTATCTCAAACATTAGCAAAGTCAAAAAATAACACAGTGGACAAATGTGTGATAATCCCCCAGCTGTATTAAAACTATTCTTGTTTTCAGATGTGTATATACACTTTAATTGAGGTAGCGTTGGTTTGCAACATTACATAACTTTCAGGTGTACATCATCATATTTTAACTTCTGTATAGACTATATCGTGTTTACCTCCAAAAGTCTAGTTTCCGTCTGTTACTGTACACTTATCCCCTTTTACCCCTTTTCCCCTCCCCACACACCCCTTCCTATGTTGTAACCATCAATCTGTTCTCTGTATCTATGTGTTTGGTATTTTTTAAAATCTTCCACATGTGAACAAAATCATATGATATTTATCTTTCTCCATTTGACTTATTTCACTTAGCATAATACTCTCAAGGTCAATCCATGATGTTGTAAATTGCAAGGTTTCATCTTTATTATGGCTGAGTAGTATTCCATTGTGTGTATATGTATATATATATATATATAGCACATCTTCTTAATCCATTCATCTGTTGGTGGGCACTTAGGTTGTTTCCAAGTATTGGCTGTTATAAATAATACTGCAATGAACATAGGGGTGGAATATATCTTTTCAAATTCATATTTTCACATTCTTTGGCTAAATACCCAGAAGTGGAGTAGCTGGATCATATGGTAGTTCAATTTTTAATTTTTTGAGGAGTCTCTATACTGTTTTCCACAGAGGCTGCACCAATTTACATTCCTACCAGCACTGTACGAGGGTTCCCTTTTCTCCACAATCTCTCCAACACTTGGTATTTCTTATCTTTTTAATAATAGCCATTCTGACAGGCATAAGGTGATATCTCATTGTGGTTTTGATTTTCACTTCCGTAATAATTAGTGATGTTGAACATCAAATGTATTTTTAAGAAGTTTAACACTACATATTCCCGGAGGTACCTACCATCGTGAATGTTGGGGGGCGGGGACATTAAGAACAAAGATTTTCAGAAAGGTCATCACAATTTATGTCAGTTAATTTAGAATCCTAAATTAACCCAATAGTTGCCCAATTTTCTAGATTTTCAGAGACTCTTCCTTGATTGTGATTCTCAAATATCCATACATCCACTCATTAATCTATCCAACTAACCATCCATCAATTCATCCATCCATCTATCCACTCATTATCTTATTATCCATCTATCCATCCAAAACTCTATCCAATTCATCGATATCCTTTTATCAATCTAGCATCAATCCATCTGTGACTTTCATTCATCTGTTATCAATCATCCATGCATCATCAGCCACCATATTATCTTCACTCCATCATTCTTCCTTCTAAAATCAATGATCCATCCATCACCTATCTGTAGTTATCATCCACCTAGCCACTTATCTATCCAATTCACACATACTCCATGTATTGACCAACTCCATCCATCCATTCATTCATCCATCCATGCTAGGTATATGGGGAGGGGGTGGTAAAAGGGATGATGATGCAAACTTGAATTGAATATAGTCCCTGCTCACAAGAAATTATTCAGGAGAAACATACCATACTTTGTGGGTTATATACTTTGGGGGTTAAGTGTGATAGTAGTATAGAGACAGGAAACATTCCACATAGTCAGCAGGGATGCTTCACAGAGAAGGTGAAATTGAGTGTTGATGGATGGCTATGGCAGTGGGTCATCACAGGACCAGACACCCGGAGAATACAGCATTAGGACCACCAGAAATTATTACCTTTGTAGGGTTTGGGGAGGGTGTGGATATGAACTCAGGAGTAGCCTGAGCCCCTGCACTCTCCATGTGGACAATGGGATCCTGAGGATACTCCTGGGCCCCCAGAAACTGGCCTCTGCTCTGTTTCCATGGGTTAACTCCACCATGGCCCTAGGGCATGGATCCAGGTTTTTCTGGCTCAAATGAGGTGACCAAAGTGTTCAAAGAATAAAAACATAACTGTTTTCTGATGCCTGGAACAAAGCAAATTTACTTCAGCAATTCTCCGTATGGCTCAAGAGGACTCATCTTATAAGGGGAGAGTGGTGACTTTGAGAAAACTCAAAGAATCTAAGAGCCCATGTTATCCTTCTGAGATTTTCTGAGATCATGTGGAAATGTTTCCCTGATTACCCACTCTCCTCAATACACAACACACGCACACACCCCTGGCTGGTAGAGCTGCAAAACATAATAGAGGGACTCTACTGGTCGCTTGCTGTATACTGATCAGAACTGTTAGCTATAGCATAACATTACAATCAATGGAATCTTGGTGAACACACAACAAACAGAAGTGTAGGGTGGGGTGAATTTCTGTGAGCTTACATGAATCAGGACTTTCTAATGGAGGATGAGAAAACTCATCTCAAAGTGCATAGAGAAGAAAAAGCAATGTGTTGTAAGAGACTCTTCAGGTAACTAACTGAAAACTAAACTACAGTTCAGGAGTAGATGGCTTCAGGCATGGCTGAATCCAGATGCACATATGATATTATTAAGAATCTAAATGTCTCTGTCTCTCAGCTTTTTATCTCTCAGTGTTGGCTTCACTCTCAGGCAGGTGTGTCCCCTGGAGAGGTTAAAGACAAGAAGAGCACTCTAGAAGTATATTCTATCTGCTTGGAAACCCTCTTTCCCAATAATCCAGCTAAAGTTTTGGGGTAAATTCTATTGGACTTACATGGCTTGTGCCCATCCCTGACCTAATCTCTGTGGTCAGGGAGATGGGGCACCCCAGGTCACACATAGAGGCCTGGATTCATGGACTGAGAGTGGGGAAGAAGGAGGCCCCTCAAAGGAAAAAGGGGGTGTTGTTGCCTGAGGGAACAAGAAAGGGAAATGGATGGAGGGCGGGGCAGGCACCACCACAGACGTCCTCTCCAGAGCCCCCTCCCCTGTCCTACACCTACACCCTGTGCTCATGCCCAGGGCAGCCAGGGTCCGGCTTTTCTCCAGGAAGCTTCTCACCCACATCGTCTGCCTTTGTCTTCACAGAAATTTCTCATGCTTGATTTTACTGGGGATTCCAGAGAGGCAATGACCTTTGGTTTCTTGATTACAGTTTTAAGTCTTGATATGTTTAAGCTAAAATTGAATATGAATGAAAGAATCCTCCCTGTAGAGTCATAGAAATTCCTTGTGTTCATATTGCTGAGGCCCAGAGAGGGGTAGTGACTTGCCTGGATAACACAGCCAGGAGGACCAGACGTAGGACTGAAACCTGTTCCCCTGACTCCCAGTCCAGGGCTCTCAGTCATCAACTCTGTGTCCCCTGGGCCCAGACTACCCCCTTTCTTCATTACGTTTCTTGCTCCTAAAATTGCCCCCAAAGGAGAAGGCTGGACTAACAGCTTCCCCCTTGGGGAGATGGAGATAACTAGATAAGGGGTTTCTTCAGCAGCCTTCACTGAGGAGCCCAGATATTCTCATGGGAGGCTGCAGGGTTGACTGGCTGTGCAAGCTGCACTGTCTGCAGGGCCATCAGGAAGGAAGCCAAGCGTCTCAGTCCTGAGGACTGCACCAGAACGCCCAGACACGCAGGAAACTCCAACAGCATCCTCCCCATTTCCTTCATCCTCCCCTCCTACCTTCTAAGGTGTTGCCAGGTTCCGATGACATTACCTGTGCAATACCATACAATCCTGTTCTCTTTGCTCTCTCCCAGGAAATAGTAGCACTACTTTAAAAGGCGTTGTACGGATTAAATGAGATTCATTCCGTCATTCAGCAAAGATTTAATTAGCGCTTAATGAGTGTCAGGACCTGACTCAGGAGCTGGGGATATAGGAGCGAAACAGGCTAAACAGATGAAATCCACGCAGATCTGTGGTGTTGGCCTCACACTCAGATAGGCGGAGGGGGGAGGTGGGTGTTTCCTTGAGGTGGGGAAAGCACAACACTATGCTGCCTCTTCCCCAGAGCTATCCCTTCCTGGCCACTGTGGTTGATGGAGTGCTGCTGCCAAAGATGCCTAAGGAGATTCTGGCTGAAAAGACGTTCAACACTGTTCCCTACGTCGTCGGACTCAACAAGCACGAGTTTGGCTGGATTCTTCCAACGGTGAGAATGTGCTGGTCTCTCAGACTCCCCTCCCCTGCCCTTCACATCACCTCTCCCGTCTCAGGCCACAGGAGCTCCTCCTCCTCCAGACCCCCCTAAGGGTCCAGGGCAGCCATCCCCTTCACACAAGTTGACATATCCATGGAAACCTTCTCTGAGATTTCCCAGCTGTCACGTGGGTGTGTGGCCCTGGGGACACCTGTCCCCAAACCCTCTCTGATTGTTCCCCAATCCGAGAATCCTGAAATGTCAATGCTGGGGGCCTGTAGAGACAATCACAGGGCAGATGAGAAAACCGAGGCCTGGAAAGGGAAGGAGCTCGGGGGTGAAGGAGTGTGAGGCTGGGGCCTGGCAGCCTCTCCCCTTGGGCTTGGTGCCTTCATGATTTCTCCATAAACCTCACACATGCTCCTAGTCATCCAACTGCAAAGATTCAGAGGAGCTCACTTCCTCTTGAGTTAAAATGACTGCTGCAAGCTAGGAAGGGCTGTCCCTTCTGCCAAAGATAAAGCCAACAGGAGTGTAAGTGGTGCGGACAGGTTTTATTATTTATACCACTGCAGTGGGGAAAAGAGTCCAGCGTGAACTGAGGTTAAGTCCCTGAAACTAAAGGCTGGAGTCTATTTAAAGGCTCGATGCACTCAAGAAAGGCTGTGGGGTGGGAGTGGAGGTTTGTTCATGTGTCTAGGCCACCAGGATTAGTTAATTGGCACCTACCCAGAGGAGCAACAAACCCTCTAGTCTTTATGACAGGAGGCAGTGGAATAGGTTGGAGCAAGGTGCCCAAAGAGGTTTAGTCTTTCTCCTCCCACAGAGACTGAGAGAGAGCAAGGGTCATCCCCTGAAGTCTGCATTTCAAAGAGGTGGCTCTCGGGTCCTTGAGGAAACAGGTTGGATGGTAGACTTACGTCTCAAAGACAGAGAAAGGATTTATAATTGAAAGATTTCTAAAGTAGCTGCTTTAAGAGAGTGTTCAGGGAACTGTCAACTGATCGGCAGGTTTGGGCTGGAACAAACAGTAAATTCCCCTGGCAGCAGGGAGCTTTCTCAGGCAGGCATTTTAAGGGAAGCTGGGGTCATCCTAAAGACAGGGCCTTAACTGCTAGAAGTCTGCATAGAGTTTTGACAAGTCTGTTACTATAGAGATTTACTTAGAGTTCTTATGTGCAGAGTTCTTCAATTCTTACTTTGGAACATTTTAAGAGGTTGTACTGAAGGACCAAAGCCAGAATGGCAGGATTTGGGGCTTCCTCAGTCAGCTGAGACAGGGAGGGTATTTATGAGCTCTGTGTCCTCTGCCCAGAGCCCTCCAATTCCACACTAACTTGGCTTGAACCTTCCCTCTCTGCCTTGATGGCCATTGTGGGGACTCTAGTCTGACACATATATACACATACATACTGCAAAGAGCTGGGACAGCTCTTCTTAACATTCGCTTTAACCTCTTTTCATTGAATTTCTGGATAAAGCAAGTCCATTTGATTCACTGATTTTGCCCAGCTTATCAGAGACCCTTGCACATAAAGACGTGGTAAGGTGACCTTCACACTCCATTGGTTTGGTTGGCTGGTCAGTTTGATTCTTCCTGCTGATTCCCAATGATTCACAACTGATTAGCCATTGTTTTAACAGGTGATGGGCTTCCCACTCTCTGAAGGCAAGCTGGACCAGAAGACGGCCACGTCACTCTTGCAGAAAGCCAACCCCATCCTGGTAAGAGTCTAGGGAATCACACGAACTGGCCAAGACCCGAAGAAGGGAGGTGCTTGCCCCAAATCACAGACCAGTTAAATGACAGAATGAAGACTGGGGCCAGAGGGTTCTACCACCTTTTTTCTGCTTTATTCCTCTCACAAGGCTTAAGGAGTGGTTTCACAGGAATCAAGAGGTTCACCATTAATGCAAGAAGAGAAGCTGTGTCACTCACGAGGGAGTGGGGTCACTTTCACTCTTGATCCATTTCAGCACATCCCTGAGGAACTGACTCCAGTGGCCGTTGAGAAGTATTTAGGAGGGACAGACAACCCTGTCAAAAAGAAAGACCTGTTCCTGGACTTGATGGGGGATTTGATGTTTGGTGTCCCAATTATAACTTTGGCCCGGCTCCACAGAGGTAAGTCCCTGAAGTCGGACAGCAAAGGGCCACTGACCCCACTAGCTTTGCTGTCTGCCTTGCCCACTCCTCAGCATGCACAGATATGTGGAAATTGCTGAGAGTCAGGCCTACAAGGCTGATTCCACATGGCCTGGGCTGGGGCACCGTCTTATTTTAGTTTCTGCCAGAAGCCAACTCTGGGAAAAAGATCTGAATACAAGTAGTTTATTTGGGAGATGATCCCAGAAAACACCTTTAGAAGGGTGGAGAAGTGACATGGGAAGGAGAAGGAAGTCAACCCATGCTGCCCTGTCAAGCAAGTATCCATGTAGACACTCGAGCTGGGGAGCTCTGGGAAACCCGCAGAAGACATTCTCAGGGTTATCCGGGGTGAACAGCATGGGAGCTCAGGTATTTATCCTCCAACTGCCAGGACTCACTGGTTGAAGCCTATTCCCAAGGGGTTGTTAATTCTCTGGTGCTTTGACTTGCTGCACACATGGGTCTCTGGTGGCCAAAGACCTCAGGCAAAGAGCGACAGATGCCAGAGGTGGAAGTCAGTCTGGCATTTCCAGAAGTAGGGGATGTGGTGAGGCACCAACACCATCTGCTACAAGGACTCCTCACCTGAAGTTTTTGTGGTCCGTGGGGCCAAAGAGCACATATTAGAAGATGTGTCTTGGAAGGTTTCCAAGGTCAGAGCTAGCTTCAAACTGATTTGTTACCTAGTGGAGCTAGGGGTACAGTGAAGCCGAGCATAGGATCAGATGGGTTATCAGGGAGCAAGAGAGACAAAAGGAATGAAGACTAGCCTGTTATCAATGAAATCCAGTAGTGTAAACTGTATGTATGTAGATGTTCTTGAGTGTGGATGCATCAGTAGGCAAAGGGGTTCATGTGAATTGATCTGGTGTCCCCAAAATGGTAGTTATTATGAAAAGACTTACCCAAGGTTTCAACAACATTCATTCATTCAACAAACACCTGGCTCAAATCCAGTTCCAGCTATCTGCCCTTAAGCAAGTCACAGAACTTTTCTGAAACAGTATGTTATGCTGATAAACAGGGGTTTCCTGCAGCGCCACATGTGTCCAGCACACACACACACTCACAATGGCAGCTGTTGTTAATATTGTCGTTGTTGTGTACTCAGGTTCCAGGTGTGCCACCAATTCCCCGAGTGCTCGGGGCCCCCAGAGACCTTGATACCATCCAGGTGTGCATCAGGTAAAATGAACTGTGCATGAATCTATGTCTTCTCAGATGCCGGAGCCTCCACCTACGTGTATGAGTTTCAGCACCGCCCAAGCTTCTCATCAGTTATGAGACCCAAGACGGTGATGTGGGACCACGGGGATGAGCTCTTCTCACTCTTCGGGGCCCCATTTTTAAAAGGTGATGGCAGTTTGGTGACTACAAACTTAGGATTAGAAGATCTGGGTACAGGTCTCAGTTTGGTGGCTTTGGACAAGTTCCTTCTTCTTTCTAGGCCTTAATCTCTGGAATTCTCCATAATACGGTTGAACTGTGAAGGTTCCCAACATTTCTCTTATTTTAACATATATGATGGAGAAGGTGTACCCATGTGCCCTCATTCATGATCACTCTAAGAATCCAGACCTGGGCATCAATATGACAGGTGGTGGGTCACCTGCAGGGCCCTGCTCAAGGGCTAGAATGCCACCACTCACTTCCCACTGGCAAGAGCACATGAGAATATGAGTGAGGGTAAGGTTAGAATATGTATTGTCTTTGAATCAGGACTAATGTGTGTCTGTCTATAGATCACCTATCTATCTAAAACTCATATCTTATTAAATTTATGAATATGATAATTTAAAAAGAATCACAAATGTCTTCAATGCCTTAACTGTATGCAATAACAGATAACTTGTGTGTGACCCACCTCAAGGCATTCCCCGGTGGGGCGACGCCTTAGGGCCATTGCAGCTCTGTTATTTTTTTCAGATTCTGTGCATATGTGGGTGGGTGAAGAAGGTTGTGGAAAGACTCAAAAGAGAGCAATCCTGGGAGGTGGGCTTGCTTTAGTGGAAACCCTGGGGTGTGGCATTGCCACCCTGAAGGGAGAGGGTCGAGGGCTGGTGGGCACAGAAGACAAAGGCAGACCACTCAAGTATTGACTGCAGCCCCTCTCTGTGCCTTAGATCAGTAACTCTCAAGCTTAAAATGCACACAGATGTCCCAGAATCTTATTGAAGTGCCACTTTTCACTCAGTAGGTCCGGAGAAAGGGCTCAGATTCTGAATTTCTAACAAGCTCTCAGGTGATGCTGCTGCTGAAGGACCATGAACCACACTTTGAGTAGCACAATCTTGTCATCTCCTTCCCCACAGAGGGTGCCTCAGAAGAGGAGATCAATCTCAGCAAGATAACGATGGGCTTCGCGGGCAACTTTGCTCGGACTGGGTGAGCCTCGTGGAAAAGATGGATTTAGATAGATAGATATTGGGAAGGGGTAGCTTCTAATATTTGATGATCAAACTTCTGGCCCTGTGAGTTCTGATATGAGAGCTCTCTAAAAATGGACAAGCTGCCCAGAAGATGGTGAGCTCCCTATCTCTGGAGGCCTCTGATCTTCTTCTGAGATGAAGTTAGGGGGTCCCTGAAATCTCAGATGGTTGTTGGTACCACACAACAGCTTTGGGGGGTTTCTGTTTGATTCTGTTCCCAGGGACCCCAGTGGTGAGGGGCTGCCCCACTGGCCAGCATTCGACCAGAATGAAGGGTACCTGAAGATTGGCATCCCCACCCAGGCAGCCCAGAAGCTGAAAGACAAGGAAGTGGCTTTCTGGACCGAGCTCCTGGCCCAGAAGGCAGTGGAAGAGCCACCCCAGACAGAACACTGAGCTGTGAACAGGAAGCCCGGCTGGATTTGGAGTCCGGGGAGAACCCACACAGAGGTATTCTACAGAGGGTGTTTATGGGCCAAAGAGACATATTATTGTGGATGCTTGGAAATTGCTGGTGGGAGTAGAGAGAGGGTGAGGAGGGAGAATTTCTGTATCTGTGGCCTCAATTTGGGGAATAAATGTGTTTTTTTGGAGACCAAGTTAGTATCTGTGTCTTGGGCTGGATATAAAACCATCCTCCTTAGAGAGAGAAGGATGGAGAGAGAGGGCATCATTGGCAGGAAGGTGACTCTGGTGGGTCTGGCTTGGCTTCTGCACAAGCAGAGTCCAGCAGACGGGGCCCAGGCCATTGTTGAGGGGGAATCCACATCTATACCACGTCTATGGGCCCACAGCAACTTCCAACAATAGCATGTGGAGTGCAGAGTGCAGTGTCCCTGTCCTCCCTGTGGAAGTACCTGTAGAGGCGGAGGTGGCACAGATTGAGGATGTACCTGGAGTCAATGGGGGAGGGTGGTGCCTTAGTGACCCTGTGGCAGGTTGCGTGCCCCTTACTGACCCTTCCACAGGCCTACAAGTCTTTCTTCAACATGCACAGTATCCTCTCAGGCCCCTCCCTAAGGCCATAACTTCCAACAACTCGTCTGAGCCCCCTCTGCAGCCTGGACCACTTCAGGGCCAAGCAGTGACCACCTTGGAGTGATCCCTCAAGTGTCACCCTAAAACTGCCTCTTGCAGAATCCCTTGTGTGACTTCTGGCTTCTACTGTGATGTAGAAAACTCTAGGGAGTGACACTCCCACCCTAACAGCAAGAAAACACTGGAGTATCCTCAAAATCATGACTTTTCCTGAGCCATTCAAAGAGCTGAGATTGCAGGTGAATAGTTACCCTGAGGTCTCAGGAAGACAGGCACTTTGGAGCACAGATGGGGTATGGATGCTGACTCACCGTCCCCTACAGGTGGAAGATGGGGTCACCGTGGGTGTGAGCAGAATTACTCTAAAACTTCTAATCAAGTACAAAGGCTCCATGAGAGCTGGTACGAGTGTATAAAGTCCTCGGGAGCCACAGACCCACAGGGCAGTTTACATAGACTCTTCTCCATGGACCTCCATCAGAGGCTCCTGAGAAAGATGGGGAGCAGGTAGTAAGACCAGAGGAAGCCTGCCTCAGGGATGCAGGCGTGAGGCCTGCTTAGACACTTCTCTCTTAAGGAACAAACTCCCTAAACCACAGGGGCAAGGGCAGCAAACCCACCTCCCTCAGGGCCCTGCGGGAGAGCTATTCAGGCCGTGGAAAAGGAAAATTTAAAAATTATCTGCCCCTGGGCGTGGTTCAGGAGACCATCCTGGGTCTTTTTCATTAAAGGTCCTTTACTGCTGGGGAGGGGCAGAACCAATGAGAAAGCCCACTCTCCACGACCAAGGGACAGAGGGTCTCCCTAAGGCTGAGGTCTGACCAGGACAAGAGAGACCACTCCTGGATGCCAGCACTGAGTTAGCACACACCAGGGACTGAGCAGCAGAAATGTACCACTGGAGGGGGGAGACAGTGTGGAGAGAGACCCTCTCTGAGGGGCAGGTGCACAGGGCAGGGCTACAGCTGAGCATGGAACAGGAATATTGGGGAAAACTTTTGAGCAGCTCTCACCCTAAGCACAAGGTAGCACTACAAGAATGTGAATCGGGTGGTGACTGAAGAAAACCACAGCAACAACGAAACTCAAGCCCTGCTCCACTCCTGATAAATGCACTCAATTCTCTAAACGCACAAACATGCACATGCACGCACGCACACACAGAGTATCAGTCTAACAGAAGGAGAGGCATGGCCATTTCCAGTCATAAATACTATTTACTTAATTTCTGCTCTCTTACTCATGCTGCTGAGGGAGACTCTACATCTCTCATCCAAAATTACAAACACAAAAAACAAGAAAATCATTCCCACTAACAGGAGACAAAGCAGTCAAGAGAACCAGATTCAGACACAGCCCAGGTGTTAGTACTAACAGACTAGGGATCTAAAACAACTATATGGAAAACTTCTCTGAACAGATGGGTAATTTCAGCAGAGAGAAAAACTAGAAGGAAGAAGAAAATGGAAATGTTGGAAATTTTTTAAAAATACTAACAGAGATGAACAATACCTTCAATGAGTTAATCAGTACATTTGACACAGCTGAGGAAAGAATGAGTGAAGTTGAAGAGAGGTCCATATAAACTACTGAACTTACATTAGAAAAGGTGTGGGAACAAAACAGTACAGAGGATCTAAGAGGTGGGACAATATGGAATGGTCCAACGTATGTGTAACTGGATTCCCAGAAGTACAAGATGGAAGGAACAGGCAAAAAAATATATTTAAAAAGCTAATGGCTGAGAATTTTTTCAAAAATGATGAAAGACACCAAAGCCTAGATCCAGGAAGATCAGTCAGCTCCGAGCAGGATTACAGGACAACACACACATCTAGACACACAATGAGACAACATCGAAGGCAACCAGAGGAAAAGGACACGACATGACGTAGAAGGGCACCAGGGACGGCACTTGACCACCCATATATGTGGACAAAGGAGGCCCAGAGAGGGGAAGGAACTGGCTCAAATCACCCAGAAGACATGGGTGAAACTACTGGAGCCAAACTGAGGCCTCCTTGCCCCTAAGCTGGGGTCTCTCTACTGCATTGCCTGGCCACCCCCACATGTACCCCCTTCACCCTCTTTCCCTCTTGACCACACTCCACTCCTCTCCCCTCTGCATCTGCCTACAGCTGCTCCCCCTCCCTGACCAGCTCCAGGGTGTGAAACCGACCCTATCAAACACTCTTTGCCTCCACATTCCAGGCAGCTGTGAGAGGCGAAGGCTGTGAAATTTACAGCTTTGGACATTTCCCTTAAATAATTATGACTAACTAATCTTTGGGGAAAATGGTGGCATAAGCTGGTGCCTGATCTACAACAAGTCATGACATAAAATAGAGGAAGAGCAAGCAGAAAAAGAAAGGAGAAAAAACCTGAAAAAGAAAGATGGAGATAAGAAAATACAGGATTAAAGAAGCAAAAACCTGCAGAGGCTGAAAGAAATCCACTAAATGATACGTTCGCCATCCTGGCTGCCATTGAATTCAGCTGAGCAGCTTCTAGAACACGTCATTGCCCGGGCCCCATCCTGACTCTGATTCCTTTCCTCTGAGGAGATGCCTGGGCATCAGGAGTTTTTAAAAGCTCCTCTTGGGAAGATGGTGTTCAGCCAGGGTTGAAAACTCCTCACCTGCTCAGTTTGTTACTGTGGGGAACACTTTCTATAGGTCTCTGCATCTCCAGGGCCCTGCACAGAGCGTGTGTTGAGTGCAGGCAGGCATGCACGGCTGAACGCAGGAGCAGGCAGGCAAAGGAGTTGTTTGCCAGGTGCCTGGGGATTGCAAACATGTGAGCCCACCCAGGATTTCTTCAGTGACCGGGGCTTGTGGTCAGAATGCAGGAAGAAGAAGGAAAGCGGTTCATTGACGAGGCCTTGTGGGGACAGGAATGTCATCTGGGAGATGAACCCGAGGAAGCCATGACAACAGGGTCATTGTGTCAATTCCCCTGCAGTAGCACCACCTCCCCAAACCTGGAGGTCCTCTTTCATGGTCACTCAGCCCCTCTGAGCCTCTGCTTCTATGGCTCCTGCTGATGTCTCTGGGTATGATGATGCAGGTTTCTGCTCATGTGACCTCGTGTTGCACTCTGTGCCTGAGCTCCAGCTTTCTCTGCACACTTCACTTCAATCTTCCTGAGAAAGTCTGATTGATTGTCTCAGTCACCCTCCCATAGAGACCATCCTATCCAGGGTGTGGCTTTGTGCCCACTAGTCCTTCTTGCCTGGGTGCCTTCTCTGGACTGTGCAGCTGTGCCCACACGATGGGGAGCAGAGCAGCCCACATCTCAACCTCACAAGGGCACTGGGGAGTGGCAGCTTTCTGACGCTGGTCCTTCGTAACTGCAGGCCCTGCCCGGAGCTTCCCTGGTCAGTCCAGGAGGTGAGCGCCTGGATGAGGGATGGACAGTGAGCCCAGGATCAGCAAATGTATCCTGTCCATCAGTCCCTGTGCCATCAGCTCATTGGTGTTCCTCTGTGCACTGGCACCAGGAATAAATGTGAAGGCAAGGAGGCTGATGACCAGAGTGGTTCCTGTTAGACTTGGGGCTCCTCTGGGTCAGGACCAAGGTCAGATTCATTTTCATAGTCCCCTAGCAAGCGCTTGGGAATGGGACTAGATGCACAAATGGATAGATGGCCAGCCAGTTGGATTTTTATAAGGTGGAAGTGGTCATAAGCCTTCAGTGACCTGTTGATTATGACCTTGAACTCTCAACAAATAATAGTAACTAAAAGTTATTGAATATTTATTATATGCCTTCATAATAAAGTACATTTCATGTTATTTCAAATAATCTTCACAACAACTCTCTGAGGTTAACACAAGGCATACGAAAATTCAACTGGTAAGTGACAGACAGGACCAATTACCTAATTGACTATGCAAAGACAAATATGTAATTTGCAGATTTTAGTTGTGCACAGTACAAATAATCCTCATTTTAAAAGTTATTAAGAATTTCATGTTGGTTACAGAGAAGCATTTAAGGCCTCCGGAGGCCTTCAGAGAGCCGGGTCTGTGTGACTGCACAGGTCTCACGTCCATGAAGCCGGCCCTGGTGACAGAGCTGGGATATGAACCTCGCAGTCTGGCTCCAGAGCCTGAGTCCTTAAGTGCAAAGCAACCCTTCCTTCCTGCGCAGGACACAGTTTACTATCCACCTCTGGGCCCCTCCTCATCTGTATCTTCACCCCTTGATTCTGGCCAAAGGCACCGATTTGATGATTCTCTGCTGCCCTCTTGTGGGCAGAGTCCATGCAGCCACACCTGCTTCGGGGATGGGGCCAGGTCTGCACCCCAGGCCGAGACTCCCCACCACGTCCCCAAACAGTGTGACCATGCCTGAGCTGACACATCCAGGGACGGCATTCAGAGTAATCTCTTGGCTCTTGCAGCCTCTGGAGTCCTAGCCATGCAGGGGCTGCTTGGGTGGGAGCTTCCCAAATCTTATTCCTCCTTCAAACTGAGACTAAACTCCTTCAGGCCCAAGTGGTCTCCCAGCCTCTAAGACAGAACTAATCCAGTTCCCGCACCTGGGAAGTGCTCAGGAAGCTCCACTCACATAGCATTTCTCTGCAAAGCGTCTGTCCTCTGCCTCTCACCTGGGCGGGTCTAAGACTCCTATCAAGTCTCCTGCCTCTGTTCTCCACCCTACAGGGCCAGAGTGATGCATCTGAACGGCCACAACTGTCATCACCTCTCTGTACACGCACCCTTTGTGATGCGATTCTGCAGGTCCACTCATTCAGTCTGGGCTGGCCTCTTTGACTTGCTTTGACAGTAAAATGTGGGGGAAGTGATGGTGTGCCAGTTGTCAGCTCGGGACTCAAGAGGCTTTGCGTGTGTCTACTTGCTCTCTTGAGTCCACATGACTGCCAAGTGAACAAGCCAGGCTAGCCTTCTGGAGAATGAGACACCACATGGAGGGGAGCCATCTCGGGAGAGGCTGTCTCAGAACAGCCAGCCTCCAGCTGACCCACAGCTGCAGATGCGTGGATGAACCCAATCAAGATCAGCTGAGCCTGGTCCAGATGAGCAGAACTGTGGAAGGCAGGTGGTCCATAGACTCATGAGCTACATATATTGTTGTTGTTTTAAGATATGGGATGGTTTGTTTCCCAGCATTCTCTCTGATACACTATATAACACCCAAGTGTGATCATATCATTGCACCAATCTAAAACTTCCAACTGGCTCCCCAGGGCCCCTTGAAAAAGTTCCATCTCCTCATCCCAGCACAGGAGGGCCCTCATCTGGTTTACTTTCCTCTGCAGCCTGTCCACACAGACCTTGCAAATTTCTGCACACCTATGTACTGCCTGTACTGCTTCACGCCTCTGTGCTGTAACTTTTGCTGTCTCATGACCTAGAATTACCCTCAAAACTGAGCTCAAGTGCCACCTGTTATGGGGAGCCCTCTTTGATGTCCCTGGGTGGGGTTCTGTGCATGATTTCTCTGCCAGGCTGTGAGGTGGCCTTGTCTCACTTGTCTCTTTAACCCAACCATCCCCTGAGGGCCGACCATGTGCCAGACACTCATCTAGACTCTGGAGACATACAGAGAAGTAAGTGGTTGTGCCTCCTGTCTGAAAAGTTGCCGGCCCCTGAAAGTTCATGTCAACAAACTGTGGTAAGTGCACTGACAGGCGTAGGTCAGGGAAGGCTCTTCTAGGGGTGAAATCTTGAGGGACACATAGGACTTAGCCAGTTTCAGAGAGATGGAGAAAGGCCCAGGGATGAGGCCCAGGGCCCACAGCGTGCTGGGTGACACACCTGCATTAGTCTAGGGCGATTGGGGCAGAGAGGCGGGGTGAGATGAGGAGGGAGAGGCTGAGGAACTTGGATTTACGTGAAGGCAACGGGAAGCCGCTAGAGGACTTCAAACAAGCATGCAGGAGGTGCTCAATATGTGTTTCCTGATCAGCACACCAGCTGTCTCCTCCATCAGACCGAGAGTTCTTGAGGACAGGGTTATTTGACCTTTGTGTTCTCTAGTTCCTTCAGGTACATAGTAGGACTGGGTATGACTCCGATCAATTAATGAATGAGTGAATGAATGAATGAATGAATGAATCCTCTCAAATTATAACAATATGAAACCAAATGAATCTTTTTATCCAGACAGGAACCACTTTTCACTCCCCAGTGGAAAGTTCAAACAGTCTCTGAGACTCGTCCAGAGACGAAGACCTCCAGTCCTCCTGGCTTCCCTCAGCCTCTGCTTGGCAGCAGGACCCTGTGTTGGTGCCACCTGGCGGCCACAGTGCCCATATTCTATTGTAATCAGCTTCCTTTGTTGCTAAGATACACTGTCAGCTCAGAGAAGGGGAGAGGGAACCTGGAATGGGGAGAAATGCTCTGCTCAGCAGACATACCCACCTGCTCAGCCAGCTTAGAGGTGCTCTATGAATTCCACCCCCGGGTCTGTATGTCCTCACTCTGCAGGAACTGAGTCCTAAATCCCCATAACTTGAGCCCAAGAGAATAATGATAGCCCATGGGACAGAGAACCCCTTCTCTATGGGTCTCATTCCATGGTTTCCACAACATCCCTCCCCACCTTTCTCAGCAGATGATGGAATCCAGGGTGAGGAAGCTATGGGAAGGGAGGCATTGACCAGCATCTTCCCCATATCCTTCTTGTCCTCCTCCTAAGAGAACCCTGATTCTGTCAGAGAAGCAATGTACTCAAGTTACAAATTCTTACCCCGCCCCCCAGAGTCCCTTACAGCTAGAAGTTGCCATGTTACAAAGATCAGGCCAGTGAGATGTAGGCAAACATGCGGGTGTTCTAGAAAAATCTAGTCTTCTCCAGAGTAAAGAGGCACAGACTCACCTGGCTTCTGCCTTTTTCCCTCTCTCTTTTTTTCCCTTCCTCCTGCCTGAAAGGTGGGCAAGATGTCTGCAAGTGGATTAGCCATTTTCTCTCCATGAGCATGAGAACCACATGCTATGGATGGTGGAACAAGAAGCTAGAAGGATTCCAAATTTTTCACAACTTTCTTAAGCATCTCCAGAGCGTTCCCAGGTTTCTGTGCATGTCCAGGCAGAGACCCTCACTAAAGTCCTTCTCCAGAACCAAGGGCACCTCTCTCTCTTCTTCCTGCTGAAGAACACCTCTCTCCCTGATACATTGCCTGCGTGTTACACAAAATGAGAAAACCCCATTCGTTGAGACCATAGTTAGATGTGTTACATGCAGCCACTTGTCATCCGTACACATATGTGCTGTGTGTGTAATCTTTTTGGTTCTTGATAGTGAGCCCGTATGGACCCTATTTCTGGCACAAGGAACAAGAAAGCATGGGATTGGGGTGTGCTTGGAGGAAGCCAGTAAAGGTATTTCCCCTGGGAGACAGGAAAACTCTGTTCAAGATTAACTCTCTCTTACTACGTGACATAGGACAAGTCATTTCTTCCTAGTACACTATAGGCACTTACATATATACATATACATTTATATATAAATTATATATACTTAAGTATGTATATACATATAACTACAGATATATGTACAATTACATATATGTATATATAAATTAATGTATTCATTTTTATATGTATTACACATTTGTAATGAAGAGGGTGTTGGAACTAGTTGAGGACCCATGTCCCTACCATCTGGACCACGTTATGCCTGTATGGCTGGGGACCAGGGAGATGGCATATCACAGTGTTTAAGAGCACAGACTGGAGCCAGTCTCACCACCTAGTAACTTATTTCATTTCTTTATGTCTCAGTTCTCCGCACTTGTAAATGGGATTAATAATACTACCTCATGGACTCATTAGGAGGATTCAATGAGCTGCAGTTTATAAAGCACTAGGAACAGTAACTGGCACAGGATAAGCCAACCTCTTTGCTTATTAAATGTCAGCTCAGGGCATTGGCCTTGTCCAAGGTGCTGATGCTCCTAAGGTCCCAGTCATCCTAGGAATCCGTGGCTTGTGAGACTGTGCTGGCCCCATTCTCTCTTTTAACAAAGCCAGGTACTCCTTGTGCCATGTTTCCCCTCCAGTTCCAAAACTCTGGTGAGGGCCTCTAAAAATTTAATTGTCTAGCTACGAATTTTAATCTTGATTCTGCTGCTCCCTAATCTGACTCTGCATCTCATTTTAAACATCAGAGTTGCAAAGTCCTTTCTTATCTCAAATATTGGTCCTGCTCTCTCACTCCTCTCCATTGGTGGAGTACTGTTACTAGTAAGTGACTGGAGATTGGGCTCAGGGTTCAATGGCAACTACCAGGTGAATTTGCAGGCTTGTAGTGTAGGAATGAAATTTCACAAGGACCTGGAAATGGGCTCAGGGTGGGCAGCAGACAGGTGCCTTGTTATTGGGCTGAACATGGCCTTCAAGTCTGTAACAGGCCCACTGGGGCCAGAGGCTGGGCTCACTTCAGATGCCTCCTCTCCTCTTCTGACTCTGAATCATCCCGTCCCAGGTTGGGACTCTAGACTGGTGCCTGAAGCTGCAGGATGTGTGGGGACTCATGCCCTGTATAATAGCCATTCTCTGTTCAGAAACAGTGGATCTCTGGCTCCTGGATATGTCCAGGCCATGGCCCTTGCTGGGGCCTTCTCTGGGAACAGAGATGGTCTTCCCTGATTTCCTGAAGCCCAACCCCTTACCTTCATGCCCTGCTAGTCTGTCCCAACTCAGCCCAGGCCTTAGGACAACAGAGCCAGCAACTGACTAGCAGGACACCAGAAGCCAGTTACTTGCCAGCTCTTTCCAGAGTCCCTGGTCACCACACTTCTACCTCCTCCTCCTCTGGGTCACGGCTGTGGTCAGGGCCTGCCTGAGACATAGCCAGCTAGAAGAGCATCTTTCTTGCCATCAGCCTGATAGGGGTTGACAGCAGAGGGCTTGTGGGGCAGCCCGGGCCTGCAGGAAGTTGGCTGCTGCCTGACAAGCCCCATGGAGGCTGCTATTTCCCAAAGCTGGAATTTCCTGTGCAGTTGGTCACATGTGCTCGGGCCCAGAGAGACTCAGATTTGCCCAGACACAAATTCAAACCTCAGGGATGCCAACCTGAGGAGGGGACAAGGGCACAGAGACATTGTTTTGGCTACATGAGAACAGAGCAGTAGCTGCCTTTGAAATGGGCCGAGGTAGGAGAGAGGGAGAGGAAAGAAACATTCATTACGTAGCTGATATGTACTAACTGTCATAACACCCTGCACTGTTCTGAATGGACTGTTAACAGTTACTCCTCCCTGTGACCCCGTCAGTGGTCACTATTGTCATTCCCTTGTGCAGATGACACACTGAGGTAAGGGAGGCTCAGTACCTTGCCCAAGCTTTCACACTGCTGAGTGATGGAACCAGGGTTAGGGTCCAGGCACTGCGGCTCCAGAGAGTTGCTCTGTGTGCACATCATCTTGCCTGATTCTCCTGATGAGCCTCAGCAGCCTTATTCCCACCCTTCAGAAACAGGAAGCCTCAGAGGTTTTTCCTGACTTGTCTGAGATGCCGCAGCAGTGGGTGGAAGAGCTGGGATTCAAACTCAGGTCTGGTCTGACTCCAAGCCCTTTGTTTTTCCACTAAACCAGAGCAAACCACAGACTTCAGGCCAAATGCAGCCCACACCTCTTTGTAAATACAGCTGCTTTCATGATGCAACAGCAGAGGTGAGTAGTTGTGACAGAGACCTTTACAGAGTATGTTTGCTGACCCTGCACTAAACCTGCAGGATGAATGAAAGGCAGCACCTCCCACCTCTGCCTCTCAGTGTCTGCCTATAAGGTAGTCATTCTCATCTGAGTATGAACTAGTCCACCAGCTCTGTGACAGCTCCCTGAGAGTTCTCACAGAGTCAAAAACAGAAGCCACTTTAAGGAATCACCTAATCCGGCCCTCTCATTTTCTGACGGGGAAACCAAGGTTTAGTGATGACTTTCCAGTGTGACTCAGTCATAACCTCAGAGTAGCTGGTCTCAAGCGGACTCTTGGAATCCAAAACATTTCCCTGGCCTTGACTCCTAATGGTATGGACCCACCTCAACTGTCTTGTTCAAGGTCATGTGACAAAGTGATCTTCCCAGTCCTCTGCAACCAGCCTCAACTTGAAGTGAAGTCCTCGTGGCTCTGCTGTCCTTTCCCACAGCTCTGGGCACCTGTTGGGACTTGTATGATCCCACCCCCTCCTCACTTCCGGAGGGCACCACACACAACGAGGGGAGCATGGACTTGGTCCTTCAGTGGCTGTGTGACCTTGGGTGGATCACTTCTCGAGCGCAGTCCTCAATGTCCTCATCTGCCGGGAGGGCACATTGTTCTTATTGCTGCCTATCTCAGAGGAGCATTCTCAGGTAAACAAATGAAAAATGGAATATGAAGTGATGGAGATTTAGAAATAAGCTCTGTTAACATCTTAATTTATTTAGGGTGGAGAACAGAGACCGACACCATGTGTCAGAAGAGAGAGGCTTTTGAAGGTAATACGTACCTGTGAGTCTTAAACATTTGAGATCTGATGATCGTATGGCTTTTCTCTCCCAGAAAAGTAGATATGAATTGATCCCCCAAAATATTTGCATTTAGTTTCAGAAGACTCTGAAACTTTTTTCATGAACACTAGTTTTAATAACTCCTGACCCATTGTACAGATGAACAAATTGAGGTCTAGAGAGAGACTGCACACATCAGTGCCTTTTGGAAGGAGACAGAAATGAAGCTATGTTTCTCCAAAGGTAGGAAATTCAAATGTCCACCAGTTGCCTAAAGTGGGGCTCACCCATGGGGCTTCTCCGACCACATGTGTCAGCCCAGAGGACAGGGCAGCGGCCAGATCCCCCCTCGCTCCCAGGAGAGCTGCCCTTTCCCCGTCTGGCCCAACCTCCCTCCTCGATCTCCTCGGGGCCACTTACCCATTAAATGTCAGCAGGCCTGAGGGAAGGCTGGAAACGGTGGTGGCCTTTTGTTTGATTCATTAAAATAAACCCTAACTCCAATTCTGGAGTTAAAGCAAATGATCAGAACAATAACAACCCCTGTGGGATGTCTGCCCAACTCAGTCCCACAGGCCAAACCACTCCCACCCCAGGATCTTTGGCGTAAGCGTATTTGTGTGCCCCAGTGCTGCTGCACGAGACTCAGCCCATGGCTATCCAGAAAGAATCCCAGAAGCTCCAAAGGGAAGGGACCTTAGAGGCTACGCAACTTCCCTTCCCCACAACTACCTGACACTGAGTCCCCTCTGCAAACTCCCTAAGAGGTTCTGCCTGACGTCTGCTTGCATATCCCCATTGCTGGGGAATTCACTACTTACATCAACACCCCATTCTTTATTCTGGTGTTATCTTCTTGCAAGCTGTTCCTGGACTTCCTATCATTGGCCCTAATTCAGCCCTTGGGCCCACCACCCACTCCATGACTGCCTTTGAATGTTTGAAGACACAGAGTGAAATGTTATTTGTCAATACCTCATTTATATTATTGTCACTGTCTACTTGCTGACTTGCATTCAAACTAATAATATAAGTTCACACCTTCCCCAAACAATAACAGTACCTAGCACTAAGATCTAAGTGCTAATGTATCTCCCTCCCTGGAAAAATGCCCACATGTACTAAATTGTGCATTGAATGCAATCCAACTGGAGGTTCCTATCCCCTTGAAATTAAGCCTTAGAAATGAAAAAGCAAAACTGGATAACTAGCGTGGTCTCACTTGGTATCCACTTTCAGTGTAAATAAAAATATACGTCAATCGCAGACCTAGGATTACAGATTTCACATTCCCCTCCTCCAGTTACCTGTTAGCTTATAAAAAGTTATTTGGGTGAAAGGGGGGCCACTTTGACCAGAAGCTCTTCTTTACTAGCTGGGGGCTGATCATAGACAAACACTTTTGCCTCACATAATTTGTAGCATTTTACCTTCATGGCAAAAAGAATCCGCTGCCAGATACACAGCACAGGAAATGTTCTTTATTATTCTGTACACTTGTTTTTCCATGAAGAGAACAGCTTTTTAAATAAATCCATACCAGACATGGAAATCTGCATGACATTGGAACAGTCCATGACACAGAGAGGGCACCACTGAAACAGCACTTATTTACACTGAGGTGGAGAGACCGAGGGATGAGGGCGCGCACCCCGGAAGCAACTTCCCATTCTCCAGTGTTTCAGAGACGCCTGCGACTGCAGCCATGGCTGTGCTGGATGTCCACAGAGCTGAGCAACCTGGGGCTTACAGGGAGTGACGTGTTACCCTCAAAATCTTGGAACAGAAGGTTGGATTTTTTTTTTTAAATCCCAAGTGTTTCTGGCATCAGTTGAAGAAATACTGGAGAAAGAGTAATTACGGAAAGTCCACAAAAATGAAATTTCTGGAAGCCAAAAATATGACATTTCTCTGCTCAATAGGTTATTGGTCACCAGGTCATTCTGGAAAGTCCTACAGTAAGAGATGTGCTTCCTTCACTGTAAATTTAGCACAAGAACGTTGTAATGGAGACGAGATTTTTTAACTGGAGGGGACCTTTGATTAGTTGATCCAACCCTTGCTTTTACAAAGAATTCTGAAGTCCATGGAGGTGAAGCCACTCTCCTCAGGATACCCAGCTAGTCAGCAGCAGACCCAGGTCTGTGCAACTCCAAATGCTGTGCTGTTTCCACTGCACCACACTCCCTCTCTGTTCTTCTCCCTTCCATGGCTTTCAAAGGAAATAAACAAATGGAATAAGCTTGGCGGGCTTCCTTACTAAGAAATGACTTCTTTGGTAAGAATGCTTCAGTCTCATGTTACCAGGGCTGCAAATCGACCACACGGGAAGAGACTGGCTCCCATGTGGGCAGGAAGCCCCTCTAAGAAGGCAGCTTTGGGAACTTCTGATCAGCAGGACAGTTGGCAAGAGTTGTCCGTTTCCCTTCTCTTTTGTCTCATTTGCATCTAGAATGAAAAACAACTAACAGGTGGACGATAAGTAACCAGACATTGAGTAGATGTTAACATGGTGGTCTTAAACAGGTATTTTACATTCCGTGGAAAATAATAGCTCTTTAAAAATCTGGTAAAATAGTAAAAGTGTCATATATAGTACACAGGAGCACGCTTTTCCCAGGTAACCTCTACGATCAAAGAAAAGCCACAAAAAAGAAGTCAAACATCCTTTATGATAAAGCACACACTGCATTAAGTGTGGGTGGAAGGTGAAACCTGAAGGTCAGCCAGCACGAGAACTTCCAAGAGCTTCCTGGGTCCCCCTCCCCCCAGGGGCCCGGGGCTTGGAGCCAGTCCCCCACCCCAGGCTCAGGAGCCAACTTCCGCAAGGCAGCACCATTGCGTTGGTCTGGTGTTGGTTCAGCTAGCACCACGTCTCTGGTTCACCCTTGGGACAAAAGTCCGGGGGCAGCAGGGCCATGTGCAGATGGCAAAGAGAAAGTGCAGGCTCTCTCCGCACAGGGCGCCTCCCCGATACACACAGGCTTTCCTGGCCACGTGCTCCCATTTCAGTCAAGTAGACCCCGCATTTCACATCCCACTGTTCCTCAGAGTGATTCTTTTCATCAAAAGAGAGCAGCTAAATAATTTCCTCTCTGGGAAGCAGCTAGGGGAGAATAAATGACAGCCTCTCCCCTTCTTCCAACACGTTGTTCTTTTGCTAAGAAATACTCCTTGGCATTTGACTGGATTTAGGTTTATTTTAATGAAAGCCTTGGGTGAGGTGAACCATATCGTGTAGGGAAGTTACAAGTGCTCTGGGCTGAGAGGCAGGGGATCTGACTCGAGGGTCCAACTCGACCCCTTAGAAGCCGAGAAACCTTGAGCATCAGTGACCGAAATGCTGGGCCTTGCTTTTCTTACTGGGAAATGGGGAAACAGAAGCCAGCCCTGCAGTCCCCGCTGGGCGGATGGGAGGAGACGGGGGCGGACGTGCTTCTAAAAGCAATTCTAACCCCTGGGGAGGAATGAAACTTCACGGGAGATTTGAAGTCACTTAGAGGGACAGATTCCATCAGGGGCGGTCGCCCTGCCCTCATCTCCCAGACCCCACCATTCTCTTGGATGCTCCCAGGCCCCACCTGCCACTTGGGCTGTCCAGACTTTGAGCTTGCCTTTTTATATGGAAAGATCAAAAGTCTCCTGATTTTCCCTCTTTTCTCTAAAGAATGACCCCAGGACCCTGATTCAGCAGGACCATGACCCACTCAGAGCCTTAAGAGAGAAAACTACCTCCTGGCCCTCAGCTGGCCCCGACTAACCCTCTTCCACAGACTGCATGGTTGATCGACTGGGCTCAGTGACTCTAGTATTATACAAGCACCTTCTGGACGTGTGTCTCCTTACACTCCCAGTGTGAAGTGGAGTGGCCTCTTATTTTTGTTGTCCCAAGATTCTGCAAGAGGGGCTCCCAGAGTCAGGATAGGAACCCATGAGTCTAGATTTCCAAGGAGGATGTAAGTGACTCAAACCATAAACTGAATCCTCAATTAGATGCCGCCGGTTTACCAAACTATGAATTGTTTCTCTGAATAAGCTGAAACTAACTAACACCACCAGAGGGCACCACTCAGGAGCTGGTGTCAGAGGTCAACCTGGAAATTGTCTGCAACCACCAACCTGTTCCACCAACTAAGAATATTTCCCCCTTAACATGAGTGACCGGGTTGCTGTGTGCTTGGTTCCACCCTGTCCTCCAAGATGCCACGTCGAGCCCATGAAGAAAGATAAAGGGCATTTTCAGGGCCAACTCCCCATCACTCAGGACCCCTGGTCCGCGCTGGGTGGGGTTTCCAGGGAAAGGCTTTGCAGGTGTCCGTGAGCAATAAATAAACATGACAGCCTCTCAGACTGCCCGTGGGCACCATCTGGCCCCGTGAAGACAGCAGAGACACCCACAGTGAAGACATACATCTCGCCTTGCTGGGTTCCTGCCCCCTGTCTCCCAGGAAGGCTCCAGGAGCCACAGATGGGTTTCTGGGCTCCATGAGCCTGAAAGGGTGACCCACATGTGGTCTCTACAGGCTTGTCTGGTACTTCTGTAGAACCCACTCACTGCGACTCATCTATATTCTTCTCTGTGACACCCATGGCTCTGGACCATCTGACCACCAGAAACTGGAAGAAGGTTCCAGAACACAAATCACACTCAGGTTAGCCAGAGTGAAAACTATGAAGTTATCTGCTCACGATCCCCCAAACCACTTATCCACAGACTTCATTTTAGAGACAAACCCAAGCTCCTGGACTGAGGTTCAGACAGCGGAGCGCTTACTGGAATGGACAAAAAAGGGAAGATCTATGTAGCCCCCCAAACTCAGCCAGGAATTTTCTTTGTGTTTTTGACCAAAACTAACATCCTCTTTCTGATTTGGTAGGCAGAGGATTTCTTCTTTGGCCCAAAATATAAGCAAACATGGTGGGGAATTCTGCAGGAGCCATAAAGTTCGGCTTTGACAGCTCCCAGATTGGGTGAGACTTCCCCAAAACAAAAGAGGTTCAACAGAAATCGTTTTTCCTGTTTCCTCCCCTCCTCTTCTCCCTTGAGGCCTAACAGTCCAAGCGCACACCTAGGCCAGATGAACAGAAGGTAAATGAAAACCAGATTACTGAATCATTTGTAACTGGGAAAGGAGGAAGAGGGGTCGGAAAGAACGTCTTCCAGGAGAGGAATCCCAAGAGCATCCGGGGCCCTCGACCTGGACGTTGGCGTGGCGGGGTTCCTCCTTGGGGCCAGGTTCAGATGGCCAGCCAGTGTTGCAACTGCAGAGAAAGACGGTGAGGCTGTTATGCCAGGACTGGGGTGGGCAAGGACGAAGGGGATGAAGGGCCAGCTGAGAAGGGTAGCAAAAAGCACAGAGCGGGCAGAAAACATACTCCCTCCCTTCAAAGACCCGGAGAAGATGCAGGCTGATTTCCTAATTTTCACTGAGGCCCAGAAAGGGCAGAGGAGCATCCCAAAGTCACACAGCAAGTCTGAGGCAGGGGGCTCACCAGGACATCCCCCCATCCCCCAACCCTGATGGTTTTATGGGGCAGAAAATAGGACCCAGGTGAATGTGTTAGTGATGAAACTGCTGGTCTTCCTCCAAAATAAGAAATCCTCAGCCTTGTTTGGTGACTAGTGACTCTATGGTGACAACTCATAGAGGGAGAATAGAGTTTAGGACAGTCTGGGCATTTGGCATCCCGTGACCAAGGAGCAGAGAAGCAGGTGGAAGCGGGTAGAAGGCAGAAGACAGACCCATCTCCTCCAATCCTGAGACCACATGCCCATGAGCTACAGCCCACAGCTGCCCGGGTTTTCTGGTGTGTGGTGTGTGGTCTTGCCCTGGGCAGCCAGTGCACAGCAGGCAGCAGTGAGGGTTCACCCCTGGCCCCCACCCAGAATGATCCAGGCTGCTCCTACCTGGAACTGCCTCACATCCCTCTGGGCCACCAGGTGATGCTCGTTCTCTGGCGTGATGCCATAGGCCAGTCTCTGTGAAAGAGAGGATGGAGAAGTAGAGGAGGCCTCAGCTAGATCCAAGGACACCCCCTAGTGGTCCAGCAGCCACCCCTAGATAAGGGTCACCTGCTATTTGGCCCTGAAGTTCCACATGGACAAAGTATGAGGTCTGTACGAGACTCCTCACCCTTGTTGGTAAAGCTGACCAGTTCACTTTGAGTCATTCATCCAGTGAATGTTTGTTGAGCCAACTACTGTGGTCACTGAGCCAGGCCCTAGTGAGATTTGAAGGAGACTCACATGGTCTCTCCTCTGGGGGAGCTTACAGCTCATGGAAGGGACTGCCATTGAACGAATAAACACACAGGCAATTTTCAATCCACAATGGGAGTAAATGCTGCAGAGAACGGGCTCAGGGTGCAGCGAGAGCACAGGAGATGGGACAGGCCCTGCCTGGGGAGCGGGCTGGCCTCCCTGGGGTGGAGACACAGGGCAGGACTCAGAGAACATAATTGGAATCAACGAGTCATCACTAGATGGTGGAAGCCCTCCATGCTCCCGAAGTGTGGACAATAAAATGCTCAAAGCAGGTTCTGCTTCCCACGTCCAGGATGAGCTCACAGAACATGGATCATCCCAGTGACCAAGAGGCTATCAGACTTTGAGATTTCATGAACAGGAAATATATCAGAAGGCACTAGGGGAGGAGGTAGGCACAGCCCTCCCTGGGTCCCTCTTCCCTCAGTTCTTGTTTGGCTCCCTCCCCATCCTCACTCTTCTATCTCCCCCTTCATCAGAACATGAGCTCCAGGAAGTGTTGCCTAGTGCTGAGAAGACTGTGTGGCCCGTATAGATTCTCGGTAAATATCTGTGAAGTGAGTGGATAAAGGAATGAAGGAATGAAATCTCTATCTTGCCAAGTAAGGACAAGAGGAAAAGACTATCATTATTATTTATAAAAGAAAGGGCATTGTAATAATTGAAGAATAGGAAAGAATAATTTCAGAGTAAAGATCACTGTTTCCCAAATACTTATCCATTTATATATGTTCTTGCAACACATACAGGTAAAGGAAGAAAATATATTCTGGAAATCTCTGGTTTAGGCTAATCAGGTGCCAGGTTTAGGAAAGAGGCAGGTAAAAACCAAGATACCAGGTGACCGTGAGCTTGGATGGGGACAGTTGGGACATTTGGGGTCATGACAAACCTTAGAATGACCACAGGAGTGGGCCCAATGAAGACAGTCTGTCTAGCTCATCCTTAGAGGACTTGAGGACTGAGCATCACCTTCCCACATAAATGACAGTAGGAATAGCAGTAGGAGCATTTATTGCATAGGACGTATAACAGGAGGTAACACGTGTTGAACATCTCATATGTACCAGGCACTGTGCTAAGCCGTCCCTTTTCCCTTTCAAGGCCCATATTATTATCCCCAGGTTACAGATGTGGAAACTGAGGCTTAGGGGGTAAATAACTTGCCCAGTGTGATAGGTGTCTTGCTCTAATGTCCATGTTCTCCTGTCTCCCCTCTCTCATCCCAACAAGAATGACTCAGGATGCCCCCTCCCGCCCCTGCTCTCCCACAGCCCAGCTGGCCAGAGCTCACCTCCTGAAGGGAGCCCCGCGTCCTGATGAACTTGTAGATGATGTAGGCAGGTACCAGGGCCATGGATGAGAGCGCGATGCCCCACCCAACCCAGTTGGCCCAGAGGGGGAAGACGTAGTCATCATAGGTGAGCGGCTTGAAGTTGATGATGCTCACCACCACCACAAACTGGGAGGGGAGAAGAGCGGGAGAGGGGTGGAGGGAACGCATAGGAAGGAACAGAGAGAAGAGAGACAAGAAGAGGGAGGAGACAGGAAGACAGGAAAGAGGGAATGAGGGGGAGGAAGGGAGAGAAGCAGAGAAAGATCAGAGAGAAATGAGGAGCATTGAGTGGAAGACGCAGTGAGCAAGACGGATTAACAGGGAACAAAGGAAAGAGGGATGAGGTGGAGAAGAAGCAAGAGATAACAAAGGAGATAGACAATGGAAGCAAGAAAAGGAAAAGAAGAATAGAAAGGTGACCTTGGGGCAGGGCTGAGTGGTGACATACACAGCCCCGGGGGACCTGGCCCCAGACTGGAGAACCCATTAAGGTGAAAACCCACCATGGTGTCAACAGGGTTGAGCATCCCGCGCGTCCTGTCTGCATGACCAGGGCTCTGCCTACAGAACCTCCCCCCATAAGAAGCAAATATGCCCACCCCACCCCCACCCAGACACGCCCCCTCCCCCAGGATGCCCAACCACACACTACACACCAAGAGGAAGGCAGGGCTGACAAACTTCCAGCACAGTCTCCAGTACAGGCCTGGCTTGAACCCCATCATCTGCTGGATGTCATTGCTGAACCTGTCGACACCTGTGCGCATACAAGGCAGGCTTGTCACAGGCTACCCCCTGCTGCCCTCCCAGGAGGGTCTGGCCCCCGGCAGACAGCAGGGCAGTGAGGCCAGACGGTGACACCCTGGCACTTAGGAGAGCTGGGGATAGGCACTTTGCTGGTGCAAATCAAAAAGAGAGGACACACTCGGGAGAGTATCACATTTTATGTGCCCCCCAATTCATTGTTCAGAGAGGGGAGGGGACTTGCGCCAGGTTACACAGCCAGGTCCCCCAAACTCCAAAGCTCTACTTTTTCCTCTTGCTCACTCTCTCTTAAACCAAGAACAACTTTGTATTCAGTGCTTTCCCTGCCTCTAATCTGCTAGGAGAGCTCAGACTCACATTGAAGTCTCTTTCTGATTAGTAGAAAAGAGTGAGAACAGGACTAACACTTTGATGTGACACGTGGGGAAAAAAAAGAACAATTACTGGACATCACATTTGACACTTTGCACATGTTCTCCCAGTTCAGCTCTGGACTAAGGTTGCCAGATAAAATACAGGACACCCAGCTACAAGTGAATTTCAGATAGACAACAAAAAAAATTTTAGTTTCAGTACATCCCATGCAATATTGGGGAAAATACTTGACCTAAAACAATTATTCATTGTTTATTTGAAATTCGAGTTTAATTGAGCATGTTGTATTCTATTTGCTGTATCTGGCAACCCTACTCTAGAATGAATTACATGGCTTAGGGAACAGCAGCTTCCTACGAGATCCCCTTTGAAAGCTGGCACTGGATGCGTTTGGGATCCTTTGTGGCCTCCCATTAAAGGGAGTTCATGCAAAGATGAAAGAGGGCTGCGAGAGCTGTTCCCTGATAAGGAACTTGCTCAATTCTGGAGTCAGCCAGTGGCTGCCCTGGAGATGGAAAGCCCCTCAGCATCTCCAGGTGAAAAGGCTCCAGGAGCTTTGGAGACCAAGGCTTTTCCACACACACAGATCCCAGCACCTACCATAAAACCAGGAGACTCCGATGGCTTCCATGAGAACAGCAAACAGAATGGAGGTCCCCGCCGCAAACGTGTCCAGCAGGGTCAGCACGTATATTCCACCCTGGGGCGAGGACAGAGAAGGTTGAGCCCATCTTGGCTAGAAATGGCCACCGACTGTTACATCCATCAACACTTACCTGTCCCCTGTCCCACTCACTGAGAACCCAGTTTGAGAACATGAGTAACAGGGAAGTCGTGCTACTGCATTGCTGTTACACACCTGCCTTCTACCAGAGGCCTTTGAGAGTCACTGGGTCTATGCGTGGGTTTTCAGCCAGTGCAAAAATGAAATGGGTTTCAAAGAGACCTTTGCTGCCTATCAAACCAATAATCAGTTAAAAGGTTTGCCTGGAAATCCTCAGGCTCAGAGGTGGGAGAAGACAACGTGTGTAACCCTAGCAGATCAGGCCACAGGGCTGAGGACGCAGGGTCCTGCAATGGCTCCCCGGACCTCAGCCACCCTCAGCCCTACCCACCCGGCTCTGAGGCTGGCTATGTCTGACTGGATTGAAATGCAGCCCCACAAATTCCAGGTGACCCGGAGCCCAGACCTCCTCACCTTGGTTATGCAAAACAGAGCCAGAAGGAAGGTTCCAAAGGAGACACCAAATGTGAAGAGTTTCCGGTGTCGCTTCAGGACCTGGAAGTCGTCAGCCAGGCCCGTGATGACCGCCTCCATGCCTCCCATCTGGGGGAACCAGGCAGGTGGGTGCAGGGATGAGGGCCCAGACCACCTCAGACCCCCCGCAGCCTAGGATTCATGCTCCCTGGCTGTCTCTTGAGAAAGCAGCCCGTCCTGCCTTCCTCTCCATCCTAACCCCACTTCTTCCCTGTTCTCGACCACTCTCAGATCTCAGAAGCTACGTGGGCGGGTGTAGGACTAATGCCTGTCTCTCCCTAATCATCAGCACCTGTCTCCCATCCCGCTCACTCAGCCTGAGCAGGTGCTGAGGAGCCAACAGGAGAGTGAAAGGGGCAAAGACGCCAAAACACCTGCATAATATATCTGCACGTAAATGAGGGCCTTCTAGAAACAACTGCCAAGAAGAACTTCTAGCGGTGGGAACTCCAGGAAGCAGTTTCTGACAAGGATTTTGGGGGCCTTTCTAACTGTCAAGCAAGTGGTCACCTCAAAATGCACCCTCAGAGTCTGGAAGGTTCTCATATCCCACAGTTACGGGCAAATGCGTTCTTTATGAGGCCAGTACTATGGCCTCATATGAGTAAGAATCATGCATTTACTTAAGCGATACCCCAAGCCTGGGATGGCAGACAAGAAGCACACATGCCACTGCTCTCCACCTCATGTATGTCTCCTCTACCCTTCCTAGGAGCCTGGAAGCAGCCTCAGAATCCTTCTCAACACACTGCTCCTGGAAGATCTAACAATTGAACAGAAAAGGCAGTGAGAGGAAACCTACTTGCCAGCCCTACCCTAAGACTTCTTGCAAACTTCCAGGCATGATGTACTAAAGGTGGACCATATGGGTTAAAAAAATTAGTTTCTAAAAAAATAATGAGGTTTTAAGCACTTTTGTTGGCTGTTGATGATGAAAGATAATGGGAAGAGTGCTTGGTTAGAGAATAAGCATTCTATCCATGCTCTCTCTGAATCCAGTTTCCCCATGTGAATAAGCCTTAGGCTGGCTTATCTGAGGTCCCTTCTGAGGTAGATTTCCGTGATGTCAATGGGGTTTCTCTTGGTTCTTGGCTTTGGTCTAAGTCTTGCCTTTTTGAGTGAAGATTCACTTCCTTGTTTGCATTTAAATGAGGCCTTCTGGAAACACCTACTAATCAGGAGTTTGAGTCAGGAGTGGGAACTTTAGGTTAAGTAGTGTGTGTCTATGTCGTGGTGGAGGAGGCCAGGCCCAATGGCGTGTGTGCCCGAGGGGGTGAGTATTCTGAGCTGGGTCACTCACGGAGCTGTCAATTCCCAGAGCCAGGAGCATGATGAAGAACACGATGGCCCAGAATGTGGATCCCGACAGGGTGGAAATGGCTTCTGGGTACAGGATGAAGACCAGGCCAGCTCCTGTAAGAAACATCAAGGACCTCATGAATGACTGGGAATGTTGATCTGAGCTGCAGATGGTGGGGGAGCATTTTGAAAACCGATCAGCCCCAGCACAGCCCCAATATATTTGGTCAGCCATGCGTGGACAGAGCAAACCAAGGGTCTGAAGACGACAGATGAAGCCAGCTCCACCTTGCAGTTCACCCATGCACCAAGGAGGGTGACCTCCAACAGCCAGGCCAGAGAGCAGAGCCTCGCCTGGACAGCTGTAGGCTACATGCCACAAACCCCACCTCCTGCACACCGTGTGGGATCTTCTTACTTTCAAAAGCCTGTGGTCATCAGATCCCATTAGAGGCAGCCCCTCCCCAGGTCTCAGCTTCTTTGTGACCATAAGAATATGGGAAGCAGTGGGGAAGGCCACAGGATCCAGAGTCGAACTGATCAGGGCTTGAGGGCTGACACCATTGCTCACTAGCTGGGCGACCCTGGACAACTCATATAGCCTAGGTCTCAGCTTTCTCATCTTGCCAGTGGGTCTATTAACACTTGCCTTACAGCACTATGGAAACTAAATGAAGGTATGTCAAGCGCTCGGCACAGGAGCTGGTACAGACTAGATGCTCCAAAATCTGTTCTGCTGGCATGACTCAGAGGAAGGTTCCGTTATATTCTCAGGGCCCAGGACTGCCTGGAATTCCCAATGACAGCTTCAAAGAAAGTCCATCCAATGGGCAGTTTGGAAAACTCGATATCAAGCCCTCTCAGTCCCACAGCCAAGGGTGAGCTGCACAACCAAGAAAGAGGTGCATATCTCAGCCCTCCCCTCCTCAGTGGGCTGGCTGCCCACCCACCTTCAGTGGCAACATCCTCGATGTTGACCTTGTGTTCATGGGCCATGTAGCCGAGGATGGAGAAGATGGCAAATCCAGAGATGAAGCTGGTGACACAGTTGATGGTGCTGGTGAGCAGGGCGTCCCTGGGGGAGAGAGGCACTGTTGGTTCAAGTCTCCTGACTCTCTCCAGTCCTGCTCATTGACCGCTGGACCATCTATGGGATCCGCAGCTTCAAATGCCATCCCTCTCTTCAGTTTCCCTGCTGCCACAATGACCCTAGTGCCCTGGTATCAAACTCGTGCTGGGGAATCGAGTCACCAGCCTTCTTCTTCAACAAACTTTCCATGGCTTCCTAGGACCTCTCAACTTCTCACCCAGGCATTCAAGAGCTTTGCTAAGATGATCCAGCCTTCCTTCCAGGTTTATTTTCCATGACTTCCCAACATGTACTCTTTGAACGAACCAAACCAGTCAAATTGCTGGCCAACAAACACACCACCTCCCTGGATTTGTTCATGTTGTTCCCCACCATGCATGCTGCCCTCCGTGTCTGCCTGTCACAATCCTAACCATCCTCCAAGGCTCACCTCAGATTCACTTCCATGCTTTTGCTGGTCCCCCATCAGAGGGCTGATCATTCCATTTTCTTAGCCTCCCTAGAGCCTGCCCCGCTGGTATGCACTCATCCTCCTCTGTCTTGTACCAGAAGGGTTGTGATTCTGTCTCAAGCCTTTAATAGAGAGTGATGGAGGCAGATCCAGTTTGTGCCCATGTCTGAAGACCTCACAGCACTGGGCCCCCAGGAGGCAGCAGTCAATGCTTACTGAACTGGGCTGGAGCATGCTCTGAGATCTTACCTCTGAACCTGCCAGGCCCTCACTTCTCCTACTACCAGCCTAGATATTCCATCCTTGCCTGCCTGGGCATCAGATGGGGCAGACCAGCAGTGCTGTCTGCTCTGAAAGCCACACAGTGGCCCTCTGTGCCAGCTACCCATCCCCAAGATCTCTCAGCACTAGTGACCCCAACTTTCCCAGGCCCTCACCTTGCATCTGTCCTGAATTGAAATTTGTTCATCAGGGCCCCCATAGGCCATGTCACAGTTCATAGAACACCCAGGATGGTCCACTGTGCCTCATTTCACAGAGGAAGAAACTCGAGAAGAAAGTTGTCTTGTCCCAGACCAGAGCCCTCTCTCCCATCTTTGCAAGGGTTGATCCCCAGGATTTAGAGCTTTCAAGAGCCCTGAAAAGGGTCTTACCTGTAGCAGTTGTTGTCGAACTTGTTGTAACTGGCAAATGCAATCAAGACTCCAAATCCAGCCCCCAAGGAAAAAAATATCTGAGTTGCGGCATCAATCCATACCTGAAATGGGCAGACAGAAGCCATCACCCTCTGTTTCCTAGAGAAGAGGACCGCCTCAATGCTCTAGAAGGGCTGGGAAGCCTCGAGATGCTCTGCGACCTGAGGAAATAGGTCTGAACCCAAGGAGGGCAGCCATGCAACTCCTCCACCCCAGAGGACTGTACAAAATTGCTGTGGGGAGAGGCCAGGGTCTCTCCAGCATCTTCCAGCTTTGGGTGGTCATGAGTGAGCTCACCCTGGAGGAACTCACTGGCTCAATTTGATGTCCTGATCTTCAAAGAAAGTTAATAAACTAACAGCTCTAGGCTAGAACGTGGATGGAGTGAGGATAAGTGGTTATGACCATCTCACGAGTTACGGAGATGACATCTTCAGAAAGGTGTAATGATTCTTAGAAGCTTCTACCAGCCCACAGACAGTGGTGAGTCCTTGGGGGCCAATGGGGTTTATTTATTCCATCTTTTGGGTGATGAAAGCACATGGCAGGAGATCTGAGCCCCTCTCCAACTTCTGCCTCTTGGTCTAGCTCCAGTCGATTTCATCTCTCTCTACCTCAGTTTCCTCCTCTGTATAGTGGAGATACTTACGCCTAGCCCACCCAGACTAGGAGCCACAATTCGGATTTGTGAGATTTCTGTCATGTCCCAGTCACATTATCCTAGGCCTCCCCTACTTTGAAAGCAAAGGGTGTAATGAGAGAAGCAATCTGTTGGAGGAAGAAAGGTCTGCTCCTTAAGACAGCACTCAGGCTCAGTTTCTACATATCGGAAAGACTTACGAGATTTAAACAGCTGCAGAACAAACAGAACTCTGATTTGTTTCACAATTCACAAGGCTGATTCGCGTTCTTATGCCCTGTTACCTTTCTGACTGTTACTAAGGAAATGAGCTTTTCTCTTGGTTACTGGGCTGTGGTGTGTTGGAACATTATAACTATGGTAGGTGTGTACTGAGATGTGTCCCTCCTAATCCCACACTGCGAGGATTATTGTGGCTTCAAATAGAGTGTGAAGAGGCCTTTGGGAATTGTGAGGGAAAGTACTGAGGTGTTGTCACTGGGGTAGGCCCCAGGGAGGAGGCTGGAAATAATGTCAGCCATGATTTGAAGATTCTCAAGGCACTGGGTACCTCCAAGACTGTCTCTGCTCCCAATCTTGCCCCACCGCTCTGGACTGGACTCCACTCCGATTCGCCCCACCTTCAAGGTAACCTGTGTCTCCGGACAGGACAGTGAGCTGGAGGAGGCTGCAGGTGAGAGGCAGCAGGGTCCAGCTCTCCTGAGGCTCATGCTTCTCCTCTTGCCAACATCAAAGGATGGTGGCAGAGCCCAGGTATGGGGACTAGAGAGTAGAAATCGGGCTGAGTGACTGGGGTGGGCCAGGAGGCCATGACACAGGGCAGGTGTAAGGACTCAGAACAGGGTATTGCTCTACTTGAAAAGAGGGGTCTGCAAAGGCCACTATGTGGAACAACAGAATCCCAGACCCTCAGAGCTGGACGGGCTCTTAGAGGCCATCAGGTGCAAATCAAATCGACCTCAGCCAGATGGAGAAGCTGCACCCCAGAGAGGGAAGAATCTGTGCCAGGCTATGCCACAAGTTTGTGGCAGAGCTGGGACCAAATTTTCTATCAGTGCATGCACCGAGAGCCCTCCCCAACCCTGGCCCAGCAGTGGGTGGTCACAAGGCACTGACCGTGGCCTCTTTCAGGCGGTAGAAGTCGATGTGCAGATAGGCGTTGATGCCGTTGGAGGCGCCGGGCAGCGTGACACCGTGAACCAGGAGCACAAACAGCACGAAGTAAGGCAGTGTGGCCGTGATCCACACGACCTGGCAGTGGACAAGCTCACCGTGAGAGACTCACTCTGCCCCCGGCCTGGTGGGGGGCTGGGAGGGGCACAGGTCCTCTCCCAGAGAGCCAGTCACTCCTTCCCCCCACCCTCCTTCACACAGTACACATGCCATGAGCTCCATCTCTAGGCCAGGCCCCGGGCCAGGCTCCAAGACAGAGGGAACAGACACAGGCCGCACCCTAGAGCTCGGAACTGAGTGGGAGAGTCAGCCGCCCTGGGCACAGCACAGCCATGAGAGCTAAGGGCGCGAGGACAAAGGCTAGGTTCTCATAGAGCCCGACACCTCCTCCTTTACAAGCCGCCTCTCCTGACCCCTTCAAGTTGCCCCAGGTAGAACTGAGCACACCCACCTTTATGCCGTCCTCCTCTCTCCCTTCTTCTCTCCCTTCCCCTCTCCTCCTTCTCTCTCTCTCTCCCTCTGCTTTACCTTCATTCAAGCATCCTTCTAAGCTAGTTGCCCAAGGAGAGATGTGGCCAGGCAGAAAGCAGAATCTCTGGTCATTCTTCATCTTAGTGGGGACAGATTTGGGACAAAGATAAACTGTCTTGTCCAGAAACCCATAAGGGAAGAGATGATCCCAGAGTAAAAGGAGACCCCTTCTCCCCACCTAAGGTGGAGGAACAGAGAAGAAAGGTGAGGAGAGGGGAGGATTGCGTGGGCTTCCTCCCTACTCCTTCTCACCCTTGACTACACATTAGAATACTCTGGGGCAAGTTAGAGACAACAATGTCAAAGGTCAGATCCCATTCTTGGAGTTTCTGCTATAATTGGTCTGGGGTGGGGCATGAACTTCAATATGTTTTAAAAGCCTCCCTAGTTGATGTAAACGTAGACAAGGTTAAAAATCCCTACTATAGGCAGATGAAGCAATGGCAGCCTTGGAGAAAGAAGATTGTGCCCGCAGCAGAAAATCCACTCAGGGCTGGGGTGGCCAATCCCAAAGAAGACTCAGCTGAGACACCAGAGGACACACAACTTAGGACCAGATGGCCCCTCTCCTCCCAAAGCCCTGGCAGCCCCAAAAACCTTCACACATCCCTGGGGAGAAAACAGAAGACCTGAAACATGTCTGAGGGAAAGTTCTTTGCTAGCCTAGAAAGATAGGGGCTCAACACAAAAATTGAGATACAGAAAATAAAGTCACATGTTTCCCATATCTATGTTGATGGACTGGGATTTGTCCTCCTTGTCTGTCCTTCCCACTAGACCATGAGCTTCTTAGAAGCGAGATGCCCACATTTTTCAATCTTGTTTCCCCAGCACATGGCACACATGGGTGCTTTAAAAAATGTTTGTTGGATGGGTGGATGAATGATTGGACAGTTACATAGAGGAATGATTGGCTTGATGGATAGATGGATGGAGAGATGTATGGATGGATGTATGGATGAATGAATAATTGGATGGGTGGATATATAGTTGAGTAGATGGTTAAATGGATAGATGGATGGTTAGGAAGGTGAATGGTTAGGTGGATGGATGGATAGAAGGATGAATGGGTCAGTGATAAATCAGAGGGTTAGTGGATGACTAAGTTAGTCAAAGAATGAGTGAATGAATGAGCAAATGAGTCAAGGAGTAATTAAATGCATCAATGATTTGGCATGTCTTCTGAGGGAATCAGAAGATGAACCAGGCTCCTCTGTTCCACGTTATCCAGCTGTTCTTCCATCACTCCCTTATTCTATTGGGAAGAGTGGGGTCTTTGTGGGTGTGGGCCTTAGGCTTCTGTTTTCTTTCAGGGGGGCAGGAACAAGGAGGACAAATTGCCAAAAACAAATGAGGAGAAAAACATGCCTTAGAAAGTAAAGCCCTTGCAGCTGTGTGGCCTCACATTAATCCTGGATTTATTCTCCCAAACTGAGACAAGTGGGTCTAACTCCTTGGTGACAGGCACAAGGAAGAACTCTCACATATGCTTATGTTGAGTCCTAACTGCTGTGTTCCCCTACAGCTCTTGTCAACAGCTGCAGGCCCATGGCCCAGACCAGCAGACTAAGTGACACCACACTCCACCCATCAAACAACAATGTCTCAGGTCTGACCCCCAGGAATCTCCCACAGGGTCTGCAGGCAGCCCTGTGTTGGCCACAAGTTAAATTTGGATTCAATCTCCCCAATGCTTGCATCAGGTTACGGCTGAGCTAACTGACTACAGTCAGTCATCAAGAAAGGGGAGCTTATTTTGTTCATGAACATGTGTTCAAAGTGAAACCATCTGAGTCTTGTTGAAAGTTCTCAGAATTGATGGCAGATATGAGTTCAGCTGCCTAAGATCTTGTCTGAAAAGGGAGGATCCTGGTTCCTTGGCCAACAGCTTGCTCATAGTCATATGTGCCCTGTATGCACACTAGGCAAAGAGAAGGGACACTTGGGTTCTGTCATCTCCACCCCAGGATTACCTGCTTTATAAATTTCAACTTGCAATGCATCTCTCGCCATGAGAAGCCAGACTCAGTCCATCTTTGAGCACAAGATGAAGACAACAATGAGCAGCCCATTGGTTTTGGCAAGTGTCCTCAGTCACCAAGGGAGGTCACTGCTTTCTATCACCTCAAATCCAACTTCTTATCCACCTTGCATTTCTATGGATAAGGGTTAGAATTTGTGTGGTTCTAGAGTGCCAAACTCAAACCAATGGCGATAATTACAATGAGGAAGATCTTGGCTCCATAAAAGGAAAAACTTTCTATTGAACAGAGCTCTCTAAAGAAGAAATGAGCTACCCAGAGAGGTGGAGAGGTCACTGTCATTGAAGGTATGTGACTCTTGCTCGGGATCCAGGCATTAGGCAAAGGATTACGTAGATCAAGGTGAGGCCCATGGACCAGCAGCATCAGTATCACCTAGGAGATTGTCAGAAATGCAAATTCTCCTCCGACCCCCACGGAATCAGACTCTCAAGGAGGGACCCAGGAATCTGAGTTTTAACAAGCCCTCCATGTGATTCCTACATGCATTTTTTTTTTTTTAAACATTTCCTATTCTTTTTTTTTTTTTTTTTTTTTTACAGATTTTATTTTTTCCTTTTTCTCCCCAAAGCCCCCCGGTACATAGTTGTATATTCTTCGTTGTGGGTTCTTCTAGTTGTGGCATGTGGGACGCTGCCTCAGCGTGGTCTGATGAGCAGTGCCATGTCCGCGCCCAGGATTCGAACCGACGAAACACTGGGCCGCCTGCAGCGGAGCGCGCGAACTTAACCACTCGGCCACGGGGCCAGCCCCTCCTACATGCATTTAAGGTTGAGAATCACAGCTCGGGGTCACCTCTGAGGTCTACTCACACACGGAGGTGTTAAACTCCCATGCTTTCTCACTACAAAACCCCATTAATTTAACCTCTAATGATTTAGAATTTGTGATCCTCTGAACTGGGCTTTAGGGACATTTGCACCAATAATGAAGACATACTAAGATTTATGGGGTGAGGGGCACGCACTGACGTTACGTAAGAAAACACTGAGCTGTAAATATTGTAGCACATTTGTTACTCATATGCAAATGATGCTGCTCGTTATAACTGGATCCAATCAAGTCACTAAAGCAAGCCAAAACCAGCCTGTATCAACACATTAGTGGGAAGACTTGCCTAGAATTACGACTTGAACTCAAAAGTCACAAAACGACCTTTCTATTTAAATATTCTAGAACTCAGGTTTTCTTTGAATTGGTCCGGCTTTCTCCCTCCGCAACCCCACCACCTTTGCCAGAATTCAAGAGGTGGTCAATCTTTTCCCATCCCCCAAACAGCTCAGAGCCTGGCCGTGAAGTGGGCAGACCACCGTAGCTGACCCTGGCCAGTTCTTTTCTTTGGATTCATCTCCAGGCATAGGGGAGTCCAAGGTCTCTGAAAGTTTAGTCCAACATGTAAACCAGAGCAGGTGGGAGCCTGGGCCATCCCTCCTCCAAGACTCAAAGGGAGTTGGCAGAGTTTGAAAACCACTGAGGTGGGGACAGAGCACTGGCAGGGGTGCTGATGAAGGGGACAAAGACAGACGAGGATCATTTATTGAGCAATTTCCATCTACCAGCCCTGCACTGAGGATCTCTCGCTCCTCCCACCCAATAGCCCTGGAGGCTGGCACCATCATTAATTGTTGTCACTTTACAGGTGAGGAGACTGAAGTTTGGGGGTATCATTAATCCTGAGGTCACTCCATAGGAAATGATGGTGCCTGGACTCCAACCCAGGTGGTCTGACCACAAAGCCATGTGCCTAAGCACTCGTTCTACTGTATATTTAAGACTCAGGTTTAACTCCTAGCTATGTTGAAGACTGCTGTGAAACCCTGTCCCTCTCTGGGCCTCAGTTTCCCCATGTGTGCAAGCAGGTTGCAGTAGATGGCCCTTAAGTACCCTCTAGCTCAACAGTTAGAGGCTCAGTTCCTGGGCCTGTAATTGCTAAGTGCCGGTTCAGCCAAGGACTCCTGAGATGGGGGAGGCAAGGGGGACTCCAGAATGGCAAGCAATGGTATGCACATACTTGCCTAGCTCCTGGGGGATAATTTCTGACTCAAACTTTCATGCTCCACCCTGAGTTGGTCAATGGGCCAAGGTCACAGAGTGTGTGGTCTCGGATAACCCCTTTCCCTGGTTTACCCTACCCACCACCATCCCAGCTGTGGAGTCAGCCACCTTCCCAAGGACAGAGCCTTCACTTGCCTGGATGTGGAGCACGAACATTTGCAGTTCATTTCAGGCTGGCTCCGTGGCTGGGGAAGCCTGTTAAGAAAAGCTCCCCATCCTGTTCCAGACGCAGTCTGGAAGAAATAAGCCATGCTCTCGGTTTTCTCATGAGCCAGTTTATAAAAACAGAGACAGGGCACAGGAATGTCCTGAGGGAAGCTCCCCATTCTAGAAAGCCCCTCTCCACAGACTGCCAGGGGGCCCCTGCCTGCTCAGCTGCCAGAACGCTGGGGCACTTGTACGAAATGTGGGCTGTGGCTTCAGTTGACATGTTTCTACCTGGGGGGCTTCTCTGGAGCAACATTCCTCATCACACTCCCCAGGGGAGGAGAGGACGCCTCCAAAGCTGTCTTTGCACGGAGGAACAGAGCATGCTCAGCTCCACTCGTCCCTCTCTCTTTAGCATCAACCCTCCTGCAGACAACTCGTGCTACTCTCTGGCCAAGTGCTAAACTGGTTGGGACAGGCTCTACTCCTCTGGTGATGCCTGTGAGGACCTTAATCTCGGGGTACAACATTAGAAGCATGTGGTGGCCCCACACCCAGGCAAGTAGCAGTAGTAAATCTCATATATATTCTGCAGGTCTGCCTTCTGCAGAGGCCAGGGGAGCCCTGCTCTTGCTTGATACCCAGGAAAGGTACAGAAAGTCTGGGCAAGGCCAGCCTGGGGTTCTGCACCTCTATGGCTTGGCTCAGGCAGTTCCTTCCACTGAAAATCCCTTCCCTCTGCCCCATCTCTACCTGTGCCTGTCCTTCAAGACCTAGCCCAGACGCCACCATCCCCACAGTCTTTGCAGACCCGCCAGTTGAAAGAGCTTGCTTCCTCCACTAATGCAGCCTCTCACACTTTTTGAGTATGACAACTCATGGTAAGAAAAACCTTATATATTGAGACAAAATACACAAACATATGGATGGCTATAACTGAAGCATGAATTCCACAAGACAGCTCTTACATCACTAAGGGCAATGCACTCTGTTAGTATCCAGCCTATTTGATTTTTAAAAATTGTGGCAACGCACTAAATTGATTTAATAGCAGTTTAAAAACTCACAGTTTGTCTTTCTATGAAAGCTCAACCTGACTACCTGATGTGAAATATCCAAGGTAAAGTTAAGTTTAAAAAAAGATTGGGGGCCGGCCCAGTGGCGCAGCGGTTAAGTTCGCACGTTCTGCTTCTCAGCGGCCGGGGGTTCGCAGGTTCAGATCCCAGGTGTGGACATGGCACCGCTTGGCAAAAGCCATGCTGTGGTAGGCATCCCATGTATAAAGTAAAGGAAGATGGGCATGGATGTTAGCTCAGGGCCAGTCTTCCTCAGCAAAAAGAGGAGGACTTGCAGTAGTTAGCCCAGGGTTAATCATCCTCAAAAAAAAAAAAAAGGATAAATAATAGGGTATATAGTTTGTGACCATTGGCATTTATTTAAATGGGGATACACATACATGTCTGGATGGAGACTCAAGAAACTAGTGACATTGGTTGACCCACAACCTGTGTGTAATACACATAAGACTATAAGCAATTGAAGGAGGAATCTGTCTTATTTATTCTTGCATCACTAGCATTAGCATCAAGCCTGGCACATGGTAGGAGTCCATAAATGTTTAATAATTTGAACTGAATTGAAAAGAACACTCATTGAAGTTCGCCACATTACCCACTCATCCTTCTTCCTTTCTTCCTACCTTCCATCCATTCCTCATTGACCCTTCAATCAATATTCACTGAAGATCTATGTGCCACCTGCTAATACCGTAGTGGTCCTAGACTGGTTTCGCTCTATTCTAGAATTCCTCCCAGCCCTGGTCTGCATTTAATTTGGGTTCTTCTTTGGGGCAGACACTGTGTCCCCAACATGCTGATAGGAAGTTTCACTTCAATTTCTTCTTGACAAATTTCATCCCCTCTGGCTGCTGGGCCCCTGCCATTAGCTTTGCTCTCAACGGTATGACCATGGTGTCTAGGAGTGCCAGAAAGAACCCTGATGCACCCTACTTTCCAAAATCAGTTGCCTAATGAAGCTTCTCACAAATTCATGCCTAGCTGATTCATGCCTTGTGATCTCGAGTAAACCACATCTGTGTGTAGTCCTTCCCACACTGACTCTAGGCTTTACCACAAGACTTATCTTGGCCACTGGGACAATAGCAAGCATGATGCCAACAGAGACTGGAAGAGCTACTTGCGCATTGGGGTTTGTCTGCTTGGAACATGCTCTTGGAACTCAGCCACGACGCTGTGAGAAGCCCAAGCCACATGGAGAGGCTATGTGGAAACAACCCAAAGCGCTCTGATTGACAGCTCCAGTTGAGCCCCCAGCCAGTGCAACTGCCATCCATGAGTATGCACCATCTTAGACCCCCAGATATGTAGCCCAGGCAATATCAGATGGAGCAGAAGAACCACCTGGCTGATCCCAGTCGGTGCAGAGAATCATGAGAGATGATAAAATGGTTGTGACTTTCCATCACTACATCTTGGGGTGGTTTGTAACACAGCAATGCCTAACCAAAACCCTGCAAATAACATTTCCCACTACAGCCTCTTGAACACAGTCAAGCTCCGCATGGACCCCATAGGATCCAAATGGGGTTGCTGCTCCCATGACGTTCCTCAGCCTTAGAGCCAACATGAGCCATGATCTGAGCATACTCCACTCCTGAGGGGCTGACTGCAGGGAGCAGTGTCACCCAGGTCAGAATGCCAACCCTGGCAGACCCCCCCTAGGTCATCTAACCCTGTGCTCCTTTCTCCAGGACACCAAGACCCTTGGGACACTCAGCACTGTGTCAGAGGAAGCACAAAGGCCCGGGATACATCTAGATAGCTTCCGGAGCATTCTCTTTTACTCAAAAATTCAGAGGAGGGAAAGACTGGTTTTATAATGAAGCAAATGGTTCTATTCCAGAGAAGGGAGCAACATTTGCACAAAGTTTTAGGCCAGAATTCAAGATTTATCAAATGCACATTCATAGATTGTTTCAAGCTTATTCCTGAGGCCCTTGGGGTGACCCATTCCTGGGTCTCTGCTATTACTGGAGCTTTGGTGGAAAACTCTGAGGGGCCCAATCCACCCACACACCCTCACCCTCCTGCTGGGAGCCTTGGGCTTAGGGACGAGAGGGGATTTGTCCAGGCCTCCCAGCATGCCAGTGGCAGAGCTGGGGAGCAAACTCAGGCTTTCTACTTTCGCGGCCTCTTATTCTTTTCACCAACTACCTGGTTATAGCCAGAAAAAAATATATATATGGGGTTTTTTTGAGGCCAATCTCCAAACTGAAAGTGAAACAAAGATATTACCTTTCCTGATGTCTTCACTCCTTTCCAGAGGCTAAAAAACAGGACGACGACGACGACAATCAGACAGAGCAGGAGCTGCCACTGGGGCAGGCCGATGTCATGGATCCCACTGCTCTCGTGAAGGTGCAGGACGCCACGCCTGACCGGAGGAGAAGGGAAGGGACCAGGGAAGACAGTGTCAGGGAGGATGACCACGGCCTTGACCACAGGCCAGTGCCCAACAGTGCACACCAATGGGGACGAGCTGTGGGCTGCCCTAGCCGCTGCCTTGCATCATTCTGGCCTACTCTGTGCAGTCACGGCCTATGTCTAGGATTTCCCTACCCTGGGCCAGCAAATTGGCTCGGGAGACTCCCCACTCAAGGTTGTTTTTTAAACAGGAACAAAAATTTTCAAGGTAACAAAACCTGTTGAGTGCCACCTGCCTTCCAGGTCCTGGGGAGGTGGTGGTAAATAACGGAGCGAGGGTCCCTGCCCTCATAGAGCTCACAGCCTAGAGCGGTGGTTCTCAACAGGATTGGTGGGCAATTTTGTCTCCCAGGGGACATTGGAACATGTGGCAATGTCTGGAGGTGTCCTTGATTGTCACAACTTGGGGAGGGGGCTGTGCTACGGACATCTGGAGAATAGAGACTGGCAACATCCTAGAATGCACAGAATAGCCTTAACATCCTATAATACACAGGATGGCCTCTAACAACAAAGAATTATCCAGTCCAAAATTTCCATATTGCTGAGGTTATGAATCCCTGGTCTAGAGATAGAGACAAAAGTAAATATTTCTCTCCTATTCTGGAATATCTACTAAAGCTAAAAGTATGCATATCCTGTGCTTTAGCAATTCCACTCCTGGGTATTTACCCAACAGCAATGTGTACACATGTTCATCAAAAGACATGTTCTAGAACATTCATAGCAGTATTATTCAGAACAATCCCTAATTGCAAAGCACTCAAATATTCATCAACAGTAGAACGGATAAATTATGATATATTTATGAAATAGAACATTATACAGCAACTGCTCTATATGGATGAATCTCTCACACATAATTCTGTAAAAGAGTTCTTTCTGTCTGATTCTATTGATATAAAGTACAACTAACCTAAGGAGTTAGACATCAGGAAAGATGTACTCTAGGGAGTGAGGGGTGGAGTTACTGACTGGGAGGGGACACATTAGGGACCAGCCATGTTCTGTTTCTTAATCTGGGTGCTGGTTACATGGCTGTGTCCAATGTGTGACACCCACTGAGCTGTCACTTAATGATAGTCACTTGTCTATAATATTTTATCCTTCAATAAAAACAAATAGAACAAACATTTGTGAGGTCTGAGAATATCGAGGTCCCTCGTACGATCTGCAATGAAGGAATGGTAAGTAGCATGCAAACAAAATGACCATTTGCTAATTAGAATCTAATCAAAGTCAGTCAGGATCTAACCAAAGGTGAAATAAGATCAGCCGATAAAATGGTAGACCGGGTCCCAGTGGACGGAGGTTCCCCCCACAATTCTACATCCTTGCAGGATAAAGAAAGCAGAACTGTTCTGATGGCAGAGGGAAGAGCTTGGGGTGGTGTTTCCTCTGCACCCATATCATTCGCTGCTCACTGAGTGCCAGCTGGGAGAGGCCCATCCTGGGCCCCGGACACACAGCGGGGAACTCCCCACCCACAGTGCCCTGCCTTGGGGAAACTTACATTCTATTAAATGCACAATCACCACAAAGCGTGACAAGTGTGGGGAAGGCCAAGAGAACTGCAAGGACCCCCAGAACTGGTCTCTGCCTGGTCCCCCTCTGAGCCTCATGCTCAGAGGGTACAGTCAGCTGCAAACTTCCTGACACCATTCAAGGCCCAGCTCCAATGTCACCTCTTCTGGGAGGCCTGTGTGATCACTCTTGATAGGAATCTTTCAACCCTTTCAGTTCCTGTGGCTCTTGGCTCATTTCTCAAGCAGAGCCTGCTCCTGCAACATTAGGCTGACTGGGTACAAGGCTCTCAGGATGAGGAGGTGGAGTCACCACCCCTGGGTCCATGGCTAAGCCCAGCCTGGCAGTTAGGCCTGTTAGCTCACAGCAGATGGTTGGATCAGGAACAAGTGTTCACAACCTTTCTTGCTGGCTAAACCCAACAATCCATCTTCTAGAAAAAATGAGACAGACCCAGGACCACCCCAAGGGGAACTGGGAAGGAAAGAGGGTCAGTCACCCACACACTCTCACTGCTTCTCTTAGCAACTCCTCCTCTGACTTATGGTAAATTCCTAGCCCTTCTGTCCAGTTCTTTCACACTGCCCAGGGGAATCATCCATTTCCCCACGGAGACACTTAACCTCCTTGTATCTCCTTCTACAGGGGTTTGCTCTCAGCCAGGAGTCCATTCAGAAAGTCGCTGATTAATAAATTCACACTAGTATGAAAGACAAAAAGAGCTTAATATATTGTCCTTCCTTGAAGTAGTACTTTAATCCGAAAGAAGGACATGTTGATGGCAAAATTTTACACACCTGCAATGCATAAGCTAGAGGACAGTCAATTGTCTGTCTGTCTCTCTGTCTGTCTCCCCACTCTCCCTCCACCCTTTCCTCCTCTCTCTCCTTACCCACCTTCCCAAAGAGAAATATGAGGTAGGAAGAACATAATTTTGAGCCCTATCAATAAGAAGAAACTTCTCAACATGCACATTAGAATCACCTGGAGATCTTTTTAAAAATTGCTGGTATCTGGGCCCCACCCTCAATGAATTAAGTTAGAACCCTTGACGCATGGGGCCTGGGCACCAGTGTCTTTTCAATTCCCCAGCTGATTCTACTGGGCAGCTGGAGAGCCAAGACCCACCCAACTAGAGGCCGGCTCAAAGGACAGGTTTCTTTTAGAACAAACTTGAGCCTTCCAGAAACTCTTTACTTTCCTGGCAAAATAAAACTGGCTCCCTGTGCCTAAGGGAAAAAAAAAATCCCAGAGAGGCTCATAACAAGTGGGCTTGAAATATTTTGGAAGCCTGAGTCGTTAGATGAGCCCGCAGAATCAGAGGCCGACGGCTGCCCTCACTGGGAGCAGTGCAAAAGACAGGGGAAGATGCTAGACTTGTGAGGAAAACACGAACCCCAAGTCTGGAAACTTAGTTAGCTTATCCTTGGGAAGAAATTTATATTTGTCCCTGGACAGGTGAAAGTCTGGAGGCCACCACTGACACTGCATAGTTTCATTCATTCATTTACTCATCTGTTCATTCATTTAAAAGTGATGTCTAATATTTGCAAGAATGTGAAGGAAAACAGAAGAATGTGGCACAGAAATTATCCAGGCTCTGGGGTCAGACAGACCTGAACTCCCATCCTGGCCCTGCCACCAGCTAATGTGTGGCCTGAATCCTTTCACCGTTGCCACAAACACTTTCTGCACATCTGCTGTGAGCCAGGCAGTGTGCTGAGAGCTCGTGACATGGCTGTGGACAAGCAGGTGATGGGTCCGGACACATGGAGTTCCCAGGCAAGGGGACAAGAGCTGGTGCAAACATTCCCCATCTTGAGACTTTTTCCTTTTCAGGAAAATGGCTCTCATGAGGATTAAATTATAGAATGTGAGAAAAATGCCCAGAACCCAGGAAACGCTCAACAAATGGTAACTGTAACTACTGTCATCACTGATAGGCTTCCAGGAGCAGCAGGCATCAGCAAAGGAGCTAGGGAGTGCCCAGAAAACTCGGCAGTGGGAGTCAGCCAGGCAGGTTCTGCCAAGCAGGTAGCTGGTGCCTTTGCCCGACCTGGAGAAGAACAGGTGAGTTGAGAGAAGGTGCACAGGTGTGGTAGAGGGAGAGATGGGGAGGGGGGATGTGGACAGGCATAGGGCTTCTGCAAGTGAGCATGCGTGAATGAATGAGCAGCGCTGTGTGGGCGATCAAGGCCCACAAAGGCCCACATCCCCCTCCCCAGATGGTCCCCATCCCCACAGCCCCCAGGAAGGATGCTGTGGCTTTAAACTACTCACCCTGCACCAGCTTCCCTTTGCAATCAGTCCCTCTGCCTGGTCCCTCCAAATCCAGTCTCTTAGTCTGCTCCCCCAACCCCCACCCTCTAGGACCTGTCCCAGGCCAGACCTACATTCTCTTCCTCCGGGACTATTATAAATAAAGTCCCCATCTTCCCCTGACTCTGGTCTCTCTGCCTCCAGTACCCCTAAATCCACCGTCTGTGCTGCTGTAGAACTAGCCATCTGAAGTGCCCTTCTAACTTTGTCACTCTCCTGCCCCCAAAACGCTCCTTATAACCTAAAATAGTGGTTCTCATGGGAAGAATTTTGCCCCTGCCTCCCCAGAGACATTTGGCAACATCTAGAGACATTTTTGGTTGTCTCCTGTGTGGTCCCTTCACATCTGGAGAGGAGGGGGTGCTGCTAGTATCCAGTGGGCAGAGGCCAGGGACGCAGCTAAACATCCAAAATGCACAGGACGGCCCCTCCCCCAACAGAGAATCATCCAGCCCAAAACGTCAAAAGAGTCCAAGTTGTGAAATGCTGGCCTAGAGGACAAAAACATAAGCCTTTCAGCATCCGAGGCCTTTCACCATCGTCCCGTGCCAAGTGCATGCCCTGCCTTTGGCTCCAAGCAATGGCCAGCCCCTTGTCATTCCCCCATCATACGGAGCTCTCATTGCTCTGGGCCTTGGAACCTTCTGTTCCTCAGCCTGAAGCACACTTCCCAGCCCAGCTTGTCTGCCTGGCAAACTTCTTCTCACCTGCTAGTCTCAACTCAGAGATAATGCACTGACCTGGACCCTTCTCCTATGCCCTAAGGGAGAGGAGAGGAGAGAAGGGAAGAGAAGAGAAGAGAGAGTGGGCATATCTAAAAAGAGAGAGACCCAGAATCAGGTGGTGAACCCATCTTACACTTAGTTCCTCTTCTTCCCGTTGCTTTATGGGCCCTGTGTTGAATGGTGTCAACAACCCTTTGCCCAAAGTGACTATTAAAATTATGAAAAGAAGGCACTGAACCAACTGCGCTTTCCTTGAAATTTGCTAAAATGCCTCTAGTGTCCAATCAGATGGCTGAAATGCCCCATAATGGGCCCAGGTGACCCCATATGCCTGTGGAGACCACTTGCAGGGTCGCAGTGGCTGTCTAGACATTTCCTCAGAGAAAAGGCTGGACTCGCGAACTGATTCCCAAGAAAAGGAATGTGAATCCAGCCTCCTCTCCCGAGCAGGCCCAAGCCTCGGGGTTTAGCACAAGTAACTTGGGTTTGTTGCCATTTTCCAGCATTTTAATGAAAATGAATCATCGTGAAGTGTACGGTCCAGACTTTCCGAAGTCTACGGGCCAAATGGGCTCCGTTTGTCTCGACATTTAAGCACAGAGAGTCAGAGGTGGGGTGCGGGGGAGTTCTCTTCCCCACCAGGAACAGGCAGGGGGTAGAAGCGTTCTATCGCTGGCACGTGTTCACCAAGGGGCCCTTTTTCAGACACAGTTACAGAGCATCAGAGTTTCGTTTAGCCGCCGGCTGTTTGGCTTCAGGCCTGGAGCCTGGGGAGAATAGAGGATTTGTTCCCTCGAATGATATGTTCAATCCATCAGCTTAAATGAGTACAAGATGGCAACAGCATTGGCCAGCAGGCTCTGAGGAGAGAGAGAAAACTACCTACCCTCCTCAGCGTAGGCACTGGTGGTCCTACTTGCTGGATGCCCAGACTGAGATAGGGTGACGATTTTAAAGCAGAAACATTTAGATGTGCCACTAAAAAAAAGCCAGAGGCAGCTCATGGCTTAGCGACTTAGAAGCTCACAAAAACAGCTCACGGTGAGAAAGAGACAGGCTCCTATCTACCCTCAGGGACTCCTGTACTCCCGTCCCAAATACACCCCATTGGAGACTCAGACAGGATGGAGGAGAAAGACGGGAGAGAGGCCCATGTACGGGGTGAGAGCCTCAAGTCAGAACCTGGGTTCCGATCCTGGCTCTGCCACTTATCTAAAACCTGAGGCTCCACGTTCTCATCTGTAAAATGGGAATAATTTCCACCAACATCAACTGTGGAGACTAAAGGGGACTTAGATACAAAGAGACAGTTAGTGCCCGGCTCATGGTAGCTATGAAGCTTGGGGGGGTCTTAAAAGGTGAGATGGGGTCTCCATAGGGCAGGAAGCTGCCGAAATAGCCCTGGATTCTGCTCTCCACAACCTCCCCCATCCCCTGCAGCCCTGCACATAGGAATGTCATCTTCTTCTGCCACATTCTGCCCACAGCTGAGCAGGAGGAAGTTTCGGGCTGTAATTAAAGTACCCGGAGTCTCCAAACCCCACCCACCTCCCTCCTGCCGGATGTCTCTGCTGGGGCAGATCTATTGCCATTAAGACGTCAGAGGAGGAATCAAATAATAACTAGACTAGAGACAAGGCTATCATTTTCCAGTTTAATTTATAAGGACAAGGGTTGCCAAGAGCAAAAAAAAAAAAAAAAAAAAAAATCATGCTTTTTCCTTCACCAGAAGACGATAAAGGAAAAGCATGAAACCAATTACACTTATCAGCAGCGCCCTCTGCCCCACTTTCCTTGCCCGCCTGCAGGTCCAAACCACAGTCATAAACTAGGAAGGTCTAAAATCTTCCCCACAAGCTCTCCAAAGGTTCTGGGATTTTTCTGAGGCCCTGCCCCTCAGGAGAGCAGAGAAGGTCCTAGATTTTCCATGACATGACACTGTGGAGGTGTCAGCCTGACCGCAGTGAGAATCTTGTTCTGTCTGAGACAGGAGAGAGCAGTGCCTAAGACAGGGGCTTTCAACCTTGACTGGATGTTAGAATCGCTGGGGGAGCTGTCAATAAAAATCCCTCATGCCCTGGCTTGGACCAATGAAATCAGAATCTCAGGGCCTAGGCTCCAAGCATCAGTGGGTTTTAAAGCTTTTCAGGTGATTCTGACATGCAAGAAGATTTAGAATCACTGGGTGAAGAGCTTGGGCTTCGGAGCCAGCCTGCCTGGGTTCAAAGAAAGCTCATTGGGCTGGTGGGAGGCTTCAATCAACAGAATATACACAAAGAAGCTAGCAGAAAGCCTGCCACTCGTAGTAAGCGATGAGCCGTTCATGTGATAGGAAGATGCAGAGGATGCTGTTCCTTAAACAGGTGCTGGCTTTAAGTAACAGCCATGATTCCCAGCCTTTGGGGGCTGTAAACGTATTTAGAATTTGGTGACAACTGTGGACCCTCTCCCAACAAATTTACAAACACACAACTTTGCATGCACGTGCCTGCTGGAATCCTTAGGGAACACAGGTCCAGGACCTTAGCGAACTCTTAGCCCCAAGAGACAGCAGACATTCCAGAGGCCACTTTTAGCCAAACTGAATCTCCTTTGCCCCACTGCACTGAGATGGCAGGGATGGCAGTGGTCCTAAGTGACCCCAATCTCAGGATAATCAGGACTCAGTCCCAGGTCCTTGGCTTAGGGAATGTATAGGACTGAAGAATACTGACCTTGAAGTTTTGTTGCTTATGAATTTGTCTTTTCTTATGCTCTAGGCCTGCACTATCCAGCATGGTAGCCACTGGCTACATGTAGCTTTTAAAGGTAAGTTAATGAAAATTAAATAAAATTAAAAATTCAGCTCCTCAGTCACAATGGCCACACATTTCAACTGCTCAATGACCACATGTGGTGAGTGGCCACTGTATTGGACTGTGCAGATACAGAACGTTTCTATCACCGCAGGAAGTTTGACCCGGCAGCACCGCTCTAGACCAGGACTCAGCCAACCACGGCCCCCAGGCCAAATCCGGGCTGTGGCCTGTTTAGTTACGTCCTGTGAGCTAAGAATGGTTTTTATCTTTTTAAATGGTAAAATAAGACAAAGAAGAATATGCAAGGGATGTGGACGGCCTGCAGAGCCCAAAATATTTCCTATCTGGTCTTTTACAGAAAAGTCTGCCAATCCCTACTCTAGACCAGGTGTACCTGGGGGGTGGGATTTGAGAGGGGTTTACCTGTCCCACCCCACAGCTTATAACACGGAATTTCTGTTGATCCGCTAACACTTGTGTTGGCATTGCTAAAATGGGACTCATCTGAGGAGTAAAGATAACAGATGCTCCATTCTGAAGAGACCACCACGCAGACATTTTAAATTAGCAGACCGAAAACAAGTTGACCATCACCCACCTCAAGGACATAAAAGAATGGAGTAGAGATTGACAGAGTTCAAGGGAACAACAATATAAATGATGGTTACAGATTAAAACCACAAATAAAATAAATATCCATGGGCCCGTACTGATATAAACGAATGAACGAGTGAGTAAATGAATGAATGACTGAATAGAGGAAAAGAGACAATTCTTCCTTATAGAATTCCAATCAATTAATCCAGAGGGAATGAGGGGATTAGAAAATCACAATTAGACAAACACTACCATAATAATCCTTGCCTGCAAGAATCATTGAAGGATGCTAAGAATTGTGGGTAAAAGTACGATGAGAAACAAGGTATTTACATAACCTCAAAGTAGCTCCCAGGCGACGCTTATTAGTTACAAAGGAAATAAGGCATCCTCTGAACAGGAAGAAGCTGGCAGGTACCACCTGAGACGTGATCAAGATTAACATCCCCCATAATAAGACAGACCAGCACCTGCACCCCCGACACGATGCACTGAGAAGGGTACAATATCACCTCTGTGATATTCTTGCCAAAATGCCTAAACTCGGTCTAATCAAGAGAGAACGAACCAACCCACACTAAGGGCTATTTTACAGGTCAACTGACCAGCACTCTTCAAAAGTGTCAAGATCATGACACTCAAGAAAAGACCAAAGAACTCTTACAGATTGGAGGTGACCAAGGAGACATGACAACTAAGTGCCACAATGGGACTCTAGGCTGGATCCTGGACCAGAAAAGGACATTAGTGGGAAAACTAGCGAATCTAATAAAGGTCTTTAGTAGGTTAGTCGGTAGCATATGCGTGTTAATTTTCTGATTTCCATCGTCGCTCTTTGGTCAGAAGAGGCATCAACATTAGAGGAAGCTGGTGAAGGGTACACAGGAGCTCTGTGGACCACTTGTGCAACTTTTCTCAGTGTAAAATGACTTCAACCTAAAACTTGTCTTTTTTTTAAGACATTCTGTCTTCCACCACCAGTCAGTGCCTCTCACACACACGTGGTCTAACTAATTTCCCTGAGCTGCATGGAGCCGGCCTGCCTCCCGTTTCTTGAGTGTCATTCACAAGCCCTGGCTGCTCTGCCCCGCGGAAGCCCCAGAGGGACAGCGGCACAGGCTCCGCCAGACGACAGCTTCAGGATCAGATCGACTTGGGTGCAAGCTGAGCTCCATCACATGCTGGCTGGGCCCCTAGATGGTCCCCTAGCTGACTGCATCTGTTCTTCTGACACCTCCTCAGAGAAGCCCTCCCTGACCACCTGCACTAAATTCCTTTCCCCCCACAATCACCTTCTCCCACATACCTGGTTTTAGTTTCTTAAGGTCACTTATAGTCTCTAAAATGTGGGGGTTTTTTTACTGGAGGTCACGTCTACCGTCTCAAACGTTCCTGCTCCCTGAGCTGTTTACTAGTGTACTGTCTCCCCATCCCCATGCCCTGTGCCAGAACACAAGCTCCTGCAGCTGCCTGGTCCACAGCTGTGTCCTCCGCTGCTAGCCCAGGGTCGGGCCTGGGGTAGCTGCTTGGTACACATTACCAACGATGACCGGTGTGTTCCCCTGCTCTCTGCGGTTTTCCTTAGCGTTTGGCTCAGGTCCTGCCAGCACAGGTCTCGGTGCGCCCAGGTGAACAGGACGAGGGGTCAATAACTTACTCGTAAAACTCCGCTGCCGGCGTGAACTTGTACTTGGAGTACTTGGTGTGGTTGCCCAGCACGGAGCCGTTGAGGAGCTTGGGGTCAGTGCAGTTGGGGCTGTTCCAGGCGTGGCCACAGTCGGTCCAGGGCAGGTTGAAGGTGAAGGAGGAGAAGAGGTAGTACAGTGACCAGGCGATGATGACGTTGTAGTAGAAGCCGACATAGAGGGCGATGAGGATCACGGCATAGCCAACTCCTGGGTGGGGGGCAGCGGGGGTCAGGCAGGGGCTTCCCGGGCCCACCCGGGAGCCACCTCTCCCAGGGAGGTGGCTCCAACCACTGCACTCCCCAACCCCTATGCCTCTCTTTTTCTGTAGCAGATTGTCAGAGCCCTGCCTGTGTCCCCATACACCACCACCCCTTTGCCTGAGGGCTCTCTCTTGCCACTGGAGCCCCTTCCGCTCACTCATCGGGTGGGTGAGATGTGCCAGGACCTTAATGCCCCCAAGATCAGCCCGGTCAGCCACTGGAGCATAAATGTCCCAGCTCCTCGCCCCACGAGCAGGATGATACCGAGGCGTGTAACACTCTCTTCCAGTGGGACTGAGCCCCCTGCCCATGGTGGAACTGGCTTATTGGCTGCCTCCCCTCCCCTATCACCTGCTGGCACTTCCCGGGATCACCTCCCAGAACAACTGGAACCCTTACACAGGAATCCTTGTCTCAGGACCTGCTTCTGGGGAACCCCAAGGAAGCACGTCTTGCTTAGACCTTCAGTCCTGTGTGTTCTCTGGGTTCTGTTTTCAACCACCTGCTTCATGTACCAATCTCATCTTCCTGAATGTATCAGAAGCCCCTTTAGGGCTAATTCTATGGCTTTTCCTATAGCAGATGTGCTTTTGCCTCCCCGGCATTACCTCAGGCATTCCTAGCACATGAGGTTCGCATGAGGCTAATCCCCTGCTTCCTTGAGCTAGCTGTAGTCACGTGACTCAGGCCTGGCCAATCAGAGTTCTGCTTCCCCATCGCCACAGTGATTGGTTGATAGAAGAGCACATGACTCAAGTCAAACCAACGAGAGTCTTCTCTGGGACCTTTAATGAAGCTATGATGATACAAGGTGTTTCTGTTTTGTTTTGTTATTGTTAAACTTGGTAGAATTTAATCTTGTTGTTGCTGATGCCCAGCTTTGCTAGCACCTGAAGAGAATATGCCTGAGAACTATGCTAATACTGAAGAAAACAGACTTGAGATGGAGAGAGATCGAGAGATTCCAAATAACATTATTTAAGTACTTGGATCAAGCTGTACCTGAAGCTAGAAAAAACTCCTAGACTTTACTGTACCATAAGCCCATAAATTTTCTTTTATATTGAAGCCACTTTGAGGGGATTTCTGGAAATTAAGCAAAAAAACTCCTAACTAATACACATGTCACATAAGCCTCTTTTCCCAGCCTGTATCTATTATAGGACTGAGTATGTTGGAGGTACTCAAGAGACGGGCCAGCTGAGAAGAGGCTCACAGCAGTCACACTGGCCCTCAGTGCCATCTGGGCCCAGCTCTCTAGTGCTTGGGAGACACTAATTCTTACCCCACATCCTCACAGTGGTATCGGGGCCAAGAAATAGCAGTTGCTATGGCCATTTTATCCAGATGTGCTCTAAGTCCTGAATGCCAACAGACTTCCTCTTATATCCCAGCTGTGATCAATTAGTTGTGGCTGTTGTATTAAGGATTATGAGGCAGCTTTCCGGCTGAGCCCAAAAAAGGTCCGTGATCAATTTATCATGTCTGCCATGGAAACGAGAGGGAAGAGTAGTGGTGTGTGTGCTGGGTACTTCTGACACTTCCGTGAATATTTCTCCTAAAGGAACCGACTCCCTCTGGTCACTCAGCTACAGAGCCTGGACTGGAATCCAGGTTTCTAGACTTTTCTAGGCTAAAGCTGCTCCTGACACACCCAATGTTCTCCATGTAACTTTGAATGGTCAACGCACTTGACCTTGGCAATACCTGTGAATGACAGGAGAGTTGTTCCACCTCAGATCCCACCTTTGGAGTAGATTCTCCAGTGGCTCACAGAAGTCTTTTTGGGCAACCTCTGACTCCCCCAGACCCATTCTTTACCTTTGAAGAATGGACAAATCTTCCACACCGTGGCTGCCCCTTCCCGGTTGTACTGGCCCAGAGCCAGCTCCATGTAGAACAAGGGCATCCCAGCAATGATGAGGAACAGAGTGTATGGGATCAGGAAGGCACCTGGAGGACACAGAGGCAGAGCGTGACCACCAAGACCCCTGACCGGCCTTGGGCTTGCCCCTCAGAGGGCTCAGATCAATGTCTGCCAGAGCCATGAGGGTCCTCATTCATCTGTTCACCTGGCCATTTCCCAAGGGGTGTTTCGTGCTAGGTAAATAAAGGTACATTGAGCAATTAATACAAATCATCGTGTTAATAGTTGTGGTGGTAGTGATAACCATAATCATACTCATGAGGTTCTGCAGTCAAATTAGTAAAATCTGGGTTAATCAAAGCTAAACAGGCTTGTTTCCTACAGGATTCTCCTAGTCTTCGATACACAAGCACACACTGTGAAGTGCCATGAGCAGAATGGCAGGTGCAGTCTTTACCAAATTTATTTAAACTCAGAATCTTTTCTTTCATGAGTCATCACTCTGGGGAAGGCCAATTGCCACAAACCCTTCCTTTTATAGGTAATAAAATTGAGACGAGAGAGGGAGAAAGTGCCCAAAGTTACATACGATTGGGTTTCTAATTTTGCTCATATCTCCATCATTTTAAGGTCACGTGGGGCTTTCCCAAACACAATCCCACTGGATTCTTCTTAGTCTCACAGCAGCTCGCAGACATAGTCAGACAGGGTCATAATGTCCCTCCGGGGGAAACTGAAGGCAGAGAAGGGAATCCAGTTGGCCCCGTTTGTGCTGCTGGTGAGTGACAGAAGCAGGACTCCCATTCGTGTTCATTGGACTCACTCTTTACAGGCGGCTGGAGGGACCAAACAGGCCAGAGGCTTGAGTCTCTGACCGGGAAGATGGCACCGCGAGCGTCACAGAGACTACAGGGACCCTTTGGCAATGGGCAGAAACTAATCCCCGGGAGACTTCCTGGTGGAATGAGACGCGTCTGAGTTGCAGAGACACTTCTCAGGCTGCCTGGCAGCCTGGGGTGAGCTTGGGGGGCTCTGACGCTGCGAGGTGACTCACTGGGATACAAGCCACGTCAGCCCAGGCTGCAAGGCTGCAAGCGTGACCGGAGCGAAATGCCAGCTCCTTTTCCTGACGCAGCTGGAGGTGGCCAGGCCAAATCCACACTCCTCCCGCCATTGGCCTTTGGCAGAGATGCCGTCACCCTGGAAACCAAACACTCTCCGACCCGCCCACACCAGGAAAGTGCAGAAACCGGGAAATATTATAGCAATGGCAACGTTAGGAATATAACAGCCCCTACTGTGCACCAGCAATTTCCATGCAATGTCTCATTCGGTCCTCACAACAAATCCTAAAATGCAAAGATGGCTACTACCTCTATTTTACAGATGTGGAAACTGAGACTCCAAGCCAGCAGAGAACTGTGGCAGTCACATGACACCCAGGGTCAAACTCACCCAGCTACTCCAACTGTCAGTCTCCACTTTCTTCGCAGGGCTTCTCCTCAGGCAGCCCTGGGCTCTTAGGGACAAACCAGGAAGGGTGGGCCCCAATGTTCTGAGACCCAGTCCCTTTTGTAGCAGGAGGTGGACCAGCAGGGTGCGGTAGGGAAGAAACTACTAGGAAGTGAGCACCTCCTGTGGATCCAGCAGAGCACTGGGCACTGGACATCTGTGACCCCATTCACCCCGCCCAGAAACCATCCAAGGCAGCAACTGCTATTCCCACTTTTCAGAGGAGGAATCTGTGGCTTGGAGAAATGAAGCTACTTGACCAAGTTCACTCCACTGTTAAGTGGTGGCTCTGGAATTTGGGTCCAGGTCTGCCTGGCTCCAAAGCTTCAGAGCTACTCTCCACATATTCTGCAGACTCCAGAACATTCCAGCCTAGATGAAGGTCGTGAGTCTGAATAGAATCTTAGAGAGGGGGCGTTCTGAAACTGGGGATCTGGGGCCAGCTAAGCCACCTGATCTGTTGGTCACAGGCTGACTCAATGCTCCAGCCGCTGCTCCACACTGGACTTCTTTGAAACAGCCACATGCCAACCTCTCCCTTCCTCTCTTCATTTCTTGCTTTCAATCTCTCCCCTTGTCTCTCTCTGACACCCTGGTCTGGCACGGCACCCCACGTCTGCTATAGTAATGGTGGTGGTGGTGCTGATGCTGGTGATGCTGATGGAGGTAGGTGGTGGTGATGATGGTAGTGATGCTGGTGACAGAGGTAGGTGGCAGTGGTGATGGTGGGGTTGGTGAAAGTAATAAGCACCATCTGTAGAGCATCTCCTATATGCCAAACCACATTAAGCTTTTACATAATTATTAATTTAAAACCATCACTGAAAGATAATTACCACTAATCCCATTTAACAGATGAGGAAACTGAGGCCTTTTTGAAAAGGATCAAGTTGCTTGTCCAAACTAGTAAGGATGCAACTTGGCTTCAAATCTGGATCAGTCTGAGCCCCAGTCTGCCTTGTAACCACCTGCTACTCCCCTTGGCGGCCTGGAGCCAGAGAGTAGGGGAAACAGATGTATGAAACTGTTTAATAGGTCTGACAGACTAAAGTCAGTGGCCCAAGGCTCTATGGGGAAGGGAGAAGCCCGGAGTCACAGCTCAGATCTTGGCACTGTGGTTTGCCACTGGTGACTCGATGTTATCTTCTACAACAAAGAGAAAGAGCAACACCAGCCAATTAACCAGGTGTCTCACTCTGGCCAGTTTCCTTAACTCCAACCCGCGGGGTGGCACAGCCAGCAGATAGGTAAGTTGCCCAGTCTGAGATTCATCTCCGCTTGTGCTGGCTGGGAGTCCCAGCAGTGGGAGAGAAGGAGGGGAGACGATGGGTCTGCACAAGCCTGAGGCTCTTCTCTGTGAGAGCGTTTGATGCGGGCCAGCCAAAGCTTCGGGTGGAAACAGACCAAGAACACGCAAGAATGATGAAATGGCTGAGTATGAGTGAAACCAGAGAGCTGCCGAGTGACCAGTGCCTTCTTCTCAAAGAGGACATCAACCAGCAAACTGGCCCACATCTCCTTGCAAAAAGATCTGGAGGAAGCCAGGGCAGAGCTGAAGAGTCAGAACGGGGCTTCAGGGGTGACTGAGGCCAACCGAGGATGCCTCTCTTACAAACAGCCCTGAAGCAGCTCCTGGGAAACCGAGGCTGGATTGCAAACTTCCTAGAAGTTACCGCCCTGCAAGGCCCATAATTGCCACATTCCCACAGCCCTGCTACGTCTCCATGTGTGGCGGTGCCAGCTGCAACCAGCCTCACGCAAGGCCTGAGAGCTGAGAACCTCAGAGGCCACAAGCCCGGAATCCTGGCTCTGGAATGTTCTGGCCATGTAGATTCTGGTCTGACCTAGAAAAACGCAGGCAGGGCAGACCTCCCCAGGGTCTCAGCTCCTGGGAGTCTCCAACACATGTGCATGTATACAAATGCACACCTGTACACTCTCATGCAAAGGTAGACACGTACTTCTGCACATCGACACACTCACACAAACACACGAGGAAAAGAACTGTCAACTGTGAAAGGGATTTTGACCAGTGGCTTTTGGATGAATTTAGGAAGAAAAGCACCTATCCCATCACCTTTGGCCCAAGGCACACTGCCAGATACCCCAGTATTAGAGAGGAACCCTATTGGTCACAGAGGGGTTCTGGAATCTTCTGTGCAGATGCCAAGTCCTCAGGAAGGGAAGCCCAGTGGTCACTAAGTTCCAAGTGGGGTGTGCCAGAGCGGACCCTGGGCAGGTAAGGAGGACCCCAGGAAAGGGGAGGGGGTGCCTATGGGAGGGGGCACCGCAAGAGGTGGTATGGTCCAGGCCTGGTGGAGAATCGGAGGGAAACAGAGGCAGTGTGATCACGGAGGGGCTGCAGGAAGGAGAGGAGGGTCCCCTGAGACCGAGCTGGACCGGGTTCCCAGTCTGTTGAGGGCAGGATTCCTCAAACTGAATTCTGGCCACACTCTGATATATTAAGAAGTGAAAACCCTCAGAACTGTTCCCTGGGTGCCCACAGCTTGGCTACAGGTTGTCACTGCCTGCAGCTTTCACCAGAGTCCCAAGAAAACCCTGGTCAATGCTTAGAGCAGCCAGATTTGTCCCTCCCCCCACCAAACATCCCAAGGGCATACAGACAAGCCGAGGATGGACAGCGTGGTTGCAGGTGGCTGGGTCCTTCACAGAGCACAGCCGTCAACGCCTGCTGGAGGCTCGCCAGCATGGAGGACTTTGAGGCAGTCCCTTGGGCAACTCATGTCCCTGTCCCAAGTGAGGCTGGCTACTCCCTCTTGTGGCCAAACAAGACTGCTGGCCACAAGCAAGTCCAAGGCCAAGGACTTCTCCAGGCCACTGCCAACCCCATGACCAAAAAAGGACTTCCGCAGTGTTGCCCGGATCCCCTCCAGGAATGAAGGACTTGCTCCCCCCGCAGCTGGGACTGCTCTGGCCTCAGCCATCAGCCTTTGGAAATTGCCTTAGCTGAAGAAAGCCAGGTGGCCACACCCCAAGGCCACACCCCCTTCTCAGGGCAGCGGGCATCCAATGACTGATCGACACTGGGGCATGCAGTCTCGGCCCCTTCACTTCAACTCAGGACAAGTCTAGAATGCCATCCCAGATCCAGAGGTCCCTGTGGTCAGCTGAGGCTTTGCTGAACCTGGCAGCCCCACCTCTCCATCTGGCCAGCAGTGCTGCCTCCCCTTTTCCCGAAATCCTGCCCGCTGCGGCCTTCACCTGCTGCCTTCGCTCTGTCCTTCAGAGCTATGGGGAGCAAAACAAATGCATCTTCTCAAAGCAATTCTTTGAGCTCCGGGTGTCAGACGTAGGGTCTGCCTCCAAGTCTTTGCCTGTTCAACAGCTGGCTCCGTGGCCATTTCTGTAGGGAGACACTCTGGTTCCTATAGTAGACCAAGCCCAGATCACTCAAGTTTGTCAACCCAGAGACTCTGTCCCGGGGTAGGGTAGCTGAGCCATGTGGTGCCAACTTCTGTGTCTTCCTCCCCAAGACTGATCTTCTCCTTGGGGCCCTCAATGACCACTGTGGGCCCCTTCCCAGTGGCCTCAGGGTCCCTGTGACCTCAGCCCACGTGGGATCTTGTACCTCTTCGCCCCTTCCCCTGCGCTTCCCTGAGACCACAAAGAGCAGCCAGACAAGCCCCTGTGCAAGTGCCGCTGCTCCGAGAGGGCGGATTCTGCACAAAGTGATGAGAGCCAGCTGTCTTGGCCCCTCCAGAGTCACTCCCTCACCTTCACTTTGGGTCCTGCCAGCTGACATCTGGGCCTTATCTCTGAAACCAGGGAACAGCACAAGCAAGGAAACACACCCTCCCCAAAAGATTAAACCCCACCCCTCTAAGGAGGGCAATGTGGGTGGAATTCAGGGAAATTAGTGTCGGGGCGACCCCTCCCCACATGACAATCCTCCCTCTGCTCTCAACTTTGCAGGATCTGGACTTGATTTTTACTAATAAATCTGCACTTTCCATATAGCTCCTTGAAAGTTCTGGTTTCCCATCTCCTCCATCCTGGTCTCTTTAAGAGGAACAAATTAGACGTTTTGGATGCTCAGAACTACATTATAGAGGGAAATAGGATCCACAAAGAACAGAGACGGAGCTCACCTCCCTCATCTCAGACATAATACCTCCAATAACAGAATCCAAAATGACATTAACTTTTAGGATAACTACAATAGACTATGAGTCTCTTACAGGCAAGGACTGCCTTTTGCTCAACTCTATATTCCTGGCATATGATGGGCATTTAGTAAATGCTTTTTGGTTAAATAAATGGATCCCAGCAGTGACTCACACTGCGGATGCCGCTAATGAAAGCCCCAGGGCCTTTCTCCACTCCTGCTGTGGCCTAATCCTTACTTAGGCAGCTGGGCTTGGACCGCAGGGCAGGATGTAACATTTAGCCCCATGAAACCCCATCTTTTTGGAAGCAGCCCCTCTGGATCCTTTTGGCCAGCTCAGAGTAAGGGGCCAAATCATGCTGGTGACCCCAGATCAAGGTCTCAGCTCCAGCCCCCAGCGAGTGCCTCATTCCTGCATACTTGTCAGCCGGGGGCCACACCAGCTGGCTGGCTCATGTGCAGCTGCGCTGAACAATCAGTGTCGGGCTCTGCCAGCTTGGGTGTAGACAGCCCCCTACAGCCAGGCCAGATGAGAGGGCACTGAGTTTGCAAACTCCTGCCCTCTGTTCCAGCCATCACCTCACACCTGGCCTCAAGAACCCCAGATATTTTGGCCAAGAGGGTTCCCAAAGGGCTGTGAGTACCTGAGACTACGAGTTTACTTGGGGAAGGGGGGAACCCCATTGGTGACCCGGAACCACATCTCTCCTGGGACCGCATGTGGGAATGTTAATCCCCATTTTCCAGGTGAGGAGACTACAGCGAGAGGAGGTTGGGCTGTCAGAATACAGGGCAAAGCCCAGCTCTGGATTCTTGCTGCCCCAGGCGCAAAGCACGATCAATTTCTAGTCTCACTTCCCTTCATCAATGTCCTCTTAGAAGCAATCTTGCTCCCTCGAAACTCAGGAGCCCGCCCTGCTCCTGGGTCTAACCCGTAGTCAAAAATCATTGAACAACAACAGTAATAGTAAAAACTCTATTTATGAGCTCCTGCTACGTGCCAGGCACTGTGTGGGGTACCATGCGCATCTGACCTCTAACGTCCTATCACCCCACAGGAAGGTACCATTATTCTCCTCTTCCGCACAAGGAAACTGAGGCCCAGAGAAGATCAATGACTTGTCCAAGGCCACACTTCCTGGATTCAGGCTTGGATTCAAACCCAGGTCTGTCTGAAGCTAAAGGCCACGGTTCTAACAGCTGAGTTGTCAGCAGGACATGTCTCGAATAGAAGTAGCCATTTGCAAAGGATAATTCACAGTGGCCCCTTGCCTGGCAGGAAGGCAGATGTGGGGACCCAGCTGATCTGCCCAATACCCCCCGGGGACCAGCACAAGCCAGGCCCAAGACCACAGGTGCAGAGGGAGAATCGAGAAGCCTGGAAACAGCTCCACCGCCAGGCACTGCCTCCCTGTTTGAGAAGGTTGTGGACAAAGGCCTGGAACTTCTGAGAGTAGCTTTTCCCACCCGAAGCCTCCTGCCCTCCTGCATCCCAGCAGCTGGCCTCTGGGAAGATGTTCAGACAGGCTGATCTTTCTTAGTAATTCATTCAGAAAATATTAGCCAGTGGCCTAAATGATTGACACCCTTATCATTTCATAACATCCTCCAGCCTGAGCCAGTGTGAACAGCCGGACTTGGAGGTTCCCATGTTCATACTGGCCCCAGAAAGGCGTACAGGCTGTTCAAGAGTAGGGTGGGTGAGTCCTGGCTTGGGTGCAGTACTGAGCCAGGTCACTGCATACAGATGGATCTCAGGGGTCATCTAAGCTTACCTCCAGCTGTCGCGGGGAATGTGCGGTCACAGAGGGGCTGTGACATGCCGAGGCTCACAGAGCTGGAATTCGAACTCGGCTCTTTCGGCTGCTTCCACAATTACGGAATACCTTGTAACTGCCAGCCCGCTTGCCCATCTCTGGGGCTGACTTTAGAGTTACTGGATGAGAATTGATCTGCAAGGAACGGCCAGGAAGTCTCTGCAGAGACAAAGCCCAGAAGAGGCCAGCTGAGCAGCCCTCAGAGAGATGAGGAGTAAGTTAGAAAAGGAGCCGCCTCGGACCGTGAGATGGGGGCTGCCATGCTCCATCATGCCAACCACGGACATCCTAGCCAGAAATGGAAATTCACCGGTAGAACATCCCCACCCAGTAGCCTGGCATTCAAGGTCTCCACAGCCCGGCCCAAACTTGCCTCGCCACCCTTATCTCTCCCAGCTTGCCCTTCAGCCAAGCTGCACTCCTCGTTTCTGAGATGATCCACGTGCATTCTTGCACAGCTAGACTACCTCCTCCTTTCACGAAGCTTGTCCACGCCTCTCCTGTCCCGAGGAGCTGAGCTCCAACCACAGCCCACCTCTTCTGAGTCTTTCCTCAGCAGCAGTCCTCAGGCCTTCAGAGCACTGGTCACCTCTCCCATCTATTTCACATGTCATCATAACGATGTTACTAAGAAGCAGCAGCTACCTGCACTAAGGCCATACTCCATGCCAGGGTCTCCCCAGGCATTAGCACTTTTAGTCCTTGCAATATCCCTCAGAGCTGAACACCATCACAATCACGCATCGCTTAACAACAGGATATGTTCTGAGAAATGTGTCATTAGGCACTTTCGTACAAACATCACAGAGTGCACTTATTCAAACCTAGATGGGATAGCCTACTACACACCTAGGCCACGTGGTACTAGATCTTACAGGACCAACGTCATATATGCAGTCCATCATTTACCAAAAAGTCGTTATGCAGCGCACGCCTGTAATTCCATTTGACAGATGAAGAAACTGAGGCTTGCAGAGTTGCTCAAAGTCACACAGCTAGAAGTCGGAACCCAGAATGCCACAGTCAAGGCTCCTAATCTCTAGGCTGCCAGCCGCCCCCACTCCCCCCACCCACCGCCAGCGCACGCTGCCTCACTTGGTCAGTTACTGCAGGGGCTCCTACTGTTTCTGGATAGGCCTTAGGTCTTTGAGGGCTTGGACCATTTCTTTAATTTATTCACTCAAGAGAAGTTTGTTGGGCACCTTCTACCACATTTCTAGAATCTAAGCCTTATCTCGGGCATTAGAAATATAGGGATAAAAAAAAACACAGTCTCTGCTGTCAATGTGCCCAGGCCGGTATGGAAACAGACCTGCAAAGAGGCAAAAGACCAGACAACTCGGGACGGGTGATGTGAGGGGCAAGCAAGCCTAGGAGAGGGAGCTTCCGGCCAGCTTTGTCTAAAAATTGGAACATGTGACAAATGTGCTCCGTTTTGTACCCTAGACCCCTTGTATATCACCTTGCAAACAGCAGGCGCCAAGTGAGAATACAGTGTCAGTGAAAGCCACGGAATATCCATCTAGCTGATGCGTCCAACTGGCCATCTGGGGTGCTTTTAGTTTCAACGAACACTTATAACAACGGAAATGATGTGTAGCAGTGTGACAATGAAGCTCTTAGGTGACGAAAGCTCCTGGCAAACAGACGTGGTGGTCAATACATCTAGGCGACTCCCGCAGAGCCTAGCACTGTGCCTCCCACTGAGAGGAACCGATAAATAATTGCTGATGGATGATGGAGCCTTCCTCTGTCTATGGGCACACAGTCTCAGACAGTCACTGAGGACATGCTGGATGACGCGTCCTAGGGTCTCTCAGTCTGTCTGTCATTCATCGTCTCCCAGCCTGCTAAAAATACCGAGAATCTGCATGTCCTCCCTCCCCGGGTCCAAGGGGCCAGAATGCTTAACCTGAGCAGAAACTTTCGAGAAGCTGCAGGAGCCAAATGTGGAAAAGTTTCACCTCTGGATCATCTGTTTCCCATTTCTCACCCAAAGCAAAGGTCCACCGTACACACTGAGGCAAACAGCGGGGTTCCAGCCCCTATGGGACGAGGTCACAAGCTTTCCCTCTACCCAGCTCCAAACCCTCATCCTGACTCCCTCTGACCCCCAGAGTCCTGAGCCACTGCTGGGCAGAACGGCCCAGTGAGAGAGGTTTCCAGAGCTGCATCACCCTTTTCTAACTTCTTTCTCCGGGTCGTTTTCCCAGCTCTCTGCAGGGCATCCCTGAGCTCCTCCCAGCAAAGGAGGCAGAATGAGGGTGGTCTGGACACTCCAGTAGAAAAGGCCCTCAGGAAGGAGCTGGAGCCTTAGGACCCGGTGTCCTTCCCCCTGGGCTGCTTCCCCAGGGCTCTGCCCCCTGACTGGGCTGTAGTTGACTTCTAGGCTCTCAGCCTAGGTGGGCAGGTATCTGTCACCCAGCAGGGGGAAGGGGAGAGAGCCTGGCCACTCCACCAGAGTCTTCTCCAGCCCCCACTCCCACTCCATCCCACAATGTGGCCAGGATTCCAGGAGATGGAGTCTTCATCCCAGTCACCCAGGCCTCCTGCTTCAAGGACAGGCCAGCTCTTGGTCCCTACTGACACAACCCACCCAGTCTGTGCACTCTGGCCCCTCCAGCAAATCAGCCACGAACCTAAGGTGGACTTCTCTCTGACGCTAGCTTTTCTTTGTGTGTCTCTGTTCCAAAGTCTCTGTCCCCAAGAGGGCAGGGCCTCCCCAACGCCTTCAGGGAACCCAAGTCCTCTATCAGGCTCAGAGTGCTGGATTTAGGGTCGCCACACCTGGTTGTCATATCCTGTGCACTTCTGGCGCCCCTTCAAGAGCTCTCCAAATCGCCACCTTCCTTCCTGTGGCCTATGAAAGGTCAGGGTTCCTCAGCCAACTTGGTGCCCAGATTCTGTCCTTCCACCCATGCATCAATCATGTCTAAGGTCGTGCCTTGATTTCCCTCTGCCGGGGACCCCAATCCTTTTCCGAGAGCCCTGTCCAGTCCCTTCCTGCACCGCAGACATGCCCGTGTGCTTCCTGCTCTCCTCCCTCCTGCGTCCCAGCCTTCTCCCCAGCCTCGGCTGCAACAGGTGGCCTCCCTTGTCCACACCCCCAGCCCATTAGGGGGCTCACCGCCGCCGTTCTTGTAGCAGAGGTAGGGGAAGCGCCACACGTTGGCCAGGTCTACCGCGAAGCCTACCACCGACAGCAGGAAGTCGATTTTCTTGCCCCAGGTCTCCCGGGGCTGCTCGTCGCTGCTGCGGGACGCCAGGAGGCACTGGACTCCGTTGCGCTCTTTCACCACCAACAGCTCCGCAGCTTTGCGCGCCCGCAGAGGCTGCGCGGGACCCGGGTCCGCGCCGCTGTTCTCGGGCTGCACCTGCGAGTTCATCCGCGCCAGAAGCATGGGTGCGGCTGGCAAGACGGACTTCAGCGGTCCCGGGAGCACGCCGAGGCTCTGCTTGGATAAGGGAAAAGATGTGGTCACTGGGCCATTCCGCCCTGCTTGCGCCTCCCAAGACCTCCCGAGAGCGCCAGGGACACAGTGGCCAACGCGCGCTGAGCAGACGCAGGGATCCCAGAAAAGGGCGCGCGCCTGTTAGAAAAATTTGGAGACAGTGGTAGCGGCGCGCCGGACTGAGACGGAACTCAGAGGTGGGGACCGCCTCTGCCCGCCCTATGGATCTGGCTTGGGACCCCACAGTGCTTCCCTCATTCGCCCGCTCCCTCTCGCCCCCAAACGGCGGGGTTTGGACATGCCGAGCTGCCGAGGCTGAGGTTTGAGGGCGGTGAGCTGGCCCGGTGCAGCTTGCTGTCCCCACCCCCGGCTCGGGTCTGCGCCACCTCCAACAGCCCCAGGAGCCTCCCCGGGCACTTACACCTCTGCACTTCAAACTCGCCGGCCCTCTAGCTCTGTGCGTCTCAGCTTGGGCCTCCCCGGCACACCTAGGCCAGTCCCGCGCGCAGGGCGCACTCACGTGTCCGGCAGCGACGGGACCCTGGGTGCCGCGCGTCCTGCCTGCCCCCGACCCCTCCTCGCCTCCGCAGGCTGTGGGGCGCGGGCTGGAACTGGGCTCCGCCGCGTGGCGCTCGGGCGCGGCCCGAGGAGTGTTGGAGGCGCTGGGCGGCCGGCGGGGCGCGGGCTGGCTGGTTCTGGCCGCGCCGGGGCGGGGGCCGGGCTGGTAATGTAGCCTGCGCCCCAGGTAACGCGCCGATTGCATTAACCCAGCGCCGGGCCCGCTCCGTCTGGAGCCTGTTAGCACTAATGGAGACTGACAGCGCGGCCGGGGATGGGCAGGGGCGGGGGCGCGGCGCGGGCTCAGGGGGCGGCGGGAGCCCCGCTCCTGGCAACGCGCGGGACCTGGGCGCCCATTCCCTTTCCCGGGGGCACCAGGCTCTGACCTCCGACCACGGGAAGAGAGCGAGACGCCCAGAACTAGGGTCTGAGTCGCGTCCGAGAGGGGGCCCGGAAAAGACTGCGGGGAGCGAATGACTCGGTTCATCCCAGCTCTGTCGTCCGCGGCAGGCCACTTAAACTACCCTGCCAGAGTTTCTCCGTCTACTAAGTGGGGATGTTCTGCTCCGTATCGAGGACGGCAAATTGATGCTGGTGGGCCCTTGGGCTGGTTCTGTTTGGCTGGCTCTGGGTTGAAAGGTCACTACCTAGCGCGTTCTCCCACCTTTCTGTTATGGGCAGGCCAGCAAGGCATTTGAAGTTGTGACCTCTATTCTATGAGGCTGAGAACCGCTATTCATTCATTCATTCGCTCATTGATTCACTCCTTCATTCATTTGTTTCTACACCTGCCTGCTATGTGCCAGGCGCTGTTCTAGGCTCTTGCGGGTACATGAGTGGATGGCTCACTCAAAAATCCCTGACATGATGAAGCTTACATTCTGTCAGGGGAAGACAGGGGAAAACAAGAAACATAATGAATAAACACCTTATCTGGTATGTGAGAAGGTGACATTTAAACTAGTAAAGGAGTGAGCCATTTGGACCTGGTGTTCCTTTATTCATTCACTCATTTATCTATTGGCTAATTTATTCATTCATCAAACAGATGCTGATCATCTGCTATTTGCCTGAATAGTGCCAGCTAGTGGAGCTATGGAGATAGTTCCTGCCATCAAGGAGCTAACAGTCAGTGTGTAAAGACTCAATCACAACCCAAGGTGGTCAGGATGTGACCACAGGAGTGTGGGAATTGGGTGGAGCTGAATCAACTAGTAAGGAGTGGGGTGGTGATCCAAGAAGGCTTCAGGGAGGTGACAACACTTAAGCAGGATGAGTAGGATTTTCCATAAGCCCAAGCAAGCTGAGCTTTCTGTTCTTTAAACATTCCAAGCTCAAACCCACCCCAGGACCTTTCCACTTGCTGCTTCCTCTGCCTGAGTTGTTCAGATCTCGTTTAGTGGTCCTTTCCTGACCACTCAGATCTAAAAGACACCTCAGTCTCTATCACATCACTCTTTTCTTCCCTTCATTACATCACTATCCAAATTTACTTATTTGTTTGTTATATGTCTCCTCTTGGGTGACAGAGGAGCTCCATGAGGCTGGGGACCTTGAATGGTCTATACAACACTGTGTTCCCAGCAGGAACATACTGGGGCATCAATTAGTATGTAAAGAGAACGAATGAATAATGGTGCATGGGGTTGTTTAAAGCATTTTCACCAGAAAGACCAGCATGACAAGTGTCCTCTGTGAAGGAAGCAGAGAAGAGAGGAAGGGAAAACTAGTGGGGTGATGGGTCTGCCCTGGTCTCTGGGGGCTGCTGATTGGAGGCAGAAGGTCAGGGAAAGGATTGAGCAAAGACTTCAGGAGGAGAGGCTGGAACCACAGGTTCCCATCCATCAAGGACGTTAATCCCCTCTGACCCATGGACTATCTTGACAAGCCCGTGAGGAGAGCAAGAATGAAGTCCTCTTTCCATTTTTCAAGTCAGGAACCTGTGGCTCTGAGGATTCAAGGCACGTGTCTAAGGTCTGACAGCTTGGAAGTGATCGAGGTGAAATGAGAAGCAAGGTCTCCTGACTGCCCGTCTCTACCCCCTCCCCCAATTTATGGATGGAGGCACTCAGAGCCTCCCCAGCAATCATGTTCCCTCCTCCCCTCTTTCCCAGGCTCCATCCAACTGGTCCTGAGACTCCCATCTCTAAAGACCCTGCGGAGCGCCCGTGTTCCCGCTGCTGCAGCATCCCCACGGAGGACCCCTGTCACCTTTCCCTGCCACGGCCTCCTAGCTGATCACCCCATGTCCAGTATCTTTCCAGCCGCATGATATTCACCAGCTGCCAGAGCGCTTTCTAAAACTCAAGTCTGATCACCTCACTCTTCGGCCTAAAACTCCTCTGAGAGACAACAACACATCCACGTGATTTAATTAACCCTGGATTGGAGGTAATTGTATTTCCTTCTTTATCCTTCTCTTTATCTGCCAACTTTTCTACAATGAGCATTTGATACTTATGCAATCAGAAAAAGATAACCCATGATTTCTTCAAATCCTCCAATCTTTCCAAGATAACATCTAAACACCTTCAGCAGTCCAGACAAGATTCTGCCTGTCTATTTAAACACATCTCTTGCTATTCTACTTCTGTCTTCAATCTCCCTACAAACCCTTTACCACCTCTAAAATATGCTTTATTCTCTGGCAACATGGGAGATCCTCAACTACTAGTGGTTCCCTGGACCCCTTGTGCCTTTTTACACCTCTGGATTTTTAAATGTGCTGTTTCCATCTTCCTCTTGTCCACCTGGAGAACTCCTATTCATCCTTCAAAACCTCAGATGTCGTCTCCACTCTACAGCCATCCCTAATAACCACCTCCATGTTTAGTACAGTTATCTGTGTGACTTCCCCACCAAGGACCAGGTCAGTGCCTGATGCATCCTGTTACATAGCTTGTGCTCTGGAAATGTGTATAAAACAGAAGTAGGAAAGATCTCAGTCGCTGGTTGCATTTGATGTCTTTGGTTGGGGTTGTTTATATCAGATTCCTCCGGAAGCAGAACCTGAAACAAAGATTTGAATTCAAGTAGTTTATTTAGGAGGCAATTCCTGGAAGCACTAGTAGAGGAGCAGGGAGGTGAGACACAAAAAGGGAAGGAAACCAATAGAGGGGACATTAAGAAGCAGTTACAGGGCCAGCCCCCCGTGGCCGAGTGGTTAAGTTCACCCCAGCAGCCCAGGGTTCACAGGTTTGGCTCCCGGCCGCAGACCTACACACTGCTCATCAAGCCATGCTGGGGCAGCATCCCACACAGAAGAACTCGAAGGACGTACAACTAGGATATACAACTATGAATGGGGCTTTGGGGAAGAATAAAAAGAGGAAGATTAGCAACAGATGTCAACTCAGGGCCAATCTTCCTCACCAAAAAGAAAAAAAAAAGCAAAGCATACCTTTAAATGCCTGGAGCTTATCAAGAGGACCATATTAAAATTTAAATTAAAAACAAAAGGAAGCAGTTACAGCTATGGGCAGCTGGTGTTCAGTCCTGCTGGGAGCCTCTGGGAGACCGCATAGAGGGTGCCTCTGTTGTCTCACTCCCAGGCAAGGAGGCAGGAGTCTTTCCCCATTAAGGCTGCCCCAGGGTGCTAACTTCCCAGCATTTGCTGCCTGCCTGGTGTGTGGGCTGAGCATGCTCCTGTAGCCGGAAAAATGCTTCCAGCAGAGTCCCAGGTACTGGCAGTAGGAATCTGATGGGCCAGGTCTGTGCTGGCAGACACAGTGAGTGGGGTGGGGTGGGCGGGGCACGGGAAGTGTTTGCTACTGGGCACCCCCAACCCCCATACCCACACACACGTGCACACTGTCGGAGGGCCGATCATCAAGCCCTGAGCATTCCACCTTGTGGTTTCAGAGACTCCTGGGGCACAGCAGTGAGGACACCAGGCTGTGGCTGGGCTGAAGGGGAAGGCGTCGCTCCCATCTCTGGCCCAGACTTCCTGCCCACAGCTCCAAGAGCTGTGGGGCCATGTGGCTGCTCTCTGTGCCCTGCATCCTACCCCTCCAGGTGGCCTGAGGGCAAGTGGGTGGGCAGCGGCTACAGGATTATCAGAGCTAGCATGCTCTCTGGGGAGGCGTCACTTCCACTTACCACGGCACTTGGTGACACAGGCCATGGGCACAAGGCGACAGCTGGTGCTGTCAGTCCCACTCTAGCCATCTCCCTGCAGACACCGAGCCCTGACACACAAAGGCTGGGCTGGAGGACATTTGGAATCCAAGGGGCTGGGTCCCGGCATGTCCTGAGGGTGTTCTCAGAACCAGTGCCTCCGTTGCACTGATGGGGACTAAGGGGAGGGGTGGTTTGCCTGTGTATTTATTTCCTTCCCTTCTCTTCCTTCTTTCCCTGATTCCTTGCTTCCTTCCTTCCTTTCTTTCTTTTTTCTCTTGTTTGTTCATTTGTTTTGGATCAGGGAGCATTAGGCCGATGTGTCCTTGCAGCTGACCTGCCCTGGGTCATTGGTCATTGGTATAAGCTATCCTGCATTTACAACTAGCATGTAAGTCCCCTCAATAAAAGACCCCACCAAGCTGGAATCAGTGTCCTTCACGGTGCCTCCCACTGAAGGCCTCTGGGGGTCCTTGAGGCTCCCAACCTACCCAGATGTGGCTCAGTCCTTCGACTCTTCTCTACCGAGCTCCTTCCAACTGACCACATCCAGCACTGTCATTAAGGAGCATCTATCCATCAGTGACGTCCACGCTTACATCCTCTGTCTGGATCCAACTACAGCCTGGACGTCTCTGCCTGGGTAATAAATGGGGCCTGGAACTTGCCATATCCAAAGCAGAATTCTTGACCTCTCCTTCCTGACCTCCCACAGACTCACTCCTCCATGTCTCCCACATTCTAGGTGCTGGTGTCTTCTTCCTTCTAGTTCCTCAGGCCAAAGACCTTGGAGTCGGCCTTGACTCCTCTTTCATGTACTCCCACATCCAGTCCTACTGCAAACTCTGTTGGCTCCAAATCATAGCACATCTCCCCACCCCCACAGTGACTGCCCTGGTCCAGGCCACACCATCTCTCACCAGGATTACTGAATGGCCCCCCTCATCTCTCTCCTTGCTCTCTGAAGTTTAAGCTCTACATAGCCGCCAGAAAGACCTTTCGGAAACAAATTCAGATCCTATCCCTCGCTCTCTCCAATGGCTCCCATCTCATTCAGAATAACGTCCAAAGTCCTTCCACGGGTGATATGGATGAATGAGTAAAAGCATATTTTTTTGGACTTGCCAACACAAGCCCGGCCAAGCCTTGTGGCCCCCATGGGATAGTGGATCAGGCGGGGACCGAGGCGCTGCGGGCAAAAAGAACAGAAATGGCAGGTGAAGTGGCAGAAAGAGCACGGGGCTGGGGGTCAGCGCCCTGGGCCCTGACTCCTGTCCTGCTGCTTTTGGCCTTTGCAGTAATGGCCAAGTCCGTCAGCAAGATGGGGATGGACCATAAGAAGCAGAAAGACAAACAGAAGCCATATCAGGAGAGGAGCTGAGGAGGGAGAAAGAAAAGGAGGCGTTCAAGACAGAGGGACTCGGTCTCCTGGGAGGAAAGAAGGACCTCCCTCCTCTGCGTGAGCTCCCAATGACATCCTTTGGCCTTCAGGTGGTCACGTGAGTTGTGGTGACAGCGGACTCACAGCTGGTTCGTGTCCCTCTCCGGGGCAGAGGAGGGTTGTGGTCAGCTGACAGGGATGAGCCATAACCAGACTCTGTCCATTCAGGGAATTTCAGAGCAGCACGGGACCTGAGACATCTTCATGCCCACGTGCACTCTGTTAGAAGGTCAGGCATCTGATGAAACGTGAACTCACCACAAATATGCACATCCACGCAGCATTTTTCATTTTAGCGTGAAATTTATCAAACATAAGAAAAAATACACAAACATGCGTCAACAGTCTACAGTTTAAACAATAGTAGTGATATGAACATACAAGAACCACCTCCCCCGAGAAATAGAGCATTTCCAATCCCCTATAAGCCCGTGTGCCCCTCCCTAAGCATATCCCCTCACTCTTCTCCCCCACTGCAATGTAACCACTATCCTGAATTTAGCAAATAATCATTTCTTTGTTTTTCTTTACAGTATGTCTACTTATGAATCTATTCCTAGCAAAACTAACTTTTGTCCTTCTTTGAACACTTTTTTTTTTTTTTTTGGTAAGGAAGATTGGCCCTGAGCTAACATCTGTGCCAATCTTCCTCTTTTCGCTTGAGGAAGATTGTTACTGAGCTAACATCTGTACCAATCTTCCACTATTTTGTATGTGGGATGCCACCACAGCATGGCTTGACAAATGGTGCTAGGTCCACGACCAGGATATGAACCTGCAAACCTTGGGCCACTGAAGCAGAGCACGTGAACTTAATCACTATGCCACAGGGCTGGCCCCATGTACTTTATGTAAAAAGAATCACACTGCAGATGTTGTTCTGTGACTTCTTTGGCTGAATATAACATTTTTGAGATTCATCCATGATGATGGAGGTAGCTGAGTCCACTCATTTTCATTGTTGTATGCATTTATTCTATTGTGTGAATGTTCACAGTTCATTTATTCGTTGAACTGTTTAAGGACATTTGGATTGTTTCCAGTTTTTTAATATTTTGAGCAGTGCTGCCTATGAACTTTTGCGTCGATATCTCCTATACACACGTGCTCGGATTTCTCCAGCCTCTACACCTGGGAGTGAATTGTTGGTTTGTAGGCTACGTATTTATTCATCTTTATCAAATCATGGCAAATTATTTTCTAAAGTGGTTGTACCAACTGAAACTCTGTCTAGCAGTGTTATTTCTTTACTTCTGACGTCTTCACATCCCCCCAACCCTTAGTAGTATCTAGGCTTTTAATTTTTGCCAATCGTTTAGGTGTGCTTTTAATGTGCATTTCTCTGACTGCTGGTGATGTTGAGCATCTTTTCACGAGCGTATAAGCCACTGGTGTTTCTATTTCTTCTGTGAAATGGTGACATGTCATTTGTGCAGTTTTCTATTGGCTTGTTTATCTTTTTCTTATTGATTCACAGTAATTCTTAATATATTCTGGGTATGAATTTTTGTCAGTTGTGTTGCAAATATCTTTTCTTGGTTGTACTGTAAGTCTTCTTTCTCTATGTGGTGATTTTGGCAAATAGAGCTTATTAGTTTAATGTAATTTAATGTAGCAATCTTTTCTTATGGTTTATGTGTTTATGTTTAGTTTAAGAAATCCTTCCCAGGGCTGACCCCATGGCTGAGTGGTTAAGTTCGCGTGCTCCGCTGCAGGCGGCCCAGTGTTTTGTTGGTTCGAATCCTGAGTGCGGACATGGCACTGCTCATCAAGCCACGCTGAGGCAGCGTCCCACATGCCACAACTAGAAGGACCCACAACGAAGAATATACAACTATGTACCGGGGGGCTTTGGGGAGAAAAAGGAAAAAAATAAATAAATAAAATCTTTAAAAGAAAAAAAAGAAATCCTTCCCTTCCTGAGATTTTCCCAAATGTATTTTAAAATTTGGGAGTTGTCCTTCATATTCACATCTTCAATCCACATGGAGTTGATTCTGCGTAGGGTGTGAGGTAGGGACTCCACTTCATTATTTTTCATGTGAATAACAAATAACAGATCGTCCTGGCCCATTCATTAACTAGCTACATCTTTTCTGCTCTGACTGGCAGAGAATGCTCTGTCGCAAACCAAGTTTGCTTGTACATTTGGGTCTGTTTCTGGGCTCTTCATTCTGCTCTACTGGTCTGTTCGTCTGTGCCTGAGCAACACCACATTGTCTTAAACAACACTGCTTTCTAGGTACAAACCTTCAGCTACGAGATGAATACATTCTGGGGATCAAGGACAACATGGTGACCATAGTTAACGATACTGCACCGTATACCTGAAATTGGCTGAGAGAGTAGATCTTGAGTGTTCTCACCACACACACAGAAAAAGGTAACTACGAAGTGATGCATATGTTAATTAACTTAGCTATGGTAATCATATTATAATGTATACATAAACCAAATCAGCATGTTGTGCACTTTAAATATATATAATTTTATTTGTCAATTATACCTCAATAAAGCCGGGAAAACAAGCAAACAAACAACATTGCTTTCTAAGTTTTTCTATATGGTGAGGCAAGACTCTCTGATTCTTTTTCTTTGGAAACGTCTTGGTGATGCTCTTCTCTACAAATTTCAGAACAATCTTGCTGAGTTCCATGAAATATCCCTTTGGAATTTCAACATTGAATATATAGATCAATTTAGGGAGAACTGACGTTTTTACAGTATTCGATCTCCCTATCCATGGACACAGTACGGATGTCTGTGTATTTGTCCTCTTTAATGTACACAGCATTTTAAATAGAGTTTTAGGGCATCTGCAGATTCCTGCACGAAATCTATCTCAGAATCTCTTAAAATCACTACCCGCTAGTCTCTGTGCTTTCTTTTCTCTTTCCTCAGGAAACGCTTCCAAAGGTTTCCCCAGTAGTCCATATGGACCCAAGTCCACCTAGAGCTACCTACTCCACCTTCCCGCTTGTCTCACTGGCCCTCTGATAGCTATTCCTGGAAACTTACCAAGTTAACTTTTTCTGCAGCCTGGAGAGGCAGAAAGGCGTAGTGACCAAAAGCATGGACTTAGGAACTACATTGCCTGATTTTTAATCCAGGCTCCGTAGAATCTTGGCCAAGCTTTCCTGCTTCTCTGTGTCTCAGTTTCCTCATCTGTGAAATGGGTAAGATGGTGATGCTAATGGTACTTAGCTCCTAGAATTGTTGAGAAGATTAAAGGAATAAATACACGTAAAGCACTTGGAACAGTGCCTGGCACAGCAGACATGTTCCTTCTTCTTGTTGTTGTTTCAAAAAGTTTAATTTCTCTGTCTGTGGGAGGGAGAGATCTTCTCCAGAATTATGAATTAGGTTTATCTGACTTCAAATTCCAAGAGTGGGATGAAATAGCAAATATGGGCTAGTATAACAATTATGAGTGTGGCATTCAAATTAAAAAAAGCTGGGTTGGGTTGAAAGCCTGATTTCACCATTTACCTAATGGGTGATCTTTGGCTTCTGAGCCTTAGTTTTCCCACCGGTAAAATGGAGATAACAACACCTGTAACTAAGATAACCAACGGGAAGGACCTTGGTAATACTAGCGGAGGGGACCATTTATTGAGGCTCCATGATGCCAGTTGCAGTCTCATTCAAGAAGGTCACTTTGTGGCCTTTCGCCTCTTTGCCACTTTCCCAGCTCACATCAGTCTAGCACACTGTTCCAACTGCAGACTCCTGGGCGCCAACCCAGAAACTTGAAATCAGTGGATCTGCAGTGGCAACCAGGAGTCTGCGTGTTTGAGACATATTTAATTCCTGTTTAAGTACGATAATTCCAGTACATGTCAGGGATACATTTTTCACAACCATGGTCCCAGGTTTTTTACCTGGAGCGATTTACCCTGCTCTGCCCGACCTGAGCACGTTCTTTCCCTGGCACTGGTGCTTCCTCCCTTCGCTCTGGCCACACTTAGCAAAAAACACACAGCCACTTCCCGGCTGAGCTACCTTTTTCCCTGGGAGATGTAAACGGGTGCCCTCTAGGGCACGGAAGGGAGAAAAGCTGCTTCGTGCTCACTGTTTAGAGGACAGTCCTGGAAGTAGCAGGAGCAGCCAGGGAACCCCAGAGCAGGCGTGTGGGATGGGACAGAGGAGGCAGGTGGAACTGCACCCTCGTCAGATGGGTCGCCATGAGGCCTCTACACAGAGTTTTCCACAATGAAGCCAAAGGGCTGGGGGATGCTGCCCCCAGTCTGGGCTGGTCCTCCTCTGCCCCGTGCCCAGGAAGCTCAATTAGATTGAGCTTACTGGGGATGGCAGTGCAGGCAGTAGTCCACACTGCGGACCACACAGAGAACGCCTGCTGAGGCATGTCCTTGCAAAGCCTGGTGCCCCCTCCTCCTGTAACCTTGACCCCCAAGATGAAAGCTGAGTGGTCTTAGGGCAAGGACAGGGAACTAGAGAGCCAGGCTCAGGTGGCGATTTTCTGCTCAGCCCCTCTTTATGGTAAACACATTCCACCTTCCCCTCCTGGTTTCTTAGGAGGCCCTGGACCTCTTGGCCTCCTTAATATAACGAGCAGGCAGAGTGGCACTCAGCTTTTACACTAGCTGCTTGGGGCTTCAAATCCTGGCTCTGTCACTTACCAGCTATGTGACTTTGGGCTGAGGTGTACCCAGTTTTCTCTTCTCTAAAACGGGGCTCATCATAGTATCCATCTCCTAGGGTAATGGTAAGACTTAAGTGCATTAAGACTTGTGCACATCACGAATTGTGAAGTCTTCAGCAGGGTTTGGCACATACTAAATACACAGTAGATATGTGCTATATATTTGGCAGTCCTTTCGTTCATCGGACATTTACTGGTTCCAGGTACCATGCTAAGTATTAATTCATATAACACTTACTACTATTATCCCATTTGTATAGATTAAAGAATTAATGCTGAAAGTGATTACATGTCTTGCCCAGGGCTGCATGTAGGAAGGGACAGACCATGGGATTTGACCCCAGATTTAGGCTGGCTCCAGGGCACATGCTCTTAACCGCTGTTCTCTCCTGGTTGCTCAGTGGCTCCCTCTTTGGTCCCCACCCACTTCATCCTCCTCACCCTCTCACTTCCCTCCTCCCCACTCCAGCTCCCCACTGTCAGCAGGGCCCCTCAGCCTTTTTGGCTGGGAACCTGGAGGCTGTGGCTGATGCATTTCTGAATCCCAGCATTGTCCATTGTAGCCATCACCTTCTCTGGCCCTTTCTCCTTGGAGCTGGAGTCCTTCTCTCTCCAAGTCTCATATCCTCCCACCCCAAGCCCTTATACCTGCCCTGCCCACCACTTCTGGCACCTGCCCCAAATACCACCCTGATTCTCTTCTATTTTTCTTCTCCCCTTCCCTCCATCCTACCCACCCGTCCACGTCTTCTTCAGCCAATGACATCCTCCCTTCCTTAGTGCTGTATCATGCTTCTTTCCCTTCCTCCCAGGTAGCTGGAAGAACCCTCCACTCGCTGCCTCTGTGCCTCCCTCCCAGCTCTCAAAGTCACACAGGTTAGTGGCAGAACGAAAACTCATACCCTGGCTCCTGACATGTGGTCCAGGGCTTTTCCCATGTGCCATGTCCTCTCCGTGGACACAGCCTGAAGGAATGAGACACAGGACAGGTAAGCTGAGATGAGGAGGCTGGGAAGACCCTGCTGGAGGAGGGTCCAGGTCAGGTGGGATTCTGGGTGATGACAGAGTCGAAAAGAGGTCATCATTCAGCCATCCCTGCCTTTCCCAAGGGACACAGAAATACACACGCTAACCTTCCAATGTACCACTTTCCTCGTGAGGAGGCTGGGGAGGCAGTTAACACTGCCCAGGGATAGATGGGGGCTGCTGAGTTGAAGTCAGTCCAGATGCTCAGCCCCCATCACCATATAACACACGTCTCTGCGTGCATCTGTGCTCAGGAGCACGAGAAGGGGTGATAGTGAAGGGACTTGTGGCCTCAGAAGAAGAATGAGGGGCAGACCAGCTGGCCTTAAGCGGGGACCTGCAGTCAGAGCGGGGAAGACGCAGATATAGTCCGTGTGGCCCAAGAGCGGGACCAGAGCCCATAAATGTACGCTTGATGGAGTCAGACCCCAGCCAGTGGAACATGGGGAGGAGCTTACAGGGCTGTGTCAGGGATGGAACAGGCGCCCTCCGAGGAGTGAGTGCCCCGCTCCCTGAGGCTTCCAGGCTGAGCCTCAGCGTGAGAAGACATCACGCTGTGTGGACTGTTTGACTGGCGGTTTCCCAGGACGTGAGGCTGGGGAAGGGGCCGTGGGAGGGAAGGGGGATCTTCCTCAAGGTTTTCCAGATTCTCCTAGTCATTGCTAATCATTTTGGTAATAATAACAGTATCTCCTCTTTTTTCTCCCCATCCCCCACCCCACTCCTAACAAGACCTCCCCCTACTCCCCAGACCACCTAGAAGCCAGCATGACCAGAGCTCAGAGGGACTTTGCCGCCCTTCCTGAGAGGCATAGCGGGTCTGTGAGAGGGCCGATGGCTCAGGGCCATGCAGACCCTGCTTTAAGTGACTTTGAGTCATGTGGGAAGGAAGTTCGACCCCATTTCCATGGCCCTTCCACCCTGACTACTGCAGGAGCCAGTCTTAGCCCGGGCTAACACATCTGAAGCGCCGCTCTCTCATTTGCCAATCCCCCTTTCGGCAGAGGGAAGCCAGGCTTGGGGTCAGAGTTTTCTAGTGTCAGAGCACAACTTAGTGACAGCACTTTCTTCTCATTGCGTTTATTTGTGCACTCACCATCTACTTATGGCGTGTGATACAGTTTTCCATTTACGATAGTGATATAAAGTTTTGTTCATTATTTATTACTTTTAACTCTACGATTTTAAAATTATGAAATATCTCAGACTCATAAAAATATTGACAATCATATAACAAAAAAACTAGCTTGATTAAGAATCAAAAACATTAGAAATACGATTGAAGTCTCTGTGTACCCCTCCCCACTGTATTCCCCTCCATCCCACCTCCCCTGGCCAGTCACCATCCTGACATAGTGCTGATTGTTCCCAAGTGTGCATCTCTGCTTTCACTAGATAGATAGACAGATACATAGATAGATACAGAGATATAGCTATATATAGGGATACATATGGATATATACAGAAATATATATGGGTATGTGCATACATACATACATACATTCCTAAAACCATATGTGTGTATTCCTAAAATTATAATATATATGTATATATCTGTGTGTGTATATATCTGTGTGTGTATATGTCTGTGTGTGTATATATCTGTGTGTGTATATGTCTGTGTGTGTATATGTCTGTGTGTGTATATATCTGTGTGTGTATATGTCTGTGTGTATATATCTGTGTGTGTATATGTCTGTGTGTATATGTCTGTGTGTGTATATATCTGTCTGTGTGTGTATATATCTGTGTGTGTATATATCTGTGTGTGTATATGTCTGTGTGTGTATATGTCTGTGTGTGTATATGTCTGTGTGTATATGTCTGTGTGTGTATATATCTGTGTGTGTATACATGTATGTATACGTGTGTCTAGGAGGCTTAACACACACGGAAAAGCCACTAATCCCAAGTGCACTTTTTACATAGTGATTTACTTTTTTCCATAGTGCGTAGTAAAAATTTACTTTTTACATAGTGAATATACCCATATAATCACCACCCAAGCCATAAAAAAAAATGACCGGCACCCAGAAGTCCCCCTTGGACCCCTCCCGATCAGCATCTCCTCTTTCCTCTCCAAGGTAACCACTAGCTTGACCTCTAACAGCATAGATTAGTTTTGCCTGTGGAAACAATAGAAAGAATCACTTTGTGCAGGTTTAAAGTTTATACAAATGGTATCATTCTGCAAGAATCTTTCTGCAAATGTCCTTGAGATTTTTCCATGTTGATATTCGCACTTCCTTTTTAAAACAAATGTATTTAATTAAGAAGAGTGAGTTGATTGAAAGGAAAACATCACATGCTTCTAAGACAAGTTGGAAACGGGCTGCCAGAATTTAGGAAACGTGGGTTCTAAGGCCACTACTTCCTCCTTTCACAGGTGGGGAAACTGAGGCCAGAGAGAGTAAGAGGGGTACCCCAAGGTCGCTCTGCAAGGTCAACGCGCAACTGGGATGAGCCCCAAATGCCTGAGGCCAGAGATGTTTTCCACTATGTCATGTTGGCAAGAAATGTCCGCCCCACCCCACGGCAACAGATATCAACTCTATTTCCCAGCCAGGATTAGTTCTTAACCTTGAAGTGCAGAAAGTAAACTGTTTTTGTTGAGTTGATGGTTTTGGAATTAAGCCTGGGATGGGGGCGGTGTGGTGTGGGGGGGACAGGACAGCTGTCCAGCCTTCAAAGTTATGACAAGTCTTCCACTTGGCAGCCCACCTCGCTGACCTATATTTTAATATGTGCTATTAGATTATTGCTAATGAGACGTCTTAGGGATAAAAGAATTACGCTCACTGCCCGGGCTGTGGTAAAAGTACAATTGAATTAGGGGCTGACATCGTTTAGGACTCTGCTAGACAACCTTTCCCCCAGGCTGGGCCTGAATGGAGATATTAAGCTTTGGAAATTACACAGGAAAAATAAGTATAATTGATCTAAGGTAACTTCACTCGTCTAAATTAAATAATGTGATTGTTACGGGCAGAAAGGATGGAGATGAGGAGCCGGACGGAAAAGGCTCGCTATCTGCAAACAGAGTTATAAGTCAAAGCCCGAGGGAACTGACTTTTCCCTGATGAGCTGAGCACCTCCCGATGGCTCTGAGAGTCCACATGGGCATCAGCAGGAAATGGACCTGGTCTGGGCGTCACAGAATTTGAGGTCTGGCAGGGACCCCCAACTACCATCCTTACCATCCCTACGGACTACTTGAGCCTTTCTTGCTCTCCTCAGCCCCTCAGTGTGGGGAGCTCATGCGCCCCCAGCAGGCCATCCAGTGTCTGCCCTCAGCAGAGATTTCTGTGCGGGTGGCCGGCAGCTGCTTTTGTGTAGCTTGTGTCCACCCACACGAGTCCTGCCGTCTGGAACACCGGGGCCCAGTGCAATCCCAGCTCCCTGGGACGAGCTTCCACCCCCTCCCCTTGCCATCGTTTATCATTGCACAATTGTGTGCGAAGCGCCAACCCGAGGCCAATTCTTGAGTGGAAAGGCTGCATTTGCAGAACAGCAGCAGACCCGAGTGTTGTCTCCAAGGAGCTCTCTGGCCTAAATATTTGCATTCCACCAACCCTTTCATCGATTCTCGGTTATTTGGGGGCAAGGCAGGCCCTGGAGCTGTTCGTAAAATGGCAGATGTTGCCCTTAAGAGTCCCCCAGGCAGGGCAGGTCCTGCAAACCTGTGAGGGCGGAGACTTCTCACCTCCTCCAACTATTCCATCACGCCCCACTGGCAGCTCCCTTAGCTGTGTCTGTCCCTACCCCTAGTGACATCGGTGGCTGCCTGGAAGGTGAGACTTAGGGGCCCCCAAATATTGCTGCTTCTAATCCTTTTAAGTGTTACCTCTTCAGGCTAAAAACCAACTCGAATACTTAAATGCAAGAGACTTCCTCCCTCCCTCCATCCTTTCTCTTTTTCTCCTCTCTCCCCTCCTTCCTTCCTTTCTTCCTTCCCACAAGTATTTCCTGAGCAACTATTATGTGTCAGGAACAGTTCTATGAGCCAGGACTATCGTGGTAAACAAGACAGTTGAGAACTTAAACTCAAGCAGGGGAAGAAGTCTAGAAACAAATAAACAAATAAGGTAGCAGTAGATATTGACAAGCGCTTGAAGAAAATACCAGAGTGGCGGGTCAGCTTAGAAAGGCTGGGAAGGGTCCTTAGTCGGACGCTCAGAGAAGCTCTCTCCAAGACCTCCCAAGCCGAGGGACCAGAAGATGAGAAGGACACCGCCCTGCAGAGAGCAGGGAGCACAGACTCAGGTAGAGGGAGGGACTGGTGGGAGAGGATGAAAAGAGGTGGGCTGCGGCCTGATTTTAAGGTGCCTTTCTGCCACTCTGAGGAGGATGGTGCTTACTCCTAACACAGTAAGAAAGGCCTTGAGGGCTTTTAGGCTGCTGTGTGTTGAACAGTGGGCAGGGTGGAGCAGGCACCTGGTCAGGAGATTCTGGAGTCACCTGGAGAGAGGAGGGAGCTGAGGAAAGGTTGAGGCTTTCCTCCCAGGCAGGAAAGCAAAGGGTGGTTGTAAAGACCAGTCTAAAGCATACCCCAAAAGAACATTCTGGGAACACTTTCTGATCCTGAAAAAATATTAAATACTTAAAGAGTCATCAGACGTGCTCCCTCTAGCTCTTTACAGATATGACTGCCCTGGCTCAGAAAACTGCCTAACTTGCCTGGTCCTGCTGGGAGACCACCTTGGGGTCTCTCTCTGTCTTTCAAAGTCAGACAAACTGGATCGGCTTCAAAGGCCGCCAGCCCCTGAACCACCCAGGAATGGGCCTGCCCCCTGGATGAGTCTGTGAACAGGGCAGAACACAGATTTTGATGGTTCTTCAGTATATCCCCAAACCACACTCTGTCAACAAGAAGTTGACTTTTAGCATGTGGGACAGGAGAAATCTCCATTCCTCAAAAGCCAGTTATTGAGTTGGAGAGAGTCCTGTATGAATTCCCAGAGAGGTTGTTTTCTAAAGCAGAGGCACTATCTCTAACTTTAGCAGTATCAACTTCTTTTTCTGTTAATTCAGGAAAGAAAATGAATTGACTCTTAACACACCTCAGTCTTCCCCGTTGCGCTTAGCACGGGATCCTCTCTGTGGGCCTCAGCTTTCCATTCTGTATAATGGGTGAAATGATTCCCAATGTTCACCTCAGTTCTGATGTTCTATGTCCTTCCTGGGAGGGCGCGATGAATGGTGGACTTTTCGGCACTCTAATGGGGGGTGAAGGAGACCACTGTGAGCAAATGGTGAGCCCCATGCCCGTCTAATTTTGTTCTGGGATGAGGGGCTGCCATTGACCAGGCAGGAATCAAATGCAAGGGGAGGCCCAGGGGCAGGATGTTCTGGCTGCCACAGAGGACTCACATGTCGGTTTAGAATTACATTTTCCCAACTTCTCCTGTTGTTTTGGTCACCTGGGGTCTCTGCAAAGCCTTCATTACTTTCCACTTGTCTGATTTTCTTTTTTCTTGCTTTTATTTCTTCCTGTTACTTTCAGACTTTGAGATTAGCTCAGTGACTCAGCCATTTGACTTCTTATTAATTCCAGGCTCCCGTGCCGATCTGCCCATTCTCCTCCCTCTTTCTCAGAAGCTTGCCTTGCACTTTAACTCTTCCTGGGCAGCCACGAATTAAGCCGCTGCCAATGACTCCCTGTTACCTTCATCTCTCAAGTACTGTGGCTCTGGGTTACCTCCCACTTGTCATATTTCCTGTGCTGCGAGCTCCAAGTCCCATTTCTACAGTGGAAAGAGAATTTTGAAGTTTCTGCATATTTTCTAAGAAGAAAAAAGACTCCAGATAAAGCAGGTCAGTTGAACATGACAAGCTGCAGCAAGTAAGATAAATCACAAAATTTCTAGGACAGAGGAGACTCCGGAGTTGATCTAAAGCAGCCCTTCTCTCCACCATATTATCCCCAAACAGTGGCCATTTGACAAGCACTTGATTGCCTCCCAGAATGGAGTGCTTACTTCTTCCAAAGGCAACCGGCTCCACCTTCAGACCTCTCTGATTGTTAGGGAGTCCTTTGGGTTTAGTTGTCTCCCAATAGCTTCTACCTGCTGGCCCTAGGGCCAGCCCTTGTAACCACACAAAGGAAGTAGATTCCCTCCTTCTACATAATGACCCTGCAGATGTTGAGGCCAGGAATAGCAACTCCTTCTCCCACCCCCATCACCACCCCCACACACCTTGGGTTTTCTCTTCTCTGGGCCAAGCCTCTGGCCCCCAAGACTGTCCGTGTGTCCTAAGAGACTGATTCCAAATCATGGCTCCTGTAACAGCCTTTGGAATTTAGCAGCTGCTAGGGACATCAGAGCTAATTGCTTAAGAGGCCACGGGGACACATTTCTTCCCCTCCACAGCCATTGACTTTCTCAGGTTCCCTTGATCTGGTTTGTATCGATCGCATCTCAGTGAAATGCAAACATTTGCACCATTTCATGGCCCCAGAGAGGCCTGCCTGTTCTCTCGCACCAGGGACAGGCCGTAACCATTTGTGACCACTCAGGAAGGTGCCCAGGGGTCCCTAAAGCAGTGGTGGCACTGCACAGCCAGCTGTCAGGGTGGATAGTGGAAGGAGTTACCTCTGTTATGGGGAGGCACCAATCGGCGCTTTGTGGGCCAGCTCGAGGCCTCAGTGCTTCCTTTGACCCATCCTCTGCTTTACAAATCGGGAAACTTCACATAAAAATCTGAGTCTCTGGCTTCTCACAAAGCATCGGGAGGTCTGCCTGGCCACCCTGAGTTTTGGAGAGGGCACAAGCTCTCCAGCTGACCGCAGACTCCTTGGAACTTCTTGACAGCCTTACTCACTTGCCTTTCTGCCGACTCTGTGATGTCGGACAGTTGGCAAGCCCTGCCCTCGGCACTCGACCTCTTTGACACCGGCGTTGCCCCCAGAGAGTGATCTTTCCCAAAAGAGTGATCACTTTGCCTCCTGGGGCTTTCCACCTGCACCCACCTCCCTAGCCTTCTCTGGCCCTCCATCTGAACACCTACCTATGTGAGCATTGCCAGGTGTTTCCTGACCAGGTAAGCGCCTTTGGCCCTCCTGGTCTTTGCACCTCCTGCACCGTCTGCCTAAGGCAGCCTCCCCACTGTCCCCCGCCACCCTATTGTCTGCTAAACAAAGATCCACGCTGCGTAATTCCCCCGCCACCCCACTGTCTGCTAAACAAAGATCCACGCTGCGTAATTCCCCCGCCACCCCACTGTCTGCTAAACAAAGACCCACGCTGCGTAATTCCCCCGCCACCCCACTGTCTGCTAAACAAAGACCCACGCTGCGTAATTCCCCCGCCACCCCACTGTCTGCTAAACAAAGACCCACGCTGCGTAATCAGCTCCGACTGACGCCCTTTCTCTGAAAGCAAGGTGCCCTGCGGGCCTTCCCTCCGCTGGCCTCCCTGAGCTTTGTCCAAGAGGTGGGTTCCCTTTTGCATTTTTCCCACATACAAAGCAAAGAAAGCACAGCCCCTGTCCTCAGCAGAACTTAACCTCTCCTTAGTGATCACAGGTCTACACATCAAGAGAAGAAACTATGCTCTGATAAAACACCACTGGGGGGCCAGCCCCATGGCCGAGTGGTTAAGTTCGTGCGCTCCACTGCAGGCGGCCCAGGGTTTTGCCGGTTCGAATCCTGGGCGCGGACATGGCACAGCTCATCAGGCCATGGTGAGACGATGTCCCACATAGCACAACCAGAAGGACCAACAACTAGAATATAGAACTATGTACTGGGGGGCTTTGGGGAGAAGAAAAAGGAGAAAAAAAGATTGGCAACAGATGTTAGCTCAGGGCCAATCTCAACAACAACAAAAAAATCACCACTATTGTTACCCCTTAAAGGACTTGAGATTTTTAATGCACATTCATCCATCGTATCCTCTAATATCACCTAAATATAAACTAGAGAAGCAAATGACAAAATGTGAGACAGGCTAGACGAACCAGAACAAGATCCTGGTGTGACCCTCCTCAGGGAGGGACATTGTGCATGTCACAGGTGGGCCTGGTATTTGGAGGTTGTGCAGCCAGACCAGGGCTGACCCAGCTCAGCACACCCTGCTTCCTGAAGAGCATGGCTGGAGAGGCCCAGCAGGCACAGTGAGCTCTCTCAGGGACCCAGCCCAGGATCCAGGGCCTCTACACTTCGGAGCCCAGGTGACCTGGGAAACACAGCCTCCCCAGGGTACCCAGACCACAGTTTGGGAGTACTTGGCAATAGGCAGCTTTTACAAGTGAGCCATGGGCCGGGAAACTGGACAAATTCAAACCTGCCAGCAGCATCTTTATGCCGCCAGAGGAGAAATGTGTGTCATGGAAGTGTGGCCTCCACCATTTGGGGGGCCCACAGCAGCAATTTCTCCAAGCTTGTTAGTGCTCCCTGAACAACTAAGATAAATCCAGCCCATGGTTGGCACAGGTCAGCCTAAGGGAAGCCACCTTATAGAAGAAAAACATGTTAGGACTGTAAATGACCTCGGTCCACAAGACACCCCCTTTCCCTGTCAGCAATGCTTCAGTCTGCACGCTGCCTAGATAAGTACGCACCTACTTGTGAGCACCACACGTGCTTTGCCATCTTCGCAGCCTTGACTTACACACAGACCTCCCTATTCCGATAAGGCAATACTGTGTCCTTTCAGCTTTTCCAGGGGCGTAACAACCTTCGGGAAAAAGCCCTCTGCTGGTATCTGTCACTGGTGACAGAAAAAAAAAGGGATGATCTGGAGTCTCAAGGACTCCAACACCAGATGGTCAACATTCCAAGACACACTCTCCCCCTTCAGCCCATTTGCCCCTATAACTTCTTCAAAATTCTGTAGTTTTAAGACAGTCCTTCAGGACACTACTCTGCCATCTTCCCCCTTTGGCAAGCTGTAAGAAAAAGACCCTTTCTCTCCCCCACCTTGCCTCTGGGCTGTTGGCTTGTCTTGCGGCCAGTAGAAGACCCCCTTTGGTGGTTACAAGCTGAGGCTGGAGTTGGCATTTCTCCTGGGGCCAGACCCACGCTTTGCTCTCAGAGGGAACAATTGGGCCATTCTCAGCCTTCCGGACTGACGGAAAGCAAGTCCCACCCATTGTTCTTGGGTGAACCAGTGAAGAAACCCAAACGCAGATGTTCAAGGCTGAGAGACATTACCACAAATGGGTGTCTCTTGACAAGACCTTGCCTTGTAGACTGACTGCTTTTCTCCTAAATGTGCAAGAAGAGAAGCGGTGGTGCTTTTGCTTTTAGGTATTTGCTCACAACAGAGGACAGGAGCAGAAGGCTTTCCCACCCAGCAGCCCCCTCCCCGAGGTGCACACAGCAGGGCCTGCAGGCCCCGCCCTCTCTCTCCCTCTGCTGAAGACGGGGCTGTCGAAGGAACTGAACTTGCCTTGCTGCATCGCTCCCCAGCCTCATCTACGGTGGGAGAGCCAGGTTCAGGGGACTGTAGGGACTCGTGGGATTGTCTCGCCTGGGCCCTGAAGGATAACGGGGGATGCACCCCTGAAGAAGATGGGTGCTCCAATGCACCACCCAGGAGAGGAATGGAAGTGGCTTTCAGCTGGGCGGGGTATGCCCCTCCTCCCTCCCTGGGCTCCTGAGGAGAGGGGAGAGTTGTGGGGCCTCCTCTCTGAGGGAGAGAAGCTGCCCTACAGCCGTGCGGTGGCTGCCGGCACTTGTGCCCAGAAAGGTGGTCCCTCAGGGCAGAAGGATCTCATGAGTGGCGAGGTTGGGGCCAGTTTTGAGTGTTGGCTTTCTGCAAACTCATTCCATCCTAGGGGCCTCAGGGCCTCAGGAACAATTTCTTAAGCACTGCCTCTTGTGTGAACGATGCTTTGAGGAACCAGGGAACGGTAGTCTCCATGCTTGGGCAAAGAGGCCTGGAGACAGGGCAGCAGCCTGAGGAATGAAGAAGCTGGGGCAGTGGCCCAGAGGGTGAGGTGACAGGTGGCCAGCAGGTTAGATTTGTTGGATGTAGGAGCCCATCTTGGGATTCATCAGAAAGATTGTGTCTCCAAGCCTCATAAGAGACATGGGTTTTTAATAGTTTCAGAAAGTAAAATCTTAAACTGATATCATCGTTTGCTTCGCCAGCCTGTGATGTGGATTCGCGCACAGGCAGTTTTATTTGGGAGGTGACCTCAGGAAGCAGGAGTGACAGAACAGGACAAGGGACCCAGGGAGGGAAGAAAAGCCAACATGAGGAGGTGCTACCAGGGTTGTGCTGAGCAGCGGGGCTGAATTCTGCCAGTTCCTCTGAGAAGCTCTGTGTACAGACTGCTCCCAGCATTGTCCCCTGAAGGATGAGGGCAGGACATTTGTCCAGCAGGCCTCAGCCCCTGTTGATTGGAGGCTATGGCTAAGGGCATCAGCTCCCCCACGCTTTCAGAGTGTCCACAGGCCGAGAGGGCTCCCAGCATCCCAGGAGGCCCTGAGCAGAGAGCAGAAAGGTGCGCTGCGCCCCCTTGAGGTTGTGCGCTGCCTGCAAAAGGTGAGGACTCCACTGCGGCTGAGGCTTAAATCAGAGGTAGGTCGAGCGGCCGTGAAGCCGAGCTTCAGAGGTGTCTCCACAGTTGGGCATAGTGAGAGGCAGCCTGTGACGAGCCAGCGGACACTCCCTGCCCTAGCCCAGCCCCGACCACAGCCAGCAAGAAGGTCTTGGAAGGGGTGGTGAGAACTGTGCCCTCCCACCCTTAGGGCTGGGCTGAGCCATCCAGCTGGGCAGGAGTGACAGCCCATCTAGCTGCCTGCTTAGCCTGTGGCCAGGAGCAAGGCTGAGGTCTTCCTGGGGGGACTCCATCACCCTGAGGCCTGGGCTGCCTTGGAGAAGCTTCCACAGTGCTGAACCTGGCCTCACCCTGAGACACATAGAGTGGGGGATGCAGGGGGGCAATTGGCAAAGGGTTTCTCTTTGCTGAGGACAAGGAGAAAAGCCTGAAGAATGAAACCTTGGTCAAGGAGAAAAGATGGGGCAGAAATTGACACCTTGTTCTGCTTGGTCAAGACCTTGGCTGGAAGTCAGAGGTCGTGAGCCGTCAGTTCTCAAAGTCACTCAACACCTAGGATAAAGTCTAGAATCCCCAACTGGGCCCACAAGGCTCCTTCAGGTTGGGGGCCTGCCTGTGTTTCCAGGCACTTCTCTCACCCTCCCCTCTCCTCACAGCCTCCACTCCTACCACACTGGTCCTCCTTGCTCCTCCACCGTTCACAGGCTGGTCCCTCTGCCTGGAAGCTCTTTCTCCTTTTTGCTTGGAAAATCCCACTTCCTCAGGTCTCTGTTCCAACTCGTCTGACCCCACAGACCAGGTCAGATGTCTTGGTCCTTATTGTCGCACACAGTCCTTCTAGTCACAGGCTAATCCCACATGCCATTAATTAACATCCATGTTCCCTGCCAGAGTATAAGCTTCTTGAGGGGCAAGACCAGGTCTTGTTCATGATACATCCCCAGCCGCTAACACAGTGCTGGCACCAACCTGGTTTGTTGACTGCCTGATTTGACATTTGGGCCTGACAAAGTGATCTGTTGGACAGGCAGGAGGGAGTGGGGAAGGACCCTGTGGACTGCCAGTCTAACCTGCATTGCCCGTTTGCCCTCAGAAAGTGTGGTGACAGGCTTCTCCAGGAGAGGCCTGAGAATCTGGGGGGCTGTTGCTGAATTGCGTTCAGTGCCATCTTTGGAAACAATACGTTTACGAAAAAGCATGTGTTAATTTCTTAGGGCCGCTATAACAAAGTGCCACAGACCAGTGGTGTTCAACAACAGAAATTGATTCTCTCACAGTTCTGGAGGCTAGAAATCTCAAACAAAGGTGTTCGCAGGGCCTTGCTCCCTCTGAAGCCTCTCAGAAAGAATCTCTCCTTGCTTCTTCCTGCTTCTGGTATTCGAAGGCAGTCCTTGGAGTTCCTTGGCTTGGAGCTGAGCGGCTCCAATCTCTGCCTTCTCCCTGGGTGTGTCTGTGTTCAAATTTCTCTCTTCTTATAAGGATGCTAGTCAGAGTGGATTAAGGCCTATCCTAAAGACGTCGTCTTAAATCCACTAATTGCATCTATAAACACCGTTTCCAAATAAGGTTTGCTCTGAGAACTTGGAGTTTGGACTTCAACGTATCTTTTTTGGAGGACATAATTCAATCCATAAGAAGTTAAAAATCTCTTTCACTTCTACCCGTTGCTATCTCCAAGCTGATGGCTGAAGGATGGTATCAATGACTAAATTAATTGAGATGCTGCTATGAATGACCCAAGACTAACAGGGCCCCGCACCTACTCTGGTCCACCAGAGGTCCACTAAGGGACAAATGTGGATGCTGTCTGTGGCATTTGCTAATGCCACTTAATCTGTGTGGTGCTGCTCTGGCCGGGATGTCGGAGCGTGCCTGGTGCCACATAATGCACCAGCCTACCAGGGCAGTATGTGGTTGGGTTCCAAAGCTCAGGACCTTGAGAGCTGTTATTTACTTTTTCTCCCTAAAGAAGAGTGAACATTGTGAGCCATTCTAGAAGTAGGCTGGAAGCTTTCTGGTGGCTTCTCCTGATTGACCTCAGATTAAGGACCCTGGACCTCTGGTGGCATCTTAATTGGGAGTGCTCTTCTTTTCTTACGCAACAAAACCTCAGCCGCGGACCAAATCCATTCAGTTTAGATGATATATTGACATTTGAATTTTTTTCTGGTACACTAGCTATAGAAAAAAAAGAAAAAGTTGATTCCTGTTGGAATGGATTTATTAGCGGATGTTGGGATAAGCAAGAAGCCACAAGTCCACTTTCCTTTGTAACTCAGGGGGAGAAAAATAACCAGTTTGATTCAAGCTTTGGGAAATGAGTTGGTTTATTTTTCCAGTTTGGAGTTCTGGTTCACTTCTCTGAAGTATCCCATTTGATAAGACCGAAGGCACACTTGTTCTGAGGGAGGCAAGTTATACTCATCAGAAGTCGCCAATAGACGCTGAGAACCCAGCATACAGTAAGCAGTTAATACACGCCCACGCCCTGCCGCCCATCCCCATGCACGGCATTAGGAGCTGTCGTTTGACTATACCTGGGACCAGTCAAAGAGTGCCCCTTCATTCTGCTGCTCCTTAGCTGCCGTTTGGAGGTGGCTGGGAGGATGAGCACCCCATCTCTCCCAACCTCCCTGGTCCTACCACTTCCTCTCTCCATACATCTGTAAAATGGGGGGCCCAGGGTATCAGAAGGACAAACTAGGCAAGACCTCTGCTGAGCCCTGAGATCTTTGGGAGAAAAATATCAGATTATATCCATCCAAGTCTCCATGTTTTCCAAAGCTCAGGCAGTAATGTCAGCTTTCAAGAACACACGTTGCATTTGCATAGGATGTTACCCTTCGCAGGGTTTTTTCTCAGTCTCTCTGTCTTGGTTTTTCTCAGTCTCTGTCTCTCTCTCATGTGCACACTCACACTCACACACACAAACACACACACAGGAGTGTGCTCTGAACTGACTCACAAAATCTCAGCAATGGTGTGTAGATGAAGTAACATCCCCATTTTACAGATGAAGAAACTGAGTCCCAGGGAGGGTAAGGGATGTGACAGTAGTCAGTGGATGAACACAGGGACTAGAACTTAAGTATCCTGGCCCTGGCATGCTTTTCTCTGCATCACAGGCCCACTTAGAGGAAGGCAAGCTGAGGCAAACATGGAGGGTGGGATAGGGAAGTCTTGAGTTCTAGGTCAGGCGCCTCCTGGGTTCCTTCTGTGCTTCCACTCTCTGCGGACTCGCCTGCACTGTGCAGAAGCCCTCCCCTTGCTTCCAATGTGCACAGAAGCCCTGGCCCCAAGCCTGGCAATCAAGCTCTCTGGGAATAAACAAGGCTCTTCCTCCCGCCCCCAGAACACTCAGTCTCCCCTCTCCGCCGACCCCACCCCAGGAGCCATGCGTCATTACTGTTAATGCCCTGGGGCCGGGTGACCTCCGCAGGAACTCATCCATAAACGCACAGACAATGGCTGAGGAAGTACAGGCCTTTGATGTGGCTCGAGGGCGCCATGTGAGGGATAAGAGCAAGGGGCTTCCATTCAAGGTCATGTTACCACTTCTATCCTTCTGTGTATCTTCGTGAGGGTCCGGAGCCAGTACCTATCTCTTGTCTCATCAGCTCCCTGCCAAGGCCATGCGCCGTAGACAAAGCCATGAAACTGAGGCTCAGAGAGATTGAAGTGGCTTAGTGGTGGCAGGTGGGATTCAGAGCTGACCTATGAGCTAGGAGATTGGGATCCTAGGCCACTGCTGCCCCCAGAACCGTGGGACCTCTGCCCCAGAGCTGGGCCCAGCAGTGACTTCACTGCACAGAGTCTCAGCTTCGTCATTTGTGAAAGAGGGCTATTGCTTCTTCTGAGACACTGCCAGGGTCCAAAATGGTAGCTTCTTTTTGACAGTACTTTGAGAATTACTAAAAAAAACCCAAAAAACCACCAAACAACTTTCTGCCCCCATTATTTGAATAACCTACTGAATCAACGTATGAATGAAGACAAAGCTGAGGTCTATTTGTGGGTATTACGAGGGAGCTTAAGCTAGAAAACAAAATCACCCTCCAAAAATGTCTTCTGAGGAGCAGAGAGCCGTGGAACATACCACAGGACCAATTATCTGGTTCTTTCTCTTCTGAGCCATTTATGGATTCTGTTTAAATGTTCCCACAACTGTTCTCCATTTGCCAAACTTGTTAGAAATGTCCATGACGCAGGCGTTGCGGGGCAATGATGGGGATAGAGGCATTTTGGGCAGATTTAAAGGCAGCTTACCAGCAGGTTGGGTTTCTGTTTACATACAATATAAACAAAGAGCCAAATTGTCACTGGGGAAAGTGACAGCACTTCTCTTTCAGGATTTCTATGTTTTGTTTTTTCACCAAGAAACTCCGAGGTTGAGAGTATTCAGTTACTGATTTGTCCAGAAATATCATGGCAGACTTGAGGAGGTAATATGAAGCCTACAGACGTGGCAGAATTTGGATGAAAAGATGTAATGTGTAAGGACAAAGCTGACACAACGTGCTAGGGTTGGGGGATTGTGGAACGACTGTTGCACTTTATTGAGGTTGTACCAATTTTCTGAGAAAATGCCTGTGTTCAAATACATTAGCTGCATCAGAAATCCCTTTTAGCCTCCTAAACTTTTCCCTGTGCATTTTATTTGAGCTTTGACAAACGCTTTGTTCTCCTCCAGCCTATGCATCTGAAAGTTACCCTGAATAGAGTGAGAAGTGATTTCAGCAGGCGCCCCCCCCCATGCCTTCACAAGGCCTGTGTTTACCTTTAAGAGGAAATTGCTTTTTCCTAACGATTATGCCGAGCCCAGAGATTTTGCATCAATTATCTCAATTTAATTTGGAGTGCCTTTTAGCTTAAAACTGATAAGCAGTCGCTGACAAGCAGATGACTGAATCCAAGAAATCTGGGAAAACTTGCAAGTTTATATTATGCATGTTTTTCACCGAAGAAAACGTGTGTGTGTGTGTGTAAAATAAATTTAGGGGAAACTTCAGGCTTTTCTACTATATAGAAGTGAATTACGATTCAGCAATGCTAATGCAAGCAACTGCGTTGGAAGTTTCTGCCAGCTCCCCAAATTATCACTCAATTCATCCACTTGAAGCTTCTCCATCAGATACGTAAGATTTACCTTGCTACATGGCAAAACACATGCAACAACTTATGAAGCCACCTACTGGGAAAACCAGTCTGAGAAACACAGAATCTCTGGGATAAAAGGTGATGCGGGGTCGGTGAGCCGAGGAGTCGAAAGAAAGATTTCTTTGACTCGCAAGATCTGGCAGTAGTGCTCTTTTATTTAGAGAATAGTGTGGAATAGCATGGGGACAGGACCCATGGGCAGTCAGAGCTTCTGCGGCCGCCGCTTCTGCTGCCCCCACTGGCATGGGGACAGGGCCCATGGGCAGGCAGAGCAGCTGCTGCTGCCCCCGCTGGCATGGGGACAGGACCCATGGGCAGGCAGAGCTGGTGCGTGGGGACAAGACCCACAGGCAGTCAGAGCTCCTGCTGCTGCCCCTAGTTGAGGGTTAGGGCTAATTTTATAAGGCATGGGTACGTGACTTATTTTTACTGGAGAAAAGAAAAGATGATGTAAAAAGTCATTAAATGATTTCAGTGCAGATGGGGTCTGGTTATTGTGCGGTCATATAACTTTAGATACGAATCTGGCCATATAGATCGGCATGTAGGTGAGGATGCCCTGGGCTTCTCTCCCTGGGGCGGTCCTAATTTATACCATAAAAAAAGTCCACTGGGTCGTATAGTTTGGCACGTAGGCCAGGTCACCTTGGGCTTCTCTAGCTGGGGCAGCCTTAATCCACATCAAAAGGCAGCCCAGATGTTTTCTAGTCCAATCTTCTTAATTAACTGAAAGGCTTCTCCTTGATTCCCATTCCCACTCTTGGCTCTACAGGAAAGGAAGGGATGGCCTCTCCCTGGAGGGTTTAGCCAGTGCCCCCTCCTTACTCACTTGATAATCACATTAATTAAGTGATATTCTTTGTACTACATTTTCCTACTGTGCTGAGCCACGCTGCTGGGTGGGATGGGCGTAGGCAGGAGGTACCACTTTCTCTCACTCTCACTTGGAGCCACTTGGGACTAGGCATGAGGCTGCCTTTGAGATTGTTCCAGCTGCTGGAACAAGTGGATGTGGGCATTGGTTTTATAGTAAATGGAAGGAAAAGAGAGAAGGTAATTGAAGTGCTCATTTAGATTCTTACCTTCTCATGGTGGTACAGAGAGTCTGGCAGCCCAAACACTAGGGAATCAGTCATATAGAAGAGCTGGAGAAGGAGACCACACACACACACAAAGGCATTGCACACAAAAGAAGGGCAGTACGGCTCCATGCCTGATAAGCCTTGGCCTGACAACAGGGTACAAATATGCAAGGGGTAGTGCTTTATCCCAGGGCATTAATTGCTTTAGGATATCTTACTACTGCCTTGTTAGAAAGAGTCATTTATTAATTCTTAGGATTTTCTGAGATGATAGAATGTATAGGATTTCTCTGCCTGTAAATCATACAAGTTCCCAAGCTTCCTGGAGATGTTAATAATTGCAATCTATTTTAGATACCAAGTATTAAATTTCACTCTCCTCAGCTTTCAGTAAAACTGCTTAACGCAGCTCACAGGCCTTTCACGAGCGTGCTCTCATGTCTGACTCTCGCTTACTCCTGGACTCCTATGCTCCAAGTCAGACGAACTGTATTCAGCACTTGGAACTCCAAGCCCCCTTGGAGCTCTCCTTTGGTTTTACCCAGCTAATGAAGCTTCTGGACTCAGCTTGGATTTTGCTTCTTTTAGGAAAACATTCCAGGCCTCTCTCATGAGGCCAGATTTAGTAAAATCACTCTGTGTTCCTGGAGCACTGAGAGCTTACTTTGAATTCTAAATGACCTGTGGGTCAGTCAGGATCCCTGAGGAAAACAGATGGAACAAATTAAGCTAATTTGAGGAGGGCCTCATAAAGGTCTGGTTCACAAAGGTGTGTGCAAGATATAGAGAAACCACATGGGATAATGCAGTACCATGGCATGAGGAACACTGAAGGCTGTCAGCACCCCTAGGCAGTAAGGGGAGAAAACAGTTATCAGAGTCCAGGTAGGAGAGTCACGTAGAGAGGAGCTGTGATCTTCAGCAAAGGGATGTAGCCAGCCTGAGGAGAACACTGAGGGGAGGAAGTTAGGGTGATAGATACTCTGATTTCATGCTCTTCCCTCCCTCTTATCTCCTGCCAAGTCTACACCTTGGCTGAACCCAACAGGACATAGGAGAGCAGGGGAAATATAGTCTAGACTGGTCACCCTCCCAGGACTGAATGCAGTCTGAGTATAAAGACAGACCACATACAGGGGAAACAATAATACAAATGACAGCTAACTTCTCATGAGAAACGATGGAGGCCAGGAGATAATGGGAATGATGAATTTAAAGTAGTGCACAAAAACCTCCCAATCCATAGTTTTACGTTCAGTGAAACTGTTTCAAAACTGATGGTTAAATAAAAACATTTTCAGGTCAACAAATACAGAGAATTTTTCACAAGCAGAACTGCATTACAAGAAATATGAAATGAAATTTTCAGGCTGAAGAGAAATGACACCAGACAGTAACTCAGATGTACAGGAACAAATAAAGAGCAGAGGAAATAGTAATTATGTAAGTCAGTATAAAACTCTGTATTTATATTTTTCTGTAAATTTATTTAGAAGGCACAGGACCCTTTAAAGCAAAAATTATAAGAAGAGTCACTGGGTTTACAATAATATAGATATAATATTTGTGGCAATAATAGCACAAAGAATGGGGATGTAAATGGAGCTATAATGCTGAACCTTCCTATATTTTACATGCAGTATTGCAATACTAAGTAGACTGTGATAAGTTATATAATATAAGCCCCACAGCAACCACCAAAAAATAATGCAATCAATAGATAAATCAATAGATGAATTAAAATGGAATCCTAAAAAATATTCACTTAATTGAAAAGAAGACAGAAAAGAAGAATACATAACAAAGAAAAAGTTGGCAAAATGGTAGACCTAAATCCACCCATAGCAATAATTATAATAAATGTAAATGGACTAAACACTCAAGCTAAAAGGCAGAGAATGTCAGACTGGAAAAGAAAGGGAGACCCAGTTATATGATATCTGTAAGAGACATACTTGAAATACAGAGATACAAGTAGGTTGAATGTAAATGATGGAAAAATATATACTATGCAACCAGTAAGCATCAGAAACCTGAAGTGGCTATATTAGTCTCAGAAAAGACAGACTTCAAGAAAAGTATTACTAGAGACAAAAAAGCAGGCTGTACGATGATAAAAGCATTAATTCATCAGAAAGGCCTAACAATTATGTGTATATTCACCTCATAAAAGAACCTCAAAGTATGTGAAGCACAGATTGACAAAATTAAAAGGAGAAATAGATAAATCCATTATCATAGTTGAAGATTTTAATAACCCTCTCTCAGCAATTTCTGAGACAAAAAAGTCAGTAAAGGTGCAGAAGGTTTGGACACCATCAACCACCTTGATTTAGATGACATTTAGAGAAGACTATACCAAATAACTGGAGAATGTATGTTATTTTCAAGTATAAATGGGAAAATTCACCAACATAGACCATTTGCTGGACCATAAAAATATATATACATTTCTAAAGATTGCTATCTTATACGGTATGTTCTGTGATCACATAGAATTAAATTAGAAAGCATTAAAAATAAGAACTATAGGGGCTGGCCCCATGGCGTTGAGGTGAAGTTCGCACGCTCTGCTTCAGCAGCCCAGGTTCGTGGGTTCAGATCCCTTGCGCAGACCTACACCACTTGTCAGCTATGCTGTGGTGGTGACCCACACACAAAATAGAGGAAGATGATACAGATCTTAGCTCAGGGGCAATCCTCCTCATCAAAAAAAAGAAAAATACAGAAAAGTTCCAAATATTTTAAAATTAAATAATAGATTTGTAAATAACCCATGAGACAAAGAGGAAATTGTAAGAGAATTTTTCAAAAAATTAGAAATGCATTATAATACAAATACAAACTTTGTGGGAAGCAGTTAAAGCAGTGTTAAGAGAGAAAATTAAAGATTTAATTGCCTATTTAGGGAAAGGAAGAAAGACTTAAAATCAATGATTTAAGAATACGTGCTGGAAAACACAAAGGCATAAAGATGCTTGCATCCCTATGTTCATTGCAGCATTATACACAATAGCTAAGACATGGAAGCAACCTAGGTGCCCATCAAGGGACGAATGGATAAAGAAGCTGTGGTATTTATACACGATGGAATACTACTCAGCCATAAGAAATGACGAAATCCGGCCATTTGTGACAACATGGATGGACCTTGAGGGTATAATGCTGAGTGAAATAATTCAGAGGGAGAAAGTCAAATACCATATGATCTCACTCATAAGTAGAAGATAAAAACGACAAAAAAAAAACACACATAGCATTGGAGATTGGACTGGTGGTTGCCATTGGGGAAGGGGGGAGGGCAAAAGGGGTGATTAGGCTCACATGTGAGGGGATGCACTATAATTAGTGTTCGGGTGGTGAACATGATGTAATGTACACAGAATTCAAAATATGATGTACATCCGAAAAAAATAAAAATTAAAAAAATATATATATATTTAAAAACTGTAACAACTCTAATGAAATGGAGGTAAATACAAAAAAAATAAAATAAAATAAAATAAAATACAAACTGAATCTTGAAGACTTAGTGTGAAAAAATAATGTAAAATATCCCATTAATAATTTTTACAGTGATTACATGCTGAAATGATAATATTTTTGATATATTGGGTTAAATAAAATATATTATTAAAATTTAAAAATAAAGAATACGTGTTAAGTAGCTGGGAAAAATATGAGCAAATGAAAACAAACTAGGGCTAGAAACTCACAAAGAGAGCAAAACTCAACCAACAAGAAAATAAGCAACAGTTAGAATCAACAAAGTCAGAAGTTGATTCTTTGAAACAATAAAGTGAATAAGCCCATAAATTTTATCTATTAATAAAGATAAATTAATATCTTTGACTCTCATAATACATTTTTTCTTGGAAAAAACCTAGGAATACTGATCACGAAGGAGGCAACACAATTTACCAATGTTAGGAGTAAAAGAGAGGATATCATTAAGATTGTACAGACATCAAAAGGATAACAAAGGGATATTATGCACAATTTTATTGTGATAAGGTCAGTGGCTTTGATGAAAATAACGATTTCCTTGAAAAACCACAACTTACAGAATTAAAAGTATTGATAGCATCAAATGCTAGTGAGAATGTAGGGCAATCAGGACTCTTACCCGCTGCTGATAGGAATGTAGATTTCCCAGAAGCTATTCTGGGAAAAATGTTCTGCAGTTTCTTGTAAAGCTAAACTGACAGCTACTCAAATGAGTGATTTAGCAATTCTCCTCCTAGGTATTTGTTCAAGAGAAGTGAAACGTGTCCACAAGAAGCTTTGTGAATGAATATTTAAAGCATCTTTATTCATAATAGTAAAAACTCAAAACAGGGGCCGGCCTGCTGACGTAGCAGTTAAGTTTGCGTGTTCTACTTCGGCGGCCCGGGCTTTGCCGGTTCAGATGTTAGCTCAGGGTCAGTCTTCCTCAGCAAAAAGAGAAGGATTGGCAGCAGATGTTAGCTCAGAGCCAGTCTTCCTCAAAAAAAATTTTAAAACTCAAAACAACTCAAATGTCTATCAACAGGAGAATGGATAAAGAAATTGAGGTATATATATGATCCAGCTATTCCACTTCTGGGTACTTAGCCAAAGAACATGAAAACACTAATTCAGAAAGATATATGCACCCTTGTGTTCATTGCAGCATTATTCACAATAGCCAAGACTGGGAAACAACCCAAGTGTCCATCAACACACGAACTGATAAAAAAGATGTGGTATATATACGTAATGGAATACTACTCAGCCATAAAATAGATGAATGTGCCATTTGCAGCAACATGGATAGACCTTGAGGGTATTACGCTAAGTAAAATGAATCAGACAGAGGAAGACAAATACCATATGATTTCACTCACATGTGGAAAGTAAGCAAACACATAGATGAAGAGAACAGATTGGTGACAACCATAAGGGAAGGGGGTGGAGGAAAATGAAAAGGGTACAGGGGCACATATGTATGGTGACAGATGGGAACCAGACTTTTGGTGGTGAACGTGATGCAGTCTATACAGAAGCTGAAATATAATGATGTACACCTGAAATTTACACAATGTTATAAGCCAAAGTGACTTCAATAAAACAATAAAAAAAATAAATTGAGATATACTCTTACAATATTGATATTTGAGGTATATTCTTACAATAGAATCCTACTCTTTAATAGTATTCATCAACATAGATGAATCTCAGATACATTATGCAAAACCTCATGTATATTATGCAATATCATTTCATTTCTATAGATTTCTAGAACAGACAAAGCTAATCTGTGGAGACAGAAACTGAAACAGTAGTCATCTCTGTTGTGACGGGATTATTGAATGTACAGGAACTTAAGGGAGCTTTGGGGTGGGGGTGTGCTTTATATGAATGTGTCCACTTACATTTGTGCATTTCATTGAGCATGTATTTTACTTGAAATAAATGTAAAAATGACAATAAATATGCACGACCAAACTTTTCTTAATAGTCAGAAATTTTATAATATTCTTTTTCTCTTTGTATTTCTATTTTACAAGTTTATGCTTAAAAATCTTTTATTGCTCATCTTATCACAATACTCTTCATTTTTATGTGTGACTTAAGCCTATAAATGTTAAAATGCCTTCTATATTGAATTAACATATTATACGTTTTTACTAATATTAAATAAAAAGGAAATTAATATCAAATATAAATTTCATTGGATATTAACCTTTTAATAAGACGGGTAGACTTCTCTCTAATTAGTTCATTATCTGCTTGTGAGTATTACTTATTGCTAAAAGGATTCAGGGTTCATCATTAGTACTACACCCATTTTTATTTTTATAGATGTAAATCCTAAAAAAATTTACATATTTAAGAGTAGGAACAGGAGGATTTGTTATAGAAAATTATTTGAATGACTGTCAAGTTATTAGCCAACAATCACATAGTAATCTATTATTAAAGATTATTTGTAATGATCCACCAGCCAACAAGTTGATTGGACCCCCCTTCAATGTTGTTGAAAGCAAATAATTAAAACCATCTGTTTTACACAAGCATTTGTCACCCAGTTATCTTCCCATTCACTTTCTCGATAGCTTGATCAGTCTTTCAGACGGTTCCTTTGTTCCATACCCAGGAAATTCCTACACCCTGGGGTAAGGTATGATCTGAAGATTCAGAATAGGCGAGAAGTATGCTTTTTTTCTGTAAAGCACAGGAAATGTAAATGAAGAAGAGGTCTTCCTGAAAGCGATGCAGGTTAATTTTCAGAGGTCACAGTCTCCCTTCTCTTTCTATGCCAACCAAACGAGATGTCTGTGAATTCCGTGAACAAGCCTTGCTTTCTCCTGCATTATCTCGTTCCTTCTAGAAGAAACACTGCTTCCTGCGCTCTGACTTCTGCTCATCCTTCCTGACGCAGAGAGGACTTCCTCTGTCGACGTTGGTTACAGTTCCCTTTTCACTTCTGCCCAAAGTACCCTGAACTTTCCCTTTTGTAACCTCATCTCATGTCTGATTGCTACTTTTTAATGACCTGTCTTCTCCACTAGACCATGCGTCCCAGGAGGATAAGGCCTATTTGTCTTGTTCACCATTGTATTCCTGGTATCTATATCAGAACCTGACACTAATTATGTGCTCAATACATATTTGTCAAAGGAATTTAAATAAATGAAGAAGGTAAGAAGTGTAGAGATCTTTCTCCAGGCTTCTTCTTATTACGTCTGCTTCTCTATCCTTGCATGGTTTCACTTTGCATCAGTGACTATTGCTTTATAATAGGGTTTTATATCAAGTATGGCGAGTCTTCCATATGAAACACATACAATTTGTTGTTTTGTCTTCAAAACTTCTTCTTATTTGTAACCCTCTGTACCTCTATACACGTTTACAAGTTTTTTAGAATCAGCTTGTCGATTGTACACATACACACACCCCTCCCCCCACATTACAGAGGGATGTTTACTGTAATCGCTTGGAATTTCTAGAACCATCGGAGGAAAACTTCCATGGTTATCATATCAAGTCAGCCTGTGAATTTAAGCAGACCCTCCTATTCTTTTCACTTAGCCCTTACTTAACATGTTTTAATCATATTTTGTAATTTTCTCCATAAAGTTCTTACAAATCTATTTTAGATTTATTCTCAGATATCTTTCTTTTAAGTATTTCATTTTCTAATGGCTGATTACGAGTGTGTAAAAATGCAGTTTATGGATATCAGTCTAACCTTCTTGTTAATGCCGATAATTTATCTGTAGGGTCCCTTAAGTTGTGTTCATACCTTACATTTTCTTCTTCCATTTCTTGATTTTTTCCTGTTTTCCTGTTCTTGCTAAGACCTCCACTACAATGGAAACTAGAAGCAGAGAGAGCAGACATTCTTGCCTTCTTTCTGATTTTATAGGAATGCTTTCAAAATTCAGTATGATTTTTGCTAGAGGTTTCTGGTAGATAATTAGGTTAAAGAAATATCTTTCCGTTCCTAGACGGTCATGATGAGTAAGTGCGGAATTCTATAAAACACCTTTTCTGAAACTATTGTGATGATAGTACGATTTTTGTTTCCTAATGTATTTGTGGTAGGCAGAATAAGGGCCTCTCAAAAAGATGTCCGTGTCCTAGTTTCTGGAACCTGTGAATATGCTGCCTTGCATGGAAAGGGGAACTAGGATTGAAGGCGGAATTAAAGTTATTAATCAGTTGACCTTAAAATAAATGGATTATCCTGGATGACCTGGTGCTCCCTTTAGAGTAGAAGAGGAGATCAGAATTACGTGATGTGAGAAAAATTCTGTCTTTGGTTGCTCTGAGATGGAGGGGTCATAAGCCAAAGAATGTTGGTAGCCTCCTTCAAAAGGCAAGAAAAATGTTCTTCCCTAAGGTCTCCAGAAGGAAGGAATGCAGCCTCGCTGACACTTTGATTTTGGCCCTGTGAGACCCAGTGATGTCTGGAATAAGATAATCAATTTATATTGTTTAAGCCACTAATTAGTGGTAATTTGTTATAGATGCAATAGAAAAGTAACACAGTATTAGTTAAATTACGTAAAAATATTTTCTAATATTAGACCCTCCTTGCACTCCTGGAATAAATCCAGCTTGATCATGAATTAATTTTTTTATACATTGTTGGATTGCACTTGGTAATTGAACTATATTCATACGCAAAGCAGAAAAATTACTGATCATTCTCAAATTGCTCTTGTTGGGTTTTGGTTATCAAGAGTATTTTTCTGTGTTAAAGTATGCATAATATTGAGATCATCTATTTCTTCAACATTTAAAATGTGTCTGTAACACCATCTGGGGTTTATTTTGGGTGGTTGATTTTTAAGCTGCTAATTAAATTTCTATAATAATTATAGAGCTATTCAGGATTTCTCTTCTTAAACTAGATTTATTAGTTAGATTTTTCTTAAAAATATTCATTAGATAGAAATTTTCAAATATACTGACAGAATGTGTTTCAGAGTCTTCTTTTATGATTTTTAAATTCTCTTTCAATATGCAGTTTGGCCCACTTTTAGGTTTCTAAAATTGTTTTTCTCTTAATCAATCTTTCTAGGGGATTTTAAAAATTGATCTTTTTATTTTGAGATCATTGCAGATTCACAGGCAGTTGGGAGAAATAACACAGAGAGATCCTGTGTACCCTATACCCAGTTTTCCCCAATGGTAACATCTTGCAAAACTATTATACAATATCACAACTAGGATAATGGCATTGATACAGTCAAGACACAGAACATTTCCATCACCGTAAGCCTTCCTCGTTTTGCTCCTTATAGCCACGCCCTCTTCCCTCCTATTCCCATCTCCCCCTTAGCCTCTGACAACCACTCATCTTTTCTCCATGTCCGTTTTGTCATTTCAAGAACATTATGTAAATGGGATTGTATAGTACGTAGCACTTAGGGGATTGATTCTTTTCATTCAGCATATTTTTCTAGTGATTCATCCAGGTTGCTGATTGTATCAAGAGTTTGTTCCTTTTTATTCCATGATGCAGATGTGCCACAGTTTGTTTCACCATTCACTCATTGGTGGACATCTGGGTTGTTTCCAGTTTTGTATTATTATGAGTAAAGCTGCTATAAACCTTTATGCACAGGCCTTTGTGTGAACATAAGCTTCCATTTCTCTGGGGTAAATGCCCAGAAGTGCAACTGCTGGGTCTTAGAGTATTCATGTTTCTCTTTTTAAGAAACTGCCACATGCCACAACTAGAAGGACCCACAACTAAAATATACAACTATGTACTGGGTGGGGGGTGGTTTGGGGACAAAAAAGCAGGAAAAAAAAAAAAAAAGAAACTGCCAACCTATTCTCCACAACAGCTGTATAATATTTTACATTCACACCAGCAATGAATGAGTGATTTGGTTTCTCCACGTCCTTGCCATTATTTGGTGTTGTCACTATTTTTTATTCTAGCCATTCTAATAGATGTGTAGTTGTATATCACTGTGGTCTTAATTTGCATTTCCCTAATGACTAATAATGTTGAACATCTTTTCACATGCTTTTAACCATCAGGACATCCTCTGTCGTGAAATGCCTGTTCACATCTTTTGCCATATTCTAATTGGGTTGTTTCGTTTTGTTTTTACTCTCAGGCTTCAGGAGTTCTTTATATATTCTAGATACTTCTTTGTTAGACATGTGATTTGCAAATATTTTCTCACAATGTGTAGCTTGCCTTTTCACGAAGAAAAAGAGTTTAATTTTGATGACATCCAATTCATCAATTTTTCACTTATGAAATTATGCTTTTGGTGTCAAGTCTAAAACTGTTTGCTTAGCTATAGAGCCCAAAGATTTTCTCATACATTTTTCTCCGAAAGTTTTATAGTTTTGCATTTTACATTTACGTCTGTGATGCTTTTGAGTTTGTTTTTGTATAGAGTGTGAGGTTTAGGTTGAAATTCATGTGATGATCTACAAGTAAATTAACTACCTGGCAGAACAAAACTCAGCATTCTTTAAGGATGACAGCCAAATCCAGACACTCAACAGAGTGGCGTCTATAAGGTCCAGGATATAATACCAATTTATTCATATAAATAATTGGTACACATTTGTATACAATGCAATTTGTATAAAGACATATGAAGAAGTAAAACATGACCCATTACTAGGAGAAGAATCAGCCAATACAAATAGACCCAGGAAGGACAGAGATGATGAAATAGGAAACAAGGAGTTTCAAATTACTATTATAAATATATTCCATAATGTCAAGAAATCTGTGAACATAATGAGGGAACAAATAGGGATTTCTCATTAGTCAAATAGAAACTATGAAAAGAACCAAAGGAAAATTCTAGAAGCAAAAGATACAATCTATGAAGTGAAACATTTACAGTGTGGATTAGACATTGCAGAAGAAACAATCGGTGAACTAGAAGGAAGAATGACAGAAATGACCGAACCTGAAGCACACAGAGAAAGGAAGGTTGGAAGACAAACAAAAAAAGACTCAGCGACTTGTGGGACAATCCAAGTGGTCTAACATATGCGTAATTGGGGAGAGAAAAGAGAAAGATTAGGGGTAGAACAATTGTTTAAAGAAATAATGGCTGAAATTTTTCTAATTTAGATGAAAATGCTAAACCTACAGATCAAAGAAGTGTAATAAAACCCAAAAGGATAAACACAGGGAAAATTACACCAGGACAAATCCTAATGAAATTTCTCAACATGAATACTAAGGAAAAAATGTTAAAAGTAGCCTGATGATAAAAGCACTATATACAGAAGAACTATGAAAAGAATTACTTCTGACTTCTCATCAGAGACAATAAAAGGAAGAAGATAATAAATCTTTAAAGTACTGAAGAAAAAAGTCCGCCTAGAATTCTGTATCCAGCAAAAATATTCTTCACAAATGAAGGCAAAATAAAGACATAATTAGATAAAAGAAAGCTGAGAGGATTTATTGTCAGGAGACTTGCACCACAAGGATTGTTCAAGGACATTCTTCAGGCTAAAGGAAAATGATGGAAACGTAGAATTACACGGAGAAATTAAGGGTGCCACAAACAGTAAACTTGTAGATAAATAGATGTTTGTTCTCAATTTTTTGACTGTTTAGAACAAAAATGATAAAAAGTGTGTTGTGGGATTTAAAACACATGGAAGATATACGACAATAACACAAATGACAGATCGAGGCAGAATAGAAGTATATCGGTATAAGATTCATATGTTGTTAGTGAAAAAATATACTATTTGAAAGTAGGCTATATTAAGTTAAAGATGCATATTGTAAGTTCTGGAGTGACCACTAAAAATAAATAACTATAGCTAATAAGCCAAAAGAAAATATAGACTGATAAAATACTAAAAAAATTGATTAATCCAAAAGATGTTAGGAAAGGAGGGAAATAAATCAAAGGACAGATGGAACAAACAGAAAACAAAAAGCAAGTTGGTAGACTCAAACCCAATCATACAAATAATTACATTAAATGGAAGTGGACTCAATGCTCCAATTAGAGTTGTCGGATAAGACAAAAAAGTAAGACTCAAACGCACCACAAAATACTCATTTAAGAGATGAGTACTAAATATAAAGACACAGATAGGTTAAAAGTAAAAGGATGGAAAAAGATAATCACCCAAACACTAATCATAAGAAAGTTGGAGTGGTTGGAGGGGCTATGTTAATAACAGAATGAGTTTTACTAGAATTAAGGAGGAAAATTCATAATGATAAAAGTGTCAATCATCAAGATGACATAAAAATCATACATGATTATGAAACGAATGGCAGAGCTTCAGACAAACTGACAGTTGAATAAGCCACAATTATAGTTGGAGATTTCAACATTCCTCTTACAATAATTAATAGAACAAGTAGACAGAAAAAAATCATTAAGGATAGAGAGGACTTACACAGCGCTATCAACTAGCTGGATCTAACCCACATTTACAGAACATTACACTTGACAATTACAGAATACACATCTTTTGAAGTACATGCGGAGGCATTCATCAAATCATCACATAGGCTGAGCCATAAAATGAGTCTTAAAATATCTTAAAAAATTGAAATGAAAAAGAAAATGATTAGGCGAAAATTTTTCTTCCCCCAACCTAGAATCCAGGCCAAGACAGAAAATTCCTCATAGACTTCCTCTGCCAGAATTCCAGTTCACTGTTTTATTTTTTATTCACCTATAGCTGACATACAACATTGTATTAGTGTCAGGTGTACAACATAGTGATTCAACATTTATTTACATTACAAAATGATCACCCTGGTAAGACTAGTAACCATGTGTCATCATACAAAGTTATTATAATATTGACTGTATTCCCTATCCACACATTTTATCCCCATGACTTTATTATTTTATGACCAGAAGTTTGTACCTCTTAATCTCTTTCACTTATTTCGCCCTCCACCTCCCTACATCCTCCCCTCTGGTGACCCCAGTTTGTTCTATCGACCAGTCTGTTTCTGTTTGGTTTTGTTTATTCATTTGTTTTGTTTGTTTTAGATTCCACATATAAGTGAAATAATATGATATTCTTTTTTCTCTGTCTGGCTTATTTAACTTGACATAATACCCTCCAGATCCATCCATGTTGTCACAAATGGCAGGATTTCATTCTTTTTTATGGCTGAGTAATATTTCATTGTATATATATACCATATCTTGTTTATCCATTCATCCATTAATGGACACTTAGGTTGCTTCCATATCTTGGCTATTGTAAATAATGTTGCAGTGAACATAGGAGTATATATGTATTTTCAAATTAGTTTTCTTGTTTTCTTCAGATAAATACCCAGAAGTGGTATTGCTGGATGGTATGGTACTTCTATTTTTGAGGCAACTCCATAATATTTTCCATAGTGGTTGCACCAATTTATATTCCCTCAATGTGAACCAATAGTGCACGAGGGTTCACCTTTCTCCTCATCCTTGTGTATACTTGTTATTTGTTTTCTTTTTGATAATATCCATTCTGACAGGTGTGAGGTGATATCTCATTGTAGTTCTGATTTGCGTTTCCCTGATGACTAGTGATGCTGAGCACCTTTTCGTGTACCTGTTGGCCATCTATATGTCTTCTTTGTGTATTTAGATCCTCTGGGCATTTTTTTTCTTTTGTGAGGAAGATTCATCCTGAGTTAACATCCATTGCCAATCTTCCTCTTTTTCCCCTTGTGGAAGATTGGCTCTGAGCTAACCACTGCCATTCTTCTTCTATTTTGTATGTGAGATGCCTCCACAGCATGGCTGATGAGTGGAGTAGGGATCCGAACCCGCGATCCTGGGCCGCCAAAGAAGAGTGTGTGAAACTTTAACCACTTGGCCACAGGGCTAGCCCATCCTCTGCCCATTTTTTAATCCAATTGTTTGGTTTTTTGATATTGAGTTTTATAAGTTATTTATATATTCTGGATATTAACCATTTATCAAATATATCATTTTCAAATATATTCTCTCACTCAGTAGGTTGCCTTTTTGTTCTGTTGATGGTTTCCTTTGCTGTGCAAAAGCTTTTCAGTTTGATGTAGTCCCATTTGTTTATTTTTGCTTTTATTGCCCTTGCCTGAGGAGACATATCCAAAAAACTATTGCTAAGACCAAGGTCAAAGAGTGTACTATCTACGTTTTCTTCCAGGAGTTTTATGGTTTCAGGTCTTATATTTTAAGTCTTTAAGCCATTTTGAGTTTATTTACTTACTGATTTATTTGGTGAGGAAGATTGGCCCTGAGCTAACATCTGTTGCCAATCTTCCTCTTTTTGTTTGAGGAAGATTGTCCCTGAGCTAACATCTGTGCCAACCTTCCTCTATTTTGTAAGTGGGATGCCCCTGCAGCATGGCTTGATGAGCCATGTGTAGGTCTATGCCTGGGATCTGAACCCACAAACCCCAGGCTGCCAAAGTGGAGCTGGTGACCTTAACCATGATGCCATGGGGCTGGCCCCTGCCTGAGTTTATTTTTGTGTGTGGTGTAAGAAAGTAGTCCAGTTTCACTCTTTTGCATGTAGCTGTCCAGTTTTCCCAACACCATTTATTGAAGAGACTGTCTTTTCCCCCTTGTATGTTCTTGCCTCTTTTGTCATAGGTTAATTGATCATATAGGCACAGGTTTATTTCTGGCATCTCTATTCCGTTCCATCGATCTATGTGTCTGTTTTTGTTTGTTTGTTTTTTAAAGATTTTATTTTTTTCCTTTTTCTCCCCAAATCCCCCCAGTACACAGTTGTATATTCTTCGTTGTGAGTCCTTCTAGTTGTGGCATGTGGGATGCTGCCTCAGCGTGGTTTGATGAGCAGTGCCATGTCTGCGCCCAGGATTCCAACCAACGAAACACTGAGCCGCCTGCAGCAGAGCGCATGAACTTAACCACTCGGCCACGGGGCTGGCCCCTATGTGTCTGTTTTTGAGCCGGTACCATATGGTTTTGATTATTATAGTTTTGTAGTATAGTTTGCAATCAGGGAGCATGAAGGATAGGTATTAACTCTTATTTAAATCTTTGGTAGAATTCACCTGTGAAGCTGTCTGGTCCTGGACTTTTGTTCGTTGGGAGCTTTTGATTACTGATTTAATTTCATTACTAGTAATCGGGCTGTTCAGATTTCCAGTTCATTCTTTCACTAAGAGCGTAGTCCTTCAAATGTCTGTTTTTCCTTCCCTGAGATCTCAGTTCTAGATCTTACCTCACATAACACCTTGTCTTTTGTCTCCCCATAGCCCCAAAATACAAGCCTCTTCATGAGGTCGATCGACGAATGTCCACAGGTCAGCTGTAGCTCTTACGCCTTCACACCGTCCTGGTTTCCAGCTCCCTTTTCATGCTTGGCCTTTGGGGATTTCCCCTAGTATCTTGCATGCTCAGCTACACATTTCAAATATGATTGTGATATTTTGTTCATCATTCTAGGGGTTTTGTGGCCAGAAGTTTCTCAGATTATCTAGTTTCCATGTTTCTGGACCCTGAAGCCTGTCATATAATTCTCTAGTTGTTTTGTGGATTCAGGTTACCTTGGCCTCATCAAAAGGCCCCGCGTTTAGAGCCAGACGGCCTTCGGTTTGGATTCCAGCCCTGGCACTCAACCGTTATGTAAGTCTGAGCAAGCGACGACATCTCTCTGAGCCTTAATTGCTACATGAGTTTTAGGGATCACAATCCCAGGTTTCCAAGTTGTTATCAAGATTATCTCCATTCTGGGGCCGGCCCAGTGGTGCAGCGGTTAAGTTTGCACGTTCCACTTCGGCAGCCCGGGGTTCACCGGTTTGGATCCCGGATGTGGACATGGCACCGCTTGGCAAGCCATGATGTGGTAGGCGTCCCACATATAAAGTAGAGGAAGATAAGCATGTATGCTAGCTCAGGGCCAGTCTTCCTCAGCAAAAAGAGGAGGATTGGCAGCAGATGTTAGCTCAGGGCTAATCTTCCTCAAAAAAAAAAAAAGGATTATCTCCATTCTAATATAATACAAAGCACAGCAAGTGAAAGACAATGTTATCATGAATCATTCATTCATTCATCAAATATTGAGTGTTTACTATGTGTCCAGCACACCTCCTAAGTGCGAGGAATAACACACAATAAATGTATAAACAAACAAGTCATTTTGCATAAGTTTATGTGCAATAACAAAAAAGGTAATGGATTCAGAATGTCTGTAGAGACAGAGTGGGCTATTTGATTAGGTGATGGGTGTTCCTATTTGATGACATGACATTTGATTTAAAACCTGAATGAAGTAAAAAAATGTTCTAAGACTAGCTGCAATGGCTGTGCAGCCTTGTGAATCTACTAAAAAAACATTAAATTGTCTGCTTTAAATGGATGAATTGTATGGTGTGTGAATTATATCTCGATGAAGCTGCTTTTTTACAAAAGTCTGAATGAAGAAGAGAAAGCCAGGTGACAATCTTTGGGAAAGGGCATTCTAGCCAGAGGCAACTGCAGTACAAAGACTCTGAGCCTGGAAGGGGCTGCAGTCCGTTTGGGGACAAAAAACTGGTGGTGGGAGTTAGTGAGGGAGGAGATTGGGGACAGTCGGGCTCTAGACTGCAGGAAGTGCAGCCCCCGTAAGGCCCTGCAGGCCACGTTGAATATTTGGGATTTTATCCAAACTGCAATGGGTAGCCTTTGAAAAAATTTAACTGGAGAAGCGATATGTGGTTTATGCGTGAAATGATCACTGTGCAAGACAATTTGTAAGACAGCAGAAGTATCAGCAGTGAGAACAGCAAAGAGGACAGTCCACAACATTTACAACGAAGGTCTGAGATATTCCAATGTTGGGGTAGTCCTCGCTTCCCTCAACTCTGCTGATCATGCATTTTATTCTGAGAGCAGAGATGTGGCTGAAAAGGCCACGTCAGCGGAGGGGTCCATAAGAAGTGGAGAATTCACGCTCCACGACGGCCCAGGAAGGACAAAGATCGCGGTAGTATTCTGAAGTTCCCCTCGCCTGTGGTTGCCAGTAACTTGGATTCCTCACATAGGAAGGTTTCAGGATTTTCAGCTGTCATGCTCTGGGCCAGCAGGAGTGTTACCCTTGCGAGGCTGTGGCTCACGCATCTTTTCCCATCTCTACCACTGCTCTGCACCATTCTGAACCACCTCCGTCTCTCTTCCATTTAAGAACGAAGTCGAAATTTGATCTCTCGAACCCATAAGGAGGAAAATATATAGCAGACGCCAAATCCATAAATTCTAAAACCAGGCAGCTATGTGGCTTTAGATAAATGATTGGAAGCATGGCCTTTGCAATCCGACAAAATTAGGCTTAATGCCAAGGTCTGCCACTTAATGAGTGACTTAAGGATAGTTCTAAATTTTGTTTAGACTATCTAAACTAGGGACAACGATATCTATGCTTCGTTGAAGGTTTAAATGAGTTGATGCCCGTAAATCACTTAGCACGATGCCGATACACAGCAAGCACTCCAAACTGGTAGTTATTATTATTATTACTTATTGTAATAATTATTGTTACTGTTACAAAGGGAAAGATAAATACTTTTTAAAAGATGAAGTCTCCTTATCTTTAAATGATATGAACAGGTTAACCACTACATGAAGTTAAAACTTCTATATGCATTCTAATAATTTCAATTTTCTTCCTGTAATAAAATTAGTTCAAAACAAATTTTAATAATTATAAAATCATTAGTGAATTTTTCATTTTGGAATTCAGAAAGTATAAATAAGTCCCTTAGAAAACTATTTGTAATTATGGATATTATGGAGTATTGGGTTGGATATTTTTAATATCCCCAAAAGGAAAATCAAACTCAGATGTTCAATATAAGAAAAATGATTACATATCCTACATTATAGCTATCTGCTGGAATCTTAGGTACACTTTAAAAAGTTACAGAGAGGTTTAATGACATTGCGAAATTTTACTTTGCAAATGAAAAAGTAAGATGTAAAATACCATATACAATGTTATCTTGAGAATATAAGAATATCTAGAAAAAAGGGTAAAATAAAATGTCAAAAAATTAATAACGGTCAATTTGGAATAGTGGAAGTAAACGTGACTTTTTTATGTTTATTCTTTTCTCTTTTTATCTTTTCTAATGTACATAGATTCTTTTGTAAGAATGATTAGGAATTAAGGTTAACATGTTAGAAAAAACAGCAAGCTGGGCATTAAAATGTAATGGACACAAGTTGCTCTAACATGCTGGTCCTTACATAGACAATTGAGAAGTCTGTTGGGAGAGAACAATTATCTAGAAACAGGTTACATGAAATGGGATAAAAAGGACAAGCGATCTTCAGGTTATTATCCTATTTACCAAAGTTCATGATACATACAGTTATGTACTGCATAACGACGTTCTGGTCAACGACGGACCGCGTATATGATGGTGGTTCCATAGGATCAGTACCATTTGGCCTAGAAATGTAGTAATCTATACTACCTAGGTTTGTGTAAGGTTTCTGTACACTCCATGATGTTTGCACGATGATGAAATCGCCCAGCGACACATTTCTCAGAATGTATCCCCATTCTTAAGTGATTCATGACTGCATATTGGATATATATCAAGAACTTTCTGAGGGTGCTCATCTCCAACAAGCCACAAGGTAACACTTATTTAATACTCTGGTCTAACAACTTAACAAAATTGAAAAGTTCATCCAAGGGAACAGAAAAGAAAAAAAAGATTGTAAATGTGTCTGCTTTCCTCGGGATGGGTTTCCTACTAGAATGTCTTTATCCTCTTTAGTGATTGCTGTAAAGACAAATATACAAGGACTTTTGCAGTAGGCAGCCCATCTGGTCCAATACAGTCAATGTCCCTCTGTTTAATAAAGCGTCAATTAACTGCCCTGCATTTGCTACAATCTGCAAGGGGAGCTCCCGAGTCTGGGAATGAGATGCCTGTACTGCTGTGCCCCGTCCAGAGAGCAGACCATGTGTCTTCTACAGGGAGGTAATCTCTTTCAAATATCCATTATAGGTACCACTCCTAGCTAGCACACTCAGCCTTCCAAAACTCCAAAAGCAGAGGCAGAGGAGAATTAAATACACATAAGGCAAGCAACCTGGTCTAGAAGCATTCGGTTTGTCGTTATCCTTCAGTAGAACTGTTCCGATTGAAATTTTTATGGTTTATACGTCTTAGGATCTAATATTTCTAATTTCAAAGAGTAACACATTTTTGAACCTACTATATAATACCACAGTGTGTTTTACCGATTTAATGAAATTTAATTCTTTACTTTAAATCTTAAGAGGAAAAAATTCAATATGAGTTTTTAAGAAGTCTCATCTTTGAAGGAACTCTTTGTTAAGATGGCATAAAAAGAGAGGCCTAGTCTGTAGTAATACTGATGATCATGACTTGCGTTATTACACACACTCCACCAGTCAAAAGTCAACTTCTTTAGGAATGCTATTGCTATTTTAGCTAAAATTTGGCTTTTTCATTAGTCATGTCTGACATTTCATAAAGCTTGAATATAAACAAAAATGATTAATCACATTCATAAATATGCAAACTTATATTCAAACCCCGATGTTAAAAAGGTATATTACATTCGAGACAAAATGGCAAAACCAGAATTTTGTAATTGCCAAGAATTTTATGTAGCAAGTTTGTTTATTCAAGTAGTAAAACAGGAATAGGAACATTACATTGGCAGAAGCGGAATTAAAGAGCATAAAATATTACTTTAAAACAGGAAAACAATAGGATCACTTTCAAGAGCCTCATAGAAAGCTTTTATTTTACAATGCTTTTTCATTCATGACTAATATGTGGCTTTTTTATGAGAAAAAACAATCATGGTACCTGAGTATTACATACATTCAATTGCATAAGACAGACACGATTATATAAATGTACTTTGCTTAGGTAGTTGTTTCCAGCTCATTCAATGCTTTGTCTAAATAGCTTTAAGACATACAAAAAGCAAACATTTATATACACAAAGTTTTTAGTAATCAATTATCCAAATACATATTTACTCATTAAATTCGAATACTAACTACTTAACATGTAAAACTAGTTTGAAATCATGACTCGATTAAATATAAACTCCGACACCTCTCATGAGACTTCTCAACTTCTAAAATGGCTTTAAAAAACTAGCTTCAGGGTCTATCACCAATATATTCAGACACACAGTCAAAACAAAGAGTTTGAATTCAAAGACAACTCAGAATGTGAAATAACTATTTTTGTACATTATATTAATAAATTGGTTCTTTGTTCAAAATTTCAAACATAAATGATATTAACAATATGCATGCACACATGACATCCAATAAAAATGGCACTTGAGGGAAATTATTGCTTAACCGAAAGGAAAAATGTCATTGTGCAATTCCCGCCTGGGGGTTACACTGTGGTCTTGGATTAAAAGGTAGGTTTTGGATTCCCTAATTTTCAGTGATATTTTGGAACATTCTGTGTTTTCCCTGCAGATATTTCAGACAAGCTCTAAAACTCGAGAGGACACTTAACAAAATACCCACTTAGAAGGTAAAATATATTAATTCCTTTTTTTTTTTGAGGAAGATTAGCCCTGAGCTAACTACTGCCAATCCTCCTCTTTTTGCTGAGGAGGACTGGCCCTGAGCTAACATCTGTGCCCATCTTCCTCTACTTTATATGTGGGACGCCTACCACAGCATGGCATGCCAAGCGGTGTCATGTCTGCACCCGGGATCCGAACTGGCCAACCCCGGGCCGCCGAGAAGCGGAACATGGGAACTTAACTGCTGCACCACTGGGCCAGCCCCCTAAAATATATTAATTCTAATATTATATAAATAGAGCAAATATAATTCCTTTACTGGGCAAGCACTGCATTCTGAACTATCCAACTCAAATTAAACTCTGTGGCAAACAATTCATTTTCTCATTAGGCAACCAATGTTACCTTCAATAATGCAACTGCCACTTGGCTTTTGGCCATAGCCATTGCCTTTAAAGCAACGTTCTAAATCTGTAGGTCATGCAAAAGGGTATGATTTCCTTAGCAGGTGGTTAAGAAAATCCATAATAGGTATGCATGATAAAGAGAATATAAGTTTTTCAGAAGTGTCATGTAATGAACAGAGCTCTCCCTTCTAATGCACCCATAGTCAGTGATCCAAGAAACTGAGATGTAAATAGAAAAAAGTGCATCTATGAAGTTAAAGGTATAAAATCCTGCAACATTCCTCAGACTTTTGATTCTTATTTTCAGAAATGAGAAAGATTAGAGATAACAGAATATTACTTTATTTCTTTAGAGGGAAGTAGATTAAAAAGTGTTTTACAGTTTTTAAGCTCTAGGTGTTGATAATGCTGATCAATAACTAAGTGAGACCATTTCATTCATTTGGATATGCAAATTAAACTGGAAAATGCATACAAACATATTTATCACCAGTAAACCAATCAGGACAGCACAATATAATATAAAAGGAATATTACTTGATATACACATGAGACTAAAAGCATTTTAATAATAAAGTCTATCATTTTTAATAAAGAAAAAAGCTTTCATCTTAAACATCGTCACTACTCAACAATCACAATTAAAACACTATCAATAAATGTCTTTGCAATTTCAAGAAAGAGCCACGCGTTCACTTTGCTGGGAAAATGTACTGTCAGTCATCCTTCTTGTCTGAGGCGCTCTCTTCACGATTTTCAGGACTGACTTTATTACTTGTGAATGAGGGAGTTGCCTGAGCTTCTTTTGGCAGTGAAAACACATGGCTCGTCTGGAGGTCTAAGTATGTTGTAAATATCTTAGCATATTCTGGATGCTTTAGGGCAAAACTTTTAAATTCCTCTAGAAGAAGAGAACAAACAAAAACCAATAAATTGAGGTGGATCTTCTTTTGGCACGATGATTAACATATGACTTTAATAATACAATTATTGCAAAATTCTATTACTCATCCCTCACAAATTGTACAACTGCTTCAGAAGATAGTTTTTCCGTGATCCAGTCAAGTTGAAGACATGCGTACAGAAGGGCCCACTCGTTCTATTCCAAAGGACAGAAATTTGTGCATACTGTGTTCTGGGAGACATGTATGAGAACGTTCACAGCCACATTATTCATAAGAGGCAAAAAATGGAAACAACTCAAACGTTTGTCAACAGTAGCAGTGGATAAATAAATTGTGGCATATTCATGGAACAACGCTATACAGCAATGAAAATGAATGAACAGCTGTGTTGTAACATCATGGATGAATCTTAAAGCCACTTGAATGAGAAAAGCCAGATACAAAAGAACACATATTATACGAGTCCATTACATAAACTTCAAAAACTTAGGCAAAGCTAAGACATAATATTTAAAAATGTGTACTTTGTGGTAAAATGCCAAAGTCGAGCAAGGTAGAGATTCCTCTTTAAGTCAGGTCAATAAAGCTCTATTTCTTGATCTGAGCAGTAGTTATGTGAATGTTCACTTTATGAAACTGCATTATGCTCTGTTTATGTTTTATTCAGTTTTCTGTATTTTTGTTGTTTTTCGTAATAAAAAGTTTAAAAGATTCTATTACCCAGGAATTTCTATTACCGGCTTTTAAAACTATTTTAACCCTTAACTCTGGTATAGAAATATACAGTCTTGAAAAGCAGAGCCCTGACTTATGATCATTAAAGGCAAGTGGGGCGCCTAATACATAATCATCATGTTGCAAGACCTCTGAGTAGCCCATCTCTCTTCATCTCAAGGGGTCCAGCTTCAGGAACCGAGGTGGAGGTACAGAAGGCTTACCACGTTACCCCTCAGAATTTGAACATCAAGCTTCCAGTAACCTGGAGTTCCTGAAATATGATGCTACCCTCAGTTTTGAAACTTCTCTATCCTCTTCTGTTTGGATGGAGAAAATCTTCTTGAGCTCATAGAGCAAAGGGAGCCTAGTCTTGCACTCAGCTTGCTATCTGACTCTAGAATAATTTTAACCCAACATCCTATTTTTATCCACTCATTTCTTTAAAATCCTCTGATAACCAAGAGTCTGCTTCATGGTACATTAGACCACCTAACAACTCCTGAAGACAAAAATAGGTCTTAGTGATGAGGAAGTCACCAGACTGAGCCCAAATCATTCTTTGCAACTGCAACATTATTAGCATTAATAGACAATTTTGTCTTTCCAAATCAGGTAAGTTATTAATTGTTCTTTCTTAACATCCAAAATCAAGGTTCATCTGCATGAGTCTATTTCAATGATGGAGACACAGGGGACATAAGTGACTTCTAAGATAAGTGAGCATGAGAGTCGATCTACTGAAACCAAAAGCTTTAATTTCAAGATTTTGCTCTGTTCTCTTTGGGGATGGCAGTGGCATTAAAGAATAACTCATTTCTAGAAGTGCTGTGAACTGGCTAGAAGTGGAATTTGGGAATTAACTTGGCTAATAGAAAACCAAGAACGAAAACAATTTAAATGATCACATTGAAACAATTTAAATGGTCACATTTATGATACATTTCAATACCTATTCTTTGATAAAATCATGTTTACGTACCTCAAACATTCCTGCAAAAAAAAAATGTACATGCATAATATTGGGGAAAAGAAGATATCCTGTGTATTCTGAAAGGGAAAAGATCAAACTGCAAAAAACAAAGATTTGCCTAAAAAAATTATTAAAATCGAAATTAATTCTAATAATTTGATTAATTCGATTAAGAGTCATTAAATTATGACTACCTAAAAATAAATTTTGATATTAGCTTCCATTGAAATAGTTACTCCAAGTACTTTTTCAAAATTTGGTAGCTGAGAGTAACAGAGAGTCTTACTCATGAAAGAAAAACGGTCAGAGAATTAGCACACATGGGGTTGATGACTCACAAATTTTATCTCAGGAAATACTTCCTCATTTTATACTTTATTTCTTTTTTTTTTATGAACTTAGAGTATAAGCGCCCTAGGCACTTAATTACCTGAAATAGAATAAAGGGCAGCCAAAATGACAGTAATTAAAAACAGAGAGTAATGTGATCTAATTCCCCATCCCAGCAAAGTTAACAAGCTGGGGCTCTTTGAAGATCCTAAGGAAAAAGGCATTCGCGAGGACTCCCCCTCCAGCCTGAGGGGAAAGGCTGGGGAAGACAAGCCGGCTTGACATCTATGACCGCATCAAAGCCGAGGTTGGGCAACCGTCACATAGGCCTCTCTGCAGCTGCTGATGCGTGGTGTGTTTCCCAACGATTGCACTGTGAAATATGTGAAAGTGACGTACGTCCTTCAGCCCTACAGAGCCTGTTTTGATGTGTGGACTCGAGCCAGCAGGAAGAAGCTTGGTCACTGACGGATGGACCTGCCACTTGGCTGCCAGGTCTTCCGCCATGATAGTCCCTACCTCACAGGGATGCCAACAACACGACATGAGATAAGGAAAGTGAAAGCTTACCTAAGTGCTAGCAGTAAACATCAACAGGAGGTCTAGCCACTATTATGATTGTTGGTACCTTAGTCCATAGCCTTCTACTGCAGTTACCAGCCAGTTTGGTTAACTTGCTCCGTTTTGCTTGGCCACACTGGCAGCAGAAAGGAAAAGGCCCTCCAGGAGGGCACTAAGTGTGCAGGTCAATGGGGTGGGCCCTAAAGCCAGGATGTCTGGGGTTTGAATCCCGGCTCTGCCATTCTCTAGCTGGATGATCCTAGGTAAGTTACTGAAATTCTCTGCACCTCGGTAAAGTAAGAATAATGAAGAGGATTGATTAAAGGCTTGTTAAAGATTAAATGAGTTAACAGATATAAAATGTTTAGAAGAGTATTTAGCATATGGCAAGTTGTCAATAATTAGCTATTATTACTATCATCATTATTGCTATTACGTCTATTATTCATGTAATTAGTGGAGGGGAAGAAACAACACTCTTGTATGAGGGTCAATCCAGAGACCGGATGCCGGCTTTGTAAACTGAATCAGGAGCCAAACCGCCTACTCACCGTACGACACAGAATCGCCCTGAGCTATTTCCTTGAAGAGACCAGAAACATCAAGGTCAGGCACTCCAAGGGAAGCCTGCAGAATGGTGGAGAACTCCTCCTCCGTTATGTGGCCATCCTCATCCACGTCAAAGAGCTGAAGGAAAAAGAAAACAAAACGTAACAATTAGCTCCCTCAGAACAATGGTGGTACGGCATAATCTTGGAAAATAAGTTCTTTCCTAATTCAAACATTTACAGTGCCAGGGGCTAGGGATACGCATGTAAAGAAAGCATGGTCTCCGCCACTCTCACTGCACTTATAGTTTAGTGGTGGAAAGATACAGAGTGAAAATAGGAGCCACAACTATAGTGAGTACAAAGGGACGTGAGGGTCCTGCAGAGAGCACGATGAGTCCTACCCGGAGAGGGCAGGAGAGCTTTAGGAGGAGCTGGCATTTCAGTTGCGTCTCAGGACACGAAGAGACATTCCCAGTGTGTACAAGGACTGGCAGGGAGCTGCTGGGGGCTCAAGTCAGGACCGAAGGACAAGCAGGAATCAGATCATGATGGAGACACAGTGCCTCCACTAACCCGGCAGGGACAGGATGAGAGGGGACGTGGTGAGATCAGATGCGAACTGAGGGAACTCTCTGAGGCAGAGTGTGCAGCATGGATGGAGGGTGGAAGGTTGGAAAGACAAGAGGTGGGCAAAACAATTAAGAGGCTTAGGTGAAGAAGCAGGAAGGCCAGGAAGGGACAGAATCTGTAAGGAAGCCAAGACAAGACTTGCATATCAGTTAGAGGTCTGTAGTGATGGAAAGCAAGGAGCCAAAGATGGCTGAAGTGTTCTAGCTTGGACAGCTGGGTGAAAGTGGTTACATCACCAAGAGCGGGAGCACAGGTGCCCAATAAGATCAGGAGCTGGACCCGGAGATGTTAAATTTGAGTCAGAGGTGCCAGGAGGAAGTAATTGATTCAGCATATCAACTCAGGAGAGTGATGAGGCTTGTGACAGGCAGTCAGGTAGGAACTGGAACTATGGGTGTACTTGAAGCTTATCTGTAGAGAATGTACAAAGTAAGGCAAAGCCCTGAGAACAGCCAGAGGTGAGATGTGTGTAGGGAGGAGGAACCGGCAAACAGGACTCGGAGGCAGCAGTCGGAGATGGAGAACCAGAAAAGAAGAGCAAGCATTCTAGAAGCTAAGGGAGGGCTTTCAAGAAAGGGGAAGAGACTTGGACAGTGGTAACGGCCAATGGAGTAAAATGCTATAGAAAGGCCAAGCGAGAAGCAAAAAGCTTTGCTGGGTTTGGCAGTTAGGAGATCCTGAAGAAGTGATGACGTAAAGACAGTTTCCGGAACCTGGAAGCCAGATGATAATGGGGATCAAGGAAGGAAGAGAGGGGAGAAGTGGGGGCAACAAGCATGGATTCTCCTTTTAAGAAATTATGTAATAAAGGAAAGGAGATAAATGGGGAAGTAGCCAAGCACAAAAGGAGCTTGTCCTTCGGAAGGGAGAGACGGAATACGTTTATCGGTGGAGGGGAAAAAGCAGCGGAGTGGGATAGATTGAAAGTCAAGCAGCAAAACGGGGAACAGTTAGATAACTAATACCCTATATTCAATCCTCTCCCGGTTATTACAAGTTTGTAACGCTATAAGCACTGACTGTGCAGGCACTGATCAAAAGAGTTCAAATCACTCGACATGTATCAACTCATGTAACCCTGACAAGTGTCTTACGTAAGGCAGGTGCCATTATTAGCCCTATCTTACAGACGAGAAAACAGGCACAAGGACGTCAGGCAACTTTCCCAAGGTCACACAACTTGCAAGAGGGAGAGCTGGCATTCAAATCCAGGCAGATAATATCTAGAGTTCCTGCTGTTAAGGTATCTACTTCTGATCGAATACATGATCAAAACCAGAAAAAGAACAGGCCTTCGATAAGGTGTGATGATCGGGAAAAGAACAACAAGCACATATTGCACAGTGCTTTAACGGTCCACGAGGATTGGGAGGAGGAAAACATAGTATTTTGAAGTTGTGGTCGCTTCCCCCAGCTGACAAAGCACTGACTTATAATCCATTTTCTACCACTCAGTCCCTAAGTGGAGGTGAGCCAGCTGGAAAGAGAAAAGTGAATTTGCATTTATTTTCACAACCTGCAGTCCCAGGGCTCTCGTTGGGCCTTGGACTTCAAACTAAGTGCCAGGATTCAGTCACACCCCGCTCCTCACCAGCTCCAAGCTTTCTTCAAGGCCTTCCATTCCTCAATGAGTCTCACCAACTCATCCCGCAGTGCTTCAGTGGCTCTCACTTCTAAGTTCCCTTCACGCATCCCTGCTGGGGACTTTTACTTCCTCTCCCTCCATCTGTCCTTTGTCACAACTGCTCCAGATAGCTCCCCGCACTAAAGCCCTAAATTTCCCTCAATTACTCATCATCCTCAATAGTCTCCCTGCACACAGTTCCTGGATCTCATGATCTGGGCTCTGGTGGAAAGTTTAACACCCCGGTTTCCCTTGGGAACGAGGGAATGACATCTCCCCATTGCAGAGAATACTGTGGGCCTCTTAATCAAAACACTCTGTCTTTCCTGGCAAGCACACGGCCCAAGCCCATTTGGAGCCTCCCTGGAATGTGGAGGACGAGCAGAGCTGGAGTTCGCTCCACCTCGCTGCGGGGAGGGAGCGTGGAGAACAGATCCTGCAGCCGGGGCCTCCGCAGCTGCCCGGTTTTGAGTCTCCCCTTGAGCCTACTCCCCGTCCTTACAATGAATTCCTGAGCCAGGATCCACGCCCACAACCACGGCTTACAACTGCCGCAGAGCCTACTGCTTACAGCCGCAGCTCTCTGACGTCCTACCTCCAAAGGTCACTGTGACGATGGAACGAGATCAAAGACGGGAAATTAACCGTGAAGTGCTACCCCAATAAAAGGATGTGAATGGATCCTATATAATAGGATACTACCTAATGAAAAAGAAAAGTATGCTAACATATTTCCCAAAACATAAAACACACCTAAGACGGAAGGTTGAAAAAATAACCACTGTGAAGCCTGACCCCAGCCTTACCGACAAGAGCTAATTGTAGTTTCAGGTTCTCGTTTCCTCCTTCCCCCAGCCCAAACCAAGGTCTAGGCTAGATAAAAATCTCATAACTTCTTTAAAAACAATAATTACTGTGAGTAAGGGCCAAATTTTCTATCAGGTCTTTCATTGGTAAACCAAAAGTGACCATTGGCCCAACGAAACTTATAATTATACATACAGTCCCAAAACAGAAACAGAAATATCTGGATCGGAATAAGTTCGTTACGTGTATAATTTTAGGTTTTATGATGAATAAGTCTGTAAAAGCCAAATGTTTTAAACTTGGAAAACGTTCTGGCCGTTGCTTTATGACCATCTGCTATGCATCAACCACTAGGGTTCTTTATAGGCCTAGCAGTTAACTCGGCTTAAACCAATCTGAAATAAAGAGCAAAACTGGGGACTCCTCTGTCAATGATAGAACACATGAAAATTCCTGAGGCTATCCCTGGTGTCATCCAGGATGTGAGAAAGAACTCGTGAAGGAAGAGAGTGCTTGTAGGTAACAGATGAAAAAAAGAAACCAACTTGCTGGAGTCACAGTGGGATATTCTTCTCAGAGACAATCAGGAAGAGATAACCGTAAGAAAGAAGAATAGGGAAGGTCTTCAGATGTCATGGTGGATGGAAGCAAAGAGATCACCAAGCGGCTGAGCAGGAAGAGTCAATATACACGGCTTGGTAAGACAAGGAGGGGGATTAAGTTTTCCTTTTACTTCAGAGCAGACCCCATAAGCTTAGAACTCAAAGTGGACATGCCAATTAAATATGAATTCGATGAAGCGCCTCCCATCTCAGAAGAACCAACAACATACTGAGGGAATGTATTCTTCCCTCTTCTTTTGGGCATGTAGTTGATAAATGGAGTCTGAGTCCTCACAATTCAAACCTCCATCAAGTTCTGCTGGGGACTTTCATTCATCTACCCCCTCAATATTGCAGTGAAAATAAATGTGATATGACAGGAAAACATACAGGGTGGAAACTCAGGGATCTTTTGATGATGCTTACCTGACACCACCACAACACAATAAATTCCATCAGGAAAATACCACTTAAACTATCTCTGATATACAGAGAGAGAAAATAAGGATGCATCAGAACTTTCCGCATGGTGAGTTAGGATGACTAGTGACAGGTGGTGCTTATTTATAAACCTCACTTAGAGGTTTCAAAATGGGGAGGCTGGAAAGACATAATTTTTTAAGCTAATTTGTCAAATCACCTGCTCTTCAATCTTGATGCTGTTAACTAGGCTGCTTCCAAAGGCTTTTTTGCTTAAACTGATGCTGTGTTTGCTTCATTCTCAGCAGCAATTGTCTTAATCACATTATCCTCGTGTACATGTCACAGCAGATCCATAAACTCACATAATAGATTCACTGATTTTCAAATAATACACTTAGAGTCAACACCTGTTTACGAGACAGACCAAGATGCTTTCAGTGGGGCTGACAGTACCTTAAATGCCACCTGGATGATCTCTTCTGTGTTGGCAGGGTTGCACAAGACAGCCAGGCCAATCACATATTCTCGGAAGTCGATACTGCCATCATGGTTCTGTGGAGGAGGGGAGAAATCAATTAGCAGGGCCACTAGTTGAAGTACTATTAATCCCAGCGCACGAGGTGAAACTCAGGAGTGCTGAACAGCTCCACATCATCATCCGCTCAGCCTATTGGAGAAAAGTTCGCTCTGAGATGGAAGAGCACGCAAGTGGCCCATCCATTCTCAACTCAGAAGGAAGAAAACTCTTTTTCTGTTTAGCAATAAATACAAACATTTTATCACTGAGGCTCACTTAGAGTGGTTCTATGGCACCCAGTGTGGGTTCTTGAGCTCAGCCTTGATGGGAGCTCCTCTGGGAGGCAGGATCTAGGACTTTCTTTCTTTCTTTCTTCTTTTTGGGGTTAGGAAGTTTGGCCCTGAGCCAACATCTGTTGTCAATCCTCCTCTTTCTGCTTGAAGAAGATTGTCACTGAGCCCATATCTGTGCCAATCTTCCTCTATTTTACGTGAGATGCCACTACAGCATGGCTTGACAAGCGGCGCTTGGTCTGCACCCGTGATCTGAACCAGCGAACCCTGGGCCACGGAAGCAAAGAGCATGAAACCAACCACTACACGGCTGGGCCGGCCCCTGATGTGTTTTGACAAATATATATAACACCACAATCAATATCGACAACACTTTCATCACCCCAGAAGTTTCGGAGATGGTAGAGTTTTAAGGGACATAACTTGTTTCTTGTGCCACCATTTAATTTTCTTATGCATTATAGAGGGTTGTTTTTCATTAGCTTTAGAGGTTGAGCAGCTTACTGACCCATGAATATATTGCTCAATATCAGGAAATTTCTTCTGCAATCGGTTTTCTCCAAGAAGCAAAATACAAGTCTTGAGAAGAAGCTCTGAAAATACATATAAGATTGATCTGTGGACACTGAAGATAGTCATAGATTGAATGATTGGAAATACTCCTTTGAATTTTTGTTGTATCTTTATTGAGACATCCAATTTTTATATCTACTACCAAACCTTATGTATAACACAAGTCAAGTATAATCTGTTTTTCAGATGGAGAAATAGAAATGCAGAGGACACCTGATATTACCACTATTCACGAAACAAGATAATGTTCTAGACCTCTGATTTTCATTAGCGGTCATATATGAGTGGTTTTAACTGACAAAAGAATGTTACATCAGAGCCCTGATAATCAATCACATGAGAAATGATAAATTTTCATCCTAGTGAAGTGAGGAAAAACAGCACAAAAATTACTCTGAGAGATTATATTGTTGGGTTAGGAAAAAAATACATTGTTCAGTTTCCAAATTCAGAATAATAAAATTCAGAAGTGGAAGGAATCTTGGAATCATCTATTCAACTTCTTCATTTTTACTAATGAAGAAACTGAGACATAAGTCTTACTCGAGGTTGTAAAACTCGCCACTGCCAGAACTACAATTAAAATGTAGGTAATCTGACTCCCAATCACTCAAATTAAAGCAAGGAGCTTGATAAAATACACTCAAAAACAGATAATAAAAAAGTATATGGCAAAATACATTCCTTTAATTTTCCAATTTCAAATCAGTTCCATGATAAAAAGGTATTCCTCAACTCTATGATTCTTTCCTTTAAAAACCCACTGAACTCCTCATGAAGAATTATGAAATTAAAAAAAAAAAAAATCTAGACTTGAAAAGATTTCAGGGCTACGTTTCAAAGGAGGAAGCCAGCTTTCTGGAAGGGGCCCTCATCCCTCCAGCATCTGTCCTAATCTGGAGGCCAGGACAGCCCGAGTTGGAACCAAGGAGCTCCAGTGAGTTGCTAGAAAAATAAGAGGTAAGTCAGCCTTGCTGAAACTCAGAGACAGCGGGCCCCACCCCTCCCCGGCAGTCAGTGGGACCAGAAAGGCACAGAAGGGAGGGCTGGGGTCACTGCTGGCTTGGTACCACCCCACAGTCACACCACACTGGCTTCCAGGACCAGCGGGAAGTGCCTGGCCACTTGTTCCCACACGGATCATTGAAAATTCCAGAAGGGATAAACGGTGATTTTCATGTGTCTCATTCTCAGGTATCAGTTCCCTACGGTTTTTCATAGTTGAGTTTATTCAACATTTTTATTCCTATGGAATCGGATACTTTTTACAACTTTTTAAGTCTAGCAACATTTAAGGAAATGGTTTCAAATACGTTTTGAGATGGTGCGTCCCAAGGACCAGGACTATTTTCTGTTTGTTGTGTTTCATTGACACATCCTTGCAAATGAGAGATAATCAACGCCATCAAAATACTTTAAAAATGCTTACAGAAAACAGAACCTTCCTTGAAGCAGCCAACAGAAAAAGGGAGTGAGTCTTTGAAGATACTCTCCAAATCCAATGGAGTATTATTATTCAATCTGTTCACCTGAATATTATTATTAAGAGCATATTTCTACCCACATACATAATTGCATTACCAATTTTCTAGAAATTAAATTGTTTTACCCCACTTTGCATTAAAAGTAAATATTTTTAAAAAGTAATTCTGAAAGCTCTTCCAGATCAACAGGCACATTAAATATCAGGGCCCTGGAGGTGCGTCCACAAATAGTTTTTAAGGCCCTGCTACAGGTTAGTTGTGCAATACTGCTGATGAAATTTCTGACTGAGGTTGCTATATAAATCAACTTTTTTTTTTTTATTTGTGAGGAAGATCGCTCCTGAGCTGACACCCATGCCAATCTTCCTCTATTTTATGTGGGATGCTGCGGCAGCTGGCTTGACGAGCAATGCTAGGTCCATGCCCAGGATCCGAACTTGTGAACGGAAAGCGCAAAGCGGAACTTCAAAGTGGAAAGAGTGAACTTAACCACTACGCCATGGGGTCGGTCCCTAAATCAACCTTTGAAAACACATGCACCATTCCTAAAAAAATATTTAAAAGGTGACCTTTAAGACGAGATACAAATTTTCAACGTTTTTGGAGGTTTGCTTTTCTTAGGTTCAGAGCACACAGTTCTTTTTCCTGCTGTTACAGTTACAGAATTCAACAGATTATATCAAGATAAAAGTGCTTTTCAAAATTATATGGGATACTTTGAATTTAAAAATGTAGATCGGGGGCTGGCCCAGTGGCATAGTGGTTAAGTGCGCACGTTCTGCTTTGGTGGCCCGGGGTTCGCCAGTTCAGATCCCGGGTGCAGACATGGCAGTGCTTGGCATGCCATGCTGTGGTGGGTGTCCCAAATATAAAGTAGAGGAAGATGGGCACGGATGTTAGCTTAGGGCCAGTCTTCCTCAGCAAAAAGAGGAGGATTGGCAGTAGTTAGCTCAGGGCTAATCTTCCTGAAAAAAAAAATATATAGATGGTACAATTTCACATTTGTTTTAGATCATTGAGTACTATTTTCAACTTACTACATTGTATTGCTTAACGACAGAAATTTGAAAATAATGGGATGCAGTAATATGAATCAAAGATCTTCATCTTAGGCTAAAAGTAGTCTTCCAAGTAGAAATGGCAAAATTGTAAAAAAAACTATCAGGTAAATATCTTATATTAAAAATGTGTCCTTAAGACATCAACTGTTGGATGAAAACTAGGAAATTGAATCATTCATTAGGCTATTGGTTCTACATAATGCCAAAGATTTGGGTACTTGAAAAAATCCAGAGTTTGGACTGAATTTTCTGGTATCCGCTCTAGCGACTAGGGTTATGTGGACAAATTGTATACAAATTCAGAAGAGAAACTTAGGTAACTTCAGGATGTTTTGCCCTGTGCAAGCAGGAAGAGAATCACAGAACTAGGGATCCCTTAGCTTGAGGAGTGAGAGAAACGCTTAATACCAACCCTAGTGCGAGGTCATTGTCCCAACTTTCATAAAATATTTAAAATGAAGTGAGAAAAAAAGAGGGTGGCTACATTGTTCTTTCCACAAGCACCACACAGAAAGGTTAAATGATGAACTTAATATTCTGAGACCTTAAAAGGCATCTTGGCAGCTTTCCCCTTTCTTGACTACATTCCTACACCCATGCCTAACCTATTAGTGGGCTTCTTCTAAAATAGGGATCCTGATATTAATGTGTGCTTGCTGGCAGCTGCCTCCTCCTTCCACAGCCATACCTGGCCTAAGCAGCACACCAGAACAAGCGTAAATTACAAGTCCCTCGAGGACGTGATCTTTGAGCTTGACTCAGTGCAGAATTATATGCACCTGGTGTTTCATAAATATTATATGATGGTGAGGATGGTGAACACAGGGGTCAGAAGTCAACCCCTCCTAATTTCACTGGGGATTTCTCACAGGCAGCTGAGGGCTTTTAACAGGCCAGTTGCAACAGTTAAACTTTCCTCTAAATGAGTCAGAAGAGGAAGGAAGAATTTACCTTCAAACTCAGGAGGATTCTCCAAAGCAGCCTGGGAGAGAGGGAATGGATTCAAAAGCAGGGAGGCAGGAGGGGTAGAAACCAGGGAAGCAGCAGGCAGGGGAACTGAGCGCTCGGAAATGCAGCCTCTCTCGCTGGTCTACTCGCATGGGGATTCTGGATTCTGCTTGCCCAGCCATAACCGCCTGAATCGAAACGATAAAGCCAGACCAGGACGACACATCGCAGTTTCTCTGTATTCCCACCTTCCTTCTCTTGGATATTGGCACTCTGACTCTCCTGCTGGGCCTCAGTTTCAGCTGAGACCAATTTGAAAAATACAGTGAGAGCCTTGCTTAAGAGCAGTGGCTGTCATCCTCAGCTGCTCATTAGAATGCCCTGGAGAGCTTCACACACACTCATCTCTGGGCCCCACCTCGAAAGATGCTTATTTAACTCATTTGCAGTGGGAGTCAGGTATCAGCGTTCCTACACAGCTCTCCCCAGGATTCTAACTTGCAGCCAGGGCTGAGGAACACTGCAATAAAGTTAGCAATATTGACAGATCTCTATATTGCTCTATATACCAAATAACTCATGACAATTTCTGGAAGTTTTTCCTTTTTTTTCTTTGTTTACTATCTTCCTGTGTGAGTTTTCAAAGAGGAACACAAGAATACTCCTTGCTCCGAGGCAGGGCAAGACATGACAAGAGCTGGCTAACGTCAGCTGGGCATGCCTGATTTTGTTTGAGACACATGTAAGAGTGATTATTTTGATTTACAAAGGCAGCCAGAGACATTCTGAACTAAGGGGACATCTTTTCCTTCCCTAACACCCTGACCTTTTTTATAAACATATCAAACAAAACAAAATTGCTACATGCTTATTTCACCAGAGAAACGGAACTAAAGAATTCTAGAATTTTAGCAAGTCACTCCACCATTAAAAAAAAAAATACTACCCTATAAGAAATTGCTTAATTTCACATTTCTGAACCTGTTTCTATACAGTTAAATACACTTCCAGGATAGCACTTTTCATTTTTTTTAATATAATACAAAGGTCAGATGTGAAATTAAGAGAAAAACAGATTTAAAACTTTCCTCCTCCTCACTTTTTTAAGGGAAAAATATATCTCTTGGGTGCTTTTTTGATTTATTCCAAGATTTTTCATAATCTCATTAACAACAAATCTCCGGCTCCCTGGAATTCATTCACCAAACAAGCAATGACCTCTGAAAATCTACTCCATTAGAGCTCCATATGAGCACCCCCAGCACACATATAAGTGCATATAAATCTAGTATCTCAAAAAGCTAATGTACAAACCACTCAGAACACTGTTCATGAAAATCTGTTTTAATTAAGCAGTAAAGGGCTGCACAAGTTCAAAAACACGCAGCGCTGTGAAAGAGCTCGTCAGGAAACGGCAGCTGTTGGGCGCGGGACCAGCGATCACGCAGACAGCATGGCAAGGTCCTCAGCAGTCCTGCCATCCGGGGAGGGTCCTGCCGTCTCAGTGCCCACTTCAGGAGTACATGGTCAGCTGCAGCCACTCCTGGATAGACACCTCAATCAGGCCACTTGCATTTCTATCCAGAGATTTGAAGGCACGGAACATGGCATCCAGGCGGACCAGGCAGCTGATGAAGTTGTTAAAATCCATGCTTCCATTCTCATCGGCGTAGCGGCGGACGATCATTCGGTAGAGCTGCTCGTTTAGCTGGAAACCTGCCGCCTGCAGAGCCCCCTTCAGCTGGGAACTCCTCAGAGACCCGGAACGGTCCGTGTCATGTTGCCTGAAAACACACTGCCACTTCTTGATGTTGTTCCAGAAGTACTTAAATTCTTCAAAGCCCAGCTTCCCATTCGTGTCACTGTCCATAACGGATACAATGCTCCGGCAGGTGTCAAGACTGAAGCCGTCCGACTTCAGATCCTTGTGCTTAGCGAGGACTTTGTTGAGAATGTTCATCAGGTCAGTGGCACCCACCTCCATGTCGGGTCCAGCCAGTCGCGCAAACTGTTGCCGAAACTGCCGCACCTCCTCACTTTCGTTGGCCTCCACGGTGGTGAAATGCTGCTGAGTGGATGGCGGCGGCTCGGGGGTATACTGGGCTGCTGCAGCCTCACTGATAAAATTCATAATTCCCCCAACTATCGCTCCAATATTTCCTCCTCCTCCTCTTTTCTGACCGCCTCCTCCAAGAAGGCCTCCAAGAGCTTCTCCAAGGCCTCCATTTGCTCCTTCCAATAAAGCCTTTGCAAGAAACATGTTTTGGTTTAATAAGCAAGTGATCAGGCTGCTACAGTCTTGGAGATGGTAGCAAGGAGCTGCAATGGAGTCTAAGTAGCTTATATGTGGAAGAACTGGCTTTTCTGTACCTGTTTATACAGCACCACGCCCCGCGGTGTCACCCCTCACCTCCTTCTGAACTTGCCTGAATGCCATCAGGTCCTAGCACCTGCCGTTTTTCAGAGGGCTTCAAAATGTTCGTTCATAGGTTAGAGTATGTATGACAAATTAGAAGAAAGGTAATATATTAAACTCAACATTTCCAAATCTCATTGATGTCTTAGTTCTCTTTCTCAGCACCTGAAAGATGACGTGCATTTTCCTAATAGGAGAAGGTAAATGGCTCAAGTATATCAGGAATTTCTTTTCTAAGGAATATTTATTAATAGGTTAGAATTGAAGAATTCTTGGGCATGGGACGGATTTTCACCTAATCCCCTTCCTTTAGCAAACATTCCCCAAATCCAATGTTCTTAAGAAAAACCTGGAAGGGGAATCTTTAAATTGCGGGGTCCCCAGGTCCCATCCTCAGAGATTCTGAGTCTGTCGTCTGCTATGGGGCTCATAATCGGCATTTTTGGAATCTTTTTTGAAGTGTAACATTCATATGGAAAACTACGCAAATCACAAGTGTGTAACCCCCAAAATTTCACTAACTCTACACACCCTTGCCATAAAACCCAGAACAAGAAATAAAACATCACCAGTACCCCAGAAGCTTCCTCCCGCCTCTTTCCAGCTACTCTCCTCTCCCAAGGGTAACCACTATTCTGACGTCTAACACCACAGATCCATTTTTTGTACCTTAAATAAACTAAATCATACAGTATACACTTTTTTGTGTGGTTTTAAAAATTTTTTAGTTAAAAATTTTTTAAATTGTAAAATACATGTAACATAAGAATTACCATCTGCACTTTTTTTGAGGGGGGATGGGGGGAGGAAGATTGGCCCTGAGCTAACACCTGTGCCAGCCTGGCTCTATTTTGTAAGTAGGATGCTGCCACAGTGTGAACTGATGAGCAGTGCGTAGGTCTGCACCTGATAACTGAGCCCCACATCCATGAACCCCGGGCTGCCGAAGCTTAGGGCGTGAACTTAACCACTACCCCACCGGGCCGGCCCCCATCTTTACCATTTTTAAGTGTGCAGTTCAGCAGCTTTAAGTGCATTCCCAGTGTTGTGCAACCATCACCACCATCCATCTCCAGGAATTTTTCATCTTGCAAAACTGAAACTCGGTGCCCATCAAACAATAACTCTCATTCCCTCCTCCCAGGATGCCCCGGTGACCACCATTCTACTTTACATATGTATGAATTTGACTGCCCTAGGAACCTCCGAGAAGTGGAATCATACAGTGTTTGTCCTTTCGTGACTGGCTTATTTCACTTAGCATAATCTCTTCAAGGTTCATCCGTGTTGTAGCCTGTGCCAGAACTTATTTCCTTTTTAAGCTAAATAACGTTCCACTGTCTGTATATAACAGTTTGTTTATCCATTCTCCCATTGGTGGATGCTTGCATTGCTCCCATCTTTTGGCTTCTGTGAACAATGCTGCTAACTAAGAACATGGGTATACAAGTATTTCTTGGAGTCTCTGCTTTCAGTTGTTTTGGATATAGACCCAGAAGTAGAATTCCTGGATCATACAGTAATTCTGTTCTTAAGTTTTTGAAGAACCACCAGACTGTTTTCCATGGTGACTATACCATTTTACATTCCCAGCAACAATGCACAAGGGTTCCAATTTCTCCACAGCCTAGCTGACGCTTGTTATCTTCTGGGTTTTTTTTTAATAGCAGCCATCCCAGTGGGTGTGAAATGATATCTTATTGTGGTTTTGATGTGTATTTCCCTATGATTAGTGATGTTGAACATCTTTTCACATACCTGTTGGTCATTTGTATATCTTCTTTAGAGAAATATCTATTCAAGTCCTTTGTCCATTATTTTCTTTTAAAGATTGGCACCTGAGCTAACATCTGTTGCCAATCTTTTTTTGCTGTTGGTTTTTCTTCTCCCCAAAGCCCTCAGTACACAGTTGTATATTCTAGTTGTGAGTGCCTCTGGCTATGCTATGTGGGATGCCACCTTCACATGGCCTGATGAGTAGCGCCATGTCCACGCCCAGGATCCCAACTGGGGAAACCCTGGGCTGTGGAAGCGGAGTGTGTGAACTTAGCCACTCGGCCACAGGCTGGCCCCTCTAAGTATCTTATTCTTTTTAATACTACTGTAAATAGAATTTTTTTAATTTACTTTTCAGATTGTTTATTGTTAGTGTATAGAAATACAACTAAGTTTTGTGTGTTGATTTGTATCCTGCAACTTTACTGAATTAGTTTACTATTTCTAACAGGTAGGTGGGTGTGGGTGTGTGTGTGGGGGGGTGGGTGTGTGTGTATGCACAAGATCTGCAGTTTTTTTTAACATAAAAGTCATCTGTAAGCAGAGATAATTTTACCTCTTCCTTTCCAAGCTGCATCCCTTTTCTTTCTTTCCTTGCCTAACTGCTCTGGCTAGAACTTCCAGTACTATGTTGAACAGAAGTGGTGAAAGCAGGCATCCTTTTCATGTTCCTGATCTTAGAGGAAAGGCTTTCAGTCTTATAATATTGAGTATGACGTTTGCTGTCAGCTTTTCATGTGACTTTTATCATTTTGAGGTACTTTCCTTTTATTCCTAGTTGGCTGAGTTTTTGTCTGAAAAGGTGTTGAATTTTGTCAAATGCTTTTTCTGTACCAGTTGAGATGATCATGTGATTTTTCTCCTTAATTCTGTTAACGTAATTTATTACATTGATTTTCATACATTGAACCATCCTTGCATTCCAGGAATAAATCCCACTTAGTCATGATGTAAAATCTTCTTAAGGTGCTGTTGAATTCTGTTTGCTAGTATTTTGTTCAGGATTTTTGCGTCAATATTCATACGGGACATTGGTGTGTAGTTTTCATGTAGTAGCTTTTTCTGACTTTGGTTTCAGGATAATGCTGGCCTCAGAGAATGAGTTAGGAAGTGTTTCCTCCTCTTCAATTTTTGGGAAGAGTTTGAGAAGGGTTGGTATTAATTCTTCTTTAAATGTTTGGTGGATTTCACTAGTGAGCCATCTGATCCTAGGCTTTTCTTTGCTGGGAGTTTGTTGGTTTTTTTAAATTACTGATTCAATCTCCTTACTACTTATAGGTCTGTTCAGATTTTTTGTTTCCTCATGAGTCAGTCTTGGTAGGTTGTGCATTTCTAGGAAGTTGTCCATTTCGTCCAAGTTATCCAGTTTGTGGGCACATAGTTTCTCACAGTATCCTCTTATATTTGTTCTGTAAAATTGGTAGTACTGTCCTCTCACTTCTGATAAGAGTATGGTTTTTTTAATTTTTTTGCTCAAAATTACATTTGTGAGATTTGATTTTGTATTTTTAATAAGTATCTTCAGAAGTCAGTCTACGACAGGCAGTCCCAGACAATATGTTGAGAAAACGTACCTTTGATACTAGGTAGAGCCAGGTACAAGTCCTTCAGAGGTCTCTGGAAGTTCTATTGATGAACTCAGGGAAAGGTGGCCAAGACATAATAATTAAGTCATTACATCACTTAGTATTTTGGGCCTCAATTTCAAGTCTACAAAATTATGACAATAGTATTTTCCCTGCCTACTTTATAATGATCCAATCTCATTTATTACCTATCACGACAGGGGCTGAGTGTTTAGGATACAAAGATGAACACATCAGGATTGCTGTGCTCAAGCATCAAGCAGACCCAGAGAAAACTAGTTCTAATTATAATCTGAACTCAATGTTCACATTTCTACTATTAATACTAAACGATTACATTTTTATGTAATATTCTTTGGTATTTAGGTTTCATAGAATTCCTCTGAAAGACACAAAAGTATTTGAAATAAGGAAAGAAAAACCAGAGACGTTAAGCTACTTCTTAAAGATCATACAGTCAATACATTATATTGTATTATCAAACCATTATGGGTGCCCGAAAGGGGAGCAACAAATTCTGCTAAGGCAAAGAAGGGAAAACATTTACCTGCAGAAGGGATAACATGCAGGCCCGACTATAGGCTGAGGCAGAGGTCTCCAAACAGACAAGGGATATGAAGGGACAGTATAGTGAAGAGACAGAGGAACTAAGGAACGGGTGGTATTCAAGAGACGGTGAATAGTCCAATGTGATGCGAGTCCACTGCTGGGAATGACGGGAGATAAAGGCAGGTCAACAGGATCGAATCAGACTGGAGAGAGCTTTGAACTGCCCTGTGACGGAGTCTGTCTCACGGGTCGCTGTGGGAAGTGCTAAGGCTCAAATACAAAGTCAGAAGGAGATTAGATGTGAACTCACTTTGTAAACTGCACAATTCTAGAACTGAATAAAGATTATTCTAGCTATTATTAGGGAGAGAAGAGCAGCTAGGGGACACTGCTCTGTTGAGGACACGGGAGCAATGTCTCCTTCTGCTACACCCAGTGGTTTGTGTAAAACCCTCCAATGACTGGTTTTATGGCACAGTGACTCCAACAACCATTCTCATGGGCACAATGAAATGGCCTCTGTGAACTCCAAAGGCCAATGTCTTCCTAAACCTCACAAAAGAAGCACCACAAAAGGACTGTCTTCCTTTTAGGGGATCACAGGGGGCCATCCGGCCTCAGACAGATTTAAATCCATTCATGTAAGCTTCTCTCAGAGCAAATTACATGGGCTTTGTCTTTATGATATTGCAAATTAGCTTGATAGCATCCACTGCCATATAAAATGTGCCTCCTTATGCACATCTGAAGTGTTTTTGCTGAGGTTGAAATCCAGTTCCTCTCATTTATTTTCTGTGAAGACGGAAGGCATTCGGCTAACAGTTTCTCATAAGCCATCACAGAATAGAAGATTATCATTAGATTAACAAGCCTTTTCCTCTCTGGACTATCTAATCCCCTAAGGCTATTTATTAGAACATTCATAGCAACTTTGGTTGTTGTCTGGGGGAACCCTACTGTGCAGATCTGGAGAAAAAGAGTAGGGAAAGAGGCTACATCTGATGGAAAGTTTAACTCCAATTTGAGGGGAAAGAGTTATTAAACTTAAAAAGTAAACAGTGACACATAAATGCTATTAGCAACATTATTCATAAAAGCCCCAAAGTGGAAACAACCTTAAATGTCCATCAACTGGTGAACGGATAAAGAAAATGCGATACATCCATATAAAGGAGTACTATTTGGCAATAAAAAGGAATGAAATGCTGATACACGTGACAACATGGGTGAACCTCACAAATATTATGCTAAGTGAAAGAATATGAGAGACCTTATACTGTATGATGCCATTTATACAAAATGTCCAGAAAAGGCAAATCTGTAGGGACAGAAAGGCTTTAGTCTCTATTCTAGACCAGGTCTAGAGTGATACAGAAGGACTTAACTCTGTAGTGGTCGCCTAGGGTTGGGGAGAGGTAGAGATGACAAGAATTAACAGTTCATGACACAAGGAGTCATATTGGTATGATGGAAATTTTCTAAAACTGATTCATGGTCACGGTTGCATGACTTGGTAAATCTACTAAAAAGAAATCATTGAATTGTATGCTTGAAATGGGTGAATTACATGATATGTAAAGTATGCCTCAAGAAAGTTATTTTTAAAAAAAGTCAACAGAGTCACTTCGCAGTAACAAGAATACTGAACGAGGAGCTCTCGTCCCAGCCCTGCAAGGAGCCAGCTGTGCAGCCTGAGCAGGTAACTTCCTCTCCTGGGCCGGCAGCCCTCTGCAAAATGAGGAAGATGGGCAATCCGACACCAAAGGTCCTTTTGGCTCTCAAATTCTGTGAGTCTAGATTTTCATGTGCCCTGAAACAGTGACAGCAGCATCATGCTTACTGTGCATTTAATCTCCTTCTGGTGCCCAAGTCTTTTTATACTATATATTAGTTTAATTCAATCTTTCTTTACCATGTTTACTTTCCCTGATCCCCACTTTGACATATTATCTGGTTTTCAAAAGTATTCCCTGGATTGCAACCTATCAGGCATGTTGCTTCTCCGAACAGAATTCCAAGGTAGGGGGCCTGAACCTGGTCTAGCACGACACAAGGAGTCATAGCTCCCACTTTGAGCGAAGCCTTTCTGTCGAGTGGGGCTTTCACTAACTGCAACATGATCTGGACCAGACCTTCCTAATTTATTGATGAGACTGTCATGTTGGATGAAATCAAAAGCCTTTCTATACAGATAACATCTATTTCTTTTTCTTTATTATCGTGGGCTGTCGCTCTGTCACTGGAGGAAATTAAATTGTTCTGACACAATCTGTTCTTTACAAAGCCCTGTTCTTTACTTCCTTATGCTCTTGGTGGAGGCCAATAATTGCTCATTTGCTCTAGTAAAAAAGTTAAGGTTTAACTGTTGCAGTCTCCTATCTGTTTCCTCTAAGCATCTCCTTGGTATACTAGCATCGAGAAGCCAAAATTCAAGCACATAACTCTCATGCATAAATGGATATTTCTAGTACAACAACACTCAGTGAGAGAAAATACTATGATGGACTAAATGGGGGAGGTATGTCAACCTGAGAATTGAAGAGAGAAACAGTCAGACATACAGAACCACCAAACTTTCAAGACAACTTGTATGACTTAATAGAAAAATTAATCTAGCCCACTCAGAAAGTAATAGCCTTTTTCTGCAAATTCTATCATATAAGTTATAGAGTAGATTCCATATAACAAATCCTGATTAAGTGAGATTGGAATCAAGATGAGTTCTTTTCACATGAGCTATGAAATACTATAATACATATCAAACCTAAACTGGAAATTTAAAGGATAGACGCCTTCACTGTTGTAACTATTCATCTCCGCCACTGTAGTGAGAAAGCAGGCCATAGACAATACATAAACGAATGGGCATGGCTGTGTCCCAATAAAACTTTATTGCAAAACAGGCGCCAGACTGGGTTTGGTCCATCAGCTGTAGTTTGCCAACCGTTGCTATATTTCCTAAACTGATGAAAACAAAGAATGCTGGTAAGGTTCAAGGACTGGATTGAAGGATTGCAGTCGGTGCTTACGGTGACCATTGTTAATTTGTAGGATACTCCACATCTGATTTAAAGGGGACCACGCTGCATCTCTATACTTCACTAATCTACCTCTTGTTGACATCCTCCACAGTTCTAATTAGTGGTTTTATCTTCCATCTTCACAGATGAGACTAATCTCTAATTTCTCACCTATAGTCTGGCATACGCTCACTCTCTCTTTTTACCAATACCATTGTGCACGTACCGTAGACTAATAACATTTAGATAGATGGTTACTATTTTCATTCTGTAAAAAAAAATCATGAAAACTGTCATGATTTTGCCCACTTCTGCCTTGTAACTGGTACTTAGTTCTTCTGGCGTTACTATGTACTTTGTTTAACTATTAGACAGGAAAAGTGTGTGTATACTTGAGCAGTTTGACAATCCAGCATTTTTGGCTATTGTAAACATCTGCAGATCTTTTATTACTGTTTCACAAGATGTGGAATGAATGCACTTCTTTATCGTGAGTCCTTCCTGTCTGCCTTGTTCTTGATATTAGTTCAAGTGTTATATCATGAGTGCCAATAATAACAAGCACCCTTGCTTGCCCTTTCCTGTTAGAGAAGGTAGGATGCTGTGGTATGCAGAGCTTCTGCTCATGCTGAGAGTTAGGACAGGGCACTTATATGGCTTAAGTGATTGGAAATAAACAGAAATCTTTCTGAGTGCAAGAGATGAACATTTCTACTAAGTTGTATAAGTTGTTTTGAAAGTTTGGGGCCATATGTGCTACGAAGTCAAAAATATTTACTATCTGGTTCTTTAGAGAAAAAGTGTGCTGACCCCTGAAACATAGCTTTGCTGCCAGTGAGGACGCATACTGCTAAGTGATGCATCTCAGATGGAACAGTAAGCTGAATGTATCATGAGATGTAGTGCAGAGGAGACATGACACACTACTAGGAAGAGGCGAGAGGCAGGCAACATGGTATATTGTCAAGCTAGCAATAAAGATGACACGCACACTGACACAGTGGAGGACCCAGTCTCACAGGTACGTAAGCTACTGCTGGCAGCGTAGCTCACAGCTCTGCACAATAACACAGCGCTGAAGGAGGACGAAATGAATAACGATGCTGTTATGGACACTGCGAGACATTGTTATAACTGTAAAAATGACTGTTATAATTATTTCTGATTTAGCCAAAGTTGTTTCCTAATCCCATTAAGTGTGTTTAAATCCTTTCAAGTGTGCTGACAAAAAATCTGGTATTTCAAACTGAATTATAAATATAAAAAATGTTCAGAAGCCACTGCTTTAAACTATTATCTCAGTCCTCAACGCTAACTCCTCTGGACATTTGACCAATCCCAAATTCACCTCTGATCCAGAGAGTTCAGTATACATTCATGAAAATAAAAAAGCTAAATTAAACCTAAAGATGAAAAGGGGCATTTTTCTTTTTTTTTTGTTTTCTAAGGAGATATGACCTCTCCAAAGGAAATTATCCCGAACTAGTGAACTATGCCTTGCTTTGGAGCACAAATGCCACCTTTCTGTTGAACCTTACCTGCCATCAAATATCTGAGAATCTAAAAGAACATGTCAGAATATCAGAGGGAGCTGAAATAACATATATACTGTTTTTTAGGACAAATTGAGACGAAAACCATTATGAAGTTTTTGTAGACTAGCCAGGAACGTATGTGGGAAGAAAGAGTAAAGGAATACGGAGAGAGGTTCAGGGCTTTCTCCACTCCCCAAATACCAACCACAATTGCACTAGACTTGGGAAGAGAGTAAGAGAGGACAGAGCAGATAAATGAGAAAGGAACACAGGAGGGGCTTATAGGAGCAGTCTGTGCTGCAAAACTGTATAGCCGCTCAAAGTGCAACAGGAACACCCCGCCCTTTCTCATTCCAGCCCTTCCTCCCCCCTCCCCGCCCCCAAAGCGCCACCCTCATTAAGCACTGAGTTTAGCAAGATAAGCTACTCTGAGAGAAACAAACCCAAGTGACTGAACTTCCTTGTCTTTCCCATCAAACAATCCCCAGCTAAATCCCTTAAAGAGACTGATAAAACAAGCCTAGCATGGAAGTGGCTATGGGTACAGAGCGTGCCAGCCATTGCATCATTCAACTTCTCCAAACAAAGCAAATCTTCACAGGCACCGAGATGCAGATATGTTAAAAACCACAAAGGAAAGAGAGACACACAGAGGAGACAGAGAGAAGAAAAAAGAAAGGAGGAAAGAAAGGAAGGTCAAACACACTGGTCATTAATTCTCCAGACTACTTTCTCTACCTCCCGGTATGCTGGAAATCAAAAAAAAAAGTGCCTTAAAACACAGCTCATGGTCTATATCTAAAGACAAGTCACACTATACAAAAAAGCGAAGAAAACTCACAGTGATAGTGATAGGTGAGCTGACTGAAGCAGTCCATGCAGAAAGAGGATTGATCGAATTGGCTATAAAGGCTCATAGGTCCCCTAACTGCCTGGAGCCACCCATATTCTCTGGCTCAGAGTGAGTCAGTTGGGCTCACTAGGAGTTATTTGAATCCTTGGTTTATACTCCCTTCTCCACACCCAGAGCTTCCCATAGTGAACAGTGCTATAGCAACAACGAGGCTGTTGGCAGTTATCGGCACCCATCAAAAGCCAGAACTGATGCCATAACAATCCTGTAACTGCTAATTATGACAGTTTGACACCTGAAAGACAGGGCAAACTCTACAGAGACGATTTTCAATTTTGATTAGAAATCCTGGTGAGCAAGAAGTCTAAGGTCTGCTCTAAACTTCCTCCTCGGTCTGTTTCATGTCACTTCCTATTTCTCCATCTCCTGTCTCTATTTGTATGTCCCTGCCGTATTCCGCCCTGTCTGCCAAGTTCATTTTTATAGAAACTTTATTTAAAATGACTTGCGTGGTTTCTAGAGCCATACTGGAAGACGCTACATAGATCTCACAGAAAGACTCGTAATAGCACAAGTGACAAGATCCTCTATTTTCCCAACTTACATAGTTACATCCAATAATTTACTTCTCCCCTCCCCTAAATCTTTATTACACTTTATAGTAGTGTTGCTGCAGTGACACAGTATCATTTCATGCACAAGGAAAGATAACTGGCAGGCTGCAAGCCAGCCTAGAAGAGAGGCCTGGGCAGTCCCTCCAGAAGAAGGCTATCTGACTGCATCATGTTAAAGAACAGTCGGTCTAAGAGACCACAGAATAGGTCATTAGGAACATTAGCGTGCTCTGGGTAAAAAAGAAAAAAAGCCCCGTCCTGGTTTCTGACATCAAGCTATAATTACTTTGCAAAATCTATTTTCCCAGTAGTTAAGAGACAACCAGGACTTCCGGTGCCTGCTAGGATGGAATAAGCCAGTTGAGCCTATCTCTGCCTCTGATGACAACTAGAAACTTTGATCAAAATACCAAAAGCAGCTACCTCTGGACAAAATACCATAGCAGGAAGATTAGTGAGGAAAGCCAAAACTTGAAGAAACCCAGCAGGGCAGAGAAATCACGGAGACCTGAAGGCAGGAGGACATCAGTATTAAATTGCTGAAAGGGAAGAACCATCAACTCAGAATTCCATATACAACAAAAATATTCCTCAGGACTGAATGCAAAATAGTCACTCTCAGACAGGGGAAAATAAAGAGATCACAATCCTAAGTCTCTATCCAAGTGAAATGAGAAGCTACATTTACACAAAAACCTATCCATGAGTGCTTAGAACAGTTATATGCATAACTGCCCCAAAGTGGACACAAACCAAATGTTCTTCGACTGGGGAATGAATGCAGGCACGAAGTACAGTACATCCATACAAGGGAATGTCAGTCAGCAATAAAAGGGAACAGATTATTGATACACACAACAACATGGCTGAATCTCAGATGCAATATACTAAGTGAAAGAAACCTCTCAAAAGGATAGACACTGTATGATTCCATTTATATGGCATCTGGAAAAGGCAAAGCTATATGGATGGAGTGATTGCCAGGGGTTTGGGGGAGGAAGGGCTTGACTACAAAAGGAGAGCTACAGGGAATTTTTTTTTTGCAACTGTTGCGTATCTTGCATGTGGTAGTAGTTATAATCCTCCATGCATTTGTTAGAATTCATAAAACTGTAACCAAAAGAGTGAATCTTCTTGTCAATTTTATATACTAAAAAACAAATAAAAAATAGACAACTTAAACTCTTAAAACATTTTTCCTAAGGAAACTTTTGACAATTATTTAACTGGATATACTTACATATTCATAAGCAGAAAACTGTATCCCCAATATAATGGCAGATGGCGAAGCTTTAATTGAAAACTTTGTTATAAAACGTTATTTGAAAATAGAATCTATTTGGTCTTCACACATTTTGGGGAAAGTCCAGAAACCTTCAGAATAGAATAGTAACACCCACGTCATCAATGTATGAATTTTGACATAATTTCTTAAATTCTTGCCAGTTATATAAACCTTTCCAATTCCATATTATAAACACGGTTACAGAACCACATTTATTTCTGACCAGGTGTTTAAAATAAATAGACACTATCATAACTGTTGCATCACACATACACACACAATTGTTATTATTTTATTATTATTACCACTACTATTAGAACTATTACGGGGAAAGAACAAAATCATGCAATTAAGCCACAGGTTCGCTCTTGCTTCTTCTAATAGTGACCTAACAAGTTTTTCCAGTGCCTGCCATATTGATTTCTGCTCTGTGGGGACCGGCAGAGCAAAAACGTTTGCATGGTAAAGATTAAATTTTAACATACCCTGTCAAAGAGTGCAAACAGTTGTCTCAAGACATCTGACACAGGCAACTTCAAATATTCTGCAAATTCTTCTATTCCGATTCTTCCTCCTTTTGAGGAACTTGCAATGGTTGCATATTCATCCAGATGCTTACGAATGCCATCCCAATCTAATCTAAACAAACAAAGAATTATAAATACATGTCATTAGCTTGTATAATCCACATGGACATTTTATGAACATTGTTTTATTCATTTGTCTGAGAGAAAAATATTTGAAGTGTTAAATTTGAGGAGGAGAATAAAATGGGTATTTTAAAGTGCATATTGAACATGTAAACAGGCTTCTAATTTTTTAAAGGATACTAGCATAATTGTAATTATCCCAAATATCTGAGGGAAAGAAAAGTAACTGAGAAGAACGACAATGTGGCAGAATAACAAATGACTCATGAGAAGAAAATAAGAAATCACATTTTAATCTAAATATCACTTAGTAAGTCAATAGTACTTACTAAGCTGTTGAAAAAAATACAATTCTTGCTTTCATGGAGTTTTTAGGCTCATAATAAACTCATATTTCACAAAATGTTGTAATAGGGAGATTCATGAGATTACACACACTTCCTCTAATATTAATTAGAAAACACTGGAAAATATACTGTGGCTCACAGCACATCCTGTCTTTGTCTTACAGCATTAAACAGCTGGCTTGCCATATACTCTTTCTCTATGCAATTGCAGTGACTATGTAAACTTTTCAAATCTATAGGAGCATTTCTGAACATAGCAAAACATTTTTGTTACCTAGAAGATATAACTACTATTTGCTCTATCGGTTATCAAAATACTATTTTCAATATTGAACTTGAATAGGGTAACTGGTTCTGCAGCTCCCTCCCAGAGAGGAGGCCAAGGTCTATTAGTCAATGGGTTCTGCAAATCCCTAACAGGGTGAAACAGAATGAACTGCAATAAGAGGGGCACATGGGGCTACACTTTTCATACCAGAGAGTTCAAAGGGAACATTCTAAATAGTTTAAACCAGATCATAAAAGCACAAAGGAGTGTTTTTACCTTTTTAAAAAAATTACATACCCAGAAGATAAAGGTAGATCTAGGGTTTAAGTGTTTAAAATTCAGTGACAGTCACAACTGCTACTCTACAAGTCAATTCATATTTCACGTGAGCAGTTGTGACCACCACATATCAGTATGACCCAGCGACGTCACCCTTCCTGTACGCAGGGAGCAGGGCTGACCACGCCGAGACACTCCCGAGTGGGGAGGCAGATGTGTGCTGACCCACACTGACTATTGCTTGGTCTCCTCCTGTGACCAATACACATATTTCTGAGTCAACTGTTCTTGAAAAGACAAAACCAGATGAACTAAATGGGAGATAAATTCACACCCCTAGCTTCTTTAACAAACACCACCTAGGTTCTAGAGCTGAGCATTAACGAAAGCAGAGAAAATAAACATACAGGATTTCAGGGGTCTTTTGGACACCTTTATGAAAGTGTAGTGACTTTAAAATATGCTTACTTCAACTTCCGGCTAATTTTGGTAAATTCCACCAGCCCAGCTTCCATGGGCAACGTGAGCTGTCCTGCTGAAATCATCAGTCGGCAGTCCTCGTAGGTGTGGTCTGTTACTGGAATCCCCAGAGCTCTAAGAGGATGAAAAAGCAAATAATTCAATGTTTTTGAAAAAGGGAATGATTTTCTCATGAGGCCCGAACTGGTCAACAAACAACAGTCAATGGAAAAGTATTTACTCCCTTTTAAACCAGTAGCTTTGGCTTCTTATTGCCAAAGAGACATATTTCTCTACTTCACAGACCTACTGTGGCCACGTTAATCTCCTTGTGTCTGCATGCTTCTGTGAGCTGATCATTTTTGAGTTGTGTTTTAACTATAACAATAATAACAGTTGGCTTCAGTCGATGGAAAATAATGAGAAGACTCAGGTTGAAGCCCTGGTGGAGTCTTTACCAGCTGTGGACCTTCTGGCATTTAAAGTAAGCTCCTCTTTTCTCATGTGGACACTGGAGTAATTCCTTACTCCAGAGGATTATTCTAAGGACAAACTCATTATAAAATGCCAGCGGAAGTACCGTCACAAAAGATGAATGGCGTCTGTACATACTGTAAGGGAACAATCTATTCAACTCACTAGCCATCTGCATTTTTACATCTTTTAAAACTGAGGATCACCTTCTCGCTACATAGCAATCTTCTAAAAATACCGAAGAGAATCCATAAGAAGCTCATATTTCTTCCAAACCTAAACATCCTCCATCCTCAAAGGAGACCATAAGCCCCTCCACCTCCTTCCTGCTCAGAGATCTAATAATAGTGACCTAGATTTGGAAAACACGTATATGAATAAGAACTTGAAAAAACACTGAATACCAAGAAGAAAGGCTGTGTGACACATAAAATCATTTCCTGAAGGTCCTTCCCCACTAAATTTTTATTCAGAAATATTCAGTGAAAATCATAAAATTGTGTCTTCGACGATACTTGATTTCGTTGAGTCATTGCTGAGAACATGAAATTCTCAATGAACGCAAGAATAAGTCACTTTTTTCTATCTGCAATCAGGCTGCTTTTGCTAAATATACATTTTGCTGTAAGGATATATAGGAAAAAAATAAAAATTAAAAATGTTTCAGGAAAATAAAAATTTTAAATAAACCGTACAGCATAACAGTTAAGATCTTGGGCTTAGGTAGCAGGAAATGTGGACTCCAGTCTCAGCCCAGACCCTCACTCCCGGCTACCATCTTGGGCCGACGACGTGCCGCCTGAGTCTCAGTTTCCACGCCTGCCTCAGGAGCTGCCGTGAGGACTAAGACTGACGACACGAGGAAAAGACCTAGCACAGCACTTGGTAAGTACTCAGCAGTACTAGGACCAGCACTGCCTCACATCACTTCGCTCCTCACTATTTTCAAATGCTTTTCTCATGGACTTTCCTACGTGAGTCTCCGAATAACCCCAACCACGAGAAAGGCAGGCAAGGACTACAATTCCCACTTCGCACACGAGGAAAAGGAGCCTGGGAGGGGCTTGTGCAGTGGGGCGCAGCTCCCTGAGGCCTCTCCGACTCCTCTCCCCGGCCCGTGGACCTCCATGCCTCCAAACTCAGAGAAAGCCTGCCAAACAAGTCCGTCCACTGGTTCTAGGCACAAGCTGAGAAGTCAAACTATCTGATATAAATTCTCTCACTTCCTACTACTTATCTTCGTTCCTGGCTTTTGGACATAAGCTAGTATGAAAGCATAAGGAAGAAAACAATAGAAAAGCAAACTTTGTCGCTGGTCTAGAAACTAGATAAAACAAGTAAAGCTAAGTACACAGTAATAACACTTTTTTTTTTGCTCAACGTTTATTCCTTTTTGAAAATGAAGTTATTCTGCTGTGAAATATGAATACGAATATATACGTATATATGTGAATATATATATATTCTTGTATATATACATATATATTAACATGAATATATATGTGTGCATACATATATGTGAAAAATATATATTCTTGCTAGACAGCCAAATTCAGCTATGAAGCTAAATGCAGAGTTCCCACTGAATTTTTACAAGAGATTAACTACTGCTGGCCTATTAGCTCCAAACCTACATGGGGAAGGCCTGAGGGCAGTGTATCTGGAGGAGGGGCACCCCTGGAGGGCGCTGGGGCTGCCTGGGTGGTGGGAAAGTACCACACACATTCCTTCATTACAGGACGAGAGGTGACTTATCCAATTAGACAAGGAGCCAGTTAAAACTCCCTTAAGTGCAGGAAAACATTTGCCTATGTTTTGTAGTTTCTAAATCCTAAGCTGACAGCTATCCCTTAAGGGGGGTGACTTTTTCCCTTTTCTATGCATCTATTGCATTTCCTTGCAAACTTTCTCCTTCCTGGTGCTAGAATCATCCATGCCTTCGGAACACCCAGCCTTGGCAGCTTGGAGGCTGAGGGGACAGCAGGCGGCCCTAATAGGAAGTGCTGAGACCATCTCCAGGCTTTGCCTGAGGCCGATGGGCCAGCCTGGGAGAATCCGCCCCGCAGATGGCACTGGCCGGTCTCTTCAGGTAACTGTACCCTCCTGGCCCCGCTTCCAACAAAGACACATGTCCATTAGTTTGGGGCTGCAGCTGGGGAAATATTTACAAGACTGTCTGACTGACCACGTTCCTGGGCACATTACTGTATTTACCAAAACGAGTTGGGGAATGAGGCCCTCAGAAAAAAAAAAAAAAACAATGAAACCTTAAAACTATGTTAAATGTCGCTTACCAATAATTTTCAAACTATTTACTGATTATAATCACATACAGACACTTACTGAGCCATTAAATTCCGGACTCTATCGGCAAAAAGGACCGGATCATTTCTTTCTTCTTCATTTGGTACTTGAACTGGCATAAACTGAAAGACAAATATATCCTTCCATTACAATCGTTAGGTCTCAAACATTAAATGCTGAATAAATTAATTTATAACCCATCATTATATTAAGCGCCTGCCTTTCTAGTGCAGGTTATATGATGTCAGGGAAAGAACATGGAGGGTGGGCTCAGGAGTCTGTGTCCAAGCCCCAGGTCAGCCTGTGTGTTAACTGGTCCGCCCTCTAACTTTTCTGAACTGCCTCAGCTCTAAAAAGAGGGCTGGGATCCTGGGGTCCTAACCACGAACTACTATCCCTAGGTCATATAGGGAAGTGGATTTAACAGTGTGGGATAGTCAGTGCAAAGATCCTGGGGCATGTGCCTGCAGAATGAGTTAAAAAGAACTGCGTATGTCATCCAACGTATTATTTAATAATAAACATTGCAACTGCTAAAAAAAAAAGTAAAAAATAAATTAAAAAACATTTTAAAGGCACCTCACTAGAAAACAAAAACAAAACAGGGCTATGATCAGCTACTTCCCTGGCTGTTGTGAGGATGAAATGAGCTAACATCTGGAATTCTGGAAGCTTAAAGCTATAGCTACTAAGATCTTATTCTCAGAGCTGCACTTTCTACTTTCACCTCTTTGTGTGAAATATCATTATTATTATCATTATTTTGTCTTTTATAGTTTGTCTTCTCCATCCATTCCCATATCAGCCACATTTTTATCATTTGATCAAACTCTGTTTTGTCATTTCTTCTGCTTTTTTTTTAAACCCTTAGTACTGGCTTTCTAGATTTTGCTTAACACCATGTTTTGCTTTATCATTTAAAAGTTTACTTTTTTCTCCAGTTGATATTCTGTGATGCCTCATTTGTACTGACCTCATTTTTATTTATAGTTTGCTAACATGAACAAGGCTGGGTGTAATTTTTAAATCAGTACATATTTTTTGAGCACCTACTCTACGCCAGGCAAGACTGACAGGCCCCTATTCTGCTCTAAAGGAGATCCACAGAGGATCCAGAGGACAGACAATGCAGCAAGCACTGAGCACTGCTGCCCTTCTTACCAGGTCACAGTCACAGCCCAAGGTCTACCAGATTCTAAAATCTCGTTTTCCCCACTCAACCATCCTTCCCGGAGTATGAAGCAGCGAGGAAATGATTAATTTGTCCAGGGGGCAGGGAAGAGCAGCCAAACAGGTTTTACAGAAGAGCTAATGCTCGATCTTGGCTTTTTAAGGATAAACATGATTTCACCAATAGCTATTATTTGTTGAATTATAACTGTGAAGCAGGCGCCGTGCCAGACGCTCTATAGGCATTATTTCATTTCATTAATCCTCTCGATTTAGTCATAAGGATTTGGAGGTCACAAAGGTGAAACCACTTGCTCAAGATCTCATGGCTCATTTCCATTTGACAAATACTGTTTAGGCTCCTACTGTGTGCCAGGCACTGCACTAAGCCCTGAAGACATAACCACGACGTCCCTGCCCTCAAGAGCTCTCCACGGGGTGGGTAGAGATTTATGACAAGAGGAGCTCAGTCCATCAATAGGAGCTACTGTTCATAAGCACCTACTGTGTGCTGGGTGTTTTATATAATTAAGTCTCAACAATTCCTTGAAGCAAGTTCTACCATTTCCACTTGATAGGTGAAGAAAGGGGCAAGAAGGGAATAAACCTTAGAGTGAAGGCCACACACAAGTGTCAGGGCCACAGTTTGAAAGAAAAAGAGAGGTCTGTAAAAATAACACCACTTATGGACTCACATGGACCTGTTTTCACATCTTGTTACTCATGCTAAGAAGCCTATGGGCAATGGTGACTCAGAGACGAAGTTTGAGCAAGTGGGTAGCGTGACCAGGTCCAAGCTTTTGAGTAGTAACTTCACAGCTGGGGAGTGGATAAATCAAAGAGGAAGGAGCGGGGGAATTGCAGTCAGCCTAGGAGAGACGGTCAGACACGAACGGAGGGAGTGAGGATGTGGAGGACAGCACGGATGAAGTGGCATTTTTAGGGTAAAATGGATGGGCAGGACAGCAGGATGTGCTGCATGTCACTTCACTATCCACACGTCTGTTACTAACATCCTCTCCAGGGAGGCCGTGGCAGGCTGCAGAAAGGGCACTCAGCAGGGCTGCCGCCTTGCTCTGCCGTGTGGTTCCGGGAAAGTCATTCACAGCCTTTACGGGCCTCAGTTCCCACTCCTCGCAGATGAAAAAGTTTGACTAGATGTTCTCCAAGGTCCTTTCCAACTGGAATCCTGTGTCTAGCTTTCCACTTCATGTCCAGTTATTCTTTAAGATGGAAAAATAAACTAAGCCACCAGAGGTCCCCACATCACTTACATATCCAGAGCAATAAACTAGCTTTGCAAATAAATATTTCTAAAAATTCCCTCCATTCTGTTCTAGAAAAATCTCTTATATTTGCTGAGTATGAAATCCAGGGAAGAAAACAGCACGTGAAAATCAATGTTCAGAAAACCTCTAACAAAATAACATAATAAAGTTTTAAATTGCCATATAATTCTTCACTTTTAAAAGAAGCCAAATGATCATTTATAATACACTTGGTTGGTAGGTCATAAAAGCACATCCTGAAAACCCTGAAAATAAGTGGCTGCTACACTATTAAGCAAACATAATCCAGTGAACTGTGGGTTTGGTTCATTCCAGGGCAGGTAATATTGTCCACGACAAGATTTTTAATAATCTCATATTGGCTTGGCATTTTACTCTTGAGGAAAAAAATCCCACTGAGGGCACAAAATAATTAAAAGCCTAGACTTGACACTCACAGCCCTTGGAAGCCCCTAGGCCTCCTGAGAAGCGATTCAGTGGAAATTCTAATAAAAAGTGACCTCTCCTTGGATAAGCCCTTGACCTCTATCCCATGTTTCCCTTTTGTACAAGTCATTCAAGGCTCACAGCAGGAACACATCCTTTACTGGGGAAGGAAGATCAACCAGAGAGAGAGGAATGTGATTGCCATTATCTATTACTGTCCCCGTCCAGGACCCCATGTTCTCCCTTCCACGTTCATCCCCTCTCATTATCCCCAGCATCCACACTGATGACCCATCTGACATCCGGATCTCACTGCCCCTTCGTGTGCCCACAGATAGTCCTCTCACCTCCACGCCCGCCAGGGAAGCAAACATGTCTCCAGCCTCCTCCTCTGACAAGCTCTTCAGTGAGTTCCCCTCATTCTCCATCATTGTCTATCACTTCTCCCCTACCCAGTTCTGCACAGACTGCGACGGCCTGATGGTCACTGCCGCGACCTACAGGGCTCTCTGTATCCACTCCATCCTGGCAACCTCTGGCTGACTCTCTCCACTGGACTTGGGGAGTCAGACACTTCCATATGGCCTGTCACCTAAAATCTTTCACTTCTGCCACTCCCACGGTGCTGACCCCAAACCCTCAGTCACCTCTCCTGATCCTACCTTCCCACTCGTGTTAGAGACCACTGAGGGACACTGAACAAAGGGACGAAACCTTACTGGTTGAAGCTGTTACAAATTCATGTTAACGTTCAGAGGGCTCCTCACAGCTGCTTGAAAATTATGTTACTTCCTAAGATGGTCATACTGCCTCCAGATAGATAGATAGTTTTTTGTTTGCTTTATTTTTGCCAAAGATCTTCCCTTGTCTTTTTAAACTGTGCAGGTGTGCTAAAATATGTGATCTTAATGCTGAGTCTATTTCCTTAATGTGTACGCAACAGGCGAAGATCAAGTTCCTTAAACCGAACCTCGCTGCTGCTCAGCAGCCCTTTTATAGCCTTTTTGGCCTGCTGGCATCATATTTGACTGTTTTAAACACGATCCCTGCTTCTCAGGTTGCAACTCCACTTTTCATCTCTATGGCACTTTGCTTTCAACTTTAGAAAGGAGACAATGCAGGGGTTCAGGGTATGCAACCCCAAAGTATGCCCGTGTGGTATATTGATTATTTTGAGCTGTAGGTACTTGAAGAACAGCAAATGCGGGGACAGGCTTTCTCCGAACTCCCCTTATCCGCCTAAAGTCTGATCCTTCAAAAGGAACTCGGCAGTCACAAATACCCTCCTGGGGAGTTCCACCAGCCAGGGAAGACCGCCTCTTATCAGGGGAGAGCAGACCAGAAGTCGACATTACACCCAGACGAGCTTCATCACACACTATCATCTCTCTCATCTGTTCTCCTAAAGACCCATCTATCTTTCCTAAAAATCATTTACTCTCCCCTAAGTGGCCTCTATCTTCCCTTCCTTCACCCATTAAGAGGGCATATAAGCTTTCAAATCTCACTACTTTTTTGAGTATTCCCTTTTTATTCCTGTGATGCCCTGGTGCACATAATATTAAAAATTAATAAATTTGTATGCCTTTTCACCTGTTGATCCGCCTGTGGTCAGTGCACTTCACAGCGGGGTAGAGGAAAGTCTTTCGTCCCTACAACAGCCCACGTGGACATCTTCAACTCCCTTTTCCACCGCACCCAGGCCTGGCTCCACAGCTCCATCCTGTTCCTCGCTTCAACATTCTCTACTCCTACCCCATGCTGACCTGACCCAGCCGAAGAGGAGACTAATTAACGTGTTTCCCACACCAATACCCCCTGTTTGTGCTTTTGGTCCCAGAGCCGCCTACCTCCTCCTGGGCCTTAGACTGCACACAAGATAAAGCCAAAATTCCTCAGCCTATTGTTTAAGACTATCCATTACCCAGAGCCAGTCCTTCACGTGAGGAGACAGTACCAAGAACTGGTTTATTCATTGTTTCCTGACCACATCAAGCACATTCCTTTCTACTAAATAAGTGATGATGAGGAGAAAGATTGATGAGTGATGATACTACGATCCATCTTTTCTTTTTCCCAAGTAACAGAAAAGGATTTTAAAAGATGCATCTTAATAAATGCGTAGTTCCATTTCTTCCCATGATTCTCCCTTTAAGTCTTCAGAAAGAGAAAATGCAAAAGAATGAAGGTATTTATGGGCATTGGCTGTTTCCTTCCCAAAAATCTAGATGATAAGGGAAATAAAAGTTAACGCTTCCTGAACACTTACCACGTGTCAGCACAAAGGTAACCTTATGAAACCCACACAGCCCTATAAAATAGGTCCTCTTATCCCCCCATTTACCAGTAAGACCACAGGCTTAGAGAGGCTTAAGGAATCTGCTCCAGCACATCCAGGTAGGTAGTAGCAGAACAGAAACAAAAGCCCCAGCTAATCCTCTTTGCAAACACTCCATCTCTAGATTACTATTTACAAATTCCAGAACTCTAGCAAGTTCCTGGAGAAACTAGTTTTGTTAGAACAAGTACATATGAGGCGTGGGGGAGGGGGGTGTCTTTGTGCTATGGAGGTTTTCTAAAAGGCTCACTTTAGATTCAAAACTACAAATCATTTGAATGTTTCTGGAGATTTAAATAAACTCTATAAATGTATTTGAACCTTCCCTAAGCAATTAGTTCTTTGGAGATTTTAAAAGTGATATAAATCTATTGGTGTTGACCACAACACTCATTATTAATTACAATCCTTTTCTAAACCAGAATTTTTTTAAATAATAATTTTAAAAAGTTTCTATTATTAAGACAATGAATTGCCCATCACAAAGTATTGCAGGTCTAATGGTGGCCGCTAGAAGCTCACTAGAAGCTTTGCAAAGGAATTTTCCTAAAGCAAAATATGTCTCTATGCCTACAGACAAGTCATTTTTATGTATCTGTATTATAACAGATGGCTTTAAAGTCAACATGCTTTGAATGCAAATTGAGCTATAGTCTATGAAGAAGGAAACTGACGCTGCAGTCAACGTGCACGCCATGTTTCCATTCATAAACTAGCTGCGCCCACATAGTGCTACATAGTCTGACTGGATGTACTCTCTCTCATGAGATAAACCAGCAGGCTCTTAATTTATATCATATGGTGAGATGTTCTCTACTAGTTATCTTATTTCCTACGCCCTTAAACCATATGCTTATTAAGGATACTTGTGACATAGTTGGCTGATAAAAGTAATCACTACAAGACTCCTTAAGGACACCCATGATGCCACATTATGATTCAAAGAATAACTTTCAGTAGAACCATTCTGCAGACCCACATGCATCATCATTCAAGGATGCCAGGAGACCAATCACACTGGGCATGAGGTTTGGAATTTATTGTATTTTTTAAATCCAAGAGTCAAGAAAATGATAACCTTTCGAAAGATAAGCCTCTGTATTGGGGAAACGGAGAGGCAGGGTGGAGAGGCTTTAAGGAAATATTCCACAATATCACATTCTCTAGATTTTAGCTATCTGATGATTCTGGGAATTCAAGAGTCTGATAATCATCATTAATGAAGGGAGAGCTGCGAAACTAAGGGAAACTGCAGCCAACATATTGAGATGTCTTGTGACTCATGACAGCAGAGTATCTAAAGGGCACTTTAATAATCCACTCCATAAAACTAAGACCACGGTCTCCCGAAATACATCTTGAATGAGGTTTACCTAATTAATAATCAAGAAGTTCTAAAAACATACATTAAAAATAATAACTAGGCTCTCCACCAATTTTAAAGAAATAGGAAAGAGAGGAAAGTGCTTGTGAACAACCAAGATAATCGAATTTGAAGCAACTAAGTGCACTGAGACTTCTAACTAAGCTACACGTGGGGCCGCTCAGGCTGGGTCCCCTCAGACGTGGTGGAAAGGCTGGAGGCCCAGACACAGCGCCCAGCTCTTGAGCCCGTCAGGCCAGGGTGTCCACAGACTTAGTGCCAGAGGACTGCTGGGGCATTTCCAGTTCCATCGGAACAGTGGGGAATCAAAAGATCCAAAAATGGTAACATAGTTAGCAGTCCTCTGGATGTCAGGTAGCATCATAAATCTAAAATAAATACAATTAAATAAGGATACTCAATTTGAAGTCCACAACTTATCCTCTTGCTCTGCACCACACCCTAACCCGTCAGATCGCCACGCATCCAGCCACTAAACTGGTTCAAAGTGGTTCAAAGCCATTTTGTTTGTGAAGTTATCGAACAAAGGATACATTCTTTTCTTTGCCAGAAAATATTATCCAAACAGGTCTAAGAAGCAGCTGGAGAATGCAAATATTGTAATTGAAAAAAAAGAAAGCAAGCAAGCCTGGATACAGGAAGGAAATGTGGTAACAGTAGTCAGGGCAAAAAAATGAGGAATTTGCACACCTTTGTTGTAATACAGTTTGGCCACTGAGACACCTGCTAGACAAAAAATTACAGTTCTGTGTGCATGCTATGGACCGGTCTACGCACATTCTTTGTGGATTTGTACAGATATACGCACACACGCAATCTTCCGAATTTGCAGAGAAGATATAGCATGGCTGTTTTAAGTTGGGTTTTTCCTGTTCTTTTAGAGAAAGGAAACAGGGCTAGACTATCTGAACAGCTATCAAAGAAGGAACTGCAGTGCTCAGAGTGCTTAGAAACAATATGATACAGGGCTTTCTGAAGTGTATTCTGTAGAACATTGGCTCCAAGGAATATCCAGAGAAAAGGGGGTTTTGTCGTCAAACATTTCAAAGGCACTGAGAAGTCTTGAGAAAAGAAATTTGATTCATTTTGTTTATCTTGGTACTTCCTAAACGGATTAGGACGTGGATGAGTTTTTTCTCTAGAAATATCTAAGTATACTCCAAGAACTAGCGTCTTTTGGTCACACTGAGAGATACGGAGCTGGTTTTAAAAGTGGGGCGGTGTGGCACATAATTAATAAACAGATATTTCAAGGCAGGCAGACAACCTGCAAGTCTCAAGAAGAATTCCACTGAAGTTAAACTCATTCTGAAATACAGTTTGCCCTCCTGTGCTTTGGTATTGCTGACAACCTCGAAATGGCTGAACGACGAGGCTATTCAGCAAAATTAAATCATATTCTCGTCACTTAAATTCCACAGTTGTGTCAGGTGGAGTACTGGCCCCCACGTAAGACTCTGAACCACATATGCAGACTTAAGGTTTTCATTGCACAATCCATGGATGCCGTTGGAAAATCCAGCAAGAGCTGGGGACCCACTATTCTGGTCCTCTCTTCAGAGGCTATCTGAGGGTATTACCAAAACCAACCAGATTCTGAGTTCAGGGGTCCATTCTGCATCATTCCTAGAATCTAAGAGTCGTGCTGGAACCAGCCTTCAGAGTCTTAAAAATCTGGTCAGAATTTTCAGGAAGATCTAATTACTCCCCGACTCCCCACCTGCCACGGCATCTCAGACGGGAAGACTGCCCTGTGGAGGACGGCACGAGCTGCCCCCCAGGTATGATTTTCTCAGGCTTTCCACGTGCAGAGTGATTCCAAAAGTGAGGGCCCTGAGCTCGGTGTCTCTCTCAAAACCCCGAGTAGCACTTCTCAGCTTTCACAGAACATACTTTTCCCGGGGTTGTGGGGCTCCCTCTGTCAGCATGTGAAGGCACACCACTCGGCTTGGCAGAGGTCAGCATAAAACGAAGCAAAAGACAGGAGCAGGCGATGCTACTCTGCCAGCCAGGCGGTTACATGCTGGAAGTTCCCAGCAGTTCTGAAGAGTTTCCCAATATAATTCCAAGGGCTTCACCTGACAACCTGGCTTCAGATAGGCAGTTTGTGAAAGACCAGGCTCATGTTAAATGTGGTGGATTTAACTTCTAACCTTTATACACCTGGTCTCCCTAGACTAGAAATTCAAAACAAAAGGAAAAGCCAGATCTCAAGTTCCAAGGCTACATTTTGAATGACTTACCTCAACTTCCACCCTTGTGAAGGGCTGGCAGAAAGTAAGCATACAAAGCTGAATGCTGAAGAGAAAAAAAGAGAAGGCCATCTTTATACGGTAACGCAGTACCATCTAATGTTACTCAACAATCCTTTCTTTACGCACAAGCACCCCGGCGTCACACGTCATTTGCATTTTGCATTTATAGGTGCTACACTGCAGCTATGACACTTCTTGGGCTCAGACAACCATTCCTGATAGTTGAAAGTTAAACCACCCAACGCAATACCAAGTATGTATTTGTGAGTCAGAGCTGCAGACTAAACCCCACATTTGAATCTCCTTGACAATTCACACTCACAGGCCTAAGTCCCCAGAGAAACTACCCAAGGCCCCATTTTAAGGTACGTAAATGTGTTTACAGGAAACTCCTGAGTAGATTACATGACTCAACTCTTTTCTGATATCAAAAAAAAAAAAAAAAATCAGTGGGTCTTCCCTTAAAAGCAGAAACTTTATCATAATTGTCCCACTTACTAATAAATGTTTTAGTTACGGGGAAATTTCCTGAAGAGTTTTAAACTTCATTGTAAAGCCAGACAAAGGCTTTCTTTCAAGTGGTTGTAACCAATCCCCTCAAAGATAATTTTGGGAACAGCTGTTCCTACTTGCAGATTTTTGGTATATATTTAGACTCCCTGATAAGATTTCTGTAGGATTTTTATTTAGCCTCATTTAGACAGATGACCCAGAAATCTCAAACGGGAATAGATGACATATTTAAGAAAACAATCAACCAACCTTTTTTTGCTATTAAGAAATTAAAATATGATTTATCTGTAAAAATTACTTGAAGAGATTTACCTAAGACAAGCAATTTAGGAATTGAAACAAGAGATTTAAGGAAAGAATTTAGGAAATAGATTTACCAATTCCATAATTAATTATGAATTGCTCATATAAGTACTGGTTCTCAAACTTTCCATCTGAAAGGGAAAAAATCTTTCACTACCAACCCCAAGCAAACAAGTCAATCCATATTATTTACCATAAAGCAAATCAATCTTTATTTATTTAAACTGAGCTTTGGAATTCAGGCATTTGAATAGATAATTCTGTTCTGTAAATTCTGAATGCTGTAAAAAAAAAAAAAAATGAAACCACACATAAGATCTCATTCAACCTGCATTGTCCACATGACACACAAAACAAACACTTTTTCGACTGACACAAAACAGCTTTTCCACAGCCGCCCCTCTCGAAGTTTACTTCCTAAGTTTATCCTCCTCTCCGAGGAAACCTCCTTTGGTGTAGAGTCTCTTCCTTAGAATCGGAGTGGAGAGCAGCAGTGAGAGCAAGGGCAAGCGAGAAAACTGAGTTAGAAGGAACAGACACAGTGCTGAACACGTCACGAAGCAGATCAGACGGTGAAGGTGGAAATGAGGGTTACCACAGGAAACGCAATGTGGCATCTGGACAGAACAAAGTTGGGCCCTTTGAAGATTTTGTGTTTCTTTATACATCCTAAGAAACCTTTAACTATGAAATTTTTTTTCCTCTTTTCTGAATTCTCTCTCCTATTTTCTTTTTCCCTTTATCACACACTTCCCAGGTTAGAAGGCCAGATTAACCAAACCACGCTATTTTCTTTCCCTGATCCCCCTTCCAGAAAAGACTTCTCCTATTTGACGTTCACACCTACCTAGACTACTGCAAAGCCAAAAAGAAAGTCATACTGACTGCACAGTGAACCCAAAGCCACCATCTCCATAAGGAACTTAACTTGTAAAGACGCCATGAACGACACACCTCAGGAAATAGAAATACACTATCCACCCAATTTTTAGGCACTTCTTTTTCTAAAATGCTCTCATACTACTTTTTTTCTCCTAATTTTCCCTTGTATAAAAGCTGAAAACCAGGAATTCAAAATCAGCAGTGACATACAACATGTATTCTTGCCAAATGAATAAACTGATTTCCTGAAGAGCTAAAGATAACATAGCATCCACATCATCTTTGTACGTTCTTTACTTTTGGTGTCATTTACTTAATTTGAATTACCAAGGACTAAAGCATAACAGGAATATAAATGTCTCATATGTTAATAAACATTAACACATGCAATGGGCCCATCAATCACCTGTCCTGATTTAAATTGTTATTTCAAAGCAATTCACACACACACAAAATGGAGAAAATAAATACGCAGTATAAAAAAATCCGACTTTCAGAAGCTGTTTGGATTGTCTAACAAGGATAGAGGGAAGCCCATAATGTACTTGAAGGCAAATAATGATTTCCTTTTAAATATTTCCAAGTGGTTGTCACCTACCCACTGACAATGTTACCCGAACTCTGGATATCACAGCATCAAAAGGCACCAGTGAGTGAGCCCCAGGGCAGCCTCAAACCCCGGTGCTTCACAGGGCTCTCACCAAAAGGCAAACAGGCTCAGACTTTTCCCGTGGAAACTAAACAAAAGACCTTCTTGAGAGAAAGCAAGATTCTACCTGTTCTGTTTTTTCAAAGCCCTATTTCACCTCAGCTGGCTTAATGGTGAAACCGTATTCCTCTCCTCTCTTAAATGTTTGTAGAAACTGCTGATTTTTCGGCCTTTAAAATCCAAGAACGGAACTGAAAGCTCAGTGAGCTATTTTCTCACCTCAAGTCAGACAAATCACAACTATTTCAGCCCATATGACTCAACTGCCCTGGCCTGCTTAAAGCAGGAGTAAAACAACGGTGGAGACACTGCGTGATGCCGAATCTGCGATGCAAGTGAAACTGCAAAATTAAAGCTGAGCAGGATGCAAACTGGGTCACTGGAACGCTTCTTAAGAATTGGGAGATAAACATTTGAGACCCATTAGAACATGACAGACAGCCCGAATTCTGTACATCAGAGACTCTGGTGGTTAACAGGCAGGACAGTTACCCTCTCTCTAGAGACTTCTCAGTCGCAAGATTTAAGGATCTGATTAGAAATCTCTAGTTTTACAAACACAAGGTTTAAAAGTAAATAAATAAATTATCTTTACTTTTCTCCACTAGAATAAAATCTATATATAATGATAACAGATATAAGCAACTTACAATGTATATCCTTGCCACGTCCAAGTCACAGTATCCTACAATAACAAAAGTATTTAAACTGTTAGTCCAGAGAAAAATTACCCCATAATACAAAAACCTTATTTTAATATTGGGATTCATGCACTTTTTCTGAATTAAAAGCAATATGTTGAAAAGTAAAACAAGCATATTACTATTGTTAGACAACAGTGAACTGACCTATGAATGCTCAGATTACGTATCTGCATAGCAAAGATCCACCTTCCTTAGGTAGCCACCCATCTTTTTACAGAACTAAGTTGCTCTGAATTTGTTTTTTTAAATTATTGTGCATGCTTAGCTCTTTTTCTCCTAATATGAACATATCTGGATAACTAATTTGCCTACAAAAACCAGAAGACATCAGTTCTCCAAAAAAAGAGTTATTTACAAAAAAAGATTTAGGAAAAAAGATTAAAGTAGCGCACAGTGGAAGAATGTGAAAAAATGACAAATGCAAACCCATAAGCAGAAACACAACAAATAAAAGTTTGATAGATTTTTTTTAGCCATAGTTGTCTAAGGTTAAGAAACTAGCCATTGAACAGAAAGTTGAATTGATCAAGAAGTCTTAATCTTCAATACACAGATAATTAATATTTACATCTTGCCTTTTTATGCAAATTCTCTAGTAAAGAAGTTTCCTTTTGGAACCAAAACATCCTCCAAAAAAGCTTTCTTTGGGAAAATGGTGGCACAATTAATATCCAGAAGACAACAATATGCCAGCTGGAGCAGAAGAGGCTCTGAGCCAACTGTGGTTCTTCTATAGGATGTTAGGTTCTTTTCAGAAAGTCTCTTATTTAAGCTGCTTGCCAAGAGTCACACAGCTAGCAAGCACTGAGCTAGTAATTAAACACCAAGCCTATCCCAAATTTATGCTACTAATTCAATCCTTCTCCACCAGTAATGACCATGGATTGAATCTGGAAACGTTTCCTTCTAGGCTTAACGAAAATCACAAATTTATGCAACTTTCCTAATATCCAGTCTAATGAGATCCTGAGTCTGAGACTGTATCATCCCATCATAGTGACAATAGAGCAGCAGCTGAGGAAATGTCCTCCTGTAGCTTAGTAAGAGCAAAAACAATAGGTAACATTGATATCAACAAATATGTGCCTATCTTGAAAACTTTCGAAAACTAAATGTGGCAAAGAAAATGAGTCTATCCATCTGCTTCCACCATTTATCTATTCATACCTTTATTCAAATACAAAAAGATGTCCTAGAGAATTTGCGCTGTTTGGGATGGTGCAATTCTTCCCATAGTAAAGTGCTATGCTTACCAGCTTGTTTGGGTATCTGAGGAGGATTGGCTGAACGGGAACTCCTGGAATGAAGGCCCCTGTAGCCACACAGAAATTTTATGACATGTTCTTTATATGAATACAAGTTTTACAATAAAGAAAACATTAATAACAAATGGCACACATATACTGAATGTTTTAAGAGTACACATAAACAATCTGCTATATGTTGGTAAATCCCTAGTGTCTACCAAAATGAGATTTTTAAAATTCAGAATTATGTAAGCAAAATAGTAAATGTATCTAAGTCACTTAAAATATTTATTAGTTTACATCTCCACTTGTTTTCATTTTCCAAATTCCTATTATTCAACAGGATTTTTTTTAAAAAAGTAATGATAAAATCAAGACAAAGGGAAAATAAGGAGAAGAAAATCTAGGTGAAACCAAGTGCTTAAAGCAAGAGCTAGCACACTTGCTGGAAGTCAGTTCTAACTTTGGCTGAGCATTCCAGCAGCCAACACAAAAATGTCTTAAAGTGTCACCAATTACCATGAAATTACACATTACTATGAAATTCATGACTTCATAATATTAAAAAAAGGAGTGAACTCTAGAAGGCATTTGAAGGCATTATAATGAAAACTGAAATCGGTTTCCTACTTGATGACACAGGACCCCAGCTGTCTGTGAGGGGATCCTTGGAAGAAAAGAAAAATCTGCCAGTGGTTCCTGCTCAAACAACAGACACAGACAGACAGACAGACAGACAGGCACACACACACACAGAAACACACACACACCCCCCAGGACACTCCAAGGAAGAAGGGGTTATGATACCAAAAGAGAAAGTAAAAGAGTAGATTCACAACATTTAAAACTTTTAATCAGAAAAGAAGAAAAGCTCAGAGCAAACTAACAAGTCATTGTGTGTATTGCTGTCAAATCATTTGAGAAACCTTCCACACTACTTTGTCATGATACATAATTTAATTTCTCTCACCTGGTTTAAAAGTAATCAAACAGGAACGATTAGTACAAGTACCTTCTGGGAAAACTAGCATCTTGGGAGAAAAGGAAAAGATTTAACATTTCAGTCTAATTAATAGATTACCTCTTTACTTGCTTTCTTATGATTTCACAAATAGCTGCCAGTCTTTACAAAACAAAAATGACATAAAAGGCTAACACTTGACTAATGAAAGCTAGAATTAGACTATTCGGTTTTCCTCTAAAAGAAGTGGAGTCTGGTCATTAAGATAATTAGAAAATGGATTAAAACTTTGAATAGGGAATACACTTAGTAAATGTTTCTTAATGATGATGCTATGATCTGAATAACTTTAAAAGAGGACACAGACCCTAAGTGATGGTCAAAGCGTACATTAAATCCTGTCTTCTACTCCTGGACATCCTTAACCAAATCGTTCCCTACTTCTGTGTTTTAGTTTTCCTACTAACTGCTATTCACTCCTACAACATATAGTTTAGGGAAGTATGGAGGACAAAGGGGGAAATGCTTACAATAGGCCTTATGCTTATTTGAATTAGTTGACATATGGAATACAATTTAATTTTTTTTGAGGAAGCGTTTTTAGCTTTTAACATACTCCTTCATGTTTTTCCTATGAAGGACTGCAGGAGAGTTAGCTTCCCCAGTAAGTGAATAAAACAGCAGCTTGATTTTCTGCAGCTTTTAGGCTTTAGCAATGAGGAAATTGCTAAGTATATAAAATAAAGTAAGAAAACTCCTACACTCACTGTAGTTAGTGTGTGTATTTACTTAGTGTATTTCATAACAGAGAGGGAAAGCATTATTAGGCTAAATTGCCATAAAAAGAAGTTATCTGTAAAATAAAAGTTATGAATAGGTGCAATTCCATTCCCGAATTTAAAAAAATGGGTTGATTTCACAATCAGATACAGTATCAAATACAAATCATTCAGTGGAAATTCCATAGTTACATTATTCACAAGGAATGGATAGGGAGTAAATCCTAAAATCTCAGAGCTAGAAGGGGCATTAAAAGTCATCGAGTATTTCTAATGCTTGAATTCTTTCTACAATATCCCCCCCAAGTGGCTGCTTAGCCAATGCCTGAAAATTCCAGAAAAGGATTCCACATCAGACCATTCTACCTCTGGACAGAAAGTTCCTCAGGATGAGTAAAATGAGGTGAAATCTATCTATTTGTGAACTTTCCCCTCCCAGTCCTAGATATATTACTTGGATCCAAAGAGAGAAATCAAACCCTTATTCCAAATGTCCTTTCTTCCCAGTTACTTTTTAAATCATTCCTCATATGCTTTGGTTTCCAAAACCCCTTGGTCATACTGCTCTTGGTGCTTTGACATCACACATCATCATGGGTGACCAAGTCACTGCAAAACCATTAGTTCTGCTAGACATCACCTGGGCACAGGTAGAGGGACACATCAGAATCACCCATGAGGCTTTCTCCATCCAATGAAAGTTGCCCCTTCCTCATCTTCAAAAGGCATTTCAGGGGAAAGGGTGGTGAGATGGTAAAGCTGGATGAGTTCTACACATGATTCTGATACACCTCCCGAACTAAAAAGCATATCTGAACATACTTCAGATAAGATATAACGTTTTAATCACTTTTTCAATAAACCCACCCTACTGTCGAGTATATTGCACTTCAGTACCTCATCTTTAAAATGGCAAATGAAGGCACAGGTAGAGAATTACTTTTCATGATACAAAATAAAAGTTGGTTCCAAGGGTTTGAAGAATACAAAAGAATGATACATTTAAGTCCATGGAGTATCTCATGGGAAGGGGACTTCTTGACACTCACTCATTTTTTCTGCTTCTATTATGCAAAAGGCATCTAGCATAAGTGTTCCCACATATTGCTATCTGTGGATCCAAATGAGTACATTTACAAATGTAAAATAAATAAACTCTCAATATATTTAAATGAACATCTACTGCTTTTTACCTGGGGCCATTCCCCTCCTGAAGTGGCACGCCTTATTATTTCATTTATTGTGTTCTTTCGAGAATCTGGATCAACACGGGACACCAGCACTGGTTGAAGAGCTCGTAACAGTCCTTTAAAACAAATGAAAAGTCACACCCAAGTCATTTTTCTTTTTGGCTAAAGCTACCACAGTAATGATACTGGATAAATCATGAAACAAATTTTATGGCAAATTAAAATTTAGCAAATCAAAGAGGACAACTTAAAAAAAAAAAATTCCAATTCAAATTTTACTACAACATAGCTTTCGGTTTCAAAAGGAGAGGTGGATATTTACACCTAGAAAGATTTCATTGATTTAACAGAGGTTAGCAGCAAGAATACGAAAAGAAGCAAAGGCAATTTTCTCTCTCGGGGTCTTCTTCCTCAATTGACATTAAACCTGTGGAATATACTACCAGAATATCTTGTTTTATTTTAGCAATATCCTGAAAACTGATTATGTGAATTCACAGTACACATAAGCAGCGGGAATTAATATTGATTTCACTAAAATTTTTAGCACAACAGTCTAGTGAGTAGGTTACTTCCTAGGATGTGCAAAATCAACCTCAATTCACCAAAAATCTAGTGCTTAACTACTTTTCAGGAAAATGCCATATTACACAAAGCAAAGTGGTTACGCAGAAAAAAAAAGAGAGAGAGAGAGAGAGAGTGTGTCTTTCTCAGCTGAATGACAAAGCTGCAAGAACTCCTATTATTTCTGCAGAGCACCAAGGCAGCATGAGGCCTTTCACACCCACTCTCTCATCGCTGGATGTTTGCAGTAACCCCGGGACAACACAGAGCAGTTACCTGGAAACTAACACCTTAGGGACAGACCAAAGAATCTGGTGGGAAAAACATTTCCCCTGCTTCATTATTTTTTATGGCAGGAAGCACTTATTCTTCCACATCATAATTTTCAAAGAGTTACACACTGGTCCCTCATGGAGATTTGGGGGCAATAACGAAGAAAACAGAGTTAGGAGAAAAGACTTAGCTTGTTTATCAGCCTAATACCCTGAAGAGAAATTCATGAAATAGCATGTAACCTGCGTTTTCGAAAATTCTTTGGTTCAGTTCTCTCTCTAAAGAAAAACCAAGTATGTTTGGTGTTTGAAAACTGATCTGACTAGAAAGAGGTGACGGTTCACTGATGAAGGGAAGACTTAAGAAAAAAGATTATAAGGGTACAGATAGGGAAGTCTCTAATCTTTTTTGATTAAATTCATTCTTTCAATATGGTGCCTCATTAAAACAAAGGAAATATGTTTGAAATGTTTTATTTTAAAGTTTTTTAAAAGTCTACCAATGAAATACATGATTTTTTAAATTGAAAGCCTGAGCAGGAAAATGTTTTATCTATGTTATCTTACAAGTACTTACTGCCAACCAGAGGGGCCTGTGCATTCTCATTTCGAGACACCATAGACGGTAAGCCAGCTATGACACAGGCAATCCCATCAAAGAACGTTGAGTGAGGGGCAACCACAAAAATTGGGGCTTCCACAGCATTTGCGACCTTTCCTTTCACAGTAACTATAAATCCCATTGAAAAGAACAAGGCACGACCCAGGAACTTCAAAACCGGCTGGGTAATTTTCCTTTGGAAAGAAATATAAAAAAGACCTAATTAGCTTGGCTAACTGTAGCTAACAGCAGGGCATCACTCTAAAACACAATATCAAAACAAACATGTCAGAACACTTTATTTTAAAATGTAGCTAAAAACAGCTAACATTTACATGCAGCTCTTGCTGCCAGACACTATTCTGAATACCTTAGAGTGCTTCATGTCTTTAATCATCAGCCCAATTTTATGAAATAGGTATTATTTACGATTACCCCCATTTTATGGCTGAGAAAACTGAGGCACAGAGAAGTAAAGTAATTTTCCCAGGGACATCTGGCTAATACATATCTCCATTATTCTGTGACTATAAAGTGACAAGAATGAATGTCCCCCACTGAGAAACCCAAATGAGTAATGCCCTTCAGAGAAGTCACCTTGGGAATCTCCACTTACTTAACAAAGATGCACTATCTCCCAAAACACTTTCAGAACTCTCATGCTAAAACTCTCTCCGACTTACTTGAGGAAAAAGTTTTTTTAAAGTAAGGTTTGTTATCTATACCATTACAGCTCTTAGATATCATCAAGAATCTTAAGAAGTGAATTTGCTAACTCGCCTTCTTAGAACAGAGATGCACTGAATTCCAGAAACCTAACCGTTTACTCTTTAAAAAGAAATCTATCATTAAGGATTAACTCATTCATCAAACTGTGCCAGGAACTGCGCTGGACACACAGGACAAGTAAAAGCCAGTCTCTGTCCTTGATAAACTCAATCAAGGGAAACAAAAACATACTCGTAGAAATGCAAACACGGGATGCACATCTCAGTACATGAATAAGCATATAGCTTTTCATGAAAAATAAAATACGTACATCTCCCATAAGACACCTAATGAGAAGTTTACAAATAGGCTTCCTATCTAATTCTCTCGACATTCTTATCACAATATAGGGAGGAGCTATTAAGCAACTAACTACCGAGGAAGTTCCCCTGACATTTACTTCACAGTAAGGAGAAGTGAGACACAGAAAGCCAAAGCGCTTTTCCGGAGGGCACAGGGAAATAACCGCACCCGCCTTCTTGTCCTGTAGTTTAGAGTTGAGATCTCTATGTAAGAATAAAAAGCTCACCCCTTCACAGAATTTCCATACCGCCTACTTTTGATTTATAGTGATGTAGCTTCTAACAACTACATTCCAAAGTATCCCAAATTCAGGGCCATAAACACCTTTATTTAAATGTCTAAAAAGTGACCAAAAGTCTGGTGCTGCATAATAACTTCAACGTTACCTATTTGAGACGAGGTAGAGATCCTGGCTTAATTAACAAAAGCAGAACTTTCTTTTCTAACAGTTGTTACATCTGTTTTCTGGATTCTTAGACTGTTTCTTCCATCATCATAGGTTTTCATAGCCCATTAACAATAGACACCAAAGAAATAATTGAAAGGAATTGGTGGGTCATGAAAACAGCCCTTGAAGTTTTTTTTTTTTTTTTTTTTAATAACATGCAACCGTGAATGTTATTTTTTAAAAAAACAAAGGAACATGATTTTCAGGGATTGAGGTGGCATTAGTTCTCTGGGGGTCATCACCAGCATCAGATTCAGCTTCACTTCAAACCAGCCTTGTGTTTAATATTGACATTTGCTTACTAGAACATGAATCGAACAGCAAACTGCATATTTCTTGAAAAGTTTCTAGAACATTGTTTTTCAAAATTTTTGGAGTACATATTCTCATTTCAGGTTTGGATGAAAGGAATAAATGCTTATGTAGAAAAAAAAACATGTGCAAGTTCAGAGTTCAACAGTACCCTAAAACCCATCTATGGATTTCACAGATGGATTCCTATGAAATCCACGGAGTCCACAGTAGGAGCTCACACTTTCAGGACACACAGATGGTGGTAATTTGGTTCTGCCAAAGAGGAATGAACTTTTACCAGTAATTTTGTTAATTCACCATCAGTCTCTTTTCTAATACCATGCTAATTAGATAGAGCTTGAGAAGCAGTTCCATTTTGCCTCAATGCTAACATTTTAAAAAGCTGGGCTAGGGGCCAGCCCACTGGTGTAGCGGTTAATGTTCGTGAACTCTGTTTTGGCAGCCCAGGGTTCGTGGGTTCAGATCCTGGGTGTAGACCCACACACTGCTCATCGAGCCATGCTGTGGCGGTGTCCCACATACAAAATAGAGGAAGATTAGCACAGATCTTAGCTCAGGGACAATCTTCCTTACCAAAAAAGAAAAAAAAAGCTAGGCTATAATAATAATTAAACTTTTATTAATAATCACTATATAATTGATCCAATTAATTACACCACTGCAGAAAATATGTAGCTATTATAGGGGGACAAAATCAAATGTGAAAACTGAGGAAGGACAAAAGAAAGCCAGGTATGTTTCAGCTGTACTGGTTTCAGGTACACTAATTGAGTCTTTCAGAACCAGGGATCTACCACTTTTTGGCAATAACTCAGAAAACAAAATATTTTGATATTAGGAAATTATAATTTCAATCATACTGTGCTTGGGCAGTAATTTCTACATAAGATAAATTAAGAAGAGTTTCACCTGAGAAAAATAAATGATTCAAATTGAATGGGTAGCAGTTAGATAAAACTACTGATCACTGACTAAACTATGATAGACTCTTCTTTAACTCGATTTACCTAATATTTAGACATAACTATTTCTTACCTCCTCCAACCAATTACTGGGTGGGTCAGCTTTTCAGGACAGCATGCTGTTGAAATCGCAGCAAATGGCCATGCCAGTAATAAAATTAATGCAACCAATAAGGCACGAATTGGAAGCAGGATAATTCCAAGAAAGAAAATCTGAAAGTCAAAGTTGATAAAAATAGATGAAGCGACATTATTTTAATGCTGTGGCTATCAAACAGAAACATGCAAGAGGAAAGTTTTATGGTACTCATGCGCTCACTCCAGGATAACTGAGGATTACCCTGTACCAGACAAGGATCTGAGCACAATGAAAAGTAAGACTTTGTATCTGGCCTCATAAAGTCTACTATGTAGCAAAAGAAACTGAAGAAAACCAAGTACTACAAGACAACTTGACCAATGAAAGTGAATAGAGGATGCTGGGGGATAAAGAAAAGTATGTCTGACGCAGCAGTCAGGCATAAGCTTCCGGGAAGAGTTGAAGCTGAACAGTCTTGAAAGACAAGCAGAAGCTGGCAAAGTAAGAGGGGCAAATAGCTTTTGGAGAGCTATAAATTGAAGGAGGGTGTTAATAACGGCATTAGAGTGTGAAGAAGTAAATGCATCATTTTATTTACCTGCCTGTCCTTTATGGGGGAGGAAAAAATAAAAATAATAAAAAAGTAAGAATAAGAATGAAAACTAAGTAAATAAGAATAGCAAATAATATGTGAATGCTTACTATGTACAAGGCAATCTAAGCACTTGGTACATAGTAACTTATTTGATTCTTACAGCCTTAAGTTTTATTACATACAACAAAGTGCATGGCACAGAGTTAAGTTAAACTGCATAAGATCACACAGTTACTAAGTGGCTTTTAAGTGAAATTAGCTGTCCTTATGTACATCAAATTATCTTTTTTTCTCTATTGGCCAATTACACTACTCAAACAGTGCTGTCTTTCTTCTGTCTTTACTGGCCCTTAATATGAATCTGAGCACATCAAATAATTTAGGAGAAACACCAGAAACATTCTACTTATCTGTCAAATTATTGACAGATATAATTTAATCTGTTAAATTATTTGTGTGCAGGTGTGTGTGTTTGAAGTAAAAATTACATACAAGGAAATGTATAAATTTTAAATGTATAATTCAACAAGTTTTCATGAATGTATATTCTTGTAACCACCACTCCAATCAAGATACAGAAAACTTCTACCACCCAGAAAGCTGCCTTGTGCCTCTTCCAGTCAGTCCTTACCCTCTTGGGCAACCAAGGCTGAATTTCTATCACCATAGGTTAGTTTTGTCTGTTCTTGAACATCATTTAAATGGAATCATACCTTACGCATTCTTCTGTATCTATCTTCTTCCACTTAACATAATGTTTCTGAAATTCAACTATGTTGTTTTATAGATCAGTAATTCATTCTTTTTGATTGCAGAGTATTATTCTGCTGGGGGACTATATGACAATTTGCTTATCTATTATCCTGTTGCTGAACATAGGCCCCAGTTGTGGGCTATTACAAAAAAGCCACTACGGACATCCTTGTAGAAGCCTTTTCGTGGATATTTGTTTTCATTTCTCTTAGGTAAATACCTAGAAGTGGAATTGCTGGGTCCTAGATGTAGTTTATAAGAAACTGCCAAAGAGTTTTCCAAAGTATCATTTTAAAGTGTATGTCTGAGAATTTCAGTCATTGTACATCCATGACAAAGTTTGGTCTTGGCAGTATTTTTAAAAAATCAACTTCATTAAGGCATAATTTACATAAAATAAGATGCACCTATTTTAAGTGTACATAAATTATGAGTTTTTCAAACACCACCACTCTGCAAACACCACCACAATCAAGATATAGAACATTTCCATCACCCAAAAAGGTTCCCTCGTGCCTCTCTGCAGTCAACACACCCTCCCTGGCCCTTGGCAACTACTGATGGGCTTTCTCTCACCATAGATTTGCCTGCTCTAGATTGTCATATAAATGAAATCACACAGTATATGTTCTTTTATGTCTGGCTTCTTTCACTCAATATGTTTGAGATTGAACCATGTTGTTGGATGTATCAGTAGTAAAGTCTTTTTAACTGCAGAGTATTATTCCACTGTATGACTGTGTCACAATTCATTTAACCATTCACCCGTTCATGGACATTAGTCCTATTATAAGCTCTTAGCCATTATGAACATAGCTCCTGTGAACATTAATGTTCAAGTCTCTGTGTGGACACACATTTTCATTTCCTTGGAAGTGAATATGTTAGGTTAGGGTATGCTTAACTTTGTAAGAAACTTCAAACTGCTTCTAACTAATTCCATTAAATGTCTATGAATTGGGAGCATCTTTGCTGGATTTTTCGTTTCTAACATTTTCCAAAGTGGTTGTACCATTTTATGTCTTCACCAACAAAGTGTGAAAGTTCCCACTGCTCCACACACTCACCAACAGTCGACGTTGTCAGTCTCTGTAGCCATGCAACTGGTTGTAAAATGCTATCTCGTTGTAGCTTTAATTGACATTTCCTTGATGAACAATTATCTTGGGCACATCTTCCGGGTGCTTATTGGTCATTCTTTTAACTCCTTACGTTAAGTATCTGTTCAAGTCTTTGATCCCTTTTTATTGGGTTGTTAGTCTGTTTCTTATCAATTTGTAGGATTTCTTTATATGTTCTATATAGAAGCCCTTTGTCAGTATATGTATTGAAAACACTTTCTTCCATTCCATGGCTTGCCTTTTCATTTTCTTAATGGTATCTTTGGATGAGAAGAATTTAATTCTGATGAAGACTAATCTGTCAATTTTTATTTTATGTTTAGTTTTCTGTGTCCTTTCTAAGAAATCTTTACCTTCCTCAAGGTCATGAAGGTATTTAATATTTCCTTCTTGTAGAAGCTGTATGGTTTCAGTTTTTAATGTTTCTATCTATAATCCCTCTTAAATTACTTTGTTGTGTGTGGTATGCAGTAGGGATCAAGGTTCATTTTTATCCATAGATTTATCGAGTTGTTTCAGCACCATTTGTTGAAAAGACTTGACATTCCCCAGTGAATTTTCTTGGCAACTTTGTCAAAAGTCAGTCAAACATTTATGTGTGGGCTCCCCATTCTGTTCCACTGATCTAGTCATCTATCCTTCTGTCGATACCCTAGTCTCTTAACTGCTGTAGCTTGTATTAAGTCTTGAAATCAAGTACTATGTGTCCTGCAACTTTTTTTCTTCAAACTTTTTTGGACTAATCTAGATCCTTTGCATTTCCACATAAATTTCTGAACTACTTTTCCAGTTTCCACACACAAAGCAAACCTGTAGGAATTTTTATGGGAATTTCAATGAATCTACAGATCAATTTGGGAGGAATTATCTTAACATTATTGATTCTTTCAACTTATAAACATGTTGTATCTCTCCATTAATGTAAATCTCCATTAATTTCTCACAACAGCATTTGGTTGTTCTCAGTGTAGTGGTCTTACATGTTTTTGGTTAAATATATTCCTAAGTGTTTAATGTTATTTTATTGCTATTGTAAAGGAGATTACTTAATTTCACTTTGCAATTGCTTGCTGCCAGTATATAGACATAAAATTGATTTTAAATCTTAACCTTGTGTCCCACTACCTAGCCAAGTTCACTTATTAGATCTAGTAAGTAGCTGTTTTGCAGATTCCTTAGATTGCATTATGTTCTACATATACAAGCATGTCATCTGTGAATAAAGACAGTTATACTTTTTCCTCTCTAACCTGTATGTCTTTTATTTCTTTTTCTTAACTCATTGCACCGGCTAGGACCCCTGGTACAAAGTAGAATACAAGCTGTGAACAAGATATTTCTCTTGTTCCCAACCTTTGGGGGAACAGTTTCTATATTTCAGTATCATGATGTTAGCTGTAGGTGTTTCATAGATGCCCTTTATTACACTGAGAGAGCTTCCTTTCATTCCTATTTTACTGAGATTTTTTTTTTTAAACATTAACGGATGTTGAATTTTGTCAAATGAGTTAACAAAATTTCTACATCTACTAAAATGATTGTATGCTTCTTATTGTATGTTCTGCTAATATGAATTATACTGAAATAGAACTTTTTGTATGTTAAACCAACCTTGTATTCCTGGGATTAACCAAATTTGGACAGGATATATTATCCTTTCCACATATGGCTGTATTGGACCTGTTGATATTTTGCTAAGGGTTCTTATATCTGTGATTGTGAAGGAAATTGGTCTACAATTTCCTTTTATTATATTATCTTTTTCAGGTTTTAGTATCAGGTAATGCTAGCCACATATATCTTTGTATGTTGTGTCTTCATTTTCATTTATCTCAAAGTATTTACTAATTTTTCTTATGATTTCTGCTTCGAACCCCTGGTTATTTAGGAGTGTGTGATTTAATTTCCACATATTTGTGAAGTTTCTTCTGTTACTGACTGCTAATTTCAACCCATTGTGGTTGAAGAGCATACTGTGTATTACTGCAATCTGTCTACATTTATTGAGACTTGCTCTATGGCCTAATATAATTGCCTATCTTGGAGAATGTTATGTGAGTACTTGAGAAGAATGTGTTTTCTGCTGTTTTTGGGTGAACTGTTTCATTTACATCTGCTGCGTATGGTAGGTTATAACATTTTTCAAGCTTCTATTTCCTTGTTGATATTCTGCTTCACTGTTCTACCACTACTGAAAGTGGGGAATTGATGTCTCTAACTACTATTGTTGAATTGTCTATTTCTTCCTTCCGTCTGTCAGTTTTGCTTTGTGTATTTGGGGCTTTGGTGTTAGGTACACATATGGTTATAATTGCTATATCTTCTTGATGAATCAACCCTTTTATCATTATAAAATGTCCTCCTTTATCTCTAGCAACAATTTCAGTCTTTTTTTAAATCTTTTTTTGTCTTGCTTTTTCTCTTCAAATCCCCCTAGTACACAGTTGTATATTTTTTAGTTGTGGGTCCTTCTGGTTGTGGCATGTGGGACGCTGCCTCAACATGGCCTGCTGAGTGGTGCCATGTCTGCACCCAGGATCTGAACCGGTGAAACCCTGGGCTGCCAAAGCAGAGCGTGCGAACTTAACCACTTGGCCACAGGGCTGGCCCCCAATTTCAGTCTTAAAGTCTATTTCATTTAATATTAATATAGCCCCTCCAGTTCTCTCTTGGTTACTGTTTGTATGGCATATCCTTATCCTTCCTTTTACTTTCAACCTAGTTGGGTATTTGAATCTGAGGTCTTTTTTAGACAGCATATAATTGGATTACGTATTTTTATCCATTCTGCCAATCTCTGCCTTTTAATTAGTTTAATCCATTTATACTTAATGTGATTGCTGATAAGGTAAGATTTATATGTGTTTTTTTGCTATTTCCTTTCTGTATAGCTTGTCTTTTTCATTTCTCTATTTCTTCATTGCCACATTCTTTTATGTTAAATATATATTACCTAGTATACCATTTTAATTTCCTTATCATTTCTTTTACTATATTTTAAAATTTATTTTCTTAGCGGTTGCCCTAAGTGTTCCCATCTTCACTTATAATAATCCAGTTTGGATTAATATCAATTTAATTGTAATAGTACAGAAAAATTGTGCTCCTATAGCTCCATTCCCTCCCTACTCCTGTTTGCCATTATTGTCATATAAATTACATCTTTATATATTATATGTCCATCAACAGAGACTTATAATTATTGCTTTATGTACTCGTCTTTTTATTCTAAAGATTGGCACCTGAGCTAACCTCTGTTGCCAATCTCTTTTTTTCTTCTTCTTCTTCTCCCCAAAGCCCCCCAGTACATAGTTGTATATTCTAGTTGTAGGTCCTTCTGATTGCACTGTGTGGGACACCGCCTCAGCATGGCTTGATGAGCCACGCCATGTCCATGCCCAGGATCTGAACTGGCGAAACCCTGGGCCACTGAAGTGGAGCATGTGAATTTAACCACTTGGCCACAGAGGTGGTTCCTGTAGCTGTCTTTAAGATCAGTTAGAAGACAAAAGGATTTACAAATAAAAATTTATATGTATACTCTCTTTCATATTTATACATGCAGTTACCTTTACCAGTATTCTACTTCTTCATGTAATTTGAGTTACTCACTAGTGTCCTTTCATTTCAGCCTGAAGGACTCCCCTTAGTATCACTTTCAGGTCATGTGTGCCAGTGACAAATTCTCTGCTTTTGTTAATTTCTCCTTCATCTTTGAAGGATAGTTTTTCTGGCTATACAACTCTTGGTTGGCAATCTCTACTTTTAGCACTTTGAATATGTCATCCTTCTGCCTTGTGGCCTCTCTGGTTCCTGATGAACAATCAGACATTAATCTTATTGAGGATTCCTTGTATGATGAATTGTTTCTCTTCCTGCTTTCAAGATTCTTTCTCTTTGGTTTTCAATAATGATTATGACATGTCTAGGTGTAGATATCTTTGAATTTATTCTACTTGGATTCGTTGAGCTTCTTGGATATGCAGATTAACGTTTTTCATCAAATTGGCAAGTTTTCAGCCAAAAGTTTGAAGTTTTCTTCAAATATTCTTTCTGTCTCTTTCTCTCCCTTCTCCTTCCAAGATTCCCATTATGCTTATGTTGGTACACTTAACAGTGTTCTACAGGCCTCTGAGGCTCTGTTTATTTCTCTTCATCCTTTTTTCTTTCTGTTCCTCAGACTAAATAATCTCAATTGACCTATCTTTAAGTTTACTGATTCTTTCTTCTGTTTGCTCGAGTCTGCTATTGAGCCCCTATGGTGAATTTTTCAATTCAGCTATTCTACTTTTCAACTCCACACTTTCTCTTTGGTTCTTTTTTTATAATTTCTATCTCTATTGATATTCTCCATTTGGTGGCACACTGTCTCATATTTTCCTTTGGTTCATTAGACATAGTCTCCTTCAGTTATTTAAACATATTTAAAGTCTTTGGCTAGCAGGTACAACATCCAGGCATCCTCAGTAATAGTTTGTATTGACTCCTTTTTTCCCTATATATGGGATATTTTTATTGCTCTTTGCATATCCTGCAATTTTTTGTTGAAAATTGAACATTTTAAAGAATATAACACAGAAACTGAAAATCAGGCTGTTTGTTGTTGCTATTTGTTTGTTTAGTGACTTTTATGAACTAATTCCGTAAAGTCTGTATTGTTTGTCCTGTGTGGCTACTGAAATCTCTGATCAGATAGCTTAGTAGTTAGGTAATGATTAGATAGAGATTTCCTTAAGTTCACGGAGCCAATAAGTTTCCCAGTGTTTGCAAAGGGTCTCTGTGCACATGCTGGGGTGGACCTTCAACACAGCCAGGTGGAAGTTCCCAACTCTGTGTTAGCTTTTACTTCCTGTTTGAACAGAGCCTAAAGGTTGGCCAGAGGTGAGAGCTTAGGGTATCTTTGGGTCTTTTCAGGGCATGTGTGTAGCCATGGGCATGCACACAGGCCTATGCATTTGGATGGCCTTCTAGATTCCCAAGAATATTTCAAAGTTTTCCAAAGTCCCCTATGGACATCTCATTCCCTAGATTTTTCTTGTAAGCTTTTTGGTTAGCTTACTGTTTGCTCCAGTCACTATTCACTGCCTCAGACAGCTGTGATGTTAGGCATTTGCCTCTGATTGTTTTTGACAAAGACCACTGGAGAAAAGACCATTTGCAGTGGTGAGCTCCAAGGAGAGTCAAATAAAGATAGCTTTGCAAATGACCAAAAAATAATCCTGACTGCAAGAAACGACCATGGCATAGACCTTGAAGAGAGAGTTGAAATTAGGCTATAACACATTCCTATAAGATTTACTCATATTCACAATGAGCAGCTTCTATGGATTTTAATTAAATAAGTTGTCAAATATCAGGCAACTCTTTTTTTCTGTGCCATTTCCAGGTTTGCAACAACTAATAGTACTTAATAAACTAATTCTGAGTAACTCTTTGATAACTTAAGAGGATTCTCCATCGTATTTCCATTTGATAATATGTCATCTCTATAGGGGGGGCTTCTTTTAACACTCTATCAGGATTACCCTCTTCTCTGGATTTCACTCATAGCACTTATTAAAACACGGAATTATATATTTTTGAATTTGGCTAACTTTTTCAGTGAAATATCAGCTTAGATAGGCGAGGTCTTTATTTCTCTTGTTCACTGCTATACCTCCAGAGAATGGCATTGTGCCTGGCTCATAGCAGGCATTCAACAAATATTTTTGGTATGGTAAATGATCCTACAATTACAACCAAACATTTCAATTCCATATTCTATTGAGAAAATGAAACCTAGGCCATTACTTTCCACACCACTAAGTAGCAGACCCTTAGTCAAGAAGAGGAGGGGAGGTGCAAAGCTAAGCCCTATAATGAGGTGCAAAAGTGACAAGAGTCCTTAAACAAGACACTGATCATCATTCAAGATTAAATTTAGTCTGAATTAATCATATTAAGTCACACTTAAATGAAAGTATATCCATCATTTAAACTGGATAATATAGACAACATTGTTTTTCAATCATATCTATTTAAATCTTCCCCTTACTCAGACCATTGAAGCCACTGAAATCCCTTTGGTATTTCTGATCTATATAGATTTTTAATTTTTTAAAGAATAACCGCACTATATGCAATTCCATTCAATCCTAGTAGGAATTTTTAACTACAGTATACAATTTGTAGACAAAAAATAGTACATGGTAACTATTAATATAAGATCAGCAAACAATACCAGATTCTTTCACCTATTATCTCACTTACTTTTAACTCTTCGATGTATTATTATTCCAACTTAATAGATGAGGAAAGTCAAGTTCAGAGAGGTTGAATGACTTGGCTAAAGTCATACAAGTAACAAACAACAGGGCCTGAGCAGGTGCTCTGACTAAGACTAGTGGTCTTTCCGTTAACACACAGCTCTTAAAGAGCTATTTGGAAGTGCTCTCTAAACAATAATGGCCATACTACAAAAAACCTTAATTTACTCTAGGTCCAATACTTATAAATATGCCACTTTAATCCTTCCTCCAAAATACAAAGCCAAATTGATAGACATACTTTCATTTAAGTATGACTGATTGGACTAAGTCAGATGAAAATTAATCTTGGATGATAATGTATTTAGAAGTGTTTCAGAAGTTTTAAGATATAAAGGGAGTATCTATCCACTTAAAGACCTGAAGATCAAATTTTTAAACACTCGTTTCTTTACAAAGAGGTATTACCACATTCATTATCTTCTTCCTCTCTCACACCCTTCTTCAACCGGACATGCAACTACCACGACCCTAACCACCACCCCACACTGCCTAGCCGAGCACTTAACCTGCCTCCACTGTAGAGGACAATGGTCTCAGTACACACATGTAGCCTGTGCAAAAATTACACTATTTCAAATCCAAAGTAAAGAAATGTGTGAGATGGACAGGAAAACATCAAAACCATCTTTGCATGCAGAGCACACAGGACACACACAGCCTGCATAGTCTATCTTGTTCTTTGATCACTAACTTCACAAAGAGGAAGTCCAAAACACGAACGTAACTGCTAATGGTAAAAGCAGCACTTTACAAGAAAAGGGAAAGGAAAAGAAACTTCCTTTTTGCAGATAGCCATTTTGAAGAATGGAAGAAAGTCTGGGCTACCTCTCTTCCTTGAATCCAGGAGAAGTGTTTGGGTGAAGACTGATTCAGGACCAAAAACTGTTAAACACCTTAAGTTGACCCACATTATCCCTTTTCCCGGATTCCGGTTTCCTCCCCTTGATGCCCCTGCTTAGCTAGATCAACCCAGCCTGACTTGTTCTAATTCCAGACCTGGGCTCTCTGCCTTCTCCCTTACTTTTCTCATCCCAGACTGACTCCTTAAGAAAAGACTTCCCAAACCCACTCTCCTGTGGCAGATGGGTCTTCCACTGTTCTCTCAGAGACTCGAGTGGAAATTCTTCTCATGCGTTTACTCCCCTTCTCAGCAGGGAATGTTTCCTCTGCCACTGGCCTGCTCAGCCCCCTCCAGATTAGGACCCGCCTCTCAGACCCACATGTTCTTTGCAACTTTTCTTCTCACACACACCCTCAGACCATCCTCCACGTGCCCTCAACTCTCAGACCCACATCTGCGCCCCTTGCAGACTCAGGGCCCCTTCAAAAGAGCCCCCCCTCTCAGATCTACATTTCCTTCCTCAGAGCCTTTGCTTCCCAGACTCACGCCCCCCTCAGACCACCTCCTCTGTCAGACCCACACACCTCCCCTGGATCTGCCTCCTCAGACCCATGCTCCTCAACTGGATCTGCTTCCATCGTGAGACTCATGTGCCTCTCCTGGATCTGCCTCACCTGTTAGACCCACGCACCTCACCTGGATCTGCCTCCCCTGTTAGACCCACGCCCCTCTCCTGGATCTGCCTCCGCTCCCAGACCCACGCGCCTCACCTGGATGTGCCTCCTCTCTCAGACCCACGCCCCTCTCCTGGATCTGCCTCCTCTCTCAGACCCACGCCCCTCTCCTGGATCTGCCTCCTCTCTCAGACCCACGCCCCTCTCCTGGATCTGCCTCCTCTCTCAGACCCACGCCCCTCTCCTGGATCCGCCTCCTCTCTCAGACCCACGCCCCTCACCTGGATCCGTCCCCTCTCTCAGACCCACGCCCCTCACCTGGATCTGCCTCCTCTCTCAGACCCACGCCCCTCAGCTGGATCCGTCCCCTCTCTCAGACCCACGCCCCTCAGCTGGATCCGTCCCCTCTCTCACACCCACGATCCTCACCTGGATCTGGCTCCGCTCCCAGACCCACGCGCCTCACCTGGATGCGCCTGGCCGTGCCCATCCGCGTCTGCTGCACAAAGGGGTTGGGCACGGGCGGCGGGAAGAAGGACGCCTGGCGGGGCACCATGAGCCGCCGCAGCCCCGCGTTGCCGACGCCCGCGCCTGGCACCGTGGCGGCCACCGCCGCCGCCTCTGCGCACCTGCTCATGGCCAAGCCGGGCGTTGGACCAACGCAGAGCTAGCGGCAGGCGCGAGCGGGAGCTGCCCGGGAACCCAGGCAGAGGCGCCGCTGCGCAGGCGCCGGAGTTACCTAAAGAGCCGGGTCTCGCCCCGCCCCTCCGGCTCGGAACCCAGGCCCTGGCCCCACCCCCTGAGCGCTGGCCCCACCCTTTTAGGTATGCGGCTCTTCCTCTTTGGCAACATAGCTCCGCCCCTTGGAAGCGAATGTCTTTGCTACAGAGCAACGCCCCCCCAGTGAGAGTTTAGGCAGAGTCTCGGCCTGAGGGTCAGGCCGACCAGGACTACCAATCTCTTTTACTGGCTCAGTGACGTTGGCCACATCACTGTCTCCGTGAGCCTCAGTTGCCCCCTTCTGTAAAACGTGGATAAACAGAACTTGGATAAACAGAACCTGAATCCAGCAACTCCAGGAGCAATCCCTAGGCTGTTCCATTAAAGTGAGTTAATATATCCGGGGTGGGTTTTGTTTTATGTGTTTGATTTCTGGCGTATGTTTTGTTTTTGCTCAAACCAGTTTGAGTTGGATGTTTATCACTTACAGCTGAAATTGATACCAGGAGTGAAATCTGTTTAGCTCACAACATGGATTGACAGAGGGGAGATGGTTCTCCAAAGGGAAATTCAGGTATTACTAGAAAAAGGCAAAAACAGCTATTGCCCTCCTTCCTAGATGAGGAACCGGGCCCCTAAAAGGGAAATAACTTGGGCTGTGGCTCCATTTCACCCTGAGAAATTTCAAGGGCCTGTCTGGACCTATCTGGGTGGTTGGGCAGGGGGAGGAGAGGGATTTTCCCAGGACCTGAGACCACTAGTCAAGCCCTGAGTGGCTGAGAAGCAGAGGATGGCGATGCTGATCACTGCTCACAGCGGGCTGGAGGCCACGGTGGGAATCTGCGTCTGGACCCTGGGACAGTTGCTCCTTCAAACTTACCCACTGTAGGATCTCAGAATGCCAACCCTGCCAGATAGACGTGTGCCCTTCAGCTACTCGCTTAACCTCTCTGAGCTTGTATCCTCATCTAGGAAGGGGAAAAGATGAATTCCTCCCCCATAGGGTTGTAGTGATATTAAATAAAATAAGGCGTGTTTAGTGTTCACAGAAAAGCACTCAAGAAATGGCACCTTTTAGGTACTATTACTCTGTGGAGCAGCTGAATTTTATCAGTGAACAAAGCGCTTTAATGACAGTGTAATACAGCCATGAAGCTCCCCCAGCCTCATGGATCAAGTCGGGGCTGGCAGACCCTTGTGGCTCTTAGCCATAAAACTGCACACAAAGCTGCCTCTCCAGGGTCCGCAGGGACCTGAGACAGTGGGCAGGCCACAGGAGGAGAAAAGATGACTCTGGGCCCACCAAAGTCACCTCCAGAGAGTCCTGTCCACTCCTCGCCCCCTTCCTGACCAGCTCCACCATGAGACGCCTGAAGCAGCAGACCGTGGGAGCCAGAAGGGGCCTCTGAAAACACTTCCAGACCTTAAATGCGTGTTGCAGCAGCTCCGAAATTTCTTATAGGAGGGGGTAGGGGATTAGGCCCTCTGGGGGGAAGAGGAGCAAGGAACCTGCCCATTAGTGGAAGCTGTGCTTAGAAAGCGCACACCCCCTCTCCCAGCTGTGTTCACTTAGGGCGGCATTGTGGGTGGTGGCAGGTAATGCTGCTGATGGCGATTCTGGGCTGCGGGCTAAAGCTCCTCCTCTAGGTCATCTTTGACCTTGACTCAGATTGTTACCCATAGCTCTGCTACCCTGAGCAAATCACTTTTCTCTGGGTGTGTGTCATCACCAATAAAAACTGGGCTAATAATAGCCTCCCCTCTTTAGGTTGCTATAAAGCTTAAATTAAGTGATGCACGTAAAGTGCAGGGCGCGTGGCAGCACTTTATTAAAGGAAGGGGGTGTTATTGTGGTTCATTGTCATTAGTAGTAGCGTCAGAATCGGTATCATCGTCAGTGGTGACACTGAGTTTCAGGGGAAGGGACCCTTGAACAAGACCCTGCGGTTAAAGTAACGGACTCGCGCTCTGGCCGCACTCTTTCCACAGGACAGATGGACTCCAGCTCAGCCACCCCAAGGGCTCTTGCTGTTTATTTGGGCAGCTCTGACCTTTCCAGCAAATGTGACCTGTGCCCTGCGGGGTGCAGAGATTTAGCCGTCTTATGTTTGCTCTCCTAGGGGGGCTGCACCCTCTCTCGGCTCTCAGCAAACAGCCGGCAAACACTGCCACTCCATTGGTGGCATACTTTATTCATACTTGTTGACATTTCCCATGGGGAATTGTTGAAGGGAGAGGAGGGGAGGGCCGAGCGGGGAGCCATGGCTTGGTTCTCCTCCATCCAGTGGAGGAAGTGACGGGGCGGGGACACACTGAATCGAGTGAACAAGGGAACCTTCACGATGTGGGCTGAGAGGCGTCGTGCAGTGACTTTGGACGCCCTGAGTCCTCGGTCAGGAAATGCAGTTTCAAAGTGGAAAAGTAAAAAAGATCAGAAGAAAAGAACAAAGATCAGAAGAAAAGAACAAAGTGCATACAAAGCGAACTGCTAACATAGGGGAGGTTCTAAGGCAGCGGCAGTGAGAAGCCAGGTGTCTGGGGTGGCCATCGGGCCACTCCCCTATCCCACTGCCCCGTGCCAGGCCAGGCTGTCGGGCCACCAGTGCCCTCTTGAGACAGTCTCTGTTGGCTCCGAAGGTGCTGTAAGCCATAGAAGGTTGTGGAGGGAGAAGAGCCTGAAGGGTGGCAGCACCAGGGCAGCCCAAGGCAGGGCTGCAGGGAGAGTATCAAAGCATCTCTTTGCAGGTGGCTCTGGAGGGCTGCTGGCACAGGGAGGGGGAAGGGGCCCCTGGGAGGGGTACGAATCAGCACCTTTCCTTGGGCACAGGGCAGAGCCACTCTCCAGATTCTTCAATTACCAGGTGGAGATGAGAAGGCCGGTTAACAGAGCTGAAGGCTGCCAGGCCCATCCGGGTCCTTCCCTGGTGAGCAGGGCCCGGTGTGCAGAAGGCGATGGAGAGGCGGGGCCTGTGGGAGGCGGGGCCTGTGGGAGGCGGGGCCAGCTCAGCAGCCCAGCCAGTCGGTTTTGATGCTTCCGAACTTCACGCTCTTCAGACTTTGGTTCTCCAACTTCAGGTAGTAGGCACCTTTGAAGAAGTAGCTGTGACCTGGGACGAGAAAGAGGAGAGGCTCTGACCACCTCAACCTCAGACATCACGGCACAAAGTTCCTGGGAGCAAGGAGATTCCGCCTGCCGTGGGGCAGAAGAGTTAAGCCAGAGGCTGGAGGAAGGGAAATGGCTGTGGAAGTAAGCTCTCTAGGTGCCTGCTTCTTCATCTTTAAGATGCGGATAAAGAGACCAACCTCTTAGGGCTGTGGTCAGGATTAAATTAGATAATATATACTATTAATAATATAAATAAACAGTACTCTGCTGAGCACAAGCACCTTCCACATACTGGAGGTGGCAAACCAGGAGGCTGCTAGTCCTATCAGGCCCATAGACGGGTTTTACTTGGCTCATACAAGTTTTTTGTTTTGTTTTGCTTTGAATTCTAAGTTGCCAACATGTCGACATCTAGAAATTTCAGATAAAAATACAGATTTCTTACCTCTTTTTAAAACAGCTAGAATATCTAATAACACTGGACTGTTCTTGCAGGGCAGCAGTCATCAGAAGCAGAGAAGCAAGTATCCCCTGAAAATGAGCCATGTGTTCTCTGGCTCACCACAGACCCCACTATTCCCTATTGTCTTCCTTGCCTGCTTCACTCATTTGTGCTACCAGCCTGGCCCCTATGGGCTTTGCAATTTGTGATTCCTGACAACCATGAGCTCATTTACTTCCTTTAAAACCCAGGTACCTAGTAGGTGCTCAATAGATGTTTATTCCTGCGGATAATCCTTAACCTAGCACCTGATTGTAAACTGCTTTTTCTTGGACATGTAAGACCTTCAGCCACTGGAAGTCGGGGCCTTGTGTTTAGCATATGACAGGGGCTCAAAAAAGTCTTTGTGGAATTTCATTGACATTTCCTCTAAAAAGCCAAACTGGACTCATTTCCAGGGGCCTAGAGAGCTCACAGAAGCCTCCTCAAGAATATGGCTTTCCAACTCCAAATTCTATCCCTGAGGATCCTGGTTGTGTTTTCTTCAGCAAGGGCAGAAGGAGTTGAGTGGGGCATCTTTGCCATGTCAGCGATGGGGCATGACAGAGTCGGTCCTGTCTCAGATGGGGCCAGCCCTCTGCTCCTGGGAGGCAGTCACAAGGCCTCCTGTGGAACCCAAAAGGGCCTGGAGCAAACCCCAGAATGAATCCAAGGCACAGAGCCCAGGCTCCTGGCCCCGGGCAGGCCTCCCGCCCTCCCGCCCTCCCCCTTCTGGCTCCAGGCCCTGCAGCTGTGAGGGGCCTTTCTGGGTCTTACTGCCTGAAGCCGGCTGAGTGAGCAGAGGTCAGGGGTCTGGACGCCTTCCCAGCCCCGGGCTGAAGGGGCTGGTTTGTTTTCCGCGGGGCCGCCTGCCTCCCTGCACAAAGAGGGAGTGTGTGCTTGCGAGAAGCAGGGCCCTGGGCTGGGGGCGGGAGTCCTAGAAAGCGGACAGAGCCCTGGGCAGCTCACCACCACCCTGCAGGTCCACCACGGCGTCCAGATTATCGGGGATGGCGTTCCAGGCGTCCGCGATGAGCTTGGGGAAGCCGGGATCCATCTTCTTCTTCACCTCATTGTATCTACAAGGAAACGGACGTGGTAAACTGGCACGCCTCCCTAACGGCCAGCCCTCCCAGCCGGGATGGGAGGGCCCGGCTGATGGTTCCTGGGTGGGCCTGGGCAACCAGACTCAGCCCTTCAGGGAGGCAGCCGGCTGGAGGGCAGGGGCAGGGATCAGACCTGGCTCGGAATCCCAACTGCACTACTCACTAGTTATGTGACCTTCGAGTCTCATAAAAGCTTGCAATTACTGCTAACGGTCAAGCAGTGTGTCAACCACTTTCCACAAGCGTCCTTTCTCATTCAACTCTTACGACAATCGTATGACACAGTTATTACCATAATACCCACTCAACAGACCAGAGGCTTAAAGAGGGCACCCAGCTCCTCAGTGGCAGCCAACCAGGCCTGCCTGGCTCCAGGGCTGCAAGGATTCTCTGAGCCTCAATTTTACCAGCTGCAAGATGGGGTTGTGTTTAATTTAATGGTTTAATTAATGTACATATGAAATAAAATAACATACGCAAAGTGCCCACCCCCGTATCTGGTACTTGGTAGGCGTTTGGGAAATATTACTTCCCTTACAAACTCTGATCCACACTGCAGAATGAGGAGCACTGGACCGGGAGCCCAGGGACGGGGTCCCACCCATCATTCTCTCACTGGGGGGCTTGGACAAATTGCTGCTGTTTCATCCATCAAGTGGAGATGACAGTCCACATCCTGGGAGATGATCTTGGCTGGGACAGCGAGGTTACAGTGCAAGGTGGCGCATGAGTCCAAGTCCTGCTAGTCACCGGATGGACCTCCTGCCACCTCAGTGCCAGCTGCAGCTCTCAGGGTGCATAGTGATCCTCGGTCCTGCCTTTAACTTGGCAGGACATGGATAGTCCGACTTAATACTTTGAGTATTAATTGGCATATTCTTCTTCCTTGCTGCCAATACCTCGGTCTTTTTAATTTGAGGGAGAACTTTTTGTGTGTGTGTGAAGATCGGCCCTGAGCTAACATCTGTGCCAGTCTTCCTCTACTTTGTATGTGGGATGCCACCACAGCACGGCTTGATGAGCGGTGTGTAGGGCTGCGCCTGGGATCTGAATCTGTGAATCCTGGGCTGCCAAAGCGGAGCACACAAACTTAACCACTATGCCACCAGGCTGGCCCCTGGGGACACCTTTTTAAATGCTGGGGTCATTTTGATTCCTTCGCTTCTTCACTTACACTCAACCTATTCATTATTCTATAAATATTTAATGAGCTCCCACTATGTACCTGTGGATATTGCAGTAAACAACGTAAGGTCTTGCCTTCGTGGTACTAATTTTCCAGACAGGTCTGTGTTTGAGTGCCATCCTGGCGACAGCCAAAGTCCCTCTGCAGTGCCTCACAGTGGCTTTTCTTCCTCCTGGCCAGTCCGACCACCTCCACCCTAGACGTCCACAGCTTTTCCTAGGAGCTCCCTCCTACAGGGGTCGTCTCTGTCTTCCCATCACCCTGAGAACTGCATGGAAGCTTCCTTAATCCCAGCTCCATCCCAGGACTTCTTCTTGCAGAACCTAATGTGCTTCCTCATGACCTGGGGTCCCAAAAGCAAGTTTCAGCTCAAAATCCCAGTGCTCCATCCACCTCACCTCCACGGACCACTCACACCTCATCCTCTGCAGTAAGGATGGCTCGGGGCTACGTGTCCTTGAACTCGCCCCCGTTTCTGTTTCACTCTACCCACAGAAGGTAGGGAGGCTGGGAATCAACCTCATTTGATAGATGAGGAAACTGAGGCTCAGAGAAGTGAACCAATTTGCTTCCGAGTTCTTCTCCTCCAGGAAGAACACAGCATCAGGGCATCAGAAGATGTTGCCTCTGAAGGGGACCACGTCTCTTCATTTTCCTGTGGGCAGAGTCTCCTCCTATAGTGTTTCCCGCTCCCTGGTACACTGTTTTGAAAGCTTTCTCTGTGACTCTGTCCTCTGTGACTGTAGAAATTGCAGTGTACAGCAGGTGTTAAGAACACAGACATGGGGCTGGCCTGGTGACACAGTGGTTAAGTTCGCACATTCTGCTTTAGCAGCCTGGGGTTCACTGGTTCAGATCCCGGGTGCAGACCTATGCACCGCTTATCATAAGGGTCATGCTGTGGCAGGCATCCCACATATAAAGTGGAGAAGGATGGGCATAGATGTTAGCTCAGGGCCAATCTTACTCAGCAAAAAGAGGAGGATTGGCAGTGGATGTTAGCTCAGGGCTAATCTTTCTCAAAAAAAGGGAAAAAAAGAACAGACATTTGTGTCCCGGCTTTTCCATGGGTGTGTCCCTGAGGCACTTCAGCCTCAGTTTCACACCCGGAAAATGGGGCCAATAATACTATGTACCTTAAGTGAGAAACACAGGTGAGAGGCACAGCCTCAGCCCCGGTAGGTGGTACAGGGCCCCTCAGGAGAGCCATTAGTATTTTATTCAAATATGCGTCTATGCTTTCCCTGCCTCTACCGTTAGCTGCTCGAGGCAAGAGTGACTATTTCTTGACCACTGCCTCCAGCACCTAGCTAAGTGCCTGGCACATAGGAGATGTTGAATATATATCTGAGGGCTTAGTGGAAGCTTCCAGAAGCAAGGGCTGAGCACTCCCTGGTGCAAACTAGGGAATGCCCAGGCTGGAGGCAGCTGCTCGTCCTCCATCACTCTGGGGCTCTTTCTCCTCCAGCAAGGAGGCCTATGGAACCTCTGCAGACTCTACATCAGGACCAGCACCTCAAGCTCATTAGCTGCCTCTCTTGGGAGAGAGATCTGTCACCTTTGAAAACCCAGCCCAGAGCCTCTGACTGGGCCTTCAGCTCTGCCACTTTTTTTTTTTTGGTGAGGAAGAGTGGCCCTGAGCTAACATCTGTTGCGTGTCTTCCTCTTTTTGCTTGAGGAAGACTGTGCCTGAGCTAACACCTGTGCCCGTCTTCCTCTATCTTGTATGTGGGATGCTGCCACAGCTTGGCTTGATGAGTGGTGTGTAAGTCTGTGTCCCGGATCCGAACACCTGAACCCCACGCCACCGGAGCAGAACGTGCAAACTTAACCACTACGCCACCAGGCCGGTCCCTCGGCTCTGCATCTTTTAAGGAAGTGTCACGGAGCCTCCTCTGTAAAGCAATCTGTCCATCCTGGACCCTGGCTTTGGGAGGTAGGACTGTTGCAGAAAATGACTCGGAGGCAGATAACTCTGCCCAAAACCCAGCAAGACACTGCCACAGCCTCTGTGCGTGTGTGTGTGCACATGCACACACACTCACGTTCACACAGGGACACATCTGTTCCTGTGTGTTTACATACACAGGGTGCATTGGAGGGTGATTATGAAAGTCCTGTCTACACCATGATTCTAAGACACTAGGGTTCTTTGATTCTAAGATCCCGTTTTCTGACAATCTGTGCCTCTCACTGTGCACGATTCTAAGATTTGGAGATTCCAGTGCCTGCCATGCTGAGATGCCTTTTGCAGTACATGCGTGTGCCTGGAATGTTCTGGAGTGTGTGGGCGGAAAGCCTGCTCCATGGTTTCCTGGCTGACTGTTTTCTTTCTGGAGGCTTGAGACGTCGATCAGCTTAAGTTGCTAAGTATCTTAGCAATATGTCTGGAATTCCACCCAGACACAGGCAGCCTGGGACAGAGCTTCTGAATGCAGGGAGGCCGGGGATGGGGGGAGGGGAGGAGAGAGGGGCCGTGGGAGGGAGCAGGCTTGTTTCAGGGATGGCAGACAAAGGGCCAGATGCAGGGGCAGCGCAGGAAGACCATGGGGCACTAGGAGGGAGCGTGGCGAAGACACCCAACTACCCCTCCCCACTGACAAGTGACCCTTGTGGGTACAGTGGAGGGGCACAGGGTCAGAGGACAGGAGAAGCAGTTATAATCCTGGCTCTGAAACCAACACGCTTACATATAAATAACAAGCTATTTAATTTCTTTGGCCCTCAGTTTCCTCAATTGGGAAGTGTGAAGCATTATAATCAAACTCTCGAGGTCTGGGCTGCCGCTTGCTGACCTGGATACTGGGCTCCCCGGCCCTCAGCACTGACCATGGTGCCCCAGAATTCAGCCCTTTTTAGACGATCTGGAGCAGAGAGCTACGTGTTTCCAAACTGGCCCCTGCCAGCCTGTGCCCACAGCCACTGGACCTATTGCAGACGTGCCAGAGTGCCTGCTGCTGCCAATGGGGCCTGATGCAGATGCTGGCTCCTGTGGGCAGCTGGTGCACCCATCTCTCGGTCTTCATCATATGTCGCCCTCTGCCACCCCTGCCTCCACCTCCATCTCTTGGGACCCCACTATCTCAGGTACAGTGTAGAGTATGAAGAATAGCATGTTCTCTGGGAGCCAGAATTCCAGGGTTCAAATCCCAACCTGCTGTGACCTGGCTGTGCGACTTTAAGCCAGATGCTTCACCTCTCTGAATCCAAGTTTCCTCATCTGTAAAATGGGAATAGTAATAATACCCAGCTCATAAAGCCTGTGGAATAGTGTCTGACACATAGTGTCAGTAACAGCAGCCATTATCTTTATTTTTATTACTCTTTCTTCAGTGAGTCACCCCAGAATGTGAGGCTCCAGACCAGACAAATATGGGCCCAATCAAGACTTCTGAGAAGGGAAAGGAGGTTCCAACCAGAATTATTCAGCAGTGTACACAAGGATGGTTCATTCTTTGGTGGCTTTTCAAGGGGACTGCAGCCCTGGCAGGTTAGACACCAGAGAGGGGGCATCCAAGGCCCACCGAATTCTGACCTTGACCCAGGAGGCAAGAAGCCACAGAGTGTCTTCACTATGTCCCTGGGGCGAGCTGTGCTGCCCTCGTTCCCACCTCCCTCCCTTACCTCCAGAATTTGTCTCCAGCAAAGATGTATGTCTTCTTGTTCTTGCTCCAGTTAAAGGCAGCATCCACTCGTTGCACATCGGGGGGAAGCCCCAGGCTGGTCAGCGGCTTGGGGTACCCTCGCTCCAGGGTGCTGGCTGAGTAGACCCAATACTCATTGCCTGCAGCGGAAGCAAAGGTCGTGTGGGTGACCGGTGTGGAAATCCCCCGGGCCAGCCTGTCCCTCCCATCATCCGTCTGCTGGCAGCCCCCCTGTGGCCATTCTCAACAGGCACTCAGCAGGGAGTCCCTGCTCCCTTCTGGATTTGGTGCCCAGAACTGGGACTCACACACACTGTTTTACAATTGGTTATGGAAGGGGCCTGGCCAAGGAGGTGAGTGGGGGACAAATCCAGCCCTTGCTCTACTCAACAAGCCTTGTAGGCTAAGTGTCACGCATGCGATGAAGCAGCATCTTTTTCTAATCTGCACAAATGTGACCTGTGGGCCAGTAGCTGCCGTGGCCACAGCTCATAATTACTCTGGGATGGAGCAGATGAGGAGCCGGCTGGTGGAACATGTACCCAGTCTTGGCCGAGCCTTCAGCTTCTCTAGGACGCTGCCCCTGTGCCCCCACCTCAGACCATGGCAGGGACCTGAGGGTCCTCCCTCCCCATCACAGCCCTCACTGCTCTCCCTCCTAACAGCCTGCTTGTCTTCCATGGCCTCCTCCACCCTGCCCCCGCTGTGAACTCCAAGGGAGCAGGGCCGTGGATCCCTGGTACATGGGGGTGCCCAGATAACTGGTGAATGAGCAGGGCTTCCCAAGCGTGAGCCATAAGACCCGACCTTGGTGATTTTTACCACTTATAGAAACTTCTTGTACTATTATTTACTTAATATTTTGCTGTCAAGGAATTCATTTTGAAAGCTATAGAGATAAATTTATTTTAAACATTAAAAATGAAAACAAACAGGTTTTTAAAAAATTCTAACTAAAAGCATTGACTACCAAAGGCTCTAGCATTAGAAAGATTTTAGAGACACCAGCACTAAGCTGTAACTTTCCTTATAGAAAAGGAAATGGCACCTTCACTCTGTGGGTCAATGCTATCTGATGCTGAGTGTCTGAATCAATCTCCCAGACGAATCCCACGCTTTCGGAAATGATGGTTTCAAGAATGGACCCATAAAGGAGAAAGGGCACCTACAGGTGTACAGAAATCATGGTGCAGAGCCCCGTGGAGCCTGGGGCCAGGCAGGACCCGTTCCCACACACCTGCAAAGAACACAGCCTTCTCCTCCTGTGGGGCCTCGTACACAGCATCGATCTTTTCCGGGAGCTCAGGCCAGAATGTGGCCACCAGCAGGGGCCCTGTGGGCTTGTCACGTGGCGTCACTGTCCGCCAAATGAACCTGGGGGTGGAAGGGGACACAGGAAACCGCACCTTCAGTCACTCTGCAGCTGTAACCACACATGCCTTTCTAAGCCCTGGAAGCAAGATCAAAGGAAGGTTGGAGAAGGACTGCAGAATGGGCAGCGCCGTCTCTGCAAGATGCTGGGGCTGAGAAGCAACCTCTTGCTCCCTCCTCCAGGAAGACTTCCCGAACTCCCTCTGTCCATACTGTGTTCTCCCTCCTCTGAGCCTGTCAAAAATCATCAGCCCTGAGCAGCTGGAAGAGCTTGCTTGCTTGTTTTGGCACCTGAGCTAACAACTGTTGCCAATCTTCTTCTTTTTTTTTTCTGCTTTTTCTCCCCAAATCGCCCCCGTACATAGTTGTATATTTTAGTTGTGGGTCCTTCTAGTAGTGGCATGTGGGACACCGCCTCAGCATGGCCTGATGAGCAGTGCCATGTCTGCGCCGAGGATCCGAACCGGCGAAACCCTGGGCCATGAAGCGGAGCGCGCCAACGTAACCACTCGGCCATGGAGCTAGCCCCTGATTGTTTTTTAAATGTCTTATCTCTCTGACTAGATTAGAAGCCAACTGAGGCACGGGCTGATGGCACTCAAAAGCATTCCCTGAATTGAAATGGAATGGATCTGTGCACTTTGGCAAGAGTAAGAGCTGTCATTTATTGAGGGCCTACTAAGTGTCTAGCACTTCATGTGCCTTGTAAAATGTAATCCTCACAGTATTATAACATGCACTCTTGGCGGTCCACCCAGCATCTATTACCTATCTATTTCCCTATCATCCTTCCTCCCAGAACGCTCACATTTATGATCCTTGCTTCCCCACTGGTGGACCCAATCCCCATTCTGATTAGCTTAAGCCCCTGGGTCTCAAAGTTTAGGGTCCCAAGACCAGCAGCACCAGCATCGCCTAGGAACTCAGAAATGCAAATGATTGGGCCCCACTTGAGATCTATGGACCAGACTCTCTGGGCTTGGGGCCCAGCACTCTGTTTTTACAAGCCTTCCAGATGATGCCAATGTGTGCCAAAGTTTGAGAACTGCTGGTGTAAGCCTGTCAGAGCTGGCAACTGTTACTCATTCGGCAGCTGCCGACTGTGACTTCTGTTGACACAATAACATTGAACAGATAGACTTGCACTTCACATCTGGAGATCTCTCTCTCTCTCTCCTGCTGGATGTGGGCAAGGAAGCCTGTAGACCCACTTGCCACTGGCAGCCACTGTGTGACCATGAGGGACCCAGTCTTAGAACAAAGTCAATGCAGAGGATGGCAGTGGACAAAGATATCAATGAGTCACTGACCCTCTTTCTGACCCTGGAGGCAGGCTTCATACCACGTGAAAGCAATTTCTCTCCGTTGTTTACGCTGGTTTGAGCTGGGGTTCTCTGTTACTTGCAGCAAAACATCCTGATACAGGAAGGTATCAAGATCCTTATTCGGCAAATGAAGCTCAGAGAGTTATGGTATTACCAGGATTTGAATCCAGATTTGACTCCACAGTCTGAGATTAGGTGTCTTGCTGTATTGCCTTTCTCATCCCCCCAAGTGCCTGGCACCAAGTTTTGCACATGGATGGTACTTAAACATTTACTGATGGATTCAATGAGCCCATTAAACACTCATCAACTTCCTTTAGAAAGTGAGATGTGTCAGGCCAGGGAGGGCTCCAACCTGGGCCCACGCACTGCACCCTTTCCTGGGTCTACACTTCTCACACGGGCAAGTGTGGTCAGGGCGTCCTTAGTGGGAAGTGCCCCAGGCTAAGGACGGTGGCAGGGAAGGGGGCCCCCTGACTCACCTCTCCCCCATCCCTGTAACGAGGGCTGCAGGACAGCATCGGAACCTACAGTTACACAGCCTGGTTTGCGCGTTCGAGGCCTGATGGTATCTGACTTGTCATTGCATTTTGAGTCTCATCTCTCTCTGCATTCTTGCCATCTCCCTGCTGGCATCTGTCCCCCAGCCCCTAGCCCAGTGCCTACAGCAGAGGAGGCTCTTCACATAAGTTTGAGGGATGTCTTCCAGCCTCAACAGGCTCTCTGTTCCTCCCAGTGTAAGCCAAGAACTTTCACATCTCTATGGCTTTGCTTTTGCAGTTCCCTGTCACAAACACCCTCACAACCTGGCAGCCCCGCCGCTGTCCATCTGAATCTGCTTCTTTAAAGGGCCTGCTCGAGCTGGCCCAGTGGTGCAGCGGTTAAGTTCGCACGTTCTGTTTCGGTGGCCTGGGGTTCGCCAATTTGGATCCCGGGTGTGGACACGGTACCGCTTGGCAAGCCACTCTGTGGCAGATGTCCCACATATAAAAAAGTAGAGGAAGATGGGCACAGATGTTAGCTCAAGGCCAGTCTTCCCCAGCAAAAAGAGGAGGACTGACAGCAGATGTTAGCTCAGGGCTAATCTTCCACAAAAAAAAAAAAAACATAAATAAATAAAGGGCCTGCTCAAGTGCTGCTTTATCTGTGGAGCCTTCCTTGACTCGGATGTGCCAAAAAAGCATTTTGCTAGTGCGTCTGCAATCACATTTCTTTCATTCTGTCACGCACACTGTCAGTTCTCTATGCCTCTGTTTCCCAAGCAGGATGGGGATGCTCAAACATTAACATGAATCAGGATTATTGGGGGAATTTTCTAAAATGCAGATTTCTGGGGCCTACTCCCAGACATTCCAGTCACAGGGCCACATATTTACCACTCACACTCTAGGTGGTCCTGGGGCAGGAGGTCCAGGGACCGCTCTTTGAGAACACTGATCCAGGCATTAAGCAGCCCCTCTGTTCCCAGCACTCCATCCCCACTCCCAGCTCCTAAAGCCTGGCAAAACAGTACAGGCCAAGTAATGATTTGTTGATAATAACAGCCAGTAGGCTTGAACACACTTACCCTGTGTCAGGCCTCGTTCTAAGCACTGAGCTCATCTAATCCTTACAACAGCCCCATGAGATGGTTGGAATATTAGTCCCATTTTATAGATGAAGAAATTGAGGTAGAAAGAAGGTACATAATTGGCTTTCTTATGATGATGCAACCAATAAGTAGCAGGTCAAAGATTCTAACCCAGGCAATCTGGCTTCAGAGTTCACCCTGTCAACTACCATAGTCTATGAATGGATGGATAGACAGATGGATGGACGGACGGATGGATAGATGGATGGATGGACGAATGATAAATGAATGATGATGGATTGATAATGGAGAATGGATGATGGATGATGGATGGATAGATAATGGATGGATAGATAGAGGATAGACAGATGGATGTGTATAAGCATGTATGTACGTATGTATGTATGATGGATGGACCCTTTAATGCAGTCCTGGGTACTGTCTGCCATTCTCCAGGAGGGTTAAGGCAGTTGGGTGAGTCTCAGACCTTGATGGATTGAGTGGGGGCCTTTATAGCATGAAGGATACCACCTCTCTCTATCCTATGGTTACTTGCTCCCCCTACATAGAACAATTTGGCCATTTGAGGTCAAGACCATTCCAGGAGAAGCCCTGCGGTAGCCCGGATAATGTTCCCAATTCTTCCCTCCATCCCTATTTTAGAATCATACATCCATGGGCTTCCCATGTGACTTTCCATCACCACCCCCTTGAGGAGGTGTTGGGCTTGACCATGTGATTTGCTTCAGTCAAAAGAATATTCTTAGACATGATGCAAGAGGAGGCTTTAAAGGTGCTTGCGTGGTTTGATTTGGCCTCTCGTGCTTGTGTCATCTCTATAAGCAGCTGCTAATCCCAGGAGAATGAGTGACATGCAGAGCATACTTGAACCCAAACTACAGTCCAAAGCCAAGACATCTGGAAGACCCTCAGCTTAGGAGAGAGCAAAAGAAATGCCCTTTGTGGTCAGCACTGAGATCTGGAGGCTGCCTGATAAGCAGGAAAAACGGTCTCCTTCAGGCCATTCTGTGAAGCCCCCAGTGGGGTCCTTTAGCAAGGGGTGGGGGCACAAGAATAACAGGGAAGTAGCAGAGGGCACAGGGCAAGAAGCAGGCTGCCATACTCACCGGTCCTTGAAGAAGAAGATCTCCCCCCGGATCTGAGAGATGCCGTCAAAGACAATGTCCTGCTTGCAGATCTCAGGAGTGACAGGTCCCAGCGTGGGGGTGGGGCCGGTGCCGGTGCCAGTGTCAGGGGAGCCCCCTGGGGGAGGACACCGGACTTCAGACTCTCCCCAGCTGCAGGGGTTCTCCCCACCATGCTGAGCCCCCAAGGCGGCCCACCCAACTGGCTAAGGGTCAGGAGAAACAGTGTTCTGGCCTTAGTGCAAGCCCAGGTAAGATGGGGAGACGGTGCCCGGACACGGCGAGAGGAGAAGGAAGAGAAGCCAGAGTCCCATGGCACTTTTATAAATGCTCTTCGCCAACATCAGCCGCATCAGTCCTCTCTATATCCCTGGGAGGCAGGCATCATTATTTACTCCCATTTTCCAGATGAGGAAACTGAGGCCCAGAAAGGTTGAGTGATTTAATGTTCAAACCCAAAGCTCAGGTTCTCAGGGCAGTCAGAAGGCCACCCGAGTGTCGAGCACTGGGGATGTGGCACTTTCTCAAGGACTCCTTCCTTTACTCTCAAGACAACCAGCCACAGGTTAGAGATAAAGAAACTGACTCCAGCGAGGTAAAAGCTTCCTCAGTCTCTTGCAGCCGGTGAGTGGTGGAGGCAGCCCTGACACCTGGGGCCTCTCACTCGGTTTCAGGTCCTTTCCCAAGTCCAATGTCCCCAAGCCTTGTCACTCAAGCACCACTGTCACTATTTTGGTTTGGTCCAGGTACCATCTGTACCATTATATATTTACTTTTTAAAGAAACATGGACTTACTCTAGGCTCACTGGAAGCATTAATAAATAAATCATTGGTTTCAACTTGTATTATTCCTATTACACATTAAAATAAAAGAATCATTATGAAAACCAGAAATTTTCACCCCTGTATCATTAAGGTCACTCCATACCCCGGGAAACTCTACCCTTTATTTAGCTAATTCTCCTGGATTCCAAGCCTAACTTGGGTATTAAACTGAGTGACCTTGGGCCAGAAGGGTTACCTTTCCCAGGCCTCAGTTTACTTGCTCAGAAAATGGAGAGTCCATTTCTGCCCCACCTGCTTCACAGCATGGCTCTCGGGAGCCAAGAGGGGCATGCATACTGGTGTTATTTGGAAAAGAAACAGACTGTCCAAGGGTTCCCTTGGAGTGTTGCTTTGTCACCCCTGGACCAGGTCAATTTTCCTGCCTCCTGCCCTTGTCTCCTGCAACCCTGGAGAGATAGGACCTTGCTGGTTCTGCGCCCTGGGCCTATATCCCAGGCTGCCTGACTTCCTCAGACCCCAGCCCAGCAGCCCCCAAGCAGAGGCTTACCGTAGAGCTCTTGAATGCCCTTGATGTCATCATGGGACAGGCGGAAGTGCTTGGTGTACGTGTAAATGGGCGCCATCAGGGCTCCAGGGTCCTGTGAGTGCTCCAGCCCCATCGCATGGCCAAACTCGTGGGCTGCCACCAAGAACAGGCTGTACCCTGAGGGCCGCAGGAAGGGGAGGGGGCAGAACGAGAGCGGGAGGGGAGGGAGACAGGAGAGGAGTCAGGACCCAGCCCCAGTGAAGGAGTCTTCTGAGGGCATCCGCATGGTGGGGCAGACAGCCCTGGAAGTGGCATGTACTGATTTTTCCTTCTCCTGAGAATTCTGGAATGAATAGACTATGCCTATTGCTTTCAAGTAGGTTCAGCCAAAGTCCCCTTGGCCTTTTCAGGGTGGCTCCATGTGTGCCACCGAGGAGAAAAAGCAGCACCTGCAAATCCCCTCCTCGAAGTCCCATTTATTAAAAATCATGTTTCCTGGCTTTTTCTGTTTCTCTATAAAGATTGGAGTGAAGGCTGCTCAACAGGGTCACCAAGGAGGTAAGAGAGAAAGGACAGGCTGGCCCCACGGGCCCACCATTCCTGCCCCAGGGAAGCAGTAAAAACTATTCCCAAGTGGAGTGGTTGGCCAGGCTCAGCCACAGACAGCGGGTAAACTCTGTGTCACACGCTGTTGGGGTTGAGTTGTGCCCCTTAAAAGATATGTTCAAGTCCTGACCCCGAGCATCTGGGAATGTGACCTTATTTGGAAGCAGGGTCTCTGCAGGTGTAATTAAGGTGTAAGTTAAAATGAGGTCATACTGGAGTAGTGGGCCCTTGATGCAATGTGACTGTGTCCTTATAAAAGACAGGATACGGAGGGACAAACAGAGAAGGCCACGGGATGATAAAGGCAGAGAGTGGAGCAATGCAGCCTTCAGGGGGAACCAGCAAGGAGGTCCTACAGACACCGTGGCGTCAGACTTCTAGCCTCCAGAAACAATAAACGTCTGTTGTTCAAGCCACCCAGTTTGTGGCCCTTTGTTTGGGCAGAGCTCAGAGAATATCCATCCAGGCGCTCCACGTCAGCTCTGGGCCTTAAACCATCCAGGCAGAGGACGAATCCCACTGAATCTACCTGAAGGTAGAAGCTGGAGCAGAGAAGGTCAAGTCAGGGTATGGCCTAGCATAGATAGGAAAAACTCCTGTGGCCAGGCTCTGTCAGCCAGCATTCTCCAAAGTCCATCTCATTATGAGTACAAAAGAAGAAAAGCAACAGAGAGAGAGGTTGACCTAATTCTGGCCAGCCCTGGAACAGCCCTGTCATCTGGCCATCTTGGGCTATCCGTGGGCCCAATGACCCTGGGCCCTGCAGCCTGGAGTCAGCACAGCACCCCGGGCACCCTGCTCACCACACTGACCACACATGAGGGCATGGCCTGTCTCCTGGTCACTCTCTGGCCCCAGCCCAGGCGTCCTGGGGGCAGAGAGCTGCCCCAGCCGGCTGTGTCCTCAGCATGGAGCCCTGGTGAGAACTCCCACCCACAGCCTGGCAAAGGGTGGTGCCAATGGGGCAGGGGGGCTCTGAAGGGTCTTCCGTGCTGCGTGGAGGGGGCTTGGAGCAAGGAGGCGGCGATTCCTGCTTTCCTCTCTTCTCCCACCCACCCAGCACCTGGAAGGCAGCTCTCCATTGGAGGGGGCGCGCCCTTAGGAGAATCACGTCTCTGGGGCAGGGTACTCCGTGCCCAGCACTGAGACACTCTGGGTAGTACAGCCCCACCCAGACAGCTGGTTCCCATCCAGGAAGCAGGTACCAGAGTGGAGGGGGTCTTATTTGGAGGCCACGTCTCTGCCTGAATGGACAGGGCCTAAACAGGAACCCGCCTCCCCCATGAATGGCCAGCATCTCTGCCGGGTGGTGGGTCCCGAGTGGGCAGTGTCCCTGCCATGGAGAGGCAGCATCTCTCCCAGGGTAAGTGAGTGTCTGGGGGGCGGTGTCTACGCCTGAGGTGGGCGAGGATTCAGGAAGGTTTCCAGCCCAGACGTGTACATGGGGAGGGTGGCCAGTGTCTCTGCTCACGGGCCAGGGCCTCGTACCCTGGTCAGGGCAGAAGCCCCACTTTCGGTCGTCATCGTAGTTGGCTGTAGTCGCGCACCACATCTTCCCGTCGCTGCGGCCCGCGCTGGTGCAGCCCTCATGCTTGTTGCCCAGGAAGGTGAAGGGGAAGACACAGGGGGCACCTTCCGAGTTCCCGCCAACGGTGGACATGGCTGTGGGAGTAGAGACATGGGTCACGGGGCGGCAAGGCCACCACCAGGGAACGATGAGGACATTAACAAACCACGCTTGCTGAGTATTCCCCCAGTCCTGGGAGCTGGATCCAGTGCTTTATACACATCTCAGCCCCCACAATGACCCTGTGCAGTAGGGACCCTGTCACCCCATTTCGTGGGGATGGGGAAACTGGAGCTCGGAGAGATGACGAAACTTGTCTCAGCGAATACTGGTAGGAGGTGTCAGGGCTGGCATTCAGACCCAGGCAGCCAGATTTCAGAGCTTTAACTGGCCTCCTGTGGATGGGACAGAGGGGTCAGGGGCAAAGGGGGCCAGGCCGAGCTGATGGTGCCAGTGCACATCCCTAGACTGGGAGCTCCATCACACAGAAAGCAGGTGCGCAGTAAATACCTCCTGGAGGGAGGAAGGGAGGAGAGTGGAAAGGAGGGAAGAAAGAGAAGGAAGGAAAGAAGGAAGAGAGGGAGGGAAGAAGGGAGGATGGAGAGAAGAAAGGAAAGGAGTCTTTATTGAAAATAGACCAGAAGATAGAGATACAAACTAGGGCAAAGAAAGGCAGGGAAGAGAGACTTCAAAGTTGGAGGGAGAGAGAAGCGATTGTCAGGGAGGCTGAGAGAGTGTGGGTCATTCAGAGGGGCCTGGGCGGGCCCGACATTAGGCATCACCAGTTTGGCTGAACAGCTGTTGGTGCCCAACGTCTGCTCCGATTTGGTGCCCGCGTTGGACCAGCTGCTAAGTGTGCTGGTTAGCACCCCTGTCCTGGGGAAAGGGGGAGGGGACGGGGCTCTGGGGGGTTTTCTATCTGAGGGCAGGGTGCTGGCCCTGAGGGGCAGGGAGAGGAGGTGACACCCACCGGTCTCGGGGCAGAAGCCGTACTTCTTGTCACGGTCGTAGTCCTCGGTGGTGCCACACCAGCGGTAGCCGTCGGTGCGGCCCTCGGTGGTGCAGCTGTCGTAGGATGTGCCCTGGAAGCGGAACGGGAACTTGCAGGGCTGTCCGTCGGCGTTGCCACCCATGGTGAACAGGGCTGGGCGTGGAGAGAGATGGGGTACGAATGTGAGAGAGACCACCCACCTGCCCACCTGGATCAGCTGGGCGCCTGCCTGCGCACAGAGCTGCAGCATTGCTCGTGTATTAAAAACCATCTATTCTGGTAGGTAAATTGCTGCTTCTCGGAGCTCCTGGAGACCCGATCCCTCCCCTGGAAACTTATGGAGTCTCCCAGCAATGAACGGTTAACACCGGGCACACAGCAGGGGGCAGCCAGAAGCCTACCCCAGCCCCAAGGCCACTTCCACCCTGCCTGGTGATGCCCACACCGCGCAGATTGCTGACTAGATCATCCACGGCGGGCAGGACCACAGGAGTCTCTCCAGTCGACAGACAGGGAAACTGCGCTTCTGAGAAAGCTGTTCCAGAACTGCTCATGGTCAAATAAATGGGAGAACGGGATGCGGATTTCACGGAAAGCTACAAAACACGCTAGTCTCAACCTCTCTGTTGTTCTTTCTCTGTCACATACACACACACGCACGAACAGAGGAAGCTTCTCCTCCTTTCAACCCCAGGCGCCTTCCAGGATGGCCCTGCTGTGGTCCCCACAGGAGAGAGAGGAGGAGGGAGAGAGTGAGAGGCGGTGTCTTTGGGAAGCTTTTAATACCCACCCTGGGCCCCCACTCTCATCTCTCCAAGACAGGGGCCATGACCAGGGAATTCGGGGAGAGAGTGGGATTCGGAGTCTGGGCTTGACTATCCTGGATTCTGCCCCTGCTCCCCCATCCCCTCATCCACCCCAAAGCTACAAAATGGTGTGTCTCTGGAGTTGCCAACTAGCAAAACCACAAGTGCGTAACAAGGACCATCTGTGCACAACGGCGCCAGAGGTGACCTCACCAGCCCCCGTTAACTCCACCACGGCCAGAATGTAGCCCAGTCCCCAGCTCCCCATGACAGGACTCGTGGCCCTGTGTCCTCACTGGTCCCCTCCCCCTAACCAAGACACCTTCTCCTGCAATGCCAGAAACAATGGGACTAAGGGAAGACACAAAACTGAGGCCAGATGCTTTGGTGGCCTCGGAGTGGGGAAAGGCAAAGTGTTAAGCTGGACGGGGGTCAGCCTCCGCCTCTGGCCTCCAATGAGCGGTATCTCCAGCACCCAGGAAGCCCCATCTCCTCGTAGATTCTACCCCCAACAAGGATGGAGACGCAGACACTGACTCAGCAGTCAGGAGAGGCTGAGTAACCAGAACCTCTGCCCCGAGACCCAGACACGTGCATGTTGTGCGTACTTGCGTCTGGCTGAAGACCAAGTCGATGGCTAATGTCCAATACAGGGAAACCTTCCCAAACTTATGAATTACAGCTGTTTCCACTCTATTATCAAGACATTCTGTTCTCATCACAGGGGTTGACACAGAGGGTTAACGCCACCTGAATCCCTACTGGGAAATGCAAGATACGTAGATGTTTTTATTTAAAAACTTCTGACATTAATGGGCAATGGCTGGAATTCTTACTTAATACAAAGCATCACATGAGCTTTGGTACTAGATGTGTAAACAGGAACACAATTAACTCGCTATTTGTTTCTTTCCTTCTGTCAAGATGGCTGGTGCTCCACGTTCAGTTGCAATGGGTTGAGAGAGTCACAAACATGTAACATTACAGCCAAAAAGACAGACTGCATATATAGATCAAGGAGTCTTTATGGGATGGGGAAGAAAGAAGTATTTGTAAAAAATTCTGGACTGTCTCCCACTGTCCCCAAATTTTCTGGGCTTTCAATCTCTAGAATCATCAAATGTGATGACTTGACAGAGTATGAAGTTATACATACTGTCTTTTTAAGATTTATGAGTATGAAGTGTGTCAAGGATACTAAAAAAGGATGGAGTGTGTATGTCAATACCCTTACTCCTTTAAATTTCTCCTTCAATATGGCTTCAAAATACCTGAAAATGTTCTCTCTCAAGCATTGACAAAAACACACACACAAATACCTAGTTAAGCCTAACACCTTTGCTAAGACACAGTTGCAGACAAAAAGGTAGACAGAGATCAAGAAAGTCAGAGGGAACAGCCCCTATGCCCAGACTTAGACACACACACACTAGCAGGGTCACCATCAGAACCAGGAGTGATGGCTGAAATTCACGGGGTCGGTGTCCCCAAGCCAGGTACCAGCCTCAGTGTTGAGTCTTGCCTCCCACTGCTTGGCTTCTGATGCATCCCCAACCCTCTCTCCAGGCCCTTGAACCCCTAATCCTGCCAGAGGGTAGAGAGTGGTTCTAGCGAGAACCACTGGGCATTTTAACAGTTCTAAGTTCATTCTAGTGCATGTTAGAAAAAAATAATTAGCACATCAAACCTGTGACTTCACAAATGTTATTGCTAATGGTGAGACTTCGAAAAAATGGAATTGATTTAATGAAAGTATTAAGTAAATAGGTATACAGGTGAGACGGACACAGCAGTGGCTCCAGTTGGAACAGTGGGGCCTGAAGGAAGTTGGGAGGATGCTGGTTGACTGGCAGTGCCAGGCCTGAGGAGCGTGGAGAGCAGAGGCATGGCAGTCTGGGGAGGTGGAGGCTGAGGAGGAAAGCCTGGGGCCAGGTGGATGCTCACCTTCATGGGGGCAGAAGCCGTATTTGCCGTCCTTGTCGAAGTTGTAGGTGGTGGAGCACCAGAGGAAGCCGTCGCTGCGGCCCGTGTCGGTGCAGCTGGTGTACTCCTTGCCGTTGAAGAGGAAAGGGAACTTGCAGTACTCCCCATCGGCGTTGCCATACTTCACACGGACCACTTGGAGCAACACAGGGGGAAAGGTGAACCTCTCTGGGCCTTTCTTTGATGACCAGGATTCTGACTCACCTAGGGGTGTGGCCTCCCTCCCCCTCCCATCTCTCCGGTACCATCATAGCAAATGGAAGTGCCCAAAGTTGCCAGGGAAGCCACAGTCCTTGTTGCTAGGGGGCAGGGAGGCATGCAGAGGACGAGAGAGGAGGCGTGGGGCATGCGAATGGTCCTTTCTTACCTTGCCCTTCTCCCAGGGTCCACAGCTCGTCGTCATCAAAGTGGGAGTCTCCCCCAACACCAGGGCCCGGGGCAAAGGCGTGAGCCAGGAGCCCATCCTTGCCATCAAAGGGGTACCCATCTCCGTGCTCTGAAACACACTGGGTCTCAGCTTCCAGCTGCCCCAGTGGGGCCCTAAGACCCAGCCACACCCCGATCCAAGGCTGGGGACCTTTAGCCCACCTAGCATCTGGCCCCTCCCCTGTCCTGTTGGGGTTACCCAGGACTGGGGACATAGCGAATGAGTAGAGAGTTGCTGACTTGATAATTAACATCCTGTGGCCTACACTACTCCCTCAAGTCTACACGGCCCCAGTATTTCTACCACTGACCTTCACTGTCTACACTACCATGGATGACATGACACCTACCCACATACCTACACTGCCACACCAGCATCCTCACCACTCACCTTCATTGTCCTCAGCGTCTATACCATCTACCCTCACATCCACACTGCCCTTTTAGCCACATCACCTACCTTCATGTTATATTATCACCAAAATCCACAACACTAACCCTTACGTCTACTTTGCCACGCAGGTCCATACCACCCACTCACATGTCTTCAACATTTCCTCTGCCATCTACTCACATCGCTACAACATTCACAATGTCTACACTACCTACCTTCATGTCTACACTACTGCCGGTGTTCATACCACCAACTCACAAGGTGCCCTTGACCCCAGATTCTATTCCACTTACTCTCATGTCTACACTGCTCCATTGTTTCTGATCCACTGCCATATCTAGAGTTGCCCAGGGCCTACGAGCATTATCCAACAGAACTTTCTGAGATGATGGGAATGTTCTTCGTGCTGTTCAGTTCAACAGCCACTAGCCCTATGTGGCTACTGAGCACCTGAAATGTGGCTAGCGTGACGGACAAACTGAATTTTAAATTTTATTTAACTTTAACTAATTTAAATTTAAACAGCCCCATGTACCCAGCAGCTACCATGTTGGAGGGCGCAGCTAGACCACTTGGCTTCAGGCTTACGCTGCTCCAGGGTATACCCAGGGCCACGTCATCTGCCACCACATTAAGGTGGCTCTTCAGTATCCACTTCCGTCTACACCACTCTAGCGTCTACATCTCCTACTCTACTAAGCTGTCCCCAGGACCCCCGTGCCTCTCTGACAGCCAGATTGTCCCCGTCTCTACACGGACCCCCTGCTGGCCCCTCTCCTGCCTACCCCAGCGGCCGAAGTTGATCATGATGTCAGCCTCTCCATCATGGATGCGAGAAAACCGTAGTGGGGTCACATCACTCCAGACTCGGAAGGCACGAGCGAAGGCATCATCCACCGTCTCAGGGTCCAGATCAGGTGTGTAGCCGATGATCCTGGAGGTAGCAGACATGCATGTGAATGTGTATATGTGTGCAATGGAATGGGAGTATGCATATGCATGTGAGTGTGTACGCATGTGTAAGTGTGTACATGCAACTGTGTGCATGTGAGCATGCACAAATGTGTGCAAGGGTATGTGCATTAAGTGTGCAAAATCATGTGAGGAGTGCATGAGTTTGTGTAGGCACATGTGAAGTGTGCACAAGTGTGTGAATTTAAGTGTGTACACATGTGCAGGTATATGTGTGTGCACGCTGAGCAGAGCTCACTGGGAGAACAGCCCACCCAGAATGCCTTGAGGTCCCATGGAGTGGAGTCCTAGACCAGCCCACAGCTTCAGGCCGTCTCAGGTCTCATCCCTCACTCATGGCTGGGGGCGTGGGCAGGGGCATAAATAGTGCATTATGGGGCACAGGCCAGAGATCCCATCTTTGGAATCCATCATGAACTGTACAGAACAGAGCTCTTAGCCCAATTAACAACCAAAGATAACAACTCTATAATACGACATAAAAGCCACTTAGCAACCACTCATCAAGCTCCTCCGCCCGCCCCAGTGACCCCATCTAATAACAATAATGACTAGCATTTACTGCACTCTTACTATGTGTCGGACACTGTGAAAGCCCTTTATAGATGTGATCCAGCTTAGCTCCCACCTACCTATGAGGAAGGCTTTGTTTTGGACCCATTTTGTAGATTGGAAAGCCAAGGCTCAGAGCACCGGAAAATAAGTAGCCCAGTGCCCCGCAGCTAGTAAGCACGAGAATCGAGCCCAGGTCTGTCTGACTCCAAACTCCTTAAGGTGCCAAGCCCTCGCAAGACACCTCCTGGGGCCCCAGGAGACCCAGTGCCCAGAGCCCCCGCCTCCCCCGCCCCGCCCTGGCACCTGTATGTGATCTGGGTTTTCTCCCACTTGGGCTTGCGGGGGAAGAAGTTATAGTTGGCCACGTCGGGGTTGCCGCAGCGCGGCTTGCGCATGGTCTCGATGGTGCTCTGGTCGAGGTCACCCGTCTGGGGTAGCCCGAAGAACTTCTGCATCTTCTTCAGCGTGTCCTTCAGCACAAACAGGTTGCAGCTCTCCTTGGGGCAGCCGTAGAAGGTGTTGAGGTATTGCTGGAAGAGACGAGCACCCGAGGCAAGAACCGTGTTAAGATGGCAGAGTCCTGACCAAAGCGGGCAGGGGCCCAAGGGTACTGGGCGGAGTACCGGGTTCTCAACTGAGCGCTGTCACTCTCTAGCTGAGTGACATGAAAGCTGTAGGGGGCATGGCTTAGGAGCACATTTTGGGTGCCTACTATATGCCCAGGCACTGAAGTGTTAACTCATCTAACACTCAAGCAACTCTATAATGTAGATATGATTACTATCTCCATCATACAGAGGAAGAGACTAAAGCACAGAGAGATTAAGAAACTTGCCTAAGATCACGCAGCTCACAAATACCAGAGCTGGATTTGGACCCAAGCAATCTGGCTCCAGAGCCCATGCTCGGAAGTATAACTCTCTACCACTCGGCTTTACCTCCATCATCTCTTTTAATCCACTTAACTGCTTGAGGACACAGGGATTATTTTCCTCACTTTTCTTACAAGGAGATTCAAGGGCTATGTGCTTGGGCTCCAGCAGCAGACAGACCTGGGTTCAAATCCTGGCTCTGCCGTTTCCAAAAAGAAAATGATCCTGTCCTTCGGGGGCTGCACGGCTGGCTCTGCCCACACCGAGGCCAAGACCAAACAGGCCCCCACAGAGGGTCAGGGACCAACCAACATGCTTATTTGTTCAACAAAGGCTTTTTGACACCTGCCATGTGCCAAGCCCTGTGCTGGTGCTGGGGATAAATTGGTAAACACGACAGATGTTTCTAGTCTCTAGGGTTCAAATCCGAGTGTGGGGAGGCTGATGGACCAGAAATAAACGCTAACTGAAATACGTGATAGGTGCTGCATTGGAATGGTCAAAGCAGCCAGCAGAGCTTATTCCAGGGGCCCTAACCTTGTTTGGGGGGTAGGTAGGAGAGGGTACAACAATAATAATAATGCCTAACAGTTACTGAGAGCTTACCATTTGTCAGGGACCTTCGAAGAGTCTAAGATCCCCTCCCTTTTAACCCTGCGACAGGTCCCATTATTATCTTCAGTTTGCAGAAGAAGCTGAGACTAAATTAGGCCACCTGCCCAAGATCACCAGGCCAGCTGGTTAGTGCACTCCCTGGGTTGAAGCCGGGTTGTCTATGGTCACCAGCTGCCCACTGCACTGCCTCTGGGCAACCTGGACTTCCATAACATGCAGAACGTGTGGGGACCCAGGCAGCTTTGTCAGTGCTCCAAAGCTCCACTCTCACCCCCAACCAACAGCCACATCACGCCCGCCAGTTCCAGACCCTTGAGAAAAGCAGCTCCCTAAAAATGGAAGATCTCCCAACCCATTTATCCAGAGGAGGCAGAGGCCTGGATGCTGGAAAGTGTGGGTGTCACATCCCGAGAAGGGGTTCCCAGGGTGACCAGAGGGCCTGGGAATCCTGTCCTGGGCAGGTCGGGGACCAGTCTGAAGGAAAATGGGGGTTTCTAGGGTGGCTGAAGCAATCGGGGCAGATGCCTTGTGGGCTGGAAAGAACATCTTGGGGGTCCTGAGACAGAGCGCTTGCAGGGTGAGGATCCGTGCCCTTCCGCTGCCCCAGCCCCGCCTGTCCACCGCTGCGGCCAGGGCGCCCCTCCAGCCGCCCCTCGAGCCAGGCGCGCGTGCTCGCGCAAAACAACATCTGAGCCGCAGCTCGGAGCCCGGCCAGGAGGGAGGGCTCGCTGGCCGCGCTCCGACCTGCGCCGGCTCCGTCCGCCCCCGCCCCACGCGCCGGCCCCCGCTGACCGCCCCTCCCTCCGCCCGCCCGCCCGCCCGCCCGCCGCCAGTCTCGCCCGCTGTGCTCCTATCCCCTCGGAGGAGCTCGAGGAAACTTTCCGAGGTCCAACCTTTGACCCTCCTGGCCAACTTGTCCATTGGGCCAGGCGGAAAAGATGCGCTCTCCACTGCCCTCCTGCCCCAAATATTTGCCAAAAGCTTCCTTTGCGCGGTTTCTCCAAGGGCCCTCTCCAGATGTGCGCCAAAGGTGCCCAGAAGGTTCCAAAGGTTTGCCCAACCCCGCTTTGCCCAGAGCTCCCGTCCTCACGTGTGCAAAAGTTCACTGTGTGTGTGCCAAAGGACCCTCTTCCCAAAGTCCCACAGGAGTTTAAAAAGATCCTCCTCTATTTGCAAGAGACCCCTCTAGGCCTTTTGCCAAAGACGTACCAAGACGCTTGCCAGGGGCCTTGTTAGCCAACCCCCAGATGTGTCCAAAAATTGTTTACAAAGGCGCCCCCCTTGCCCAATCCCCCAGGTACTAGACAATGTCCCCGTTATTTACGAGAGGGGTCCTTTCCAGATGTTTGCCAAAGCGCCCCCCGCCCCTCCCCCGCCCCTCCCCCGCTGGTCCCCGCCCCCTCCTGCGTCCCGAAACTTGCCGAGTTGTTATCGAAGGCCTTCTCCTCTTACCAAAGCTCCCCTACGGTTTGCAAAAGAGATCCCTCCTTCCTCTTGCCAAAGCCCCCCCAAGCTGTTGACTGCAGCCCCTCCCCGACGCCGTGTGCCCGACGCGGGGTGGGGGGAGGGGGGCAGGGACACCCCATCCTCTGCCTCCAAAGTTTGTTTAAACTTGGCTTGTTGAGGCCAGCCTAGCTACTCACCACAGCCAACTCTTTGTCCGTTTTGGGGGCGACATCTCCAGGGAACTTGATGATGGGCGACGGCGCGGCGGCGGCGCGGCCCAACAGGCAGCCCAGGACGCAGAGCGCCCGCAGAGGGCCGGCAAGCGCGCCCCGGGCCGCTCGCGCCTCGGTCATTGCGCTCCCGGGCCCCGCGCGTCGCCCGGGGGTCGCTGGCTCGGTGCGTGTGGCCGCGTCGCCGCCTGGGTGGCGCCTGCTCCGCCGCGCAGCCTGCCGCTCCAAGGGGCCGCTCGACTCGGTCGCCTCGGCTTTGCCCGGCTCAGCGGCGCATGGTCCGGCCCCCGCGCCCCTGCCCGCGCCGCCGCCGCCTGTTCTCGCCGGGGCTGGCAGTCCCTTTGTATGTTTAAAGCCCCAGATGCGCAGCCTCCAGCCACCGCCGGAGGAAGTCTGGATGCAGCGGAAACAAGGGAGGGCGGCCGCCAGATGTGGCCGGCTGGGCTGGGAGGGCGCTGGCAGTGCGAGGAGGGAGGGGGGGCGCACTCAGGCCCGCCCCTCTCCGCTCCACTCCCCCACTCGCCCTCCTCCTCTTTTCTCCTCTCTTTTCCTTTCTCCGCCTCTTTCCAGCCTCCCCCCTCCCCGCCGCCAGCTGCTCCAGGCCTCTGCGTGCACCATCGGTGCGCGACCTCTACCTCCACCCCCTAGTCCGGGCACAAAGCCTAAGGACCCCCTACGGGAAACATCTGGGGCGACCACTCCAGACGCCTGACGTCCTGAGGTTGGAGAGCCACGGTTCTTGCAGGGGCGCCTGGGGGACAGGACTGCCTGCACTCTCGGGGAGGAAGGGTCAGAGATGGGGAGGAAGGGTCGGATCCAGGTGGTCAGCTGCACGGATAAGTGGTCCGAGACAGAGATTCTAGGTGTTTAGAGATGGAGACGGAGAGAGATGAGAGAGATGGACAGAAATGGCAGGAGGCAGCGAGATGGAAACAAAGTGGATAAACTTTCCTTCCTTCCTTCCTCCCTTCTGTCTCTCTTCCCTCCTTTCCTTCTTCCTTCTGCTAATATTTAAGCATTTACCTGGCCTCAGACATAATGCTAGGTGCTAGATACACAATCGGAACTCAGCAGTCACGGTCCCTGTCCCTGAGGAATGCTCCCTCCCTCTCTCAGGAAACAGAATTCATTAAGTGCTACGCTGTGATGGGGAACGCCAGCAGGCTGTGGGGACACCTGACCTCAGCTCCTAAACTAGTAAAGATGGTCAGGGAAGGCTTCCTGGAAGAAGTGGCTTTCTGAGCTGAGATCTGAAGAGCTACCAGACATTGGAGGGTTGGGGGGGAGGAGTTTGGGTGAGGGGGTCGCAGGGAGATGGGTGTTTCAGTCACAGTCGAGGGAACAACATAAACAAAGGTCCAGAGATGAAAGGTGGCAGGATATACTGGAGCAGGAGGTTCCCTCTCTCTGAAAAGGGTGGGGACAGGGTGAGATGGGTCTGGGGGTCAGCAGGGACCCGCATGGAAGGGGAGGAGATGGGCCTGGGGGTCAGCAGGGACCAGCCTGAGGAGCAAAGTCATGGGCTGAAAGGGTCAGCAGCAGGCTGCCTGTGAGAACCGTGGAGTCCTGGTGAGTCTGGTCTTCATCTTAAGAATGAGAAAGCCTCTGCAGCTTGGGTCTCTGTGGGCTTCGGACAAGTACGGGCTTGTCTGGCAGGCGTGCACTGGCCTGCCAGAAGTCAGCCTGAAAGGAGCCCCTTGGGAGGGCCTTTGCCCTGCAGGAGGGAGCCGGGCCCCCTAGCCTCACCCAGGGAGAAACCTTGGCGGATGGGAGAAGGATGAATCTGAGGTCAGTGGGGGGCGGGGGGTTGCCTCCTGGCTTAGCCCCATTTGGCTCCTGTCCATGTCCTGTGGATAGCCAGAGAGCCAAGTTGGAGAGCCAAGAGCTGGGAGTGAAAATGGAAAAAGTTGTCTCACTAAAGCAGGGTTTGCAAACTCGTGGCCTGTGGGCTGAATCCAGCCTGAGTAGCATTTTGAAATTTGGGAAACTTCATGTAAAAATCTGACTTTCTGGTTTTCTTTTAAAAATTCCCCCAAATCTGGCAATTCTCAGTGCCAGATTCCACATGGCAACAATTAGCTGTAGCCAAATAGCAGCTGCCCCTTTCAGATGAGGCGCGTACTTTGGTTTGCCACAGTCCCCACCATACTCTATTGCCTTGCATGTGACTCAGCCCGGTTTTGCTTATTTACATCACTTGCCCCATTTGAGGTTTAAACTTTTCCCAAAAGCCTTTGTGAGATATTGGGGCTTACACAACATTTCTTTGGGGCTCCTCTGGCAGAGGGCGGCTTTGACTGCATCTCTGCCCAACCTGTGTAGCTTTGGCATTCCAAGGGCGGCAGTGTCCAGTATGGGTGCTTAGTGCCCATTTAGAGGTGCCAGGTCCTAGGAGAGCACAGACAGTATCTTGTGGTAATGGACTTGTTGGTGAGCACATGAGACACACTTCAGGGTCCCTGCACCCCTTTAGCTCTCTGCCAAGCTAACCGGCCGTGGTAACCCTGGAAACCCGTGTTGATGTGGTGGGATCACAAAATGAAAGCAACCAGACCCCTGGTAGACTTTGCAAATGAAAACTAGACTTTTCCCTGAAAAACCACTGAGATTTGGAAATACGCTCATCACGGCCGCGTCTTTTAGGCATCCTAATACAGGGGCAAAGGGTCTGTGGGGTGGGCAGAATCGCGCCCCCCCAAAAGGATGTGTTCAAGTCCTAACCACCAGTATCTGTAAGTGTGTCCTCACGCGGAAACAGTCTCGGCTGATAGAATCAAGATGAGATGAGGTCATAGTGGATGGGTGTGGGGAGTGGGCCCAAACCCAATGACTGGTGTCCTTATAAGAGGCAAAATTTGCACAGAAACACACAGCGAGAACTCCCTGGGACCACAGAGGCAGAGACCAGATGGAGGCAGCTACACGACAAGGAACGAACGCCGCGGATTGTCAGGGGCCCCAGAAGCTGGAAGAGGCGAGGAAGCATTTTCCCTGGAGTCTGGAGAGGGCGTGGTCCTGCAGACACCTTGATTTTGGATTTCCAGCTTCCGGAACTGGGAGAGGACACATTTCTGATGTTTTAAACCACCCGTTTGTGCTCCTTTGTTACGGCAGCCCTGGGAAATGAGCACAAGCTGCAACTAGGAGATGCCAGGATATGGCGTACGTTTCCGTCATTCATTCATTCATTCATTCAGGAAAGCTTTAATGAACACCGTCCCGTGCTGGGGCACAGCTGCATCAAGATAAAGTTTGTACTGATGAGGAAGGAAGCGGACAAGGTGAGGCTCCAAGCATAAGAAGACGGGCGCCAGGGGCGGTAGTGGCATCCATGGCTTCCCAGGACCCTGCCCTCCCGCTCGTGTAGCTGCCCCTTAATTGTCCTCTGGGGAGCCTCCTCTCCCCAGGTCTTGGTCCCTGAGGTTCAGGGGATGTGACCTGCCTTCTGGCTCCTTGCTCCATGTGACCCAAGCCTGGCTAAGAAGCGGATCCAGTGCTGCTGGCTAGGTGACGGTTCAGAGATGGGCTGGTGAGTCCATGGGAGCCAGTGAAAATCGAGACTTTCGCTGGAGGAGTCTGAGACGCAGCCGTCGCCGTCAGCTATAAACGAAGTCAATGGAGTTGCCCTTAAGGGCAGAGGCTTCCTGAGATGAAGCAACACCAAGAAGAGCAGAAAGGGCGACACTCAGCTCCTACGAGGGCAGCTGAATTCCTGGATCCAGCCCTGCCTGCAGCCAGAGTATCCTTGTCACCCACTGATTGCCCCAGGAGCTCAAGGATGGGTTCAGAAGCATTTAACTGTTTTTCCAAATTGTTCTTTCTCCTTTTGTCATGTTAAGGAATGCAACCACCAACCACCCTGAATCAGACCAGCCTCAGCACGAGTGCTCCACCCATGACCTTGGCCTTATTTTGAACGCTAAGATCCTTCCAGGAGGAGCTTAGGCCTTGTTACCATCACCTGCAGAGGATGTGGAAGCGAATCCCTGCCTCTCCCTTTGGAATATTCATTCCCCATCTGAAATAAATGTCCCTTTGTTGGGGGACACCGTGACTCTGGAAATGATTCTTCCTGGTCCCCTATTTGCCACAAATACACTTCACTTGGTGAGACAACCTCTTCTGGTGGACGGTCTGATTTCTCTCGCGAGGAGCGAACCCGCCTTGGTTTCCGTAACATCCTGAGCTTTTTAGTTCGCGAGCCAATACATCCCCTCCTCCCAACTCTGTGTTTTGTTTGTCTTGCTCGAGCCTGTTTGGCTTGAATTTCTGTCACCTGCAACCTGAGCCTCCGGCCTGATGTGGTGAAAGACGCAGCTGAGAAGCCAGGACCAGTCAGCCTCTGCTGAGGGCACGCCCTCCCTCGAGTAGTCTGCCTCTCATCTCGTGGAGCCCTGAGGAGCACTCGGAGGGGCACACATGTGCCAGCACTCGGAGTCCCAGAGGAGCAGAGGTGGGACCTTCTCTGGGGCCAGGGGAACGAGGGACCTTTGAGCTTCCTGCCGGGACCCAGGCCCAGGCACAGCAGCCTGGCTACTCCCTGCCTAAAACCGCTTGCCAACTTCAGCCCACTCTTAGGATAAACCCCACTTCCTCGCCGCGGCCCGCAGCACCCCCCTGACCTGCCGTGACCTCCCGGAACAGTCCGGAGCCCGGCGGGGAGCAGATGGTGCTCCCGGACAAGGATAATGCCAGGAAAGCTTATTGACAAAGGGATTAAGTCCAAAGCGTGTGGGCTAAGGGGAGCCAGTCCCCGCGCAGAAACCTGGGCCAGAAGCTCCAGGACGGTGACCATCACGGGCCCAGAGGCTTGACAGGACAGGGCAGATACGGGAACCCAAGGGGAGAGCATTGCATGGAACAGGTGCCTCGAACAAAGCAACCAGCCCAAGAGACCTCCTGGGGAGAGATCAGGACTAAATCCCGCCGATCCTGGCTCCTCCGGCCCTCTGATCCCTCGCTGGGCGCCCCCGGCCCAAAGCTGTGCCAGGGCCGCTGGGAGGTGGAGCGCCCTCTGGAGGAGCCAGCAGAACTCCTCACACCATCTCAGAATGTGCTTCCTGGAGGACCCAACAGACACACCTGTACCCTTGGCATGTAAAGCTTCTCATCTGTTAGGTCTCAAATGGCGCCTCCTCAGGGAAGCCTTCCTTGATTGACCATCTCCCAAAATGATCTGCTCCCTGTGTTATTTCTTCCAGGGCAGCTACAACTGTCTTGAAACAATCTTGTTACTTTAGTTTCTTGTTTGTTTATTGACTCGGGCCATTCCTCCAGAATGTCAGCTGTGGCCCCAGTACCTAGAATGGTTTTGCACATAGTAGGTACTCAATAATTGGTTGAATAAATGGTTGAACAAATTAATGGTCTCCCCTAGATGTGGGGAGATGGCTGGGCAGGCTGAGTCACCAGAGGTGGGAACGGTAAGGTGGCCCCCCGAGGAGAAGGAAAGGCCAGAATGAGCACAGAGGGCTCTGACCTGGGTATCCACGAGTCATTTTGGATGACACAGAACTCCGGGGCTTTCCTTGTGCTATAAAGGAACAGGCTCCACCCTGGGTCTTCCCTTTCTGCCATGTGGAGGTCAGGTGAGGAGAGACCACTTTAAACTCTGGGGAGCCTGAGGACAGAGTTGTTGATTCATAATCAACAGCAGGAGAAACTTAGGGTAGCTTCCAGGCAGGACTTCCCAACAGTGACGAGAAGGAATGAGGCTTTAAAGGGGCCTGAGACAACTGCCCACACTCGTTGTGTGGACACAAGGACCTTCAGACCACTTAAAGATCTTGGCTGTGCTGGGAAGGACAGAGGGCGATGGCTTCCTTCCTTGCCACCCCCCTCCTTGCCTGTTGGCCCTCCATCTTCTCTCCACCAGCCCACGTGGGGCCTCTGAGTCCCTGGGTCCCTGCCTCCTGCAGGGCTCTGCTCCCCGCCCCCCACCCTGCTGGGCTCTTAGCCTTTGATCTGTCCAGACTGTGGCCTCTGGCTGGGCTGTTGTTTGCGCCTGTGGCCCGTTCTCCATTCTTCTGCCCACAGCACACTCCGTTCTCCTGGGAAAACTGCCCTCCTCCCACGTGGCCCAGGGCCCAGCCAGTGGGGGCCTCCAGTCCTTGGGCACAGGAGCTTCTTACGGCTTCCGTCCATGAGGGGGGGCACCGCCGGCCTCAGAGTGAGGGGAAAGCAGAAGACTGATTCCGGGACACTGTTTGAGACCCCGGATCCAGCTTTACCTGAAACCAGGCCCTCGTGGCTTTCTCAGTTCGATGAGCCCTTTTAGACTTAATGCATGTGGGTAGCATTTCTGTCATTTGTACCTGCAAGCGAGCAGGGTAATCCGTGTGACACTGCGAAAGGCCCCCCACGGAGCTGCTTCTGGCAGCAGATCGAAGCCTGGGAGGCAGAGCCCCTAGGGGATGAGGCTGTGCCAAGGACCGCTGTGACGGTCAGGCTGTGACGGCGGCAGTCCGTCTGTGTGCAGGCGGAGAAACACCCCTCCCTCCCCTCCCGGGGACCGGGTCTTCCTCGGGGCGCCCTGTGGCAGAGCGTCACCCAGGAGGAGGGACACGGGAAACGCGGTTCCCGGGAGGCAGGTGGAAACCGGGCAGTGAGCTCCCCGTACTTGGAGGTGTTCAAACGGCGGGGGCCCCGCCCCAGAGAAGCCAAAGAGGGGACTCCTCCGGGGCAATGACGTCTGCAGCGGGCGCGTGACGTGCCGCCAGGGTCCCCCTGGGCCGGAGCGCCTGTCCCCCGGCTGCTGCGGGGAGCTCAGCCTCCCCCCAAGGCCGCGTGCGCTTCCACGGGCGGTGCAGGAGCGGCAGGTCCCCCCGTTTCCAGGTCCCCGTGAGTCTGGATGAGGCCCGCGCCGCGTACCCCGTCTCCGCAATCCCCCCGCTCCCCACACTCCGCCCCCCCCCCCCCCCCCACCGCACGGGTCGTGGTCTCAGGAGACCTCATGCTAATTTCCACCTCGGACTCCGGGCTTCCCCGGCATCCATCCCGCCACCGTCCCCCACAGAGCCGAGGGGCCCCCGGGCCAGGGCGCTGTCCCCCCGGGGCGTGGGGACAATGCTTTTCCGGAGGAGGGGAGCGCTTGGACAGCCCACACATTTGCTGTGTTGTAGGCTGGCCTTCCTGCGGGACGGGAGGAGGCCACACGGGTCTGGGGACAGGGAGGCCCAGAGCAGGAGCAGAGCAGAGGTCACTAATGGGGGACACAGGACCGGAGTGGCTGGGAAGGAAGGAAAAAAGAAGCAAGAGGCTGCTGACCAAAGGACCCCAGCGTGTGGGTGCACCCTCCACGTGGTCTGCTGACGCCTCCCTGACCCACGAGGGCCCCCCTGGGAGAGCCTGAGCACAGATGGCCCGGCTATGCGGGCTGTTATGGTCGTTGAATTGCCACGGTCTTCCTTTGAAGCAGGTGGCGTGGTTGGCATCCCCGTTTTATTGTTGAGGAAACTGAGGCACAGAGAGGAGGAGCTGCTCACGCTCATGCACCCAGCCTCAGGGGGCTCTCTGCCACCACAGCCCTTGCACCCAACCACCACACCACACGGCTGCCCTGAGGCAATGGGGAAACTGAGGCACGGAGAAGGATTTCCCCGGGCCACCCGACAGGGGGAAGAAAACCAGCAACCCCCAGGGGCTCCCTTTGAACCAGCAACTGTGGCAGGCACCTTCACACAGGTGGCTGTAGTCAGTCCTCCCAATGAACCTGCGACTAGGCTGTGAATGTGAGGGGAAAAGCAAGCCCAGAGGAGTTAAGCAGCTTGACCAAGGACACACAGCATGTAAGGGTGGTGCTGGAACCTGTTTATTGATTCTTCCCCCGCAGCAGCTGCTACCTCCCCAGCTGCTGGGTCCTCTGTCAGCCAGCTCCCCAGCCCCACTGTCTTCCACCCGCTCCAGCCCCACTCCAACCAAGCACGCCGCTACCCCTCGGCTGTCCTCAGCTCACTGGTTTGCCCTTTGCTCAGGAATGTTCTCCAAATGCCCCCCATGACTCCACCCAACCTTTAAAGGCAGCTCAGAACTCACCTCCAGGGAGCCCTCCTTGGTTCAGAGCCCTGGTTCTGCAACCACGTTCAAGTACAGCCGGTGTGACCCCTGGTGACCTAGCCTCATGGAGGACCACTGCCCTTATTTGTCCAACAATTGTAATAATCGTCTCTCAGGCTGGCACTTAACACGGGGCCTGGATGCACAGCCCGCATGCAGTAGGCACTTAATAATTGATTGACCTCTATCTTTATAATAATTGTGTTCCCGGCAGAGCTCACCAAGCAGGCCTGTGTGTGTGTGTGTGTGCATGTGCGTACCTGTTCAGTCAAGCCTTTGTTGAGCGCCTGCTGAATGCAGAGCCTTTGCACTGACAGCAAGTGCCAAGAACACTGACAGAGGGGGCTCTGACGGGGACGGGGGACGGGTGACGGGGGGCAGGTGCCTGTCACCCTGAAACAGAACCGGGCCTCCCTGGCTCAGGGCCCCTCCTCCGGGCTGAACCGCCTCGCAGGGAAGGACGTGTGTACGGCTGGAACCACGGAAGCTGCACCGCGAGGCCGTCCCGGCGTCACCTCCTGCCAGGGGAGCGGCCCCTCCTGCCGGCGGGCTGCGCCATCTGGTGGCCATTCTTGGTGACGCAGCGTCGGGGCTCGGAGCCGCCTGGGTCAGACCATTCTCCGGGCTCGTGGCTCCATCTCGTGGCACGAATGCACAATTACATCCCATTGGCTCCAACCTCAGAGGCACCCGAAGCGGTTCTATTTGCAAATCTTCCTCTTTTTCTCTTTCCTCCCCAAAGCCCCAGTACATAGTTGCATATCCTAGTTGTAAGCCTCTCTTGTTCTTCCATGCGGGATGCCGCCTCAGCGCGGCTTGATGAGCGCCCAGAATCGGAACCCAGAACCCCAGAACCCCAGGCCACCGAAGCAGGGCATCCGAACTCAACCTCTCAGCCCGGGGAATGCCCCTGAAGAGGTTCTTAAAACACGCCAGGACTCCCTCTCGGAGTCACAGAATCAGAACTGGGGAAGGGGTGCATCCTTAGAAACTGCATTTTAGAAAAAATTCCCAGGTTATTCTTAACTGGGGGAACCTGTACGTTTGCAAAGCATGACCTTAAAGGGCCTTCTCCGGATGCCTTTGCACCTGCTCGCCACCTGTGCAGTGACAAAACTGCCACCCGCTTCACATCTGGGATTCTCATTTCCAATTAAAGGGCAGGAAACTGAAGTCCAGGGAGCGGCAGTCACTCACCAGGACCACACAGGGAGCCAGCGGCCCCGTCCCCCAGCTCTGGGGCAGGTGCGAGAGCAGGAAGGAGGCTCTGTGCCATCGGAGACCTGTGCCTGCACTTCACACGTCAAGGGCTCTGCAAGGGTGAGTCGGAGTCACTGGGGCGACACCTCCTGGCACCTGGTCCTAGGACGCTGCGTTTATTTGTCTGTCTGATTATTACTTTAACTCTCTTGCTGGCCTGTCCTTGTCGTGGTTGGGGTAGGGACGGGTTGAGCACTGACCTATCAATCAGAGATAAGGCCCTGTTCTAAGCACTTTATATGTATTAGCTCCTCTGATCCTACAAACAAGCCCCTGAGAATGTATTCTTATCGTGATTATCTCTTTATGTATGAGGAAACTGAGGCACGGTTAGTGAGCGTTGACCCAGGCAGCCTGCTCCAGGTCCAAGCTCCAAGTCAGCTGCCACCCGGGGCCCCAGAGTAGGCAAAGGTTGGCATCTGTGCCCTTGATGACTTCACAGGCTCCTCTCTGGGCATCCTTGGCCAAGCCACGCTCCCCATCCTGCCTCTCTCTGCTCCTGTTTGTTGATTTCCCTGGTAAGTGTTCAGTGAGCCCTGTGCCAGCCATGGCATATCCGGCTGTGAGTAAGTACAGTCCTTGCCCTCCGGGGGCTTGCTGTCCAGTGGGGGAGACAGGCAGCATAAAGCAAATTAACAAACAAGGTCATTTTAGACGGTGGAAGACCTGTGAAGGATGGGACCAAAATGACCGGAGCGGGGGACAGCTTGAGAATGAGTGGTGAGGGAGGGCCTTTCAGAAGAGCTGATGTTAGATCTGAGTCCTGAAGGAGGAAAAGAAACCAGACATGTGCAGAACCAGGGAAGAGTGTTCCAGGTAGAGGGAATGGCAGGTGCAAAGGCCCCGTGGTAGGTGTAAGCTTATTGTATTCGAGGAACAAAGAAAAGGCCACTGGCTGGAGCAGAGTGAGTGAAAGGCACAATGGACGTTGGTGGGTTTGGTCACCAAGCATCTGTCCCTTCTTCCTTTGGGGAAGTCCTCCCTTCCCCTCTGAGGACAGTGTTGCTGGGAAGGCAAACAGGGTACCTGCCATCCCTCTTCAGGAGCCAGTCGGGTCCTTGGAGTCTTCTTGGGCCTGGCTCTTCCTCTGCAGGGGTGGGCTTGGGATCCAGGCTCAGCCACTGAGATGCTCACGGAATCTTGTACGACATAAATAGAAACAGAACCCTGGGAGCCCAAGACGCCAGCTGTAGGCCCTGTGGGCCTGGTTTTCATCTCAGCAGCTGCCCCAGGTGTGCAGCTTTTCCCTCCACCCCTGTTATCATTCCGATAACCCCCATTTGCTTCAGATGGCCAGAATTTATTTCTGCTGCTTACACCCAGATAACCCTAACGATGCAGTGTAGGAATAAAGAAAGATGACGTTGGGGTGACAGCAGGGCCAGGTCATGCTGGTTGGCCCAGCTAAGGAGTTGGAGTGTGTTCTGAGGATGAGGGGCGTCCTGTGGGCTCTTCTGAGATCCTGATTGTGTGTCGGTGGCTTCTCGCCTGCAGGATGTCTTCATTCCAGCAGTCCTCGTCCCAAATGTCTCCCTTCCCACCCAAGCCAGGCAGGCGGCTGCCCTCAGCGGGTGCTCAGGCAAAGAGCGGGAAGCCAGTGGCTTTGATTCCGAGATGGTCTGTCTGTTTTCTGTGCCAGGAGGTCTCCACACGGTGCAGACAAATGCCTCTAAGACTTTAACCCCAACGCACAGTCCAGGGAAAGAAGAGTAAGGTGAGAGGAAGGACAAGCGGACAATCAGGACAGCCTACATGTGGTGGGACCCAGGCGGGGGCGGGGGGCAAAGGAGCCCGGGGTTTAGTGGGTCCCCCCTGAATTCCAAAGCATCAGGAACCAATCACAGTATCAAACAGCAGCTGGTGACCCCAATCCTCCCGCGCCAGCAACAAGCCCGGCTATTGTTTTTCCAGGAATCCTGTCAATCCCCTTTCCTGTAAGTAGGGCCCATCCTCCCCCCAGGTTGGCCGATGGACGCGGCTTGCCTCCTCCCTGTTGCTGGCCGGTGCCTCGACTTCCCCCTCCCGCTTCTCCATTCAAAAGGAAAACGGACACAGCTTGACTTTAGTCTCCCACCCACCCAGCCACAGCCCAGAGACCCATAAGTTCCCATCTGGGGTCTCCTAGAGCCCCAGCTGTGATGCCCAAGTCAGTCTCCAACCCTGGAACTTTCCCCACGTCCTGTGTCCACTCTTGTCAAACTCAGCCAGTCCTTGCCTTGCCCCTGGGTGACCAGCTCTAAGGGGTTGACGGTAGGCCACTGCCCCCTCCTTCACCTGGTGGAGGCTCATGGGAGGAAAGTGCCTCCCTCACGGGAGCCGAGAGTGACTTAGGGTGGAATTGCAGGCGGGCAGCTGGGAGGGGCTCCCCGGAGGCCTGGGAAGGGATGGGGGTTCTGAAGTGCGCCTGCGGGCAGTGCCCCGGCCTCCTCAGGGAGTACTCGTCAGGCACATCACCCCGGGCTGTGCAAAGAGCGAGGCTGGCCTCCTTTCTAAGTCCCTGCGTTCCTCCCATTCAGATTCCCAGAGGACCCCACCCCAGGACCCGTCACTGGCCCTGTGTGTGTGTGTGTGGGGGGGGGGGGTAGGGGGGTGGGGAAGGGGCAGGGAGGGGGAGTTCCAACAGCTTCCTTCACTGGCATCACCTCTCCCCCTGGGCTCCTGCCACACAGCCATGGTCACCCACATGGGTCGCAGATGAGCACCCCTCCCTGCCCGTGAAGGAGACTGCGGCCTGCTGGGAATGAGTGACAGGGCTCAGAGACCCCCAGGACAAGGCAGTAGCCGGCGAGCGGGACTCCCAGAGCATCAGGGGGCTCAGGAGGATCGATCGCCTCAGTCGGGTGGGGGATCAGGGAGGACTTCCCAGAGGAGGCATCACTGGCGTGGAGCCCTGAAGGCTGAGGAGGGGGCAGAACATTCCAAGCTGGGGCACAAGGGTCTGGAAAGCCTGGGCTGGTCCCCGTTCTAATTTGTGTCATGTTTAACCGTGAACCAAGGGCCCTGCCTGGGGGCTTGAGCGGGGCTTATACCCAGCTGAGACAAGGCCTTGCCACGCTGTGTCTGCTGGAGGGACCGTTTATAATTCCTGCAGCAGCAAAGCCTCGGTGACAGGAAGATCCAGCTGTCAGATCCTTCGCCGTCCACTGAGCCTCAGATGCAGGACCTGGAGCGAGGACTCTGTCTGCAGCCATGCTGGACCAGAGGAACGCGTGCAGCCTGCCTGAGCCCTCTTGGTCCACGGTGTTCAAAACACGTCGGATCTAAGAAGGGAGAGATTCCAGATGGAAATGCATAGGGGGTGTCCCGGCCCCAGACAAATGGAGTGGGGTCAGGCCGAGGGAGAGATGGCCAGACGGGGGCCTGCGAGGGCACTGAGTGCAGTTGCTACAGGCAGGAGCTGGGTGGAGGCTGGGGGCTGTCCAAGGGGCCAGCAGGTGGGCCTGGTGGTCTGCATGAGTTAGGGATCCTGAGGGCACAGCAGACTCAACCATCGGTGCAACCTCCCGTGGGAAGGACAGACCAGGTGGCAGTGTGTGAAATGTCCTTAGGCCTCCCCTCCTCCGCCCACCCCAGCAGCTTAGAACTGAACACTTTGATGCTGTTGAACCAGCAATGCTGTTTGTTGAGTCTCTGATCCCTCCGTTTTTTTAGGGGGGTAGAGAACAACATCAGCGTAGAGTTGTTTTTTAAAATCTGAATTAGGTACCATATTGGTTAGCCATCACTGCCTGACAGACGACTCCAAAGCTTAGTGGCTTGAAACACTTAAAACAACAAATATTCCTTATTTTCCATTCGTCTGCAGGCTGGCTGGGTGGTTCTGCTGCGCTGGGCTGGGCTCCCTCTTTTTTCTGCAGAGCTGGTGGCTGGGCTGGGGGTGGGCCAGGTTGGGATGACGTGGCTCCGTGCCACGTGGTCTCCGATCCTCTGGCAGGCTGGCCCAGCTCGTCCTCATGGGGACAGGGGGACAGTGACAGAGCGCAAGGCCACCTGAAGCCCAGGTCAGGGCAGGTACACTCTCTCTGTCACATTCGGCCGCTCAAAGCAGATTCACTGAGGGGGAATGGACTCCGCGTCTGATGGGAGGAGTCCACAGTCACTGTAGGCAGGGTATGGATAAAGAAAGAGATGGGCCTGATTTTGTCACCAATCTACCAAGTTTCTGGCTTCTCAAGTTGGGGGTCTGGATTCCCACTGTCCACGGTGGACTGGCTACCCCTTTAGACAGGCTGTCCTTTTCTGACTTATACAATCTCTCCAGGCCCGTGTGACCCACCTGGCCCCAAGTGAGTTGGCAACTTCTTCCTTCAACCAGCAGCTCATGCTCGCTAACCATCTATGGCTCCCCATTGTCTACGGGAGAAAGTCTAAGCGCCTTAGTTTGGCATTGAAGACTCTCCATTGTGACAGTTCCGGGCTCATCTCCTGCCTCTGCCTCAGTATCCCTCTCCGCTGTGCTCCCTAAACCCTCATCCCACATTTGCAAGCACAAGACTCTTTGTGTGTACACTTCAGAATCTGTCTGCTTCACGGGCTCTTTCTTTGCTGGGAATGCTTTTCCTCTGCCTGCGGAAACCTACTCGTCCTTCAGGGCCCAGCTCAATGTCATGTCTGCAAGGTCTTGCCTGATCCTTTTGGGCCTCCCCTATACCACTCCCCATCCTGACCCAGCACCACTAATTCTTCCTCCCCTCCTCTGTCTGCAAGAGTGCTACCAACACAGCCCTCTCAGCCCACTTGGTGCTACTGCGGACACGCCCGCTGCCTGCCCTCTTTCTCTCTTCTCACGCCCTGTGAGGCACATCAGGGTGAGGAGTGGAGAGGCTTCCGGCCAGCCAGACCTCCACTGACGCGCTGGCTCCACCACTCAGGAGCTCAGTACCCTGGGCAAGCTGCTTAAGCAGCTCTCTGAGCCTCAGTTTCCCCATCTGTAAAAGAAATTCACAATGTGTCTTCCTCTAAGGGGTTGTTCTGAGAGGCTTAATTGAGGCAACACATAGATTATGCTTAGTACAGCGCCTGGGACCTAGTAGATGCTTAGCGAATATTTGTTGCGTGAGTACGTCTAGGCCAGCCCAGGTCTTTCGCCATCTCTACACCTCCCACCCCACCCTTCCTGCCAGCATCCACGAGACCCACTCCATTTCCTTCCTGACAACACTACTTCTGTTCTTTGATCCATGTCCACGTCTGAATCACTTTACGAGGACGAGAGAGAGGGATGCAAAACATGTCCACAAAGTACTTGAAATCATTGCCATTTGGGGGTCAGAAGACAGAGATTAGTTGCCCGTCTCTGTCTCACAGACAAATTAATCGAGTGGCAGCTTTTGGTGCAAAATACACTTCTTGTCGAAAGGATTAGACACCCTAAATCCAGCTAGAATGTGCTGTGATCGTGTGTGGGGTTTTTCTAAGCAAAGCTGCAATAATCATACATTTACAACGAATAAATTGGGTCCTTTAATTCCTCTGCAGTAAAGCCTTTGAAATATAATCTGTCATTTCAGACTTAGAGAACATGAGTTTTCATAATTATAATTCTCCAGCATACACTACTGTTCATAATTAAATTCACTTGTAAGAAATCCAAAGTGGTTTTTCTTTTCTGGATTATCTGTTCATACGATGTCAATAAGGTAAATTAATGTTGAATAAATTTGGTGAGTTCTTATATAAGAAACACACACCCTGCTATTGATGAAAGGCTGGACAGACAGATAAGACGGCCAATATATACACTATTTCTCAGGAACAGACTCAAAGACAGAGCAAACCTAAGTCTGTCTCCCCAATCTTTGCCTCCCCAAAGGGCAGCGAGCTCCGGGAAAGAAGAATGTTGGAAATAGTTGAAAAAACATAAATGTTAAATTATGGGCAAACTGTCTGCTGGAGAAGATGCAGACCCATACATTTTGAAAAGCAATTGAATGAAGGCGCAAGGCTGGAAGATCAGAAAGCAGGCCCTAAAAGGCCCCAAATTAGTAATACATGCAGGAGACATATACAGACCCACGACCTAAGAGACAAAGGAAAAGATAAGCAGATAAAGAACGTGGAAGGCTTGAACTCAGAGAAACAGACACAGAGCGAGCAGGACTCATGGTCCCCAGCACCATCTTGAGCTTTTAATAAAGAATAGTCTACAAGCATGTTGCAGTTTTGCATCTCTAGACATAAATGAGCTAATGTTTTGTTACCCAGCCCAAGGTCAAGGCTGGATGCACCAGGAGTGGGTGTGCTCCCTCCTCGTGCCTCAAGAGAAGTCACGCTCCCTCAAAGATGAGATTTCGAGAACGACGGGGAATTTTCTCCCCATCAGCAGAAACGTCCTCCCGGGTTTGGTCCTCTGCCTGAGGCCAGGAGGTGCCTACTGAGGTGGTAACTTTTCCTGAGAGGGGCAACTTGAAGGAGTCAGAGGTTCAGCGTGAACCTGGGTACCTTTTGACAGAGGTGTGAGAGAAGGACGGCTCTTCACTGGGGACAGTGAATTTGAGCAGGAGGCCTGAGTGAATTGCTGCAGTCGAGGCTTCTGGGAGCCACAGTTAGGGAGCAAGTATGTGCGCGTCAGTACGTGTGTGTCTCGGTGTCTCTGCATGTGCGAGTGCATACATGTGTCTGTGTGTGGCTGTGTGTCTGTCTGCACAGGTCCGTGCATGAATATGTGTTTGTATGTGTGCATCTGTGTCTGTTTATGACCATGTGTCTAAGTGTACGTGTGTGTGTGTGTAAGCATGTGTTTGTGTGTGCATGTGTATCTATATGTGTATGTCTGGAGCCTGAGTGTGGGTGCGCATGTTTCTGTGTGAGTGTGTGTGTCTGTCTGGATGTGGATGCGTGTATGTAGGTCTGGTATCTGAGTATGTGTGTGTGTGTCCGTGAATGAATAGTGAGAGGGAGAAGAGAGGAACAGCTCTCAGGCCGGTCTCTTCTCTTCTCTGGTCCTTGATTCCCCCCCAAGCAAAACGATTTTTTCCCCAGTGGGTCAGCTAATCTGCAGATGTTGCACCTACTGTGTGCAGTTTCTGTGCTAGATGAGGATACAGAAGTGAGAGGTCAAGGTCTCTGCCCTCAGAGGGTATCAGTGGCATCAGGTGGAGATAATTTAGGACTGATGTCTTCCCAGGGCCCTTACGTGCACAAGGAAGGCCACTACCTATGAGGCAGGACTGCCTTGCACGTGTTATTAAAAGACTCACTCCCCCACCCCCGCCTACACACACAGGACAGGCAGGAGGGCCAGTGGACCCAGGAGGAGCTCCCCTCTCAGCAGGAGCTCTGCTGCCTGCAGCCCTGGCTGAGGAGACACTGGATGCCCTTTCCTATGTTCCCCTTTGGCTAAAACCATAAAGTGCAGCAATTTCAGCAATTATGGTGGCATTTCTTGTGGTTATGGTCCAGGCAGGGCCCAGGGAGGAAATCATTCAGGCAGATGAGCCTGCTAAGATCAGCTCACCGGGCAGAGGTGATGTCAGCACAAAGGTTAGCACGGGCCTGGGGCCTGAAATGAGAACCAGCCCCAAAAGGGTCACCATGGCACCCTAAAGTCTCCTGAAAGCTTCTCCAGTCTGTGCTGTGGGAAAAGAGAAGCCTGAAGAAGGATAGCATAGCCCAAGGTCACATGCAACTTAGAGGACATGGCAGCTCTAAAGATCTTGACTTTTGACCCCGAGTCTGTGCTTAAAACACAAACACACAATATTATTTAAAAACTGTATCTGGCTGCCTTCCTCTGTAAAGTCAAGATACGACCAGAATGAGGCTGGAGACAAGAATAGACTTGGGGTTAGACTCATTCTTGTTTCTATCACATTCCCTCGCACCTGGAGGCATTAATGAATATTCAATGGATGGATGGAGACACAGATGGATGGATGGATGGATGGATGGATGAATAAATGGATGGATGGATGGATGAATAAATGGATGGAAGGATGGATGGATGGATGGATATTGAAATTAAGGAAGGGACAAGGCTGAGGCCTAATAGTCCCCTCCCAAGACCGAAGGCCAGAGTTCATCTACACAGGTTTTACTTTGGTCATTGACTTGACTCACACAAGGGTTTTAAATATTTAATAAGTAGCCAATACAAAATCAGGAGATTTCATATTTTAAAAAAATGCAGATCTCTGGAAAAAAAATAGAAGACATCGTGACACCAGGCTTACATTCCCACATGTAAACAGTTTTGAAGCTGAGTAGCAACTGCCCCTTTTGAGGGGAGAATGATTTCTAGTTCACCACAATCCCCACCACTCCCTACTACCCTGAACCTCTCCCACATCCTCAGTGATGTCACTTGTCTGTCCCCATTAGGTATCTGCATTTTCAACTCCTGAGTTAAAAAAAATGTCTATGTCCCTCAGTTCACTGACGCTGCACCCAGCCAGTGTGAGGCTGGGGTTTTCTCCTCTTACTTCCCCCTACCCTCCCACCCGACCCTTCACTCTACAGTGCCGGGCTGTGCACCCAGGTGGTGCTAATCCATGCCTTCTCACTCCAGCAGCTCAAGACACAGAGACGCCTCAAGCAGGGCCTCTGCAGTCCATGCCCCTCCCGTCTCCCAAGGGGATGGTGAAGGGTCTGGACAAGGGCTGCCCCCGGGCAGAGAAGAAGGGGGTTGAGTGTGTGTGCTGAGTGGACAAGCAGGCAGACTTGCAGGAAGGAGCAGCCAGCCAGCTGGAAGTAAAAGGGGATGATCTCTGGAAATGTCCCTCATGCACTTTTGTATTTCATTGACATTTTAATTAAGACTGAAGCGCTCTTTGGGGAGCTCTGCTCTGGAGCTGAAATCACTTTAATATGCTGCCTAGCACAAAGCTAGAGATGAATGGAGGCCTGGGGTTCTCACATGCTTCATGGTACTTAGCAATTCTTTTTCACGATGTATTATGTTAAGACGGTTTACGAGTTTCTATTGGCTAAGTGCAGCCATAGCAAATTATAATTTTGCTCAGTGGATTTTGCTCTAAGAAGATTAAAGGGCACCCAGGCCTTCCCCCATGGGAAGGAGGTCCCAGGGTCACCTCAAGCTTAAGGCCGGCCCTGGGAGTCAAAGTTGTTGCAGCTAAGGGTGAGGTGGGATCCCAGGAGGAGGCAGTTGTGCGGTCGTGGCTGTCACATCACAGCCTTAACTTAACAGCGTGTTCCAGAAGCTGTCCTAGCTGGGGGTGAGCCTGCGTGGACCAGGAATTGCATCCCACGTGAGAACCTTCTCAGCCGTCGCGTCACAAGTTTTTGTCCACAGAGCTGCGTACTTTTATGACCTGGGTTGGTATTCAAAGTTTTCCTCTTCGTGGCTGAAACCTGAACACAATCAGAGCTTCATGATATGAAGTATTCCCACCATGCTTTTATTCATAGCATCAGTTTGATGTAGCTCTCCAGTTGGGGTAAGCTTACAGCCCTTGTGCCTTATCAAAATTGTCTTATCAGGGTCGGCCCCATGGCATAGTGGTTAAGTTCGGCACCTTCTGCTTTGGCAGCCTGGGTTCAGATCCCAGGTGATGACCTACACCACTTGTCAACCATGCTGTGGCAGCATCCCATATATAAAGTGGAGGATGATTGGCACAGATCTTAGGTCAGGGCCAGTCTTCCTCAGCCAAAAAAAAATCTGTGCCACCTAAATTGGGTGCAAAATGACTCTCATAAGCATTATGAGTGCTATTATGAGTCTGAAATAATTATCTAGCCTCCAAACAATGAAATAAATGAGAAATGCTGAAATAGCAGCTGCTACCAAGATTTGGGAATTTCAAATCAGTGGGGGAAAAGATGGCTTATTTAATAAATGTTATTCTTTGGAATAACTGGGTACTCATGTGGAAAAAATATAAAGTTTCATCCTTACCTCATAACTTACCCCACAATAAATTCCAGATGAATCCATGTTTTTATACACTCGATAAAACATTTGGAAGAAAATATGGGGAAATTTAAAAATAATCTCTAAGTGAGTAAGAGTTTTCAAAATATGACTGAAACACCAGCAGCCATAAAAGAAAACATTGATCAATTTGCCTACAACGAAATATTTTCAAGGCTGCATACCAAAAAACATAAACATTAAAAGCAACTTAAACACAGAAAAATGTTTGTAGCTCATATCATATAATGATAAATTTACTGAATATATAAAGAGTTCCTATAAATGAATAAGAAAAAGTCAAACAACTAAACAGGAAACTGTTCCAAGACTGAAGAGGCATGTCAAGACAAATGGAATAATGTCTGTCATTGATCAGAGTGGCAAATATCACAAAGTTTGATAATACATTGTTTTGGGGAGGTTCTGGAGAAATAAGTAGTCTCACTGATACATGCTTTGCCTTCTCTGGATGGACTTATGAGAAACTAAAGTCATTGTAGCTAAAGGGAGAAGCTAGGTGGGTGGGTGATGTATGTGAGAGGTGCTTTTCATAGCTTAAAATTTTTTTACCAGATGTATGTATCACCTACTAAAATAGAAGATCCACATCTGCATTCACATCCACATCTACTGCTGCAACGACACCTGCACCTGCATCTACATCTATGATGGCAGCCACATCTGCATCTGCATCCACATCTGCATCTGCATCTCCATCTATAACTGCATCCACATCTGCATCTGCATCTCCATCTACAACTGCATCCACATCTGCATCTGCATCTCCATCTACACCTGCATCCACATCTGCATCTGCATCTCCATCTACAACTGCATCCACATCTGCATCTGCATCTCCATCTGTAACTGCATCCACATCTGCATCTGCATCTGCATCTCCATCTATAACTGCATCCACATCTGCATCTGCATCTCCATCTATGACTGCATCCACATCTGCATCTGCATCTCCATCTACGACTGCATCCGCATCTGCATCTGCATCTCCATCTGTAACTGCATCCACATCTGCATCTGCATCTCCATCTGTAACTGCATCCACATCTGCATCTGCATCTCCATCTATGACTGCATCCACATCTGCATCTGCATCTCCATCTATAACTGCATCCACATCTGCATCTGCATCTCCATCTACAACTGCATCCACATCTGCATCTGCATCTCCATCTACAACTGCATCCACATCTGCATCTGCATCTCCATCTATGATTGCATCCACATCTGCATCTGCATCTCCATCTATGATTGCATCCACATCTGCATCTGCATCTCCATCTACACCTGCATCCACATCTGCATCTGCATCTCCATCTGTAACTGCATCCACATCTGCATCTGCATCTCCATCTGTAACTGCATCCACATCTGCATCTGCATCTCCATCTATAACTGCATCCACATCTGCATCTGCATCTGCATCTCCATCTATAACTGCATCCACATCTGCATCTGCATCTCCATCTGCATCTATAACTGCATCCACATCTGCATCTGCATCTGCATCTACATCTGCTTCTACACGTACATACAGCTGGCTTGATGCTTGAACTCCCTCTTCCATCCATGATTGCCAGTATAGGCTCTAGCGCAAGAACAAACATTTTGGAACCAATTTATACTTTAATGAACAAGGATTGTTCTCCCTTCTCCTTCCTCCTCTGCCCTCCAAACCCCTCACGACCTCAGGCCTAAGACAGTAACTCCTAGTAGGAACTCAGTAAATATCATTGAATGAATGAATGTACAGGACTCAGCCTGAAGGTGGACCAGAAGGGACCACTTTCTTCCCACTCCTTTCAAGGGTAGGGCCTGAACACCCTGTCTTCTCTGTTTCGCAAAGAGGAAAGTTGGGTGGAATCAAATGACAGGCCACCTGGGACAGAGGATGACAAGATGGTTGGATCTAGCTGTACAATGTCAGGCGCGTGACTTCAAGTCTTTGGGTCTCTGTTTCCTGGGCAGTAAAATGGAGATAATAATATCTCCCTCTTAGGGGAGCAGTAAATGCTAATTGAATTGAGTCAAGTTCTTATTAGCAAAGGGGCGAGAGACCTCTTGGTCACAATTGAGATAAATAAAGGCAGAGGTAGGGGAAGGGGTCAGTGTGGTGGTCCTAGGATGGGTGACGAAAGGAAAGCAGAGAGTAGAAATACTGGATGTAGATAGGGAGGGCGGGGCACCTCACACAGGGCTTAGGTCCAGGGAGTTTTTGATACTTTTTCGGGAATGTGAGACCCTATGAATGTTTGCGACTTTGTAGGCATTTTGTGTCTCTATCTCTGAGTTCTAACAGTACGAGTGTGCATGGAGATGTGTGTGTGTCACACACATACACACGTAGTTAGTAGAGAAACTTCTGAACTGGGAGTCAGGTTCTATGTAAATCCTACTATTTAGGACCTGAGAAACCTTAGATAAATGTTTCCTTGGGCAGGAGGGGCTCAGTTATTTCATTTGTAAATGGAGGTGATTTTTCACCCTGATTTCACTCCCAGAGTTGTTTTTCGGTTATGTTTTTTAAGAGCCAAGGGAGGTAACGGATGAGAAAGTGGGAAGAGCTGTGCACATTCGTCGTCATGAGGGTTTTCATGCCTTTTGATGAATTCAGGCCTTGGCTCCTGCTAAAAATGCAATTCTCTGGTTCTTCTGCTTGGCTGTCCACGCTCCCTCTGCTCTTAATCGTTTGTACCTCAGGGCAAAGGAAGAGGTTTGGCCAAGGAGAGTGTGGGTAAGAATAAATAATGGTACTAGAAAGAATAATAATAATAACAATGGTGATACGTATTGAGCTGTAAGTGTGCCGATCTCAGCAGAGGCCTGTCCTGAGGCCTGGAAGATACAAGAGAAGAAGAAAAGATAAGCGGTGGCTCCTCCAGCATAAACCAGTTGATGGAGGGCTCTGCCCCTTATTTGTGCTGTGTGCATGTGCGTGCTTGTTCGAGTATTGGCTCCCCTTACCTCTTCCTCCGTCAGCACAGCCTGAGAGGTGAGGAGATGTGGGAAGTGGGGAGCAGGCCCCCTTGAGCAGCCTGGGGTGGTGGGGGCCCCCAGGTGCTCAGTCCCACCCACCACCTATTCTGGCAGCCCTTGGGGTGTGGTAAAGGGATTCCTAAGAGTTTTGGCTTTGCTGGGGCCTTCCGGTGTGATCCTGGCCAGGCCTCCCCTCCTCACTTAGTTCCACCATCCCCTCTGCTGAAATGAGCTCCAGCTGGGTCACCATTGTAATAGACATCTATGGTTTTGCCCCTGCCCTGGGCTTCCATTCAGAAGACTCCACTCTCAAGTCCAAGAAGACTGGCCCAAGGGGAGTCAATCCCCAGTTCCAGGTGGACATGCAACCTTGGCCACTGTGATTGGCTCCAGGATGGGCAAGTGACCCCATCAGAGCCATGGAGAGGCCCAGTGGCTTTTGTCATGACTTCTGGGCAGAAGTAGATGCTGTTTCCCATAGGACCCAACCTCAGAAACATGTGTTGCTGGAGCTTCTGGCAGCCATTTTGCTACCATGAGGAAAGCATCTGTTTGAGAATGGAACCAAGACAATCAGAAGTGAAGTAGAGAGACAGGAGAAACTGAGTCTTAGGGATATTGTTAAATCACCTGAATCCAGGTGATCCAGGCCAGACACCTCTGTACTTTTATGTTATATGAACTAGTAACCTTCACTGTTATGGTGATTATTTGCTCAAGCTTATTTGATTTGGGTTTCCGTCACTTAGAGCTGAGTGTCATCATTGGCCTTTCAGTTCAGGAATCCCAAAGCTTTGTACTCCTATGAGCCTCTCTAGAGTGAGCGGGGCTGGCTGTAGGAAACTGGGTCGCAAGGCCTCAACCACGCCGTCCCACTGCACCAGAAGACTCAACCAGGGGGATCATCCACTTTCCAGCTTCTGCCAGCATGGAGGGGGCCTGCCTTGTTGCCCTCTGGGGAGAAGGGAGTGATGGAAAGTCCTATGATGCAGAGATATTGATCAGTTGACTGTGATGTGCTGCCCCAGGCCCCACTCAGGAGTGTCAGGTTATTACATTGTTGCATTGTGTAATCTTTTTGAGTCTGAGAATTTCTGAATACTGAAACACATCTGGCCCCAACAGTTTCAGATGAGGATTTGTGGCCCTGTAGTGACCTCTACTCAAAACCTGGAAGTTTTCACATAAAATTCCACATTTCTGGCTTCTTCAGAGGTGAAAAGGTCTGCGGCTGCCCCACGGTGCTATTGGTGTACACCCCCGGGTGACAAGTGCCTGACTCTGAGAAGCCCTGCCCACTTAGACGGGGCCTGCCCTCTGCATTCCAGCCTGGTCCCCACTGCTGTGCACTTGCAACCTGATAGGAGGCAAGAGTAGAGAGGACTTGTTCCATCCTCTTTCAGTGGGGGCGTGGAGACTGCGGCAGCCTGCAGAGTTTCAAGTCTCTCCTGGATACCTCTGTCTCCCTAAGGCCCAGTGATTCTCATCCCCCAGGAGCTGTGAAATACTGACGGTAGCTCCTTGGTCCCGAGCGCCCTCTGTGAATCAGTTCATCTCACTGTCACAACAGCCCTGGGTGGGGGTTATTCTGTCCCCTTTCAGATGAGGAGACAGAGGGTCCAACACGCCCTATGTCTTGCCCAAGGCCACAACCGTAGGAAGTGCTGGGGATGGGCGCCGTCCCTAGAGAGCGTCTCTTGACCATCATCTATGGATCAGCCAGCAGAAGTGCCTGGAGTGTGGGACCCCCAACCTGGTCCAGTTTTGAAAGAAGGGAGATACAGAGAGAAGAGAAAAAGTGTCAAGGAAGCCAAAAATTAGTGTAGATGGAGAATGTTCGAGTAAGGAGCTTTCAGATGACTTGGTTCGATGCTCTTGTTTTCTCCATGGGGATAGCAAGAAAGTGACAAGTTCAAGGACACACAGTAAGTTTGGAATAGAAAAAAAGGATCATCAGGGTGGTTGTAGGGACCCTATCCTCGAACCTTAACTCTAGGGTTTGCCACTTAACGCCCCCGACCCACTATGACTTCGTTGACTTGCTTTGTCGGGGGGGGGGGGGTGCCCCTGGCTGGAGCCTGGGGGTCTCTGTTCTCTCAGCCCCTCTTCCAGAACAACATGGCCTGTGGGTCATCTTTCCAGGACACTTTCCCTCTTCGGACTTTAAGGAGTAAAAACCCAGCCCCCACTGGCGGGCAGCCACACTTGAGCCCGGAGGAGTGTTAAGATTCAGCTGGAGAGGCAGCTAGTGCGCCGGAAGCCTAGATAAAGGGAAGGATTTCAGACAAGAGGACAAAATAAAATAAAGAGGCAAGACTTAAAGCGTCCTGTGAAATGGAGAGCATGTGGCTCCTGGCGCACACATCCACGGAAGATGACTCAACTGCTTTAGAAAGTGGCGCGTTCTGTGTGGGCACAGATGTATTTTGTTATCCTAGCAGGACTCAATGATTAAATTATCAGAAACCAAGCTAAAAACCAGGCTGCTTTGTATTCCCGCACGGCTCCCCAGTGCCTCCTGCTTATGAGGTGCTGGCTTTATCTCGGAAGCTTTACTTTAAATGTCCAACACATCTTATTAATGAGAGTAATAAGCTGTTGTTTATTATATGTCATAATGGGGAATATGACTATTTAATATAAATCTGACATTTAAATCCCACTTAGTTCTGAGATGTGGATGATATCAAGGCATAACTCTTTACCCTGGAGTAAACACTCCCCGGGTCGGCATTTTCAAGCATTGAAGTTTTCAAAGTAATCAGGTTCCTTTTTTTTTTTTTCCAGAGGAACCAAATTGTGAAGACATCTGTTCTGTTATTAATTTCACATAAATCTTAAGCTCCTCAAGGCCAGAAATGAGGCTTCATTCACGTCGAATTAATGAAACATGATTGTAAGTCCCTTGCATGGAATGCTGTCACACAATTCTGAGCTGCTTATAAGCACTGAGTAATCTCAGAAACTGCCAGGGGACAGCCACGTGAGACCTGCCCTCCCCTCCCCCTGCCCCCCGAAAACAATATCTGAAAATATCACAACACTAACTATATCCTGAAAGATTAATAGCAGATGAACATTTCTGGGAAATGAATCAGACTTTCTCAGTAAAGGATACAAATATCCTGGGCAAAAGCAGATTGCACAACGTCACAGCTCTGCAGATACAGGTTAATAACTGGGGCCGGGCAGCCTCATGATACACCTCCAAGGATGGGGTCCCTGGACGTCTCACAGAGATGTCTTCCGGGAGGATGCTGGAGGCATTGTTCGACTTGTGTGCAAAGCCAGATCCACGTGTTGGGCGTGTGAGAGAGTATGTGCATGTGTATGGGTTTGCATACGACTATGTGCGTGTGTAGATGAACGTGTGTGTGTATGTGCGTGGGAGTTTGTGTGCACATGTGTGTTGTGAGTTTGGTTTTAGGAGACTGGAACCTAAAGAATGTATGTGTGTGAGACTCTGTATATATGAATATGGGTGAGTTTGTGTGTGTGACTGTGTAGGATTGTGTGTATGTGAATGTGTTGTGCATGCGCGTTTGTGTATGTATGGTGTGACAGTGTGTATACACAGAACGTGTCTATGAATCCGTGTGTGGTGGTGCATGTATCTGTGTGTAGAGGAGGTGTGAGTCTGTCTGAGTGTGAGTTGTGAGTGTGCACACAGACACCCACACAGAAGGAAGCCTCTCAGGGGAGACACGAATCGGTCGGCTGGAAAGAGATCTCCAATAGCAGCTCGGCATCATCTTATGCCCATCTGAGCTGTTCTTGAAAGGAACTTGCTCCTGGGGTTTCGAGTGTGTGGGGCATGGTTTTTTTGTCAAATAACTGAAATTGCCAGCGGAAAGACTGCCTGGAGGGAGGCACGGAAGGGGGAGCCTGAGATTTCTTAATCAAACTTCCAAGCGTTATTTTTGGTCTTCTGCTGAGCTGGGACCCAAAAAAAGAATCTGCATATGGTATTTACATCTCAAATCTTCAGAGTCTCATTAGCTTTGATAGTTATTTATTTATTTATTTATTTGCAAAAAGGAATTTAAATCAAACAGAGAGGCACCAAAGCCAAACCTTTGAATGCAGGGCGAAATTAATTAAAACAGGCAGCCGAAGGGAAGAGTGGAATACAATAGAATTCAGAGAAAAGACAATGAAACTAATTAGACTCTGATGGGAAAATTCCTGCCTCGTGTAGTGATCGCCCATTGGTAATTAATAAGTCACAAATATTGATATTGGAAAAAAATGCCAGAATTTTAACCCTTGTTTTTCTAGAAGTTTCTTTCTTCTTTTCCTTGGACCTGATCATCCAAACTAAGTGAATTATGGGAGTGGGAGTTGGTGTTTATGATGTTTTGGAGAAAACAGTCTAGTCTGTAACAGCAACTGTTTAGCTCTCACCAACTGTCCCTAAGATAGTGTAGGTGGACTGAACTCAACCGACAGCAGATGAAGACACTCAGACGTGAGGGATGCTGACTTCCAACAGTTAACGTCAACCCAAGTGGTGGGACCAATTTGTGTGTATGAACAGATACCGTCCCAGCTTCGTTTTGGCCCCGGGTTATTTTGAAGCTTTGTTTTACCACCCGGGCTTTGTGATCTGTGGAAAACATTTCCAGGCACCCAGTTGAAAAACCCTTGACCAACAATGTAAGAAAGACTTTTAGCTTTGTTTAGCATAAGCCAGCATCAAGGGGCCTGGCTTTCCTGTCGGAGCTCTTTTGAATAAAATGATCAGTTAGTATTTATGCGTTTTGTCCTTCTGTTTTATGCAACAGCACAAATGTACCACTGTCACAGTGGGATAATTTCATGCATTGCCCGCCTGTCGCAAAGTTTTAACGTTGGCCATATGTGTCTTTGGCAAGTCTTAGGTCTTCTTTCAGAATCTCCTTTCTACCACCCCCACCCGCTCAGCGCTTGTCTCTCAGGATGACCCTGGGTCATTTCTAGCGTAAAGAGAGCAGGCTTTGAGAGGACCTTGAGAAGCCTTAGCTCAATTTTAAAAGATGGCTAAAATGCTAATGGCAGGATTTCAGGCCTTTTGGCAGTTGGATGAAAGGGATATTTTTGAGCAAAAAATCTTTCCAACGATCCCTGGAAACAATTCCCCTCCAGTGCGTAGAGATGGCCTTGTTTAGATAAGCCAGTAAATTGAGACACATCTCGGTTTTCCTCTGTGAAAAGTGGAAGGAGCTGAACTAGGACCAGAATGATCTTTAAGATTTCTTAAAGCCGGTATAATTAGTGATTCTCACACACATACACATCTATGTAGAGAGAGAGAGAGAGAACTTTGCTATGTACAAAGAAAACCAAGGCTCTTCCTTATCAGTAGCGTATGGATTCATTTATTCATTCATTCGTTGCATGTGCACGCGCGTGCGGTTGTGTGTGTGTGTGTGTGTGTGTGTGTGGGAGAGAGATCTCTGGGCCAGGTCCTGTATCACACAGCTCTTCTCCATCATTTCATTTAACCCTTAAACAACCTTTTGAGGTCGGTCTTCTTAAAAGGAGTGATAGTCAATTTATTTAACTATCAAATCACAATACCTGCCAATCAGAAAGGACGCAGGGCCCAGCAGGATGTCCTCGTCCGGGCCAGGCATTGTTACAAGACCAAGATAGGTGGGGGTGGGGGGAGGTCAAAGAGGAGCAACGGGGGCTGGCAAGATGGAGGGGGGCTTAGGAGGCTATTGAACAACTGGCCTGGGAAGCGCTGAACACCAGCCCTGCCTTTCAGTCTCCCCATTCTGCAGAGGACAAAGATGAGACTCTGGGAGGGAAAATAACCTTCTCAAGGTCAACCCACTAGGCAGTGACAGGCTTGAGTTGGAAGCCACTTTAAGTCTCTTAAGACTCCAAAGTCCTCATTCTTGAGCATTGTGCTGACTGTAGAGATGTTGCTAAGCCGACCTCCATATGCACACGATATACCTGTACCAAAGAATTATTCATTATTTATCTAAAATTCAAATGTAACTGACATCTTGCATTTCATCTGGCCACCCTAAGCAGGGGGTGACAAGGGAGCCACAGGGACACTAAGACACTTCAGTCTGCAGACGTGCTTTTTTTTCAGGAACTCCCTTCTCCCAAGCTGACGGGTCTCAGCTTCAGAAAGAATAATTCCAACCTCATCCCTGTGCTTTCTTGATGCTAAAGTCATCAAATGCCAGGGCCAAGGTCATCAGGGCCAGTGCCCTGCTTCTTCCTGTGGTCCCTCCACACAACAAGGCAGAACCCACGGCATGGGGGCTTGGCTTTGAAGCTGAGGAACATGGTCCATGAGGCGCACCCTGCTCTCCGAGGCACATGGAAACTATTCCCTCCAGAAGCCTTCCTGCTTAGCCTGCTGCAAGTCGCATGGTCTTCAGCAGCACTTATAACTTCTGTAGCACCCCCACCCCAGCTCAGATGGTATTTATTACAACACACTGCTTTTGAAAGGAAAACTGCATCTTAATTAAAGGTTGGCGATCCAAAGCCTGTTTGCAGATGAGAAAAATCAAACAGCTACTAAGAACTGGGCTGTGCGTCTCCTCTGCCGGTCAGAACACCCCTGTCTACACGCGCTGAGAGTCTCCTGTGTTTCAGGCCATCCCCTCATTTTCATGCAGCCCTTTGTTGCACAGCAAATGGAATGAGCCACGACGCCAAACGGAAGGGCTTTCAGAGTGAAGACACCTGTCTTCTGCTTAATCACTGCCCTCCACAGGCTGCCGCCCAAACACGAAGCCTGGGGCGGGGATGAGCGGCTAATGAAGGTTGCTCGGTATCCAGACAGCAGCCCACTGTCCACGCCAATGGGTCCATTTTGGGGGCCAGGTGGAAGCTGGGAGAATCTGGCATTTGCCCCACCTCTGAGCCAAGATAGAAAAAAGCTGGTGGAGAATGAAAACATCCCTTCTCTGGGGTGGGGCTCCTTAACTTGGGTTCCATGGAGCAGAAGCCCCCTGAAGGATCCAGCGGGGAGAAGTCAGGGAGTCTGTGAGCTTGGATGGGAAACATTTATACGCGCACACACACACTTATTTTGCTAATTTCTAACTGAAAGTTAGCATTTCCTTTCATTCTGCACGTAGGCAACAAACCCCAATTGTATCAGCACTACATGTGCCTTTGTGCCTTTGTCGTCAATCGAAATCACAGATATTTAATGTCACATTAGATTTGTTAAAGGATATCTTGAAATAGACTCATTACTATCTTGAAATTATAATAACTATTGGATGCACCTCTCTGGTAATTTAAAGGTTAATAAAAACACATGAATAACTATCTTTTGAAATTGTTTGGATGACTGTCATTTAGTATAATTTGTTTTCTTTTAGTCCTATTTTTATTTTATGTCTGTAAAAACATTATCCTGTAATAAATCCTGAAGACTTTATGCTAAGTGAAATAGGCCAGTCACAAAGGACAAATACTGTGTGATTCCACTTATAGGAGTTTCCCAGACGTGTCACATTCATAGGGACAGAGGGTAGAAGGGTGGGTGCCGGGGCGGGGGGTCTGGTGTTTAAGGAGCGTGGAGTTTCAGTTTGGGTAGATGGAAGAAGTTCTGGAGATGGATGGTGGTGATGGCTGCATGACAGTGTATGCTTAAGGCCACTGAAATGTACACTTAAAAATGGTTAGAATGGTAAATTTTGTGTTATATATATTTTATCACAGTTTTTAAAAATCCATGGGAATAATAAGTTATTTTTTGTACCACATTTAAAAAAATAACATCATTTTGTAAAGGGTTTCACAGGCCTCCCTGGAGGGGTCCCTGTCGCAAAGCAGGCTAGGGCCCCCCGATTCTGGGGGATCGCCCTTCCTCCTGAGTGTACATCCTTCCAGGCCTGCTCTGCCTGGAGGAAGCTTTCTCCTTCTCCAAGGCCCAGCGCAAACACTCTGTCCCTGAGGACCCTTCTAGCATTCCAGCTGGACCCTGCTGCCCGCCAAGAGCCTGACGCCTTGCTCTCTGCTAAGCAAAGGGTTAAGCGGCACGTGTCAGGGAAATGCTCAAACCATGTTAGTACCCAGCTGAGACTCCCTCCTTGGTGCGATAGGAAAATGTGCCATATGAGTCTGTGCTAGTTAATGCTTTGTCCATGCACCATCCACACACATCTCAGGGCAGCCTTCCCACGGTTTGTGAGACATTACGTAATCTGATTGAATCTACAGACCCCGCGAGGTTCGTCCCATCAGGACCAGCATTTTGCAGACGAGGCGTGAGCCTCAGAAAGGTGCACTTGTCTGACCCCAGAGAATTTTTGCATCAAATGTCCTCCTGTAGCGATGTTCCTTGGGAGAATCCCAGGGCGGCGTGGGACGAGCACTTCCTCGTGAAGGATGAAGCTTTGAACACGACAGAGAAAAACCAGGGACTGAACAAGCAAAGACTGGCAGGTCCTCCGAGTTGGAAGGGCCATCCAGTTTGTCCCACCCGCTTTACACGAGGAAACTGAGGCACAGAGAGGGCAGGCAGCAGGGCTGAGGCCAGAGCTCCTGTGCCCCAGGGCCCTAGCACCTGCTGGAGTGCTGGTGCAACTTCTGACCTTGCCCACATTGTGCAAACTTTGGCTTCTTCAATCTGGGTCCTGTGATGGGGGGAGCGGAGGAGAGGGTCTGGATGTGGAACATGTCCTGCCTCTCAGGACCCATGGCACCCCCCGAGTTGACACCCAAACAGCCATCAAAATCACTGTGCTAACCCCTTGACGTGGATTATTCCAGAACTTCTATCACTTGCAGGCCCCCCTTAGAAACTTATTGAAATCTTATTAAAGCTTATCTGGGTTTTTTTCCCTTTAAATGGACCTGCTTTAAAAACTTAAACCCATGGACTTCCACAGAAAATTTTATATCACTATTGTAAATAGAAAACTGGTAACCATACAAATTACTTTGGTAAAAAGAAAATGTTTCTTAAATTCTGCCTCGGTATTGCCGCCTGGAGCAGGCTCTGAGCCTGAAAACATCTCTCTCTTTGTTCAAAAACACAAAGAAAACAATAAAAATAATCAGGACATGTTAGGTGTTAAGGACACACCAGTTTCAAATGGGGACTTTCTTGATGTAACTAGAAGGGTCCACAGAGAGTTAGAAAAGGTTGCTAGTGAACGTCTTGTCTGAGCATCATGGAAAATCATTCTAAGTATCATCTGTGGTCTCTGTAAATCTCCAAACACTCCATTATCTTAGTTCATCCTCCCAACCACCCTATACTGTTAGTACTAGTACTAGTTAATAGTAGTACTAGTTAGTACTACCTCATTTGATGGGTACAGAGAGGCTGCTCCATCAGCCTGAGGTAGCACAGCCAGAAGGGGCACTCCGGCTCTCTTTGACTCCAGAGTTGGGGCTCCTGTCCTCCGGGCTGCCTGACCACAGTGGTGTTCTGTTCCGTGGCCACAGCATCCCGTGAATCCCCACGACCTTCTGAGTCTAGATGTCCATCCCAGCAGAAACCCCGCTGTACAGACCCCAGGGGGGAGGCACTCCAGGCCTGCAGCCCTGCACACGTGTGCCAGCAACACTGGAACCAACCGGGACTTAGCCAGTGAAGACAACACTGATGCGGGGAAAGGGGGAACGGAGAGGAGGGGAAGGAAGTGAAAGCGAGGGGGAGAGAGGAGGGAGGAGCCTCGGGGCTTCACCCAGAAAATGAGTTTAATGAAACCTACTTCACAGGATGGGTGACTGTTAGGAGGGTATGTGGGTGCTCCACTCTCCTCCCCTCGCCTCCCCTCCCCTCCTTCCCTGCTCTCCCCTCTCTGTTACACATCCGCACAAATGCACACATATAGAAATACAGTGCTAGTAGCCAAAGTCTGCAGTGACGTGAAAATAAATGGGACTCATGGGCCAAGGAAGGCACAGGCAGATAGAGCCCCCTGGAGCCTGAGGGCCACCTTACCAGAGCTGGAGTAAGGGGTCCCTCCAGAGGGGTCATGTGACATGTACCAGGAAGTCCCTCTCAGCCAAACAGCCGAACAGCTGTCCTTCCAGCATTAGAACCCCAAGCCTTCGAGTTGGGCCTGGCCTGTCCACTGCAGGTTCTCTCACAAATGCAAGAGCTGACACATATAGCAGAAACGCATGCTTCGCGGGCTTTCCTTCAACACAAACCCCAGGAAAGAGGAGAGCCCGAAAAATGGACGGAAGGGGGAAGGGACTGAACTACCAGAGTGGATGCCTCTCCCTCACAAGTGGGCTGGGGGTCCTGGGGCTTCGCCGGAGCCCAGGAGAGGGAGGGGAGGCCGGCCAATGCCTGTGGGGGGAAGAAGGCAAAGAAAGCCACTCCTGGGCTCGTGACTGGGTGCCGGCCTTCCTCCGGTCTGGCCTCCCGGCGCCGCCTGTGGGCGGAAGGCTGATGGGAAGGCCAGATTACACCCCAGGCCGGGCTTCTCATCGCTGGCAAACCGCTGGCAAACCGCTTCCTCGGGCTGCCTTGAGCTCGGCACATCTGGCAGCCTGCTGGCGGGCTCCTCCTCAGGACCAGGAAAACACGCACCCGGCCGCGGATGGGTGTGCACGCTGTGTAAATACGCCCAAGCTGCACGAAGACCCCGGAGGGGTGGAGCTGGGAGAGGATGTTCCAACGTGCCCTTTGGGCCCGAACGAGCTTGTCTCCTTCCCGGGCCTCAGTTTCCTGAACTGTGAAATTGTGGAGGAGAGGCAAGTCCGGCCGATGTCTAAGAACTCTTCTTGCTCTTAAAATTAAAGAAAAAAACAAAGATACGGACTCTAGTCTCATATGAAATTACAGATACACAGGGAATGCAGAGAGATATCGTGAATATTATTACGTCCTGAAGCCTCGTCGCTGCAAGGCCAAATACCTAGATATTAAGAAAAGTCCAACTCAGTGACAGACTCTCAAGGATCGGCCAGAGGTGGAGGCATGCAGACGGAAAGGCTGTGTTTATTTGCTCCGAGTTAAGGAGCTTGACCTGAACCTGTATATCAGAGTTCAGACACTGGGGGCCTTCTTTCTTTTGCACTATGCAGTATTTTTTAAAACTAAGCAAACATTTTAATAATAGAAGATTTCCCATGAAAATTCCAATATCGGATATGTCTGGAAAAGTCAGCAGAGCTAGTGACAACCGGCTGGAGCTGCGCAGAGGGCTCCTGCCTCATGGCCGCAGTTTGCTCATCCTAGTCCCTACTAAGTGACGTTAGTCTGTCTTGTCTCCTGCCCGGCCCGGTTGGTTGAGTCTGAGACTTTGCTTTACAAGGAGAATGTCTGGATGTTCAAGGCAGAAAGGGAGACGTCCTTTTGGAAGCAGTGCTCAACTCCTTGGTGACTGGCGCAGACACAGTCATGAGCCTGCTCTGCCTTAAAGTCCTCAGCCTGCCCGCCTTGCCTGCGTCCCCTCCCCCTCATTGGCCTTGAACTAGGCCTGAGGACACATGGCTGGCTGAGCCCTTTGGGGGACTGGCTGCCCCGCCCCTCAGAAGCCACTGTCAGCCTGCAGAGGGCTGGGCCCCATATGCTTCCCAGAAACATCCCAACCTCTCATTTGATCTGGGTTTCCTGCTCAACCTCTGTAGCACCTACTGCCAACTAGTGGCTTTTCATTTCTTCTGCCCCCGGCCTTTTTCCAATGTATGAAACGGCTTTCTCTTTCTTTCTGCGGTGCATCTCCAGGCTTGCTGAGACGATTCTGGAGATTGAGGCTTTTGTAAACATGACTTTTTGGGTTGAGGCTTTTGCAAAAATGACTTCAGAAAGGCTTTTCCCTCCCAGACTTTCAAGACCCCGCCCACCTCGCCCATCTTAACTCTCCAGCTGTATCCCCGGCTTGCTGTGCTCCAGTGGGGGCAGCAGGGGACTTGGCGTGGGGGTGACAGCCAGAGAAGTCTTCCAGGGGAGAGAATGCTTGAGCATGGCCCTGGGTCTAAGCTAAACACAGCAGGAAAGCCGTGCCAGGAGGGGAGAAGAGGCTGTGCAGGCCACTGAGGCAATGCCAGGCAGGTTCCGGGGAGCATCTGGTGGGCAGGGATGTAAGGCGCCTGTGAACATCTGCTTCAGGGGAGTGCTGACCACGGGATGGTAAGGAAGGAGGAGTAGGTGGGGCCCAGAGGGTGAGGACCGAGGATGCCATGCTGGGCTTTGTCCTGAGGTCAGTGGCAGCCATTGGGGGTTTAAAGGCAGAGAACAATGAGGTCAGAGCTGGGTTTTGGAAACAGCCTGGAAGAGAGACAAGAGAATCAGAGAGAAGACAACAGCCAAGAGTCCACACAGGAGACAAACAGCTGAGCTGGGTGGTGGCAGCGTGGCTGCGGGCGGTGAGCGAGGACACCCATGATTTGACGGACACTTCTCCAGGTTGCATGTGGAGGAAGACAAAGAGGAAAGGGTTGGAGATGAATGACACCAAAAGGCCTCACCTGGGCTCCTGGACCCTGGTGACTCCAGTAAGATGAAGGAGGGGGAGCAGCTCAGGGGAAAACCAATGGGTCTGTTTTCACATGTAGATAAGTAATATGCAAAAGAGAGATGCATTTTTGGGTTTGTAGTATCAGTTTGCACATTCTACAAACCATTTATGAGTGTGCATGTTTTCTGAACTCATAAGAGATTCGTGCCGTGTTGGTATGCAGAGCACTTGGGATCAAGGAAAGCCGTGTTCTTTCTGCCCTTGCTGCCGGGAGACTCGCGTTTAGCCTCCAGGCCTGGCTGAGATGTCCTCTCTTCCAGGTAGAACCACCGACTTTCCTTTGCGCTCCCAGGTCCTATTTCACAGCAGCCCTTACCCTGGGGGCCTAGAGTTCACTCTTCCTGTGTGTGTCCCTCTCTCTCTCTCTCTCTAATGATAAGCATATTGATTTAATCTTTAAATCCGCCATCTGGCACAGTGTTTAATATATAGAAATTGTCACTAAAAGTTGAAGAACAAATAAATATTTTTTATATCCTTCTTACAGCTTTAGATTCAAGGCCCAGAGAAACCCGCATGCATGTCCCAGATCACACAGTGATCTTAGACCCGATCCTGAGGAACTTTTCTCCAGCTTTGCGTTTCCCAGGAGACTTTGCAATCAAGTTTTACAAAACACGTATTTGCCCCACATGGTTATTTATAAGTTAGAGCCCATGTGGAAATTGGGAGACTTCACAATTTTTTGTGTGCAGTAAGTTTCCTTTGATAAGTCCAAAGATCTGGAGACACTGGACAGGCTCCTCTTCTCGATTTTCCACACTCCCCACCATTCCCCAAGATTGCCCCAACACTAGCATGGGAGGACAGATGCTAGGTAGTATTGCATTTGCACTGTTGTGTTTTTCCTACATAGAACAACATTATTATATGGTCATGGCTTTAACAAACGTTGAAGCAAAATGAAACTGGAGTGGGCCTCATGTTTGGAGAACGACAGAGGACATATTTTTTGGTGGAAGTAATGACTGTTCCTATGTGCTTTCTTTAAGGTGAAAATGACCCCCTACTTCACTAATTCTCCCCATGACTCCTGCGCCTGAGGACCCAGGCATCAAGGCCCATCCCACAGAAGCAGTTGGGCACAGTGGTTAGAAGCATAGCTTTCTGGGTGACCTTGGGCAAGTTTCTTAAACTCTCTCTGCCTTCGTTTCCTCATCTGCAAAATGGGGGCATAATGACAATCATACCCATCCTGTTGGTGGTTGTGAAGGTTGATTGAGTCAAGAAGTGTGAAAGCTCAAAGCAGCACCTGATACCTAGTAAATACACAGAGAAAGGAGCTACTGTTGTCATTACAGTGAGTGGTGGCAACATATTGACTTATTCACGTGCTGGTTGATTGGTTTGGTAAACATTTATTGATTAAGAAGTTAGAGGCCTTTGAAAAATGCCAAATTATAAATTTTAGAGGTTTCCTGCTCTAGTGGTTCTCATTCATGATGTGCATGGAATCATCTGGAGAACTCTGGCAAAATACTGATTCTGGGGGCCCACCCAAGACCAACCACCATTACCACTGGAGGCAGAGTCCATGGCTGACATAGTGATGACCAAATTATGGTGAGGATGGGGCACTGTCCTCAAGCCGGGCCAGGCTGTGCATGACCCTAACCATGGGTACCACCTTAAATTCTGTACCCTGGTGCCTCGTTTGCCTCACCTAGTCTCTGCCCTGCCTCAAACCATTAGAATAGAAACTCCCTGAGGGCAGGGATTTTTTTTTTTTTTTGGTCTATTTTTTCCCCCTGCTGTATCCCCAGTACCTGGAACCGCAGTGAGCACATAGTATGCTCTCGATAAATATTTACTGAAAGAATGATGAGTGGATGGATGATGGGCCCATCTCCATAAAGTTCAGGCTACAGCTGCCTCTTTGCTGGAGACAGCTGCTCTGCTCCACACAGACCAGAGGTGTGCGACCCTAGACTCACATGGTCAGTGTTTCTAGAAAGGACCTGGAGCTCAGCGGGGGCAGTCTTTCCCAACCCAAAGGCATTTGGGTCTCGTCAAGGTGTTTGCTTTATCTACATCCCTCTTGAACTGATATTTTTTTGTGTGTCAATTCATGTCTACTTATATTCATTTGTCTGGCAAAGAGACCTTAAAAAAATCAGTTCTGTATGGGAAAAACTACTACCACTTGCCCTAAGTCAATAACTATAAACATAAGTACAAAGGAAAGAAATCATGTTATTAAGTTTAGTTGGACGCTGTTGTCTGAGGCGGGATGGGCGCCTGAGACCTCGCCTCCTATCATTGTGAAGTGAGGTTGAGGAGCGCGGGAGAGGTGCTAAAGAGAGGGGCCACAGTAGCTTTGGACTGAGCTTTCTCTCAGAGGGAATCGGAAAGCTTGAAAGAGAGTTCCAAAGTGACAGCCTTCTCCCTCTGTGCGTCAGGACTTAACGCCATGTGTATGTGTATCACCCAAACCCATCATATGGTACCCAACCATCATGGAATCCATCCCATTGGGGAAGTCCTCAGCTAGTCAAACTCCCCCATTTTACAAGACTTAGGCCCGAAGAGAAGGCTTTACCCAAGGTCACATTCATTGACTCATTCATGCATTCGTTTATCATCTCTCTCTCCATCACCTCCTATATGCCTGGCATTGTGAACCAGATGGGCCAAGACTCTACGATCCGAGGCGCAGAGGATGGACGGTACTCCAGGCCCCCTGATTCTCGTCTAGTGCCCCTTCCCTGCCCCTGCCCATCTCGTAAGGGAATCTGGGATCCCTTCCCAATCCCCACACACACCCTGCCCGCATGGGTGACTTGGGCCCTCAGTGTTACATTGACATCTTTTCATGTTAATAAAGCAGCTTCATTTTCACCCCATCCTGGGCTCCCCACCCCTGCAGCATACACTTCGAGAAGGCTGCTAATTTCAGCGTCTGGCTTCCAGACCCAGACGTCAAAACAACTACCTTTCATCTCAGGTTCATAACACAGAAAACCTTCAATATTGGGAACAGATAGCCTGGAAGGTGGGTTCGGGTCCCTCAGCAAGGTTGCTGTAACTTAACTCTCCCGCGCCCGATCAAGGCTCGCTCTCTGCCTCGCAGGATTTTAATACAAACGTTCCTTTCATTTGACTGATTGAAGGTCTCCAACCTGCAATAAATGAAACATCTGATCCCCTTGAATCCAAATCACTTTTTCTTTGATTTTCTTTTACTTCTATTTCTTCGTCCTTTGTTCTACAGCTCGAGTCAAATTTCCCTTTAGAAATTGAAAGAATGTGTGTGGGTTTTTTCTGCCTTTTTTTTTTTTTAAACCAGGCTCTAGTGCAACTGCTGGCTCGTGGACTAGAATACTAAGATCAAATTCAATGGCTGCCTGTCTCTAGCAATGTGCTTTGCATGCCACTGTCCCCCCTAGTTTTGGCCGATGGATATACAAATTAGCCTCTTGTACAAGTCACCGAAGCTGGCTTCCTGAGTAACCCCTACGCTTGGGAGAAAATAAGACTGAAGATTTTTTCCCTGATGAAAGAGCTAAGTTATCCACACACAAAGGCCTATACGTCAGCATCTGGCTGTGGCATATTTAATTGTATTTATAATGACTCAGAACATCCACATGGTATTGGGTCCCCGGTTTTAGCTAACAGGCTGGCGGAGACTGTCAGTCTCCGGAATGACCAGCTTGCTTGCATCAGAGACTTCACAAGACGGGCATGGTCTGCGAGAAGCTGGCCAAGCCCTCTGTGTGTTCGCTTCCCTCTGTGCCCTGTGTCCGTACTCAGTCTGTACTCTGTGGTCTTGGCCCCACATCTGGGGAGGCTTGAGCTGGATATACTACGGGGATAATGCTGATTACTACATGCTAGGAAAACCTCAGTTGGGAGAAAGGTTTGTCCCTTAGGGTGATTGGATAGGACAGGAGGCAATCACAGGAACATTCTCTCGCACTCCTTAACCTTTGACCCACTGCTGTCCACAGCCAGCCAGCCTTCCTGAGCTTGTGCAGTCTTCCCGGCTTTACTGATGATGTGTGTCCAGCTCCTGGCTCTCATTTACCTACTCATGGTTAGTGCCACCCTTTTAAATGGCTCATAGGGATCCCACCTCCTGACATTCATACCTTGTGTAGTCCTCTCTCTCATCACCCCACGGTTGGTCCACGTGAGTAAAAGAAAATGGCAGAATTGATGGTGTGTCTCTTCTGAGAATGGAAAATAAAAGACTGTGGCTTCCATCTTGGGTGCTTGCTCTCCTCCCCACGCCTCCCTTCTCTCCCTTGGATCTCTTGCTCTGGAGAAAGCAAGCTGCTATGTTGTGAGCAGCGCTATGGAGAGACTCACATGGCGAGGGACTGAAGCCTCCAGCCAACAGCCGGTAAGAAACTGGGGCCTGCCAGCAGCCGTGTGAGGAAGTCTTGAAGAAGATTCTCCAGCCCCAGCTGAACCTTCAGATGGCAGCAGCCCCAGCTCGAGTGCAGCCTTGTGAGGGGCCCAGAACCACCCAGCGAAGCCGCTTCTGGATTCCTGACCCTCAGAAGCCATGTGAGATAACACACCTGTTGTTCCAAGCTGCTAAGTTTGGGAGTGAGTTGTTGTGCAGTGATAGATAACTAACACACCATGTAAACTGGTCCCAAAGCTCTCTGGAGTGTCCCAGGTCAGCTTACTCAGTCTGGGTGGCAGATTTCCCTTATTTCCCTTAACTCGTATTTTCAGCTCTCCCTTCATAAAGAGACCCCTAACTTTTAAATGGATACTTGGCTGCCTAGGACATACATTGTCCAGCTTCCCCTGCAACTGAGTGTGATCATGTGACTATATTCTGGCTGGTGGGCATATGTGGAAGTGGTACGTGTAACTTCTGGAGAGTGCCCTTACTAGGGGCACTTTCTTACATCTTCTTCCTTCCCGCACGCGGGAACTGTGCATAAAGACTGGAGCTCCAGCAGCCATCTTGAATGATGCAGTGATGGTGAAGGCAACAAGGCAGAAGGTGCAAGGGTCCCTGACACTGAGTTTGAGGAGTGCCAAGCCAAACCCCAACCACCAACCCTGGAAATTTCACATGGGAGAGAAATAAGCCTCTTAGCTAGCTGGAGACCCCGCTATTTGGGGGTCCTGTCCTTTGCAACTGATCCTAATCTGAAACCTAACCTTAATTCAATCTGCCTGGCCCATGGACAATGTCAGATAGGCTCCTGAAGGGAGAATGCCATTGATTGCCTGACCCAGTGAACATCAAAGCGGACAAACGGAGAGGCAGAGAGAACAGGCCTGGTTTAACAGCCTCTCTGCCTTCATTACTTTCTGACAATTCCTGTTCTTGATACTCTGGGGCCTTAACACCGCCCCACCCCTCCCTCTCCTCCCAGAAGCTTCTACTGTCTACAAGGCCCCATCATTTCCCCAGAAGCTTCCCCGTCCCCATTGGCCCCAACACCCCCACAGACTTCCTCTTTCCAGGAGGCACAGGTCATCCCTGCAAGCGTACTCCCCGTCCAACAGGCCTCACACCCACCGCACTGCCTTGTTCCCTTTGTCCCACCTCCTCCGGAAGCGCCCCCTGTTCCCTAGTTCTCATTTTGCCCCAGAGGCTCATCCCCCACCCAGGAGACCCTCACATTCTCCAAGAGGCTCCCTATATCCTCAGTGAGCCCAGATGCTCCTCCCTGCCCGCTGGGCCCTCAGATTCTCCCTCCAGAGGCTCACCCCCCACCCAGGAGACCCTCACATTCTCCAAGAGGCTCCCTATATCCTCGGTGAGCCCAGATGCTCCTCCCTGCCCGCTGGGCCCTCAGATTCTCCCTCCAGAGGCTCACCCCCCACCCAGGAGACCCTCACATTCTCCAAGAGGCTCCCTATATCCTCGGTGAGCCCAGATGCTCCTCCCTGCCCGCTGGGCCCTCAGATTCTCCCTCCAGAGGCTCCCCTATGGCAGTAGGATCTATCATCCCTCCAGGATGGCTTCCGCCTGGCCCCTAAGCCTCCACAGTCCCCACCGCTTTCCCCTCCGCAGGGCCCTCATGCTCCTCCAGAGCCTTCCTCTGTTCCCTGGGCCTAACGCTCCCTGGAAAAGTCCCCCTCTCAGCTCTTCTAGGACTGAGGGCTGCCCGGAAGACTCCTCCCTGACTGTTAGGTTCCACAGCCCCACTCGAGGCTCCCCGCTGCCCAGCAGGCCCTGACGCCCTCTCAGCTGCACTCGTTGTGTCCTCAGTCCTCACCTCGTCCCTCCCAAGCCTTCCCACCGTCCCTCACGCTGCCCCGAGGCTTTCCCGGCTACTGGGGTTCAACCCTGGCCGGAGGCCTCCCTGACCTGTGGTGTCCTCACACTTCCCAGATGTTTCCTCTGCCCAGTGGGCCCTCCCCACTTCCAGTGGCTTCCGCAGCCTCTGGGCACTAACACTCCTCTCGGGGTGTCCACAGGACCCGAAAGCCCCCCCAGCAGCTCCCCTCACCCCCACAGACCCTAATGCTCTTGGAGGTTTCCGTGCCCAGTAGGTCCCCGTACACAAACCTGGGCTTCCTTCTGTCCCGCAGGCCGATGCCCCCGCTCTGAAGCTCCCAATCCTCTGCTGCACAGGTCATGTGTTCTCACAGAGGGGTCTCCTTGCCTAAGCACGTCAAGGTTGTAGAGCTGGCCATGTCGAGTCTGAGATGTCTATTGGCCATTCAAGGTAAGCCATTGAGCAGTCAGGCGGAAATGCAGGTCTACGAGTTGAGGGTAGAGGTCAGGGCTGGGGAAGTGAATCTGAGTAGAGAGCATGCTCGCATTTCTGTATGTCGAACGCAGGAGGCCCTCACCTTCTGACTTTCTTTCCTGCTGGCCAAGTGGACAACGCTGACAAGTACACGTCCAGGCAGGTGCCAAGTCCAAGTTACTCCGATATCATTTTCAAGAACATCCAGGCTCAACGTGACTGTGCTTTCACAAACGCACAGCCTCTTGGTGAGGGGCCCACACGGCCATTTTGAGATGGATACAAGTGGCTATTCTCCGAAAGAGCTCAGAGCTGGACATCTGCCTCCATTATTTACTAACATGTCGTCCTTTGGGCAAGTCAGTTAATTTCTCTGAGCCTTAGTTCCACCATCTGTAAAATAATAACAGTGGAGTTGTTGGCATCAAAAAATTTAAAAAAACATTATGGGGGCTGGTCCCGTGGCCGAGTGGTTAAGTTAGCATGTTGCACCTTGGTGGCCCAGGGTTTTGCCAGTTCGGATCCTGGGTATGGACATGGCATTGCTCATCAGGACAGGGTGAGGCGGCGTCCATAGCAGAGCCAGAAGGACCTACAACTACAATATACAACTATGTACTGGGGGGCTTTGGGGAGAAGAAGAAGAAGAAAAAAGAAGACTGGCAACAGATTTTGCTCTGGTACCAATCTTCCAAAAAAGAAAATTATGTCATAAAGGATTCAACTGGGAGAAGGAACTAATGCGTCTTACTTAATAGCTCCCTCTCTGGAGGGAGAAAGCTACTGCTATTTCTTGTCTGTATATATTTCTTCCAGGGCTTCTAAATCACTTTTGGTGACCAATGTGGTGAGTGAAGGCAGGAAAGTGTTGCAATGATGCGAGAGCTTTGATCCTCCGATGGCACCTTGGAATGTCCCAGAACTGCTGGTGCTATAGAATAAGCCCAAGGTGATTTAGACAAAACTCTCAGGGGCCCACACATTAGCCACTGCTCACTGCAATAAAAAGTGTGAGACAATAGGGCCGGCCCAGTGGCGCAGCGGTTAAGTTCACACGTTCTGCTTCTCGGCGGCCCGGGGTTCGCCAGTTCGGATCCCAGGTGCGGACATGACACCACTTGGCACACCATGCTGTGGTAGGCGTCCCATGTATAATGTAGAGGAAGATGGGCACGGATGTTAGCTCAGGGCCAGGCTTCCTCAGCAAAAAAGAGGAGGACTGGCAGTAGTTAGCTCAGGGCTAATCTTCCTCAAAAAAAAAAAAGTGTGAGACAATGAGAAAGAGAGAGAGAGAGATTGTTTGACAGGTGCTTCCCCTTAGGGCCTAAATGCCACTGTAACTTCTGGGACTGGTCACCCATCGAACCCGAGTTGGGCATGAGGGTCTCGGGGGATATTTACAGACCAGGTGCCCAGCTAGTGGAAGTGACTGTGTGAGCTGGAGTTTGAACCCTAGCGGATGGCAGCATCCTAGCCGAGGCTTCAGAAATCCCAGCACAGGTGAACAGAGATGGGTCTCGCATCCCCATCCTGAATGGGCCCAGCTGCGCCTTGAGAGGGCCTGATTCTGCTGTGGTTACACCCTGCAGAGCTCAGCCCAGGGCTGTGTTGGGGGGTGGGGACAGTGGTAAACTCTTTAACATGTCCTGTAGTTAATTTTACAGGGTCTCATTGTCCTTACAGCTCTCTGAACAACAATCGTCTCTCTCTTGCTCGCTCACTTCCTTTCTTCGTGTTTCATCTCTGGATCTGTTTCAAGCGTGATTGGAAACCTGCTGTTGCGAGTTTGCACGGAGGAGGTGAAGGCTTCGCGTGTCCTTCTGCTCGTTACTCACAGGAAGGCAGACATCAAAAGGCCCCGTGCCGGCTCCCCACGTGGCCCAGATCTTCCTGTATAATGTGGAGAGGAAATCGGGGCCTTTGTGCCTCCCTGGCTCACAGCATATCAATTCAGTTTTCCCCTTCGCTTAATTTGTCGTTGGAGTCATCCTCACAGGACGGCCGCGGTGGGCGCAGAGGAAGGTCAGGAGAGGAAACAGGCTGGATGCCGGCTGGTAAAGACTCCGAAGGATTTGGGAAAAGATCGGGGAGGGAAGGACCAACATAATCGGGGTAATCCTCCCGCCAAGGGGCTGGAGAGGGGCCACGGCGGCATTAACCCTGGGGGCGCCCCACCTCCCGGGGGCTGGGCAGCTGTTTTGAATCCATAAAACAAGGAGCTCGGAACAGATGAACGTTAGGGGCCTCTCCAGCCATGTGTCTATGATTCTGTACCCAGTTCTGTCTCCTAAAATCTGGCCTTGGCCTCGTCCCTTGAGCTCTACACGTCTGTGTCCTCATCTCTACAGCGGAGGCTGGGAGGTGACTAATAGATAAGAACCACGAAGGAGCTTAGCTGGTGCCTGGAGCCTAAGAGAAGCCCAGCAAATGCTCCTTAAATATGCATCTCTCCTCCACGCCTCCTGCGCACGTGGGGAGTGCCCAGAGAACGCATCGTTTGATATATTATCCTAGTCAACGTTTTAGGCTTTGCTGGCCACAGGGACACATGGGGTCTCTGTGGCATATCTCCCCCCAACTATTTAGAAATATAAAAGCTATTCGTAGCTCACGGGCTCTACAAAAACATGCAGTGGGCTGAAGCTGACCTCTGGGCCATTCTTTGCCAACCCCTGCTTCTAGAAATAGACTGGGTTCAAATCCCAGCTTGGTCCCTTACTAGCTGTGTGACATTGGGCAAGTCATTTAACCCCTCTGATCGTCATTTTCTTTATCTACCAAATGGGGCTTGTAACTACCGTTTTCATAGTGGTATGTAAGAATTATACATACAGATATAACACTTAGCGGAATATCTGGGATATAGTCAGCATTTAATAATGAGTATTATTAATGTTATTAGTTTGCAGCTAGGAATTTGGGGCCTGCCTGGATGAGCGCTCAGTTGGAGATAGAGCTTCATTGTTCTTGCCACAGGGTCAAGTGGGAAGCGGTCTCTGAGCGCAGGGCCCAGGGCATCTCTGGACCCAAGATGCACTCATTCATTCATTCATTCACTCCCTCACTCACAAACATTTATGGAGAGTTTACAATGAACCAGCCACTGTAATAAGGGCTGGGGAGACAGCAGAGTGCAAAACAGACCAGACTCCTGCCCACAGGGGTGCATAGTCTAGTGGGAGAGAGATGATACACATATAAATAAGGCATACCTAATGCACCAGAGGGCGACAAGGACTCTCAGAAAAAACAAAGCAGAGTAGAGAGGGTTATGGAGTGCTGCAGGGGGGTGATTATTTTTTGTGGGGAAAGCAGAGAAGTCCTCACCGGGAAGGTGTTATATGAGCAGAGAGCTGAAAGAAGGGAGAGAATCAGCCATGTGGGTATTGAAGGAAGAGACTTCCAGGCACAAGAAGCAGTACATGCAAAGGCCCTGAGGTGGAACATATTTGGCCTGTTACAGGAACACTGAGGAAACAGGAACACCAGTGAGGCCACAGCCAAGTGTACTAGAGGGAGAACAGATATCAGAGAAGGAGGGAGGCAGGGGACAGGGTGCAGACCATGTCACGCCTTGTTGGCCATTGTAAGGTCCTTCATGTACAAGGATGCTGTGGAGGCAGCCAGATTCTTTGCTCATTCCCAATGCAGCCATTTCTTCTCTCATCTAACTCACATCCATGCAGACCCACTCTGTGCCAGACCTTGTTCTCGCCCTGGTGTTATAGTCACATGTCATCGTTTTTACTCTCAAGGAGCTCAAAATCAAGTCGGGGCAGAGTGTCATTAATTCAATAAACACACAAAAATGAGATGACTACCCTGAAGGGTGGTGGGAGTAAGAGGCTAAAGGGAAACTGACCTAGTCTGGCAATCAGGGAAGGCGCCCGAGGAAGGAACAGTGGAGAAGAGACCCCGGCATGGTCCCTTCTAGGGGCTCAGAGAAGGCCAGTGGAAGGTGGAGAGAGAGGGAAAGCATGGCGGGCACAGGAGGCTGCAGCAGTGGGCACAGCTGAGTCTCCTCCCCTTCTGTAGACTGGATGGGGGTTCTCCTTTCTGTTGAAAGCGAGGAGGCCTCTGAAGTGGGTAGAGCAGGGAATGGCATGATCAGATATGCAACTGGAAAAGATCACTTTGGCTGCCCCCGAGCGGGAGGAATCAGAGTGGATCTGGGGCTACCTGTCAGGAGGTTATTACAGTTATCGAGCTGAAAGATTATGGTCGCTTTGATAAGAGTGGAGGCAGGGAGTCTAGAGAAAGGTGGGTGGAGCCTGGAACATTCTGCAGCCAGGATTCGGAAGACGTGGCGGAAGACCAGCTATGAGGTGCAAGGAAGAAGGAAGCATCCAAATGCCTGTGAGGTTTGGGATCTGTCTCCAGGGGAACGGGGGCCAGGGTGCTGGCCTGCACACTTCCCACTGCTGGGATCTGCGGAACAGGCTCCGTGAAGGGAAGGGCCAGGGCTAGTTCCTGTCCCGCAGCCGGCTCCTGACCTGGGTGACGACAGATGCCAGGTCGGGTGGTGCTGAGGTCCCTTCAAGCCAGTCCTTCTGCGGAAGGTCAGGAGAGAACAACCTGAAGATGAATGGAACTGGCCGGAGTGGCATCAAAATTCAGTTTGAAGCGATGACAATCGGCTTAAAAACTCTGTGGGGTTTCTACAATGAACCATGAAAAAGTGGCCTGTGATCTTCCCCATCAATTTCCCAAGGCAACTTTGGCTGCCTCAGTTCCCCTCCTCCTTTCACGCCCTTTCCCCAGCCTCTTCCTCCATGAGCCTCCCTTCAGTCCCTTTTACAGTCTGTTTCCAGAGGTCACCTTGGAAAGGACCCCCCAGCTCTTTCCCACCTCAGGGGCTCTGCACAGACTTGTCCCCTTTGTTGTGGAAATGCCACTCCACTCCACTCTGCCTCGCCCCACCTCCACAGCTCCTTTCTTGGTTAACTCTTTTTTGTCCTTACATGACACTTGTCACCTGCTCAGGTGGCCCTCCCGTTTCGCCTTGTCTAAGTTATTCATCCTCAGAGCATCCTGCACTTTCCCCGGGCAGCCCTTCTCTCAACTGTCGTGAATTATTTATTCTTGTCTTTTTCCCTCCCCCTCAGTAGTTTATGGTCCCCAGTGCCTGGAACTGAGCGGGCACATAATGTGCTCAGTGAACATTGCTGAATGAATGAATGAATGGGAGAGGCTTAGTCAGTCTTGGGGTTGGACGAGCCACCCACAAACTCGTATTATCCAATAGTGTTTCAGAGAGAAGAGATTTTGCTTTACATGTCCTAGGCATTTATTTTATTTTATTTTATTTTTTTGAGGAAGATTGGCCCTGAGCTAACATCTGCTGCCAATCCTCCTCTTTTTTTGCTGGGGAAGACTGGCCCTGAGCTAACATCCGTGCCCATCTTCCTCTACTTTATATGTGGGAGGCCTACCACGGTGTGGCTTGCCAAGCGGTGCCATGTCCACACCGGGGATCCGAACCAGCAAACCCTGGGTCCCTGGAAGCGGAACCTGTGAATTAACTGCTGCACCACCGGGCCGGCCCCTTTTCTGCATTTTATGAGACGAAATAAACCTTAAGCTAATGGAATGCACCTCTTGTAGTGGAGAAAATATTTTAAAAATATTAAATGCCTGTGGTTTTCATTCAACTCCTCTATAAATAATGTTGTCTTCAGTCATTCCATCATTATTGCTCCAATGGAGGGTGAATGCCACCTTGGGAAGGAATACGATGTGAGCTGAGAAGCTCATGCTGGGCGAGAAGAGGCAGGGGAAAGTCCCTCCCAGCAGGTGAGAGGTGAGAGGAAAATGAAGGGCACAGTTACGTAGGGAAGCAAGCACCGTGCCACGAGAGCTCTGCCTTCCCGCCCCGGGAGGAAGTGCCGGGGCCACGTTCTCCACGTGAGCAACAGCTCGAATGTCCAGATGGGCTAGATCATGGGAGGCTCTGGTCCTGGGAGCAAAGCAGACACCAGCAGCTGCTGGGCAGCAGGACCAGCGAGTCCTCGCTGGGCACAGCGTGGGAAGAGGTCTCCTCCCGCAATGTCATAAATAGGAGGACTGAAGGGACTATTTTAACTGAAAGGAGATGCTTCAAACTGAGGAAACGGAGTCACCTTTAACTAGCAAGCTTACAGCATCCACTCCTGAACCCACCCCCCAGCATACATCCCCAGTGGTGAGAGGCTTGGGTGGGTGGTAAGATCAATTACAGAAAACAAAGGCGCTCCATTTTCTTTGTACCTCTAAGTAGGAGAATGAGTGGGATTGCAACCCCGCCCCCCACACCTTGTAATGGCGGGACCTTAGGCCCGGGCTACTTAATATTACACCTTCAGATGGGTGCCGAGGGACCCTATCCCATCCACCCAACAGTGCCCCGCATGCTTTCTTTCTCCTCCGTGTGGTCCTTTTCCTCCTCATCCTCTTCCATCTCTTGTGATGAAGATGCCCAGCACGGAATGACTACGGTAGTCCAACAGCAAACATGAACATGGGGGTCATGGGGCTGAGCTGGGCAGTCCTGGTCTTCCCACTCAGCTTCCCAGCCCTCAGACTTTTATCTGAGATAACGATCCATGCACAATAAACAGCAGTGACCACAGTGTGTATGTCTCCATCCATCCTGCTTCTTTATGTCCAAAATGTGTGGTCTCAGCCTCATCTGTCCAGACAGACGCTGAGGCCTTGGCTCCATTCAACCAGGCCCCCACAGGTTCCGCACCCTCGGGCTCCTTAAATGAGTACACCGACTCCACTGGGCCACGCCTGTCCACGAATCCCACTGCTAAATTAACACGGGCTCTTTCAGTCGCTGGCTCAGCCTCCAGTTTGCCCCAATTACTCTCTGCTCCTACCAGGAGTTAGATATTCCTGTCATGACTTGACCTTTTTGAAAATGTCTGATGATTGTATCAGAAAACAATGGCAAGGAAGTTTAATTGAATCTTTTTTTTTTTTTAAGTGCATACTGACATCTGATACAGAATAATAATGCTTAGAGCTCGGAGAGAACTTTTCATCTTCAAAGCACTTTGCTACCATTAGAGGCCACATTTGCCGAAGGTAGATTCGCTTTCCTGTGTGTCACACTGAATCTCATCAGATTGAATTTGGAGGGGACAAGGAGTGGGGGCTCCCTTTCAATGCTGAGTCGTGCTTGAAAACAGCCTGAAAATAAGCACTGGAGAGATTTCAGGATGATTGTCCTTTCCGTTCCAATTCCTCCCAATTGTGTCCCGGTCATGCTTTCTTATTCTTTCTTTTTTGGGCAGGATGGGCAAGGTTATGCTGCAGAAACAAACAATCCCCTGACTTCAGAGGCATAAGATGTCACAAGCTGATTTCTGACTCATGCTGCATATCCAGTGGGTCACCTGGGGCTCTGCTCCATGTCTGCTCTGCACAAGGGACCCAGGATGTATAAGTGGCCATCATTAAAGCTTCTACCTGGACTTGTCATGTGTCACTTCTACTCACACTTCATTGGCATGCAAGTCACATGGCCACATTTATCATTAGCCCACGACCTGTCACGACCTCCTAAATCTCTCATTTGAACCTTATCACTTTTCTTCCCCTCCATTCCTATCATCACTACCACCACCAATTCACTCCTTACCTAGGTTTCTGCAGAAGCCCCCATCCGATTTCCCTAAATTCATGCTTGCTCTTTCCTCCTAATCTGCCCTCGATACTCCAATCAGAGTGAAATTTTCAGCATACAAATCTTATTTCATAGCCCTCACCTCAAGTTAAACCATTTTGTTGGCTTTCCATTGCTCTTAAAAGACAAACCTAGTCTTCCGCGTGTCCTGTAGCATTCACTATGGCTGGACCCTGACACCCCCTTGCGAGCCTCGTTTCAGGCCGTGATTCTCATCACTCTCCTTCTAAGCCCTTAAACCACAGAGTCTCTGCCCTTGCCATTCTCCCCACTCCCATCCCCTTCCCCCAGGTAACACCTGATCATCCATCAGCTCCTAGGCAGGCTTCCCTTCTCCAGAGAAGATGATGACCCTTGGCAATTCCACCATGAGCCTCTCTTGTGTAACACTCCCTGCCGTCAGAAGTGTATGTGTGTGCAAGTCATGGACTGTAAGTTCCACAAGGGCATGGGCCTTGTTCTGTTTTTGTTCAGCTGCACATTCCCACAGGCGAACAGCAGAGCGCTTGGCACTCAGTAAATTTTCACTGATGGCATGAGTGAATGAATGAAAGAATGTCTCTTAAGCCCTTCTCTCATTTATGTTCGCCAAATATCCTGCTTATCTCAGGGTTCAGGTCAATGTCAAAGCCCTTTGAATGTCCCTTCCTTGTGGGGTTTATCACATGCGTCCTCATTCTTTAATCATTGTGAATTTTTCTTTGCTTCTTCCACTATGTCTAATACCTTCAGAGCCTCGCCCACCATAGACACTGCACACATGGTTGTTGAATTGACCGGAAGTAGCTAAACCCACCCTTTCTGGTTTTGGTGCAGAATGAAGTGTGCACGAGGTCCCTGTCATACCCCATGGGGTCTGGCTCTGCCTATCTGCCTGACCTCATCCTCATCTCCTCCTCTTCGCGCCCTTCATCCCTCTCTAGCCACAGAAGCTTTCTTGCTCTTCCTCAAATGATGCCAGCTTGTTCCAACCTGAGGCCCTTTGCCCTGGCTGTCTCCTCTGCCTGGAATGCTCTTGTCTCTCTCACCTAATTCAGGTAACTGCTCACATGACACCTCTCCAGAAAGGTCTTCCCGGCCAAAAATAATATACCCTTTTTCCTCTGTATTTTTAAATTGTTCTCTGCTTTTTAAATTGTTCATTACAGGTTTTATAAAGGTGTGTTTTATATTTATTTGTTTATTTTCTGACCCTTCACTGGAATGTGAGTTCTATGAGGGTAGGGGCCATCTGTCTCGCTTATTACAATATATTTAGCCTCTTCAGCTTCTGCAATGGTGCCTGGCACAGAGAGGATCAATGAAGACCTGTGAATGAATGATTATTGATTATGATGTCAGCTAACTGACTGATTTTGTCACTGGGGAAAATAAGAGGTTTGACTCGATTGTCTAATATCTTAGTTTTATTATAACAGGTATCTTCTACTTGTTCCCATAAGAATAAGAGGAATTGTCTTCCAAATTTAAATCTATTTCTCTTTCCCTTTCTGTGTCTCTCTGACTCTGTCTTTCCCCTTCTCCAGGAATCAAAGTCGTATACATATACACCCATACACCTACTCATAACACCTTTCTTAGATCATTAGTTGAGGTGATGGAAAGTTGAGGCTCTTTGATTTCGTTCTTCACGTGTTGTAGATTTCAAATAAATTAAGTGAGTCCCACGAAAACAAAGTATGAATTTTGTAATTTTCTGAGAATTATTGGAAGCAGGGCTTCAACATGAGATATGAGTCTATAAATATTTTTCAACGCTTTAAAGCAGTAATTATGTTTGGGTGCCTATTCACACGTAAATGTTTTCATATTTCCACCACATGCCTGTTGGAGTGTACACATTTTTCTTTTTTCTTTCTCTCTCTTTTTTTTTTCTTTTAGAAGAGCACATAAAATACAAATCTTTCTACTTCAAAGTGGCAGCAGAGGAGTTAGAGTTCTAAATATTCTCTGATTTGGAGTGGTGTTCCACGAGCATGAAACCAACATTTCATCAAAGTGGTTTGCTTCAATCAGGGCTGCACCGGTGAGATATAAATTATAAATCGTGTCTTCTGTTTTACATGGGAAATGGGAGCTCCGAGGTGGATTGTGCTGGAACAGATGCGCTCGAGGTGGTTTCATGTCTTCTGCTGCTTATGTTTTGCTTCTAATGTCATTTTCAAAGATGCCATCATTAACTTCAGAGGCACCCAGGCAAGGAACTTTCAACAACTAAATATGGGTTTTGGCAAAGATTCCAGCAGCCTAACAAGACAGGGGGCCTGGGGGGACCTGGGGAAGCAAGACAGACCAGAGGGGTGGGCACAGGAAGGCGATTGGGAAAGGAGCAGGGGACAGAGAGGGGACACCCCCCCACCGCATTCTCAGTTCCTTCCCCGCAGACAGGGAGTGTCAGTGAAGCGATACAGGACTAACTTTTAGGTGCAACTTCGTCTGCAACCCGCTGTTAATGCTGGACTTCGGTTTCCCAGCTGTTTAGTATTCTGCGTCTGGAGCCTGAGGAGGTCGGACTGGGCTGGGCCGATGCAATGTGATCCCGCTGTATGAGTTGTTAGGTGCTGAAGTGCTGGTTGCTAAGTAGCCCCGTGTATTAGTGTCCCAGAGCCGGTAGAGTGAGTAACCACAGGCTGGGGGGCTCACAGCAGAAATACATTCTCTCACTGTTCCGGAGGCTAGAGGTCCAGAGTCAAGGTGTCGGCAGGGCCACGTCCCCTTTGAAGGCTCTAGGAGAGAGGCGTTCCTCGCCTCTTTCAGCTTCTGGTGGCCCCAGATGTCCCTGGGCTCGTGGCAGCACGACTCCAGCGTCTCCCTCCGTCTTCACGTGGCCTCCGTCTCCGTGTGTCTCTCTGTGTCCTCCCCTCTTCTTATAAGGACGCCAGTCACTGGATTTAGGGTGCAGATGACTTCACCTTGAGATCCTTAACTAACGACATCTGCAAAGACCCTGTTTCCAAATAAAGTCGGCTTCCTGAGGTTGTGGGTGAACAGGAATTTGAGGGGCACACTCTCCAGCACAGTGTCCCCTGAATGCCTCTGTGGTCTTGAGTTTTGTGTCTCTTCCCTTGAAGTCTCTGAACCTCCCCTGGACCAAGCAGGTGAAGGGTTAATTCATGGCCCAGCAGGGCTCCTGGGGACCCTGCTCCAGGCCTCTGGACAGGACTAGAGGATCCGAAGGGCCCTGTCTGCTCCAGCACCCTGACGGAGTAACCGGCACAGACAGTACCAGGACTGAGCAGAGATGAAGGGCCCAGGGAGGACCAGAGAGGCTTCACACATAGGTGGAGGGAAGGCGGTGACCCGGGAGCATGTTTTAGGAAGGGAGGGAGCCAGTGGTGTGTTGTGTGCATGCACATAAGTGAATGTGTGTACACGTGTAGCTAGCAGTGGGGGTGTGCGCTGAAAGCAGCCGCTGCTTGGGCAGCTGGACACCTTCTCTCTGTGGCTGGACAAAGAGGGTTTCCTCCTCCTAAACATTTACCTGCGTTGTTTCTTAGCCTGGAATGTTCTTCTTCTTCTGCTTCTAGATCTATATTCCTCATCCTTCCCGGCTTTCTGGAATTATGTTCACACGTTTTGCGCTGAAGATCCTTTCTCCATCCTTCCTCTGCTCTGAACTGCAGCAGAGGAAGAGACGGGGCCAGCCGTGCAGCCGCTTTCCCCAGGTCCTGGGTCAGCTGACTTCCAGCTGGAGCCAACCAATGAGAGGACTGCTGGGCCCACAGAGCAGGAGGAAGATGTGTCTCCCCTTCCTGTCTGCCTCTGCTGGAATCTCCAGCAGCAGCTGTGTCTCCTCCATGGTTCCAGTTCCCGCTGGGCAGGCCTGCGGTCGATCCGTCTTTCTCTGGGTCACCCCTCGTCCTCAGCTCCCATACCCTGCCTCCTCCCTATGTCTCTCCAGCTTGGGGGATCCTGCAATTGTCAATACCTTGGCTGCCTCGCAATCTCGTATTTGGCTTCTTATTTCCTCTATCACGGGTAACCAATTCCCTGTATTAAATTCTTTCTGTTTTAAATACTCTGACCGTTGGCCTGAATCGCCTCTGTTGCAGCACAGCCACACTGCCTTCCCATGCATCTACTGACCTCTCTGCCTCCCCCGTGAGATGAGGAACCCCTAGGGGGGCAGGACCTGTGTTCTACTGGTTTTTGCTAGCTCTTCCCCTATCAGAGCCTTTCTCTCCCACCCTCCACCGTCAAGGGCCTTTCGCATAAGAAGTTCATGTTAAATGTCTGTTGGTTGAATGAATAAATGATACACAAAATCAGCTTTCCAGGAGTTTGTAAATCGGTAGCTTGTTTTCTAGTTCCTTGAGACAACCTACAGGAATCTATTCTTTGCCTAATAGCACTTGTCACAGTGGATAATCATAAGGCTGTTTGCATGCTTATTTGATTAATGTCTGTCTCTTCTCTTCATCTTCAAGGAGCAAAGCTCGGAGCAGCTTGTTTAGCTCATGGCATTGTCCTCGCACAGAGCCCAGCACAGGAAGGGCTCAGGGAGTCTTTGTTAAATGACAATGGATCACCCAGGTAGGCCTTCAAAATTTCTGATCACTTTGAACTTAAAAGAGAAAACTTAGCTTTACTTAATATGGAGTAAAAGGGAAAATATGTTGGAAAATAAAATTGAAAGGGAGTGTATTTAACCATTTTGCTTGCGTTCTCAAAATAGTATTTCCTTTCACTCTCACTGACTATTGTAGATTTGATCCCATTTGACTTTAGAGCTCTCTGTGAAACAGGAAAGGATGCAGGTTATTTCTCCTATGCAGCTGCAGAGACGTGAGCTAGGCCTCTGTTCTCCATCCTTCCACGGCTCTCTGGGTGGCCCTCTGCAGAGCCAGCACTTATCAGACTCCAGTGTTTTGTCGGTTTGCACACCTGAGTCTGTCACTAGCTGTAACCTCCCAGAGGGCAGGAGCTGTGCTGGGATAGTCGTTAGTGCTGATCACAAACATTCCATTTCTCTCCTCCTTTTAGCACATAGTAGGATTGCATTTCCCAGCCCCCTTTAAAGTTAGGTGTGGGCAATGACATGTAAGTGGAAGTGACATGCACCACTTCCAGGAGGAAGTTTAAGGAGCGAGTGCGTGATTTATTACGTTCCTTTCCCACTGCTGCAGAAATGCACCTGTTCAGCCTGGGTCTCTGAGCGACTCGGGGGAGCAGCGCCCCCTGCTGACCGGTGACGGACATGTAGCGTGAATGAGAAGTCATCGCACAGTTTTTCCTCTGAGGTTGTGAGCTGACTTGTTTTTGCAGCATGATCCAGCCTCTCCTGACTGATAGCTTTTACTCACTTTTCTAGCTCCTGGATCCAATATAGTACCTGACTTACATATTGTAGCTCTTGATAATTATTTGCTGAATTAATAAATAAATGAAGACAAAATTCTTACCTTCGAAAGGAGCAGTTATCATGTGAGTCAACTGAGTTGGAAGCGGGTGAGGAGGGAACAGAGACGGTGCTAAGGGTAGCTTGGGTGTAGAGCGGACTGCTCAGTGCCCAAACGGGAATGCTGGCGCCTGTGCTATCCTGTGTCATCCCATGGCAGGGTTACATTTTAAAATGTTGATCTTAGGATATTGCCTCTAGCAGTGCTTTGGTTTGTAGTTTTAAAAAAAAAGGCATAAAAAGAATTAATACTTAACTGCTGAGAAGGAATGAGGCAGCAGCATCAGCAGGTGGCATATGTAATTTTTTTTTTCTTATTTCTCCTTTCTCATGGCTTGTTCAAATGTGCTGATGTATCTGCTGCCCACTGCTCTTATCTATTCACGCATTCCTCTAGTCATTTAGTCCACAAGGTTGTGCACAGTTACTGGGTGCCAGTTCCGGGGTTGGGTACCAGGTGGATACATGTGATCTATTCTCTTATGAAACTCACAACTGTATGGGGAGAAAGACCCACGGTAAGTGCTGTCACACCTGGGCCTGAGATGCTTGGAGGGAACCATCGAGCCCCTGTGTGAAGTAACCATGTGTTTTGCTCTCTAGTCCTTGATGCCTTGATTCCTCAGCCCTCAAAGTCCTTTAGATCGCATCCCCATCCCTGAGCAGCACAGCAGCTCTTTGAGAGAGGAAAAGTGAGTGCTATTGCCCCCATTTGCCAGATGAGGAAACAAAGTCGGTGTCAGAGCTGAGATGAGGACTTTGTGGTCAGAGTTTCTAGAGTCAGAGGAGACGAACCCTCGTATTTCTAGGCAAAGAAACCAGTGCGGCTTAGACCAGCAACTTCCTCATGGTCATTTGGGGAATCAGTGTCAAAATCAAGGTTAGAATCCAATTCTCCAAGTCTGCAAGATCCCAGGACACGTCTTGTCCAAGCCGCACGGGCTTTTTAAAACACCAGGTTCGAGCTGACTAGCAACAACTCTTCATGTTGATTGGTTTTGCTTCAGATCAAAACCAATTAAATCCAAGAGTCAGAAACACCAGGCAGACAACCGCCTTTTCAAGAACCTCAAGAGCCTCCTCGCCCTGACACGTGTGGATGAAACAGACCTGAGCTCTGGCCGCATGCCGAGCGGACACCTTACAGCCCTGCATGCCAGTTGCACACGATCAATATTGTCGGTGTTTGTGCAAGCATCTCTTAACGCCAGAAGCCGAGGAGGCAGGTGGATAATTTTGCAGTGGGGGAGGAGGGAAGCAGGCCTACCAGGTATCTGTTACTCGGAGACAGATGAAAGAGGAATCAGCAGGCCCTTTTCAAAGCTGAAAACAGCCTGCGTGAGGTGATCACGAGGATGGCCAGCCAGCTGGGCGACAGGAATTTCTTGCATTGCGGTTGACCGGACTAGGAGAACTTCTCTGGGCTGCCTGTGTTAATAGGTTGTTAATGATTGATGTGGGGGCCTTTTATGTCACCAAATGAAAGGCAGAAACAGGGGCCTGACTTTGGAGTTGATGATTGCACCAGCACTTGCTCTGTGCAAAGGCGGAATTTTAAAACATTTATGTTGGCTGAGCTTGCGCTGGGCTACACAGCAGCTCGTTGGAGGAATGAAACGATCTTGTCTGGTGTTCGCCTTCCTTTGTTCTTTCACTCAGACATTAAAAATACAGCAGGCTAAAAGGAGAAAATAAATTTCAAAGATCCTGCTAGATGTCAGGTGCAAAGAGGAGACGAGATGTGGGGTGAGTTTGCTAAACAGATAAAGCACGTGGACAGAAGTGTAGTCAATCCTTTGGAGACAGAGACTTAACTCTGTCTTGGCTCCTCACAGCCTCCTTGGGGGATTTCTTGTACATGTGCCTGCTGTGCCTGCTGCCCTGTTTCCTGGGCTAGGGGTTTTTACAGAACATTCTAGAATGCTCTAGTGAAATAGCTACTCTCTGTGCCCTTGGCTCAAATAAGCTGATAGTTTCTGAAAGAGCTGTGGCTTGGATACTTAAGAACAATAAACTTATTTATGGATGTATAATATAAATACAGAAAAATATTTTCTGTAGATCATAAGTGTGCACCTTCCCATATGTGTGTGTTCACCAGTTGAATACACCCATGTGACCCCCACTTACATCATTGAGCAGAAAGAATGTTCGTTTGGACACTCTGTATCCAAAGGACTAAACTTATTTCTTTGGAACTCTCTTCTCATTGCACATCAGATTCTTGCCTACTTTGATAATGATTCATAACTGGGGTGACTATATGGTTTATCTTGGCACCTGGGATCCCTTTGGGAGTGAAAATGTACAATGGAATTGTCTCAGGAAGCTAGACTGCATGTTCACCCTACCACTGACAAGAGTACACATTTATCAAGTACTGTGCTCTTGATTCTCCGTTTGCCACTGGCCCACTCCATCCTCTCTCTGCCCTTTTCTCTCTGCTCTATGCTCCAGGAGTTGAACTCTTGTGCGCTGCATTTCTGGGTTTCATTGGCCCCTGGCTTCAGCCAATGGGAAGCCTAGCAGGAGATCACAGGGCAGGAGGAGAGAGAAACTGGAGTATTTCCTCCCAGTTACCTCCCTACACCAGCACAGCATCTCTGGCAGTGGCTTCCCCCGTCCATGGTTGCAGCTTCTCCAGGAGTGGTCCTCTTCCAAGTCCCCGCCCTCTGTGGCCTCCAGTAGCGCAAATTCTTCTCTTTGCCTCTTCAGTGCTAAAGGATGGAAGAGTTTTTCTCTATTGCTGGTCTCTAGGTGCCTCAACATACCTCCCTGGTTTCCATAAGCCTGCCCACACCTCTGTGAGTAGTTCCCTCATGGAAGATTTCTCATGTGAACCCTCCGAGTTGAGTTCTATTTCCTGCCAGGATCCTGACTGATAGAACTGCTTGTAGGAGCCACCACGTTACCCACCTCGTCACCCACCTCGTCTCGTGAAGTCCTTACAACAGTCCATGAAGTAGTGACTATCGTTGTCCTCATTTTGTAGATGAGAAAACTGAGGCAGAGAGGTTAGATCACTTGCCAAGGTGCACAGGTAGAAAGTGGGGGAATCAGGTCTTACAGGAGTGCCTGGAGTCTGGGGACAGTGAGATGGGGATGCCTCCTGCTCAAAATAGTGCCCAAACTGATGACTCAGGGGCCTCTGACTGCATCCCAGAGCAGCCGGGCAGCTCCAGCAGTTCAGTGCAAACCCTGCAGTTCAGAGAAGAGGCTCAGAGGAGCGTAAGACCCAGGCTGGCTTTCTTTAGACAGATAAAGCATCGGCTGTCTACATCTTTCTCTTTCTGAGCTGTTGCCTTGACACAGTAGCACAGTAAGGTTCTCAGACAAGCAGCTTCAGCATCCCCTGGGAACTTGTTAAAAATGCAAAATCCCGGGCCCTACCCCAGCCCTACTGAGTCAGATTATCTGCAGGGGGCCCAGCAACCAGTATCTTAACAGGTCCCCAGGGGAAGCTGATGTCCTGGTCTGTGGGCTCCTGCGGCTTCCAGCCTCAAGCCTGGCATTGTCTGGCTATCAGGGTTTCTTGGAATTTCCCAAATTCTTTCTTTGTCTAATGGGATCCAGAATAAATGAGAAGGTGACATGAAAACCCCAGGTCCCCTGCCTCCCTGCTCCCCCTGTGGGCTTCCCCTCTATTTGTGCAGCTGTTAAACTCATTGAAACAGGTGTTCATGAATATTTCAGGGCCTCTGACAAATCCTGAGGTGGATTAGCAGAGCACAGAGGAGGAAGCCCAGAACTGGCTGATCTTACAGCCTGTTGCTGATAGAATAGTTATTTATTCATTGAGTCCTAGTGGGCCTCCCCAATCTGGAAGGAGGAGGCCTTGGCCCACACAGAGCCCATGTTTGTAGGGGTAGAGTTTATGGCTGACCTCCATGATGAGAAGTTTCTAGAGAAAGAGTGATGAGGACATTCTCAACACTGTAGTTTAAATGAGGTGCTGTTACTTGGTGATAAGTAACAGAAACTAATAAATTAAGGGAGAAACAAAAGAAGTTTATCAGAAGGTGTATCAGTCAGGGTCCAATCAAAGAAACAAAACTGGTAGAAAATATATTAAGAGGTTTATTTCAAGGAATTGACTTGCATGATAGCGGGGGTTGGCTAGGCCAGTCCTAAATAGGAAGGAAAGGCCGCCAGGAAGGGTAGGCTGGGGCTCTCAGGCCCGGGCTGAAGCTGCTGTCCGCAGGCAGAATTTCTTCTCTTCTGGAAAGCCTCTGTTCTGGCCTTAAGGCCTTTGACCTGGTTGAATCAGGCCCACCCAGATGATCTTGGGTAATCTCCCTGACTTAAAGTCAACTGATTAGGGACTTTAATCACATCTGCAAAGTAGCATCACAGTAACATCTAGATTAGTGTTTGATTAAATAACTGGGGACTCCAGCCTAGCCAAGCTGATACATGAAACTGACCATCACAGAAGGGCATGGAGAAGTTCCAGGAATAAAGGAAAGGCCACGCTGCAAGGATCAAGGACTGTTCTGGAAGGCCAAGTAGGAGCAGTGCATGGAATGCGTCTTCTGGGAGCCATATTTAGGGAGAATGCTTCCAACCAGTTTTGACCTCATGTCATTTCTGCTCCTGGTTACAATTCCTGAGTTTCTGTGATAGCTTCAATTCAATTCCCCCAATCCCAGGGGTCTTCTTCCCTCTCCATATGTGCATTCTGTGCATGCATTTCCCCTCGCTCATGGTGAGAACACTGGGTCCCAACAAGACTGTTGTATTCCTTCGTTTGCCCTGTCCTACGGTACACCCAAAATGCTTTCAGATTTCCTACACTGATTCTCCTGTGGACAAAAGACGCTGTAAGTAGAGTTCAAGGTTGGTTTGTTTTTGTTCTTAGACGATATCGCACTGTACACGGACAGTCAGCATGTTGTGTTCAAAAGGTGCTAGAATTACCTTCGTGTGGGCGTGTGGTTCTATCATCCTCGCGATAGACAGTTCAGTCCATTCCCTTCTGTCTGAGCTCAGCGTTAGGGTCTGCTTCCCACGCCCTTTCAAATTTAATTGTCTTCTTTTAAAATATTCTCAAGATTTCAATGTCGGAGCCTTATTTAAGGGGGTGTATTCAGTGAAGTCTCCCTCTCATCCCCCTCCGTTTCCCCTTTCCCAGCCTATGCCTACAGGAAACCATTTTCATTCATTTCTGGTTTATCTTTCCTGAGTTTCTTTTTACAAAAATAAGTAAATACTATATATGTTCTTAATTCCGCACGTTTCTTACACAAAAGGTAGTATACTATATACACCAAAATTTTTTAAAATTGTGGTAAAGAATACATAGCTCTTTTAAGTGCACAGTTCAGCACTGTTAAGGATGTTCACACTGTTGTGCGACAGGGCTCTAGAACTTTCTCATCTCGACAAACTACAACTCTAACACTCATCAACCACCTCTTCATTTCTCTCTCCTTGCAACCCTGGCAGCCACCGTCCTTATTGTTTCTGTGAATTTGACTGCCATGCGGTATTTCTTTTCATAGCTGTCTTATTTCAGTTAGCGTAACGCCCTCAATGTTATATGCACGTTTGTTTGTACCTGGCTTTTGCTGGAAGTCAGTCCATATCAGTTAAGAGTGAGCTCTCTCATTCTTTTTTGAGATTGTGTAATACTCTGTTGTATGGATATACAATAGTTTTTTTTATTGAGGTGACATTGGTTTATAACGTTATAAATTTCAAGTGTGCATCATTATATTTCAATTTCTGGGCAGATTGCGACATGTTCACCACCCAAAGACTAATTACCATTTATCACCATACTTATGTGCCTATTCTGCCCTCCTTCTCCCCCTTTTCCCCTCTGGTAACCACCAATGCAATCTCAGTCTCTTTGTGTGTGTTCGCTGTTGTTTTTATCTTCTATTTATGAGTGAGATCATATGGTATTTGACTTTCTCTCTCTGACTTATTTTGCTTAACGTAATACCCTCAAGGTCCATCCATGTTGTTGCAAATGGGATGATTTTGTCTTTTTTTATGGCTGAGCTGTATTCCATTGTATATATATATAACATATATAATATATATGTGTTATATATATTATATATTATTATTATATATTATATATTATTATATTATATATTATATTATATATATATATATATATATATATATATATATATATATATACACCACATCTTCTTTATCCATTCATCAGCCGATGGGCACTTGGGTTGCTTCCATGTCTTGGCTGTTGTGAATAATGCTACAATAAACACAGGGGTGCATAAATCTCTTTGAATTGTTGGTTTTATGTTATTTGTATAAATACCCAGTAGTGGGATACCTGGGTCATACGATATTTCTATTTTTAATTATTTGAGAAATCTCCATTCTGTTTTCCATAGTGGCTACACCAGTTTGCATTCCTATCAGCAGCGTATGAGGGTTCCCTTTTCTCCATATCCTCTCCAACATTTGTTATTTGTTGTCTTGTTAATTATAGCCATTCTGATGGGCATGAGGCAATATCTCATTGTAGTTTTGATTTGCATTTCCCTAATAATTCGTAATGTTGAATATCTCTTCATGTGCCTATTGGTCATCTGTATATCCTCTTTGGAAAAAAGTCTGTTCAGATCTTTTGCCCATTTTTTAACTTGGTTGTTAGTATTTTTGTTGCTGAGACACATGAGTTCTTTATATATTTTGGATATTAACCCCTTATCAGATATATGGTTTGAAAATATCTTCTCCCAAGTGTTAGGTTGTCTTTTTGTTTTACTGATAGTTTCCTTTGCTGTGCAGAAGATTTTTAGTTTGATGTAGTCCCATTTATTTGTTTTTCTATTGTTTCCCTTGCCCAGCCAGACAGGGTGTTTGAAACATGCTGCCAAGACCAATGTCAAAGAGCATACAGCTTGTTTTCTTAAAGAAGTTTTATGGTTTCAGGTCTTGCATTCAAGTCTTCAATCCATTTTGAGTTGATTTTTGTGCATGGTGTAAGATAACGGTCTACTTTCCTTCTTTTGCATGTGGCTGTCCAGTTTTCCCAACACCATTTATTGAAGAGACTCTCCTTTCTCCATTGTATGCTCTTGGCTCCCTTGTCTACAGTTAAAGATGTGTGGGTTTGTTTAAGGGCTCTTGATTCTGTTTTATTGATCCCTGTGTCTGTTTTTATGCCATACTATGCTGTTTTTATTTCTATAGCTTTGTGGTATATTTTGAAATCAGGGAGTGTGATACCTCCAGCTTTGTTCTTTTTTTCTTAGAACTCCTTTGGCTATTTGGGGTCTTTTGTTATGCCCTATAAATTTTAGGATTCTTTGTTTTATTTCTGTGAAAACGTCACTGGAACTTTGATAGGGATTGCATTGAATCTGTAGATTGCTTTAGGAAGTATGGACATTTTAGCTATGTTATTTCTTCCAATCCAAGAGCGTGGAATATCTTGCCATTTCTTTGTGTCTTCTTCAATTTCTTTCAACAATGTTTTATAGTTTTCAGTGTACAGATATTTCACCTCTTTGGTTAAAGTTATTCCTAAATATTTTATTCTTTTTGTTGCAATTGTAAATGGGATTGTATTCTTAATTTCTCTTTCTGCTACTTCATTATTAGTGTATAGAAACACAACTGATTTTTGTATGTTGATTTTGTATCCCGCAAGTTTACCATATTCATTTATTATTTCTAAAAGATTTTTGGTGTATTCTTTAGGGTTTTTTACATATAAAATCATGTCATCTGCAAATAGTGACAGTTTCACTTCTTCCTTCCTTTTCTTTTCTTTTTTTACAACTGTTGCCAATCTTCTTTTTTTTTTTTCTGCTTTTTCTCCCCAAATCTCCCCAGCACATAGTTGTATATTTTAGTTGTGGGTCCTTCTAGTTGTGGCATGTGGGACGCTGCCTCAGTGTGGCCTGATGAGCAGTGCCATGTCGGGGCCCAGGATCCGAACCAGCGAAACCCTGGGCCACCAAAGCTGAGGGTGTGAACTTAACCACTCGGCCATGGGGCTGGCCCCTCTTTTATTTCTTTTTCTTGCCTGATTGCTCTGGCTAAGACTTCCAATGCTATGTTAAATAAGAGTGGCGAAAGTGGGCATCCTTGTCTGGTTCCTGTTCTTAGAGGGATAGCATTCAATTTTTCTCCACTGAGTATGATATTGGCTGTGAGTCTGTCATATATGGCCTTTATTATGTTGAGGTATTTTCCTTCTATACCCATTTTATTCAGAATTTTTTTCATAAATGGATGCCATATCTTCTCAAATGCTTTCTCTGCATCTATTGAGATGACCATGTGATTTTTATTCTTCATTTTGTTAATGTGGTGTATCACATTGATTGGTTGGTGGATGTTGAACCATCCCTGCATCCCTGGAATAATTCCTGCTTGTGCATATACAATAATTTATTCAACCTGTCTTCCACAAATGGACATTTAGGTTGTTTTCAATATTTGGCTGTAACAAAAAAACATCACAGTGAATAACTTCCTGCGTATGTTATTTACAGTTGTAAATATTTTTTTCTAGGTAAATTCCTAGAAGTGGGATGAATGTGGCACAGGGTGGAGACATGTGTGATCTCGTTAGATCTTGCCAGATCCCCTCCGTGGGAGCCGTGCTTTCTTGCATTGCCTCCAGCCTTCCATGAGAGCTCTCGTTCCCCTGCAGCGTCTCCAACAAGGTCTGTTGAGACATTTTGAATTTTTGCCACAGCGATAGGTGAGGAACCATGTCCAGGTCCAGTTCTCATTAACATTTGTGTTATTATGAGTTCAACTGAGCATCCTTTCTTTAAAGACCATTTGCTTGCCTTTTATTATGAACAACAAAATAGATTTAACCATTTTTGTATTTTCATCTTTTTCTCCCTTAATTTTTAGAGCAGGAGACTAAACTCTTGACAACTGTACTTGCCATAGATAGTACCGTAAAGAAGGTGGATATTTATTGTCGTTACTTGTTTTTTCTGTCCAGTCTCCAGCTTCCCCTTCCTAAAAGGGGCACGATCTCCCTTGTAGGGACTGTCCCATTGTGTGGAGGCTGAATGGGCCAAAACCACCTTCCCCTCTCACTGGTCCCAATAGCTGTGACCACAAATAGACCATGGCAGTCAGGCGCATCTGCCCAGACTCTGAAACTTAATCAGGTGACTCTACAACTCAAGGAGTCCTTTATTTCAAGTGGCAATGATGGCGAGTTGTTCTATCAGCTCTGCCAGGAGGTTGCGCTATGGTTTTGCAGCAAAGCAGATGCGGTCCAAGAGCTAAGGGGTGGGTGGGGGATTGACTGTGCAGGGTCTTGTAGATCATTGAAGAGACTTAGGATTTTTCTCTGAGGGAGATGGGAGCCATGGGAGGGTTCAGAGCAGAGTAGTGGCATGATCAGACTCCTTTAACAGCATCCCTTAGGCTCCCAAGTGGAGAGTAGACTATAAGAAGCAGGGGCAGGTGGGCAGGGAGAGCAGTGAGGAGAGAGAAGCTATGCAACAATCCCAGAAATCATGGCACTTTAGACCAGCGCGGCAGTAGGGGGCAGAAACAGCAAAAAGGTATTTAAAAAGTTTCTCCTTGTCTTACCTAATGTCATCTTGTGTGCTCTCCGTGGTCCATGTGTGTACCCAGGGGATGGCTGTATGACAATATGAAGAGTTAAATTTCATGCCACAGGCTAGAAGTTCTACTGAATTCGAAGGAGAAGAGGCCCCCAAGGGTGGTTGGCCTTCAGTGTCTCAATTGTCCTCACAATAACGGGCAGAGTGGAACTATTATTATAATGGAGCACATGAAGACATAGAGTCTTTGGGCTCTAGTGGAGGAATCAGACAAAAAAAAAGTAGACAAATGAAAAAAATGGCCAGTTGTCATAAAAGCCATGAGAAAGGATAAAATGAGACTGAGAAAGGAATGGGAGTGGGAAAATCTAAAGATGCCTCTATTCGAAAGAAAGAGACAGAGTTAGCCAAGAGAAGAATGGAATGGGGAGGAGGTTCCATTAGGCAATGGGAACAGTGTGTGCAAAGGCCCTGAGGCAGGAATGTGTGGGTGATGCGGGAGAAACCGAGGGAAGGAGTTCAGATTTCACTGTGAGCAGCTCCCTCTGTTCATCTCCCATCACAGGCATATGCACGTGCTGCATTGGCTCCAGTTCAGCTGTTTCGTTCTTTGGGGTAGAATGTGGAGCCATTTCTTAATTGCTCTATATTTAGCTTTGTTTAAAAATCTATAATTTAAAAACCACCAAGGGCAGGGCTGGTAATTCAGCTTCCACGGTCCATTTACTCTTTAGCCTTCACTGCTGAGCCAGCCCACCAAGGTGACAGTGTGTGCCAGTCACGATGGAAGTGTTCGTTAGCAGAACATCTGCTCCCCCTGAGCTGGCCTGGGTCTAGTTGCCAAACCCCAGAGCTAAGTGCAGTCCCCTTGGTCTAGTTTCCCACACAGCAGGGGCTACACAGGGACAGAACAGCTGGGGCCTGGTGGAGGGGGTGGCACAAAGCATAACAGGTCCCAGATCAGTTCAAGCCTGGGCTGTGCTCTTTAGAACCACATCGTCTCCTCTCTCTGGGCCTCAGTTTCCTCACCTGCCAAATGGGCTGGATGAAATCAGGGGCCCTAGATCTGGGAGGCATTCTTACTATTGGCGAGACTGTCAACTGGTCCATCTTCTTGCTGGGTCCTTTGATAAGATCACAGTTTTAAAGGCACATTCTCTTTGATCTGGTGGTTCCACCTCCAAGAATCTCTTCCAGATGCACTCACACATTTGTACAGATAAGTGTGCACAAGGATATGCTGACTAGCACTGTTCGTGAGGACAAAGGATTGGAAACAACCTAAATGTCCATCAATAGGGAACTGGTCATATAAATTATGGTGCATTCATACCAAGGAATATGATGCTGCCTTAGAAAAAAATGAGACAGATCTCTGCGTATGGATAAGGTATGGTGCCTAAAATATATTGCTACGTAAAACAGCAAACTATTGTGTGCATTTGTGTCTGTAGACAAGGTGACGGTGTAACACGCTTGCAGGCGTGTATGTATCTCTAGAAAGAGGCGGGAGAGGCTGGTGACAGGTTGTCCCAAGAGCCTGCAGAACAGAGTGGGAGGGAGGTTGCTTTCCCACTGTCTCTTCCCTTGGTACTATTTGAAGTGTTTTCCAAATGCATGATTAAATTAATTAATTAATTTTTAAATCCTTTATATACCTATAGAACCAATAGGTAATAGGTGACTGACACGGGCTGGGTATGAGACAACAGGGAGCAGTGGCATGCTCGAGTCCACCCAGAGGGACAGCTGTCACTCAGCCCCACTCAACTGTGGCTGTGGGGCAGGGGGCCAGGGTTGCCAGACCTGACTTCTCGAGATAAATAGAAATTCACATTTTAATGCGAACTCTTCTGATGTGTAAGCATTGGGAACTGATTAAAACTATTATAACAAAACAAAACACGGTGGGTCCAAAATGTCTGGGGCCAGGTTTGTTCCTGGCCTCGTTTGTGACTGCCCTATTAGATGATTTTTGAGTTTCCTTTCAGCTTTAATGATCCGCTGCCTGGGACACTTGCAAGCATTGAGTGCATATTTGCACGCACACAATGGGCAGTGATGGTAAGTGGAAAAAGACCTGGCCTTTGGTCAGCAAGGGATGCCCGGTGGAGGCCCAGCCTCAGTTTCCTCATCTGCAAGATGGGGACACTCGACGTCCTGCCCTGCCTGTGGTCATGGGGATCAAATGAGGAGCCGAATGTCAGCGTGCTCTGCAAATGGCAGCGCATGGGACAGTCTTGCTTCAAGGACACAAAGCCTGGACCGCCAGCACCAGACCTCTGGTCACTTTCCCTCCTACCCCCATCCTCATGGGGCCTTGGAGAGTTTTCAGTCCCATAAAGGGAGCTCAGTGAAGCCGTGTCACACACTCCAGACCCCAATCCTAGTCCCCCACAAGCTCCCCAACCCCCAACAGAGTGAGACACGCACGCCCATGTGCAAACACATCCTCCGACTTACTTATTATGTTTGCCATTTGTTAAGAATGGAAATGCTATTTATTAAGAACTGTGTTTGAACCCAGAAAGAGGTTATTTTCTACCACCTGAAGTGACTCGACACAGAAAAAAAATGTTCAAAACAGAGCAGTACAAAAAACTTCCACAGCAGAACAAAAATTTCTGAAGTAATTCCTGTTTTTGCCGCTAATATCAATACACTTTTGTTGTCTACATTTATATGATGGTGAGCAAATAAGAGCCTCCTTTAACGTGACTGAAGTTCTGAGCTCCACAAGAAAGATGTGAGAAAGGCGATAAATAATGTATTAAAAAGCGATTATTTATTTCCTTCCCTCTAATGGCTGGTAGCTGCCTTTTCCCCTTGAATGAATCTGTTTCCTAGACTATAGCTCTCAAAAGATAATAATGACAACAAAGCCGGCCTTTCCACCTAAGAAGCCTGATGATGGAGCAAGCTTTGCCAGGTTCGCAGGGCTGTAAACCGAGTGGGTGGGTAACACCGGCCAGCGCGCGGAGGGGAGACGATTATTCACACCAGACTCCTCGGAACGATCCAGGAAGAGAAGCCTCAAAGACACACTCGGAAGGTGACACGAAGGGTGGAGCGCATCAGCCGGGTGAGGGGCCCATGCGGTGTTTTCCCAATTACTGGCCTGGGGCAAGGCTGCAGAGAGCTCTTTGTATAAGACACTGGAACGCAAGTCTACACCAGGGCTTGGAAGCCCCCCCGCGCTGCCTGATTGAGATGCTCGTTTCTGTTCCTCAGCAGAAACTGGAGGGGGCAAGGGACACCACGTTTCACATTGCTAATGAGTGCCCAGTCAGGCATCTCAGAGCCTCTGGTCTCTGCCTGCCTCTACTCCCTCCCTGTCCAGCCAGCCTCAGCGGGGGATCAGAGCAGTAGCTGTTGTATGTTGAGTGCCAGGGCCTGGGAGCTTTCAGACGTTCCCTCTTTGCAACCTCCAATCAGCCAAACCAATGAAGGAATCAGATTTGGAAACAGAAAGAGGCAGCTTTAGGATTTGCACCCAGGACTCACTGCCTCCAATGCTCAAGTTCTTTCCATGAAGAAAAGCTTCTGGGCTTCCAATTGTTCAGGAAAAAAGTTTAAGTCCTTAGCTTGGCATTCAACGTCTCAACTCTCCTGCCTCCCTTTCTTTCTTTCTTTCTTTTTTTTTTTGGTGAGGAAGATTGGCCCTGAGTTAGGATATGTAGCCACTCCTCCTCTTTTTGCTTGAGGAAGATTGTCGCTGAGCTAACATCTGTGCCAATCTTCCTCTATTTTGTATGTGGGACGCCACCACAGCATGGACTGATAAGCGGTTTGTAAGTCTGTGCCCAGGATCTGAACCCACAAACCCCAGACCACCGAAGCAGAGAGCATGAACTTAATCACTAAACCACCCAGCCAGCCCCCGGCCCCTTCTTATGTCTGTCAGCATCTCCACTCCAGCTCAGACAGCATTCTGCTTACCATTTCTGGAACGCTCCTTGAACCACCTTGCAAATGCCCTTTGTCTGGGCTCCTCTCCCCTCATCTCTCCTGTCTTATGCTGCTCATGGCCTGCCACGAGCTCTGGGCAGCCCGCCTCTCCTCTGTATTGGGGGTATCCTGCCTGGTCCCCTGCTTTACCGAGGGCATGTCTGAGTCCCCCCTCCCCCATACTCCACAGAGCACAGCTGCAGCAATATCCTATTTCCCCTAGTTCTTGTCTGACGATTACACTCAGCCTAAAAGAAATGCTTCTACCCCAGTTCTACTATGTGTAAACTTGTGATGTTTGGCCAGTGGTGCAATGCTCTTGGCCTCAGTTTCCTCCTCTGATGGAACTAACCGTCCTCACTCTGCTAACAGAGTTCTTTGGGTCCAGGTGGGGAAGGGGAGGTAGGGGAGAGGGTGAGACAATGAATTGAAAACCATGTTTTAAACTTGTAAAATGTTGTTATTCTAAATATTTATGTGTCTTGAATTTTCCTTCATCACATTTCGCGCTCTGAATGTCCCCACGAAAACGAGGTAGGAGAAGGTGTTTTCCAATTTTTATAGATGGGAAAATAGGAACCTGTAAAAGCTGAGTGACTGACTTAGGAAGGACACAGAAATAGGATCAGAGCCCTGCAAGGGTCTTTAATTTCCCCACTTCTTGCTTTTTCATTAGAGGATAGGGTCCCTTTAATAACAGCACTTCTGTTCTTATTCTCAGAGAAAGGATGATTTTAATATCTCAAATTCACCAAGATTTTAGTGGGAACCTACTTTGCACCAGAAAGAGATTCAAAGGCCGACTGGCTCAGGGAGCCCTTAGTTTCTTAGCTCCAGGCCAAGAAGTGGAGCCGAGGGTGAGCTTAGGGAAAGGCAGGATGACCAGTGGTCGGGCTGCCTGCCCCTTCATCCCGCTGCACCACCGGCCAGCTGGGCAGCCTTGGGCCCATCGGTTAACTGCCCTGGGTCTCAGTTCCCTCATCTGTTAAATAGTGTCTCTGAGGTCTTGAAACTCGTGAAGTGCTCAGAACAATGCCTACACAAGTAAAGGCTCCAGAAGGTTCGTTTTCCCAGCAAATACTTGGTAAGTGTCTACAGTGTACTTGGCATTGTTTTAGGTACTGGGCGCACAGCAGTGACCAAGACAGAGTCCCTGCTCTCATGGGGCTTATAGTCACATGGGGAGGCAGACAAGAAACACATAAATGAATACAAAACCTAAGTAATTTGGTTAGCTTTTCTTAATAACTGCCTATAAAGATTATTACATTTCTCAGTTGGTTTTTTTTTGGCAGAAAATGCGAACACTTATTGGGTCATCGATTTTGCACTTTCACACGACTCGTCTTCTAAAGATCTCAGTCTGATATCAGTGCCTCATTGCCAATTGCTCCCTGGAAAACACCTTCCCAGGAGATAATTCTACTGCAGCCTGGAACTAAAACCAACCCGGGGTCTGGGTACTAAATGGTATTAACTTAGGGTTTGCTTAAATTTAGGGCTCGCAAACTCAAATGCTAGCCGAGGTCAGGTGAATCTCATAAAAAAAGGCAGCTGGCTAGAATCAGGGCCAGGCGATCACAGCCACACGGAGAAGCAGATTCAGTATGGCCAGATTTTGTGTTATTTTTTGAGCTGGGGGCCATCCAGAATTTTTGCATGAAATTTCCTGATTTTTGTTTAATAGCAACAGATTCGACTTTACGATGAAACCCCTGAACTGGGCCAAGTGTAGACTAAACACAAATCTTCTGTTGGCCAAGTGCAGCCCGAGAACCACCAGTTTGCAAAGATGCTTGGTTTATATCATTGCATGTAATTTTCAGCTTGGTCCTAAACCGCCCTGCCTTTTGAAGACACTGCAATTTTCTTCCCTTTGTCTGTCTCGCTCCCAGCATTATCTGTAGAAGCAGTCCTGGTAAATAGGTTTTCTGTGCCAAAGCGTTGCGTTACTGGAGAGCTGGTGGGCTTGGGAAGTCCATCTGAGAGTGAGGGAAATAACTCGTTCTTGCTCTCCCGACTTTGGTAATCACTGACTCTTTGTGCTTTCCATCTTTCTGGTATTGCTTATTTTCTTTGCATATTAATATGTCCCTCAGCACAACGCTTAAATCCGAGAGGGAGCAAGTGTGGAGAGCAGAAGGAACATACAGACACATTCATAGTCCGTTTGGCATAATACGGATGAAACCGGAACCCCTCGGGCCTCCTCTGCTTGCCCCAGACATCCAGGAGACTTGGCTCTTTGTTTCCCAAAGATTACAGGATTAGAGTCACTGGTCACCCTGTCCCAGAATATAATCAGCCGCATGGCTGAGCTGGGCTCAATTCTGCACCAACGGTGAGTGACTGGCAGAGAATTTGGGGCCAGGCTTCTGAGTGTGAGTGAGTCTTTATTCCTGTGTTCTCAGAGCCAACTAAGGCAGCTTTGAATCATAACAAGCTTTTCAGGGCTTTGGACTCTGGCCCTCTCTAAATGGAATTTAGAGGTGATGAGTTTGGATTTTCAGTGCCCGCGTTTTGAAGCAGCCTTTCAAGCAGACTCAGAAATCTCCACCGCCACCTAAGGGAGAGGTTCTGAAAGTCGAGCGTGCCTCGGAATCACCTGGAGGGCTTGAAAACACAGGTTTCTGGCCCGCCTTCCAGATTTTGCTTCAGAAGGTCTAGGATAGGGCCCAAGAAACTTGCATTTCTGGCAAATTCCCAGGTGATGCTGAAGCTGCTGGTCCAGAGACCACCCTTGGAGAGCCACTGTTCTGAGCAACTGACAAACAGGCATGTAAAACTCAAGAAATGCTTGCCCTTAAAACACCCGTTGCTCTTAATATTTAGAGGATGCCAGTTCTAGTGGAAATCAAATCACGAAACCTGGGTTCCAGCCCTGACCCTGTGTTACTAGCTCTGTGGCCTTGGGCAAGACACTTACCTTCTCTGAACCTCCATTTACTCCCCTGGAAGCTGAAAATAATAATTCCAACCCCTCTTCCTTACAGGGGTGGGGGGAGCCTCCAGTGCCTTGGGTGTACACGTGCTCAAGACCCTCCATGTGGGCATGAGGGACCCTTACTGAGACTGTGGGACCTTAGGGGCTTGTGTTCTAGTCTCTTCTTGGTTTTTACTCTGGTCAGTCCTCTGCGGTAAGACTATTTTAAGGCAAAAGACCTTCAGAATTCGAGATGGAAACATTCATTTTCACGAAGAATTAATCCTTTCTGGGAGAAAGCATTGTAACTTCCTCAGTCTCCAAGAAATCCCAGACTGAGGAAAAGGTTTTCCTACTATAGTAGGCGAAGCTCACAAAGTAATGGCAACCTGTGGACGTTCCCAACAGATTGCTTTCCTGTTCATGTTGGGGATTAGTATTAAAGATTATACTAAAACAGGAAAAAAGATTGTTGACTTGAAAAATAATTTAGCATCGAGAAAGAGCTTGATTAGGCCAAGACAATGAGCAGATGTCCAAATGGTGGAGAGCAACGTGGGGGGTTCTTCAAAATGGCCAGACGTGACTTGTGAGCAGAATCTCAGGGCTTCCTTCCCAGCACAGTGGATGGAAACTCTCTCATAATCGACTCTTGATTTCCTTCCTGATTTTAAACAGAAATTGCTTTTCCCTGTTGGCCCAGCCCACATCCATGCTGGGCAAACCTGCAATGTTTTCTCTTTTGTTTGCACTGCCCAGGTTTTTTTGCAATGTCAAACTTAAAGCCTGGGCTGAGACGGCAGTTGGGTGTCTGGCGATCTGACAAAGGATAATGGCAGAAATGAAGATGGTGGCCCGGAGCTCTGAGATAAGCAAACTGTCCCACCTTCCCCGCTCCTAAGCGCTAAGTCCTAGGATCTCCCAAAGAGAGATTAGAGAGGGCTTATGATGCCATTTTAAGCTTTCATCCAGGTTGTGCCTTAACTGGCCAATCGATTTCAAGTATAGTGTGTGCTTAATACGGGCCATCTATAAAAAATCTATAGCCAGATTGATTACAAGTCTATAGCATCCCTCAGCTCTCAGCTGTGGAATAGGTAATTTAATTAAAGCAAAGGGGAAAAGAATGTGAAGTGATTCCTGCTCTGTGTCCCCCTGCCACCAACAGTCCCACATCTGCTGCATTAGCCTTTCCTTTAGTCAAAGATGAGTGGTGTGACATTGTGTTTTCAGAGTGAGCCCAAGACTTCCCAAGGGGCTGGATGGAAGTTGGGGTGGAAAGAACGGAGCTGGAATCCTGAAATCATGGCATGTTACAGTCAAAGAACGTCTATGGGTCATCTGGTCTAACTTCCTTATTTTATGGATGGGGAAACTGATGTCCCCCAGTGGGGAAGGACAGGTCCAGGTTCGCCTGGGTTTTAGTAAAAGAATTGTATAACTGAAAGTCAAAGCCGGCTGGGCTTTGAGGTCATCCAGCCAGTCCACTCATTCGATGGGCACCCATCAGGTGACAGAGTGCCCCTCTGCCGCTGGAACACCTTCCATGACAGGGCACTCACTGCTTTCAAGGGCATCTCATTTCTTTCTCCGATAGCCAGGAGCATTAGAAAATCACTTTTGTATTTCCGTCTTCCTGTGGCTTCCTAGCTCCATCCTTAGGGAGACGTGAATAAATTTCAATCTTTCCTTTAACTTCCATTCCCTTGGATATTTGAGGCCATCTATCATGCTTTCTAGAAACCTTATTTCTTGCCTAGGACAAGTACCCTTTATGCCTCCTGTGGTTCACTGGCCAGTTCTCTCACCGCCCAATCCCTCTGCTGACATTCACCCGCATCCCTTTGGCACGTGTGATGCCTCAAACTGAATGCAACCTTCCTGTGGTCTAATTAACATGATCATGTCCTTTGTTCTAAAGACTTCATGCTGATTGATTCATCCTAAGTCAACATTGACTGCTCTCAGAATAAATCATTTAGGGTGCCTTTGGTTGTATGTGACGAAAATTCGATTCTAACCAGCTCAAGTAAATGTTGGAATTTAATAGCTACATAACCACAAAATCAGGGGTAGAACTTCAGGTAAGGATGGATCCAGGGACTCAGGCAACAACTGCCCGAGGTACGTATCTCTGTAAGTATTTGTTCAGCTTTCCAATTGTTGACTCCATTCCCAGGCAAGATAAATTTCAACCATGCCATCTTAGTCCATTCGGGCTGCTATGAGGAAACACCACAGACCGGGCAGCTTACACACAACAGGAAAGCATTTCTCACAGTTCTGGAGGGTGGAGGTCTGAGATCAGAGCCAGTGTGGTAGGGTGAGGGCCCCTTTCAGGTTGCAGACTTCTCAGTGTGTCCTCTCTGGAGCCTCTTTTATAGGACACTAATCCTATTGGTGAGGGCTACTCCTCATCATGGCTTAAGCCCCTCCCAGAGGCCGCACCTCCTAATACCACCATCTACGGGGTTAGGATTCCAGCACAGGGATTTCAAGAGGATACTGCAGACCATGGCACATGCCAACATTAAGTTTTCGAAGTTCCCAGCCCATGGGAACAGAAGGAAATGGGCCTCTGTGTTACGTTGCTGGGACCACCGTAACCAGTGCCCCCCGCTGAGTGGCTGAAACCACAAAGGTTGTCTCGTGGTTCTGGAGGCTGGAAGTCTGAGATCAAAGCGTCAGCAGGGTTGCTTCCCTCTGAGGGCTGTGAGGAAGAATGTGTTCCCTGCCTCTCCCCTAGCTTCCGGTGGCTTGTTAGAAATCTTTGGAGTTCGTCGGCGTGGACAACCATCACCCCAATCTCTTCGTCTTTACAAGGCGTTCTCCCTGCGTGCGTGTCTGTCTGTGTCCAAATTTCCTCTTTCTATAAGGAGACCAGTCATATCGGATTAGGGGTCCACCTTACTCTAGTGTGACCTCCTCTCAACTGACACATCTTCAACGACCCTACCCCAAATAAGGTCGGAGTCTGAGATACTGGGAGTTAGGACTTCAACATACGAATTCTGGGGGGCTCAGTTCGACTCAAAATAACCTCTTTTGTAACAGTACTATCAAGAACACCCAAGCCTGCATTTCCTGGGCTCCAATCCTTGAATTAATCACTGTGAGGTCAGACTGGAGACACATCGTGAAGCCAACATAGCCCAAACCACAGGGATGGAGGGTGTGGGAGGGGGTCTCCAGGAGAATGAAGGTGCCATGAGGAGAGGCATGAATGGATGCTGGACACCCAGAACCAGTAGACATCTACCACACGAGGAACATGGAGCAAGTGGGAACCCCCGGCCCAGGACCTGGGCACCAGCTGAGGCTCCAGAGACAGGCACCTTAAAGGATGGACTTGCCTGTCTCCCATTAAAATGAAATTGCTTATGTGTTTTCATGAATCAGAAGGGAAAGGCAAGCTGCCAGACTGCTTTCAGTTCTTACAAGACATCATGGAAGGCGCTTCGGCTCTTCGTAGCTCCGTGTTTTGCATGCGTTTCTTTTCATATTGGAAGATTAAAACAATAGCTTCTGGTTATCATCCCACATTTTATTGATTAAAATCCTCGCCCGAAGACCTTCCATCTCACTTTTCAGCGTGGCGTGATTTACTTTTCTTTTAACTCCCTGTAACATATGATTAATGCTGATCTCAGGAGTCCCGGTGAGATGGAGCTGGGTGTCAGGTACGATTTGTCAGCTTGGAAGTATAGATTATTTTATGTTTCTCGAACTTTGTGGCCAAGGGAACACAGCTCTTGATTGTTAAATCCATCCACACTTTCCCCTGGGCTATGAAATGCCAGAAACATTAAATAGCCCACTTAATACATAACCTCATTCTGTATGCTTGACTATTTTGTTTTTAATTTTTCTTCCCTTTCCCGGCTGCTCACATGAAATGGGATCAAAGAAAAAAATTATCCTCACTGGATTTTGTTAAAATATTAATAGGTTAGGGTTGACTGGCTAAATTGAATATCTTTGCTGATCTCACTTGCATGTTTAACTCGTGCTTAGGAAAATATGTTTCCTAGGCGATAACCTTTTATGTACCAGCCTGACTTCATTGAAATGCATAGAGATAAAAATATGTCACGCTCAGCGGCTATGCTATTCTTGTGTGGCACTGTGATTATTCAGATGGTAATTGACCCCCACCTGTAGACAGCTCCGATTCTGTAGTCAATCATTTCATTTGATGTTAAAATATGTGAAAGTACAATTATATAATTTACATTACAAATCATGCTGAATGCCAGGGGTCTCTGAACCGCTGACAAATGCAAAGGAATCGGGGGTTGGGGGGAGAGCGCCCTGGTCAATAAATGAAGTGAATTACACCAGGCGAAGGGTTCAACTCTTCTTATTTGTGTCCACAACAAGAGCTTTTGTGCATGTGTCATTGAAAGGGTGGCTATGGCCTTCTCTCTGCACCGCAAATGGCAGCGTTTTAGAAGCCTTTCTAAGGATGCCTCCCCTTTTCTGGAAGAGTCGCTCCCTCTCCCATTAGGTAAAGAAGTGAGGGCTTGTCAGGCCAGAAGGGGAAAGTGGATCTATTCAAGGGAAGACAGCACATTATGGCGGCTACTTGGTGACCAACCCAGGCATGCGTAGTAGACTTGTAAATTAAGCTTGCACGTTTCCAAACTTCAGATGTTGGCCATCAAACTTGAAACTTGCATTAATATTATTAGGGGTCCTGGCTGTTATTTATCTAGTATTTAATATGTGCCCTTCACTGGCCTAAACACTTCCGATATATTTTCTGGGTAACCCTCACGACACAGACATAAGATGTGGGTCTGCTGTCATCCTTTTCAGGTGAAGAGAATGGGCACAGAGTGGTTTGGGGGCTTGCTCAGGGCCATTTAGTTAGAAGGTGGAAAAGTGGGCAATGGCAGAGCCTAGGCTGGAGACCACCCTTTTCTTCTGGATCAGACATCAGAGGCTTATGGGGACCACACAGGATAGGGGAGGTGCACGGGGCCCGGGATCCGCCTCAGTGGGGCTTATGGGAAAGCAGGTGGTCGGGATGGGCGCGGGGATCCTTGGTGAGGGTGGCCCAAGTAGGGGACTCAGCAGCCGTGAGGTCCCCGGTAGAGATGGAATATCCACTGATGCAACGTGGATGGCCGCCTCCAGTCCAGCTCCAGGGCTTGCTGCCGATGGAGACTTCAAGAGCTCTTGTGGGTCTGGGAGGAGGCAGGACTATTTCTCCTGTGGAGGTGTAAGACCTTCACTGCAGCCACCCAAAGCCACACTCCTGCCCATTCTTCTGCCACATTTCAAAGCTGGTTCCCAGGGCCTCTGGCTCCCAGAGTGGGTGAAGTATTGGTCCAGGCACGAGCAAGGAAGACTCCACTCCCCTCCAAGTGCTTTTGGGCACCTAGAGCTGAGTTAGTTTCTGATGTGGACACCTGATCCTTGAAATGTGCTGGGAATCCTGCCTGTTGGCTCAGAAGTGCCAGTTCGCTGCCAGTTCCCCTTACACGGGCACAACCTGGCTTCTGAGCGACATCCCCTGGCAGTCCTCAGGAAGAGTCCATTTTATACTACAACACCTGGAACAGACAGCCAACGCCAATCACCTTCATGATTTGGGCCATATCCCATCCTCCTTTACTCTTCATCACTTAGCATCATGGTTAAGAGCACAATCTGGAGACACACACCTGGGCGCAAACCCTTACTCTGCTGTCTGCTGGCTGTGAGATCTAGGAGAGGTTAACTTCTGCTTGACTCAGTTTCCTCATTTGTAAGTGAAGTGAACAATAGTACCCGCCTTATAGAGTTGTTACAAGAATTTAGAGTTAAAACGCAAAGCACTTAGAACAAAGCCTGATACATAGTCGGTGTATATGTAAAGTTTTAAATAAAATTTCCTTTTTATCTTAAATAAGGATTATCTTTTTTATCCGATTGTATATGCAAGCTAAATTTATTACTAATAAATTTAAAATATATAACTGCTAAATATGGGTTTAAATTCTGTTCATGGACTCCCAGTAGGGTGGGCACTGCTCTTTGGGACCCCTCAAAGTGTCAAGTTCAAACCCCTTGGCCCAGCATTCAAAGTCCCCCACAAACTGTCCCCCACTCACCTTTGCAGCATTGCCCTCCACTAACAACTCGCTCCGTACCTTATGCTCTGTTGATTTATGTACTTAACAAACACAAAGTAGTTTCAGTATTTTATCAAGAGGCAGTATAGCGTAGTGGTTAGGGCCACGGGTCTGGAGTCGAGTGACAAGGGTTTGAGTCTCAGCCCTGTGCCCTCTTGGCTGAGGGATATCAGCTCCCCATCCTGTGCCTCAGCTGTCTCGTCTGTAACATGAGGAGGGGAATAGAGTCCACCTCATTAGGGAGATTAGGAGAATTAAGGGAGTTAATTCATGCGAGTCCTTAGCACAGGACTTGGCCACAGTGAGCGCTCCTTAAATGTGAGTTAAGCTGGTCATTGGTATTTTGGTCACTTTTCTATGTTAAATAAATATTCTTTAGCCTGAGTAATGGCGTAAAGAATGAAGCACCGTCCAGGTCCCGGGATGCTGTATTTGAGGAGCTCCAGGGCCCCTTCTCCTTCGCTGGAGACCACTCAGCCGAGAGCTGGGGGTGCGGGAAGCCGACCCGAGACGGAGCCGGCCCTTCCTCCAGTCGATCAGAAATCCCAGCAACCCCAGCAACCGAAATCGCAGGCTCGGTGAACGAGCCAGATGCCCTGGCCAGGGAAAATTTCCCAGGCACTTTCCGGAGGCTCATTCTGAAAGTGAATTGAGACATTATCTTTAATTAAAGTGGCACTCTGGCCCCATGAGTTTTCCGTCCCTAGATGCTCAAATGATGGCATCTGGTTTGTCCCCTCCCTGCCTTCTCTTCCTCCTTTTAATTTCAAGCCCATCAGAAGGCCGGTTTACCAAATTGGTTTTAATGGAAATTTAGCCAACGCGAATAATAATGAAATGTAAAATTATTCCTTAGCTAATGAACAGCCAGCGGCTTTGGGGTTAATCGTTTGCTTCTGGTGTCAGCTTATTTATATTGAAATAGAAGTGTAATAGGATTCCAAGCTGAAACTGTTTCATCTTCAGGATCATCACGTCCCTTCAGGGTTTATTCTTTATCATTAGTCATTGTTTAGTAATCGGTCCCACTTTGGACCTACTTGCGAGTTAATTAATTACCTAGTTAAACTTGAGTGGTTTTTCCTTTAAAAGATAGAGAACTTATTTTAACTGAGCATTGTGCTTTCATTTCCAAGCTCTTCAGACACACAAAAACGTCTTCCTCACTGATCTCTACACTAACTGGTCATCTTGACCAGCTGACAATCAAGGGGCTCACACTCCATCAACCGTGGCTGATGACGGTCTCTGGCCATCTCCACAGATCTTCTCAGCTGCCTCCAGGCAGAGGACCACAGAGAGACGTCCACTTCCAGAAACTCATTTTCCTTCCCTAGGACTCAGTGTCCCCATTTAAACAAGTAGGGGGTTAGATCACTAGATCAATGTTTTGTCAACCTGTGGAGGTTCTTCAGGAGTTACTGCTGGGAGATTGGTGGGTTGGGGATCAGTTACTCATCTGGATGGAAATTGTTCATCCAAGCACTTTTTTCTTTTACAAATAGGTTTTCTGAGTGAGCTTTTGTTTGGAAAAACAAAAAAAAGAGCAAGGTAAGGCTTACACTGTTCTTTTTTTTTTTTAAGTTTAGACTATGAGCCAGATTCATGGTTCCCAAATTGGACCACACCAAAAGCACTCAAGCAATGTTGGAAATAACACCAAAAGCACAGGCAACGAAAGAAAAAAATGGACAAATTGATAATCAAACTTAAAAATTCCTGTGCATTAAAGGACACCATCAACAGAGTGAAAAGGTAACCCATGGAATGAGACTGCAAATCACCTATCTGATAAGGGACTAAAATCCAGAATATGTAAAGAGCTCCCACAACTCAACAACAACAAAAAAGCCACAACTGATTTGAAAATGGGCAAAGGACTTGAATAGATATTTCTCTGAAGAAGACACACAAATAAGCACATGGAAGGATGCTCAATATCTGTAGTCACTGGGGAAATGCAAATGAAAACCACAATGAGACACCACTTCACCTCTACCCACCTACCTCAAATATGGTTATGAAGATTAAATGACAAAATACACAGACAGTATTCAGAGGTGGAACATTAAATAAATTATTACTGTATCGATTAGTTCACCTGACACATATTGAACACCTGCTGTGTGCCAAATAAGGTGCTAGGTGCATATCTGGACTATGTCCTACCAGAGAGCTTGTGAGAGGGAAGGGAAAAAGGTTAAACGGCAGTAAAAGATTCAAATGTTTAAAAGTGGGTTGGTTTCTGATGACAGTATTTATACTAGGCTGTTCGTAATCTTTCTTCATTTAGAAAGACCCGGACATTGGGAGGAAAAAAGCTCCCATATTTTTCAGTTTTTAAGACTATGATAATTCCTAGAGTACCTGGAAGTGACTTTAGCACTGGCCGTCCTGGATTAGCCCTGCTCCCGTTACACCCATGTGGAATTCACTAGAAGGCCAAACCAAGGGCTCTACCCAGGCACTTACGACAAGGACAAGGCGGAATTAGGTTGGACTACCCAAGCCGAAGTCAGGAGCAGCCCTCAGCAAGGCTGCCAAGCGTTATGAGCGGTAACGTTGGAAGCTGAAGGGGTCCTTGGTGTCTTGTTCAACCCTTTCATCTTCTAGCTGGACCATCTGTAGCCCTGAAAGAGGAAGGACCCCCAGCATCACTCAGGGATTTACGGCACAGAAGGGGGTGCGATCATGATATTCAGATTGTCTGTTCATCTGTCTCTGTGCTGTACCCCACTGAGCACCCTCTCCCCATGGGGACCTCTGCCTTCCCCATCCTCAGCTGACTGTCTTTCCAGTCCTTGTGAAAACCTGCTTTTCCTTAGTCCCGCTCCTTAGAACTGTTAAGAATGGTTAAAGGAGAGAATTGAGGTGGTACAAACGAACTTTATTTAACACGGCATGCAGCAGGCGGTCTCCATTCCCAAGGGCCCAGACGACTGCGGAATGGTGCGGATGGCAGGAAGCTCTTATGGGATAAAGAATAAGGAACAAGGAAGTAAGATAGAGCCCAGCGTCAGCCTGCCCTTTGGGGGTTGGCTGACTGAGGAGACTGTGTTTCTGGTCACGCGGAGCATTTACAGTGACACAAAAGTTCTCTAAGTTTCAGTTTGCTAACGTGGCGCCCAGGGCAGGAGTGCCTCCATCTTAAGCCTTGAAATTTATTTCAGCATAACCTTGCTCATTTTGAGTGACATTGAAAGGTGAATTGTGACCTCGATGGGGACGTTTGCAGCACTGTGGTAGACTGGTTGGAAGAGCTTTCTTAGGCTGGGGACCTGAGATTTCCTCAAGGGGCCCCACATCGGGAGCCCCCGTCCTCTCCCACAATGCCCTGCTTTACAGCATGGCTGGCCTTGACCTGTTAACAGTTGTGGAATTGAGAAGCCCAAAGATCCCCGAGAAAGTGTTTACCAAAGTTATAAGATACTCAGGATCATCTAGCACGCTTTCACGAAGGGTGGACTCCCGAGCCCCTTTCCTTGGAAATTCCACCTCTGTAGATGCCACGTGGAACCCGGGAATCCTGAGGTTTAACAGCACCCAGGTGATCGTAGGGTTTGTTCAGCAGAGTCAATATTTCCTGGCTTTCCTTCCTCCATGTAACGAGCAGATAAGGAAACGGAGTCTCAAAGATAAGGAATAATATTTTCAAGCGTGTAAAAATAGTTCTAGAACCCACCTACCTTTTTAAAAATAATTTCTCCTTCTCTTCAAAAGCTTGGAGGCAGACCATACAAGGAGAGCCGTTCCTTTGTCCTTCACAGCCTTGACAGTGGAACAGTTCTGTCTCTTGTCTCACCTTCAGGATAAATATTGTCATTTTCCTTTGGCAATAACTTCACAGTCGCCCCACCCACGAGTCCTCTAGAAAAACACCCCATGTCAGTTCCCAGGGAGGAGTAACAATGTGCCGGGGAACAAATCTCTCCTAAAATTATAAAAGAAAAACATCAGCCTCTAAATATATCCACCACGATGAGCCTTCTATTTTTAATCCATTGTTGTATGGCGCGAGATTCAGAGCTATTAGTGTACTAAGCTTTGCCAAAATTAGACTGTAGATATTAAAAGCAATTAATGTTCTTCCCTTTATTTTTATTTATTTATTTTTAAGTCTCACAATGCAATTACTTAAGAGGCCTTCGGAAGAAATCCCGAGAATCATTTTCAATCAGCAGAATGAAAATGTCGCCTTTTGTGATTTGGCAAATAAACGATGTGGAGAAATAACTCCCTTATATGTCGCTGTGTACTATTCATTAAGGGCTAATTGCTGTGGTCTCTAAATGAAATACGGCAAACTGTTCTACCTCGGTGCCAGTTTGTTTAAAATCTGCAAAGCTTTATTATTAACACTATTTAATTATGAGAATGTCAGCCGTGGAGAATTCTGAACCCACACTTTCCCTTCATCATTAGGAACAGGGCAAAAATGAAACACTTTCAACAATGAAGGGTTCATATTTCAAGCTTATACAGTAGCTGCTAAAAGGCTAGACTCAGAAAATCAATTTTATTAAAGTCCTTCCAGCACTAAAGGGACTTGCATGCAGCTGAGCAATTTTAAAAACATGTCCAGGAGCGGCGACTTTTTGATTCATGTTTTTAGGGGGTTATTTTTGACTATTTTCAATATTGTCTCCTTACAGTGGGGTCAGAAGTGATTTGGGCAAGGGACAAGCCAGGTGAAGGGAACGTGTCCTCACAGTTTCTCCCTGCTTCAATTTCCATCAGAGGTGGGGCTCTAGGGCACAGGCCATCCAGGAGGGAGATGAGCGACAATGTGCAGCCTTGGGAGCGGGGGAGGGCCGTGGGGGAAGGAGGGCAACATCCTTTCTCTTTTATTTTAGATTTTTTTTTTTCATTTTAAACTCAGGAAAATAATGGCTAAATGTGGATCTAAGCCAAGGTTCACCAGCTTAGGCCCCGAAGGCTGCACGAAATCTCCCCAGCTACCCAGGTTCCACTGGCCCTTCTAGAATCCTGTTTTGTTCAAATTCCTCACTTGGCAATTCATTTACTGCCTCCCTACAATCATCTTCACTACTTACTTCTGTCTTTGAATTCATCTCTTGCTGATCTGTGTGTCTTGTCTCCTCAAAAAGTCTTGAGTGTTTCGAGAGCAGAGATGAAGGCTCCATCTCTGAATCATGGAGCCAACCGACCATTTTCCTGGATGACTCCTTTCATCTTTAATTTTACTTATCTGGTTGCCTAGCGATGTTTCTTCTCCCCAGCCTATTGAAAATTCTTTGGTAAGATCCAACAGTCTCACCAGAGCGTCTAGAACAGCACTCGGCACATGGCAGGTACTCGACATATGTTGTTTGAATCCACTGGCATATTAATAACCGAGGGATCCCTCTCTGGGCTTGCCATAGAGCCTGGCCCAGGGCTTTGTTTTTAGTAGGTACACAGTGACTTCTGTCTGTATTATTATTTTAATATCATTTAGTCCTTCTATTACTTTTGGACTAATTGGCAGGATAGCATGGCAACTACAGCGCAGGCACCCAAACCGCACAGCGCGGGTCTGAATCCTGGTGCCGCCCACTTCCAGCCGTGTCATCTCACCAAGGTGGATTACTGGCTACTTTAAGCCAAGAGTTGGGCCTTCTGCTTCCCAGGGCCTCTCCTGGTTTAGAACGGTGGTAGAGAACCCGGGCTTTGTCCTCACACAGGCCTCCATTTGAATAGGGATTTCGCTCTGTCCCTGTGTGACCTTGGGCTCCTTATTCGACTCTTCCAGGCCTGGGGCTCCTCATGTGTAAAATGTGCAGAATAACGCCTATTCCCCAGAACTGTTCCAAGGATTAAGTGAGGTAACATACGTGTGGCATTAGCGCTGGACTGGGGACACGAGAAGCTGTGTAAATGGAGGCTTTTGACAGTAAGAACAAGGGCATGGCCGTGGCTTGGTGGCAGGGGGTGGCAGGCAGGGTCAAGGTTTCAGTGCAGTTTAGACTTTGGTGTAAATGTGCAGTGGAGAAGCCGGGATGTTTGAGACGAGTCCCAACTCTCTGCGGCCGTGGGCAAGGCCTTTCTCATCTCACTTTTATCATCTTTGAAATGGACACAGTTCTATTTGCCCTGTTTGCATCCAATGTTGTTGGGAGGCTAAAATGAAAGACTAGATCTAAGAGAAATGGCAGCAGCCACCTTTACTCAGCTTCTCTCTAAGATAAGCACTTGTTGAGGGCTAGATGCTGACCCAGCCCCTACCCCTATGGCAAAGATGTACGCGACCTAACCCCTGTCCTCTCGGATAAGGGGAGGTTAACCCTAGTCTGATCATAAACTTAACCTCTACTGAGCACTGCTATGTCCCAGCACTTTGGCAGGTTAACTCCTTTAATGCTCATATCCAACCATTAGGACAATATTATTTCCATCCTCATTTACAGATGAGACAACCGAGGCTCAGAGAGGGGAGGTGATTTGCCTAAGGTCACACAGCTAGTAAGTGGCAGGGCTGAGATTCACACGCAGTCAGTCCAACTCTTTGCTACTCTCAAGCTGTTTGTTCTTTGATAAGCTGCTTCCCTTCTCTGGGTCTCTGGTTTCCCTTTCTCAAGATGAGCAAGTAGTTTCCCCCTGATGCTCCTCGGATGCTGGAAGCCTGCAGGGACCAGCGAGAAATGGAAAAGGGATTTTAGCAATAAGGATGGGGGAAGGCTAAGTGGAGCAGGGCTCTATTTTAATAAAAACAGAGAAATATTTTAAGTTGTCAAACCATTAATATTTTCATACACAGCTTCCCTCCTTGTTTGGATATTTGCAAACATCCTTCTCAGCTCAGGGTCAGATGAATACCTCCCCATTATCTGGTCTATTTCTTGCATTATTTTAGTCTTACATTTACTTGTCTAATTGGACTGGAATTTATTTGGGCCTGGAGAGTGAGTGAGGCACTAACCTCGTATTTTCTAAATAGTTAATCAACTCCCTCAATACAATTTCATTAAGTCATTATTAATTTCCTAACTTATTGGAAATACCTCCTTTATCAAACAAATGAATATGTAAATTCGAGTTTGTTTCTGAACTTCCTCTTAATCTGTGGATGTCTATCTACTTGTGTTTCAATACCGCAATGGCTGTTGCTGGTTGATTAAAATAAATCCATACCCAATGTCTTCACATTAATAATACTTAAAACCGAGAACTTTGAATGCGAGGTCAAAGACAACACGGACCCATTACCGTTAGGACTTGCGTGTCTGGGCAGCCTTCCATCGGAGCAGTGCAGCGGCGTAGCAAGGCTCAGATTGAAACACTGTGTTTGCCAATTAGTCATTTGACTTATTGTCCAAATGGTTGGTGGGAAGTCTTGGCAACCATCATCGAACGTTTGCAAAGGACAAGGACAAACAAGTTGGTCAGGTGACGTTCTAAGAATATGGTGAGCCTGCAGGGGCATTTAGAGACACTTTTCCATGTTCACCCAACGGCAGCCTACGACACAGATTTCGGCAGAGGAAGCCACTTCAGGATGTGGAAAAATCCACTCAGTGCAGAGAAAACATCTAGTGAGAAATTCTCTGGCTCCCTGGCTCACACTCAATGCTGCGTCCACCCACCCCACAGCAGGTGCGCACCGGGCAGCGCTGGACTCCCCTCAGGATTTGGAGCCAGAAGAAGTAGTGGTGTGTGAAGGGTCACCATTTACTTTCTGAATAGCTTTGGACAAGTCTCTAACCTCTTGGAACCTCTGTTTCTCATTCAGTAAAATTGAGATAACTGTTCTCGCTCATCTTACGCTGCTGCGAGGATCTGACGAGATGGTGTATGCGAAAATATGATACTTTGGAGCCTTTAAACAAAGCAACAAATGATAGTTATGAGCGTTTCACCTGGACCACGATTCTTTTTATAGGTGAATTGTTGAACACCAGATATTTCTTGCCTTCATGGTTTGGAAAAAAGTCAGATTGTTCAACAGTCTCTAAAAGTTTAAGCAAGAGTTACAGAATCCTCTGAACTCCAATAACGAGGGGTGTGTCTGGCAAAGGCCATTCACTGGACACCTACGTGGTTAGTTTCATTTGTGTTATACCATTTTTTCCCACTGAAAAGAAAAGAGGGCACTAGAGATGCTGTGCTTTATAGAAATGCCTGTCCTATTTTTTATTTAAATACTCGGGACACTTGGCAAATTCTCAGGTGTAGGCACACAGAAATGCAATGTCTAACGAGCAGCTGGTTCTTTCATTTGCATGGAAACCCATGTGGGCATTGAGAGCCTTCGCCACATCAAGATCTGAAGTTATAGAATTTCACGCTCAAAATAATTTTTTCTTCTCATCATCTTTACTTGTGCTTCTTCCATTCTCTTTTCAACCCGGTCCAATCAGGCTTGTCTCCATTGAGAAACCTCTTTTCTTAAAAAGAGCTAGCTTTTTTTGCTAAATTCCATGGTCAAGCTTCAGACTTCACCTCACTCAACTTCTCCACCGTGTGCGACATGGTTGATCATTCTCTCCTTCAGGAGGCACTTTTTATCTTGGCTTCTAGGATGTCACACTTCCCTGGATCTCACCTTACCTCAGCAGAAACCCTTTCTTAATTGGAGGTCTTCCATGTCTCCCCCGCCTTTAACTGTTGGAGCATCCGGGGGCTCGCTTCTCACATCCCTTCCCTTCCTCTTCCATCCCTTCCCTTCCCTTTCCTTCTCTACTCCTCCCCTTTTCTCTTCTCTGCTTTTATTCATGCATTTGGTGACTTTCTTCTCTGGCTACTCATCCAGTCTCAGGCTTTAAATACCATCTTAAAACACATCTCCAGATGAGACCCCCTCTTGAACTTCAGACTCTATATCCCCTTGAATGTCTAAAAGGCATCCCAAACTCAACATGTCCACAACCGACCATGTCCCTTGCAACCTGGTCTTCCTGCAAGAGCCCCAACTCAAAAAATAACTCTATTTTCCCAATATTTTAAACCAAATTCCTGCTGACTCTACCTTCAGTATATATCTGGACCTCATCTACTTCTCACCACCTCCATGCTACAAACCTGGTCCAAGCCACCAGTATCTCTTGCTTGGATGACAGCACTGGCCTCCTATCTCCTGTCCTTCCTTCCATTCTTGTCAAAGTCTTTTATGGCACTAAGATTCTGTCAAAAGCTGATTCTGATCATGTCACTCCTCTGTTCAAAGCCCTCCAATGTCTTCTGTTCTTTCTCAGAGGAAAAGTCAATTCCTTATGATGGCCCACAAGGCCTTACGTGATCTCCTTCACTGTCCCCAATTGAATCTGGCATTTTCTCCCTTACTTATCCTGCTCCAGCCAGACTCGCCTTGTTGTGATTCTCATCTCAGGACTTTTTCACTTGCTGTTCCCACGGCCTGGACTGCTCTTCCATCAGAGCTTTACTTCCTTCAGGTCTCTGCTCAAATGTCACACCATCAATGCGGTCATCCCTGGCCACCGTCTATAAAATACCCACTCCCTGGCCTTTGCTATCCTCTCTGCCCTGTTTCATTTTTCTTTCCTGAGCTTATCACCACCTGATAGATATTTGTTTGTGGTGGCACCTCGTAGGTGGTTATAAATACTTGTTGAATGAATGAGGGAATGAATGAACGAGGCCTGGCAAGCACAAATTCCTATGAAAGAAGTGTCTGTCCAAAGGGCTTCTTCTTTCTGGAGTGGGGGGACATCCACTGGCCCCTAGTCCTGGCTGCCTCATCTAGGAGGGGTTTGCTGTGTTCCCCAAAGTTGCCAAGGGGCATGGAGGGAGAGCAGAGCTTTTCCCAAGCCTCTGAGGTCCAGATCCTGGGGATGGGCCTGGCAGGATGGGAAGGACGGAGGGTGTTGTTGGCATGGCAGGCATCTGGATGCAAGTCTTGAAAAGGAGACAGAACTGCTTCCCGAGGGAGACCCAAAGCCGAGCAGGCTCCCATCGTAAACTGCCGAGTTTGCCGTCTCAGGTTTGCAGAGGATTTGTCTGGACTGATTTCCTCCAGGAAAACAGGAATGTGTGTCAGCAAGGACTCTTTTAAGTCAAAACACTATCTTTATCACGGGGCGCTCAGGCGCTTGCTCTGAGGGTTGTATGGAAGGCAGAGGGGCAGTCATGGGGCTAAACGGCTTCAGGGGGCCTTCCTGGGCCTGGGGCAGGGATGGGGGTGGGAGTGGGCACAAAGCTCCCCCCTAGCCATTTGGAGGGCCCCCAGCCTCCGCAGCTCACTTGAGACTCAAGAACACCCTGAGCTGGGAGCTCCGGAGAGAGAGCCAAGCCACACAGGGCCGGTTTTACGCTTTTCATTCCGAGATAGTGATCTTGGGGGAAAATTCCCTGCGTTTGTGGAATCATAAATTTTTGAAAGTCTCTTGGCTCCACTTTTAAATTTAGTGCCTGAGTAAAACGTTGGCTCCAGCTCCATATTTGATTATTAAAAATCATACTCAGGCCTGGGAGACGAGTATTTACACATCTGTCTGCTCATCTGAAAACCCACACATCAAAATGTGGCTCACATCAGTGCGCAGCCTCGTGGAGGAGAGGCCTTCGAGAACGCAGTGCCACAGTTGTTAAATGAGGCAGTTGGGCTGGAAAGTCTTTAAAGTTTTCTCTTCTTCCAACATTTGTAAGTACTTTTGGCTACACTTTCATCCAATTTATTGTTTGTTTTTTTACCCCTGATTTTTAAAGAAATATATGAATTCACATGTACAAGTATGTGTGTGTGTGTGTGTAAATTAATAAAAGAAAGGTCTGGAATGATACAGATCAAATTGATGACAGTAGTTACCTCTTCAGAGGGAACCAGAGTGGGACGGGGTCAAAAGAGACATTAACCTTATATGTAACGTTTATTTTTTTCTAGAAATATGTAATTGCACATCAATTAATTACTTTTCCACTAAAATGTAATCCCTATAGATAATCAAGAAGCCACAGAAAAGTAGGAAAATGAAAATAAAAACGAATCGCCTTTCTCCCACTCCAGAGACGACGTTGTTGTTTCGGCATTTTCATTTTAGGGAAAAATTGCTAATTACCAGGTCCATTCACACAAGGTGTTCGTGTCAGGCTTACAAAGACATGGCTTTTGAAGACAAGTGAGAGCTTTGGTTTCATTGCCAAAGGGGTTGATACATCCTTTCCCTTAAATAAAAACCAACAATAACACACCCTGGGGAGTGAGATGGGAAAAGTGTCCATTTTGGCCCCTTTGAAAACATCTGTGCATTTTATTTTTTGGTGGATTATAAATCATAAGAGGCCCAGGCATAAGTATTTACCCAAATGAGGGAGAAGGGAAAGTCGCCAACAGAAAGGAGAGGTGGAAGAGGCTGAGATAAGGGGGAAGTTTCTAATTTCTGCTTTAAAGGAAGTTGAGTAAAAAGACAGCTTCCTCCCAACGGCTCTATCAGACCTACAGAAATGTCATTGAGACACCTGTAGTTCAGGTATGGCTGACATAGCAAAATAGATAAATTCCTTAAAAAAAAAAGGAGCCTATAAACAGCTCATCTGTATTTCGGAAATCGTTTTTCCGTGAACTTTAACTGAACTTTACCAACAGCAACAAAGTGCGAGCATGCTGTGCGCGCGGGCACGCACACACACACACTTGGAAAACATCGAAACGGAAAGAAAATACCATTAACTGAAAGAAAAAGCATTTTTAAATATTAAATGATTCCCAAAATAATGCCCTGAATAGGAATGCACAGTACGGCGGTAATTTATAATCTTTCAAAAAAAAAAAATCACAGAAGTCTGAAAGACTGTGCCATTTCTGTTAAGAGCATGAGAGACAGAACAAGCCAGCTTCCATTTTAGAAACGAACAGGAGATTCTGGGGTGAGAAGAGGAAAGAGCAGCAGTGGAATGAAGGGTTCCGTGTTTAGCAGGAACTGACCGAAAGAAAATCTTCCACGGGAACCCCCAGCCGGGGCCTCCTGAGACCTGTGTAAGGCAAACCTGGGTGGTCATGTCCAGATATTAACCCTGCTCTATGCAGCCTGCAACTCTGGATTTCCGAGAGCCACGTTCCTTTAGAGGAGCCCACAGTGTAACTGTTGGGAAACGGGAGAAATGATTAGGAGTTTAGGGTTAGAGTTTTAAGGGCCGTACTTTTAAAGGCGATTTCTCTGTTTCTTTTCTTTGCACATTGAATCTGTCATTTTAACCATCTCCATAGCAACACTACCCTCAAAAGTACAATTTCCCTGCTGGAAAAGCTGGGTCGCCAATGAGAAAGACCTGATTCGAACACTAACCTCTTCATCTTGAAAACAGACTCAGCAGGGCTCAGGGTTAGCAGGAATGTCAAGGGTATGTATTTCACTTGCACCTGATGCTGGAATCTTCCAGCACCGTTCTCTTGGGCACTTTCCTCCTCTACACCTCCAGGGGAGGAGAACCCACTCTCTCTTCACATCTGAGAGTGACTAACTTTTCCTCATATTAAGTTAAGATCCAGCTCTGAAGATCCTTCATCCGATGGTCTACGCTGTGGGGTCTCCATGACAACAGGCTGTCGCATCTCCTTGGAGTCTTCCCCTGTGTTTCTCCAACTGTTTCTCACATGCATGTTTCCAGGTCCCTTTCCTCTGTGCTAAATGGGCTACCAATGTCCCCTCCCTTAGCTGGGAAGCTCAGAACCTTGTCTGGGTTTGGGTTAATGGATATCAACAATTCAGTTGTTCAAAGCAGAGATCCGACGTGTGGAATAGCTTGTATTAATCAGGACTCCTTCCACCCTGACAGAGACTCAACTCAAAGGTACAAATGCCCAAGTACAGAATTGATCGGCTCATGTCACAGAAAAGTCTAACAGTGGGTCTCAGGCATGGCTTGACCCGTGAGCCCACTAATGTCCTCAGGACTCAGTCCCTTTCTCTCCATCTCTCCACTCCGCTTCTCTCTGTGGGCTCCCAGGGTGGCAGGATGGCGGCTGCCAGCGGCTCCAGACTTTGACTTTCATAGCCCAGCAGAAGAGCGGGTTCTCTCGTCCCTGATGGTTTGGGCCGAAGTTCTGGGGCTAACTCTCATCGGCCTGAAGTGGACCGTGCGCCCACTCCCAGACGGATGGCTAAAGCCACAGGTATTGAGGGGCTGACTGCCCAGGTGTGAGTCAAACCCCCGCCCCCAGAGCTGGTGCTGGAGTCATCATCTTCCCAAACACATGAGCCAAGGATGGGATTGGCCCGAGGAAAATGGGAATCCTGTTCCTGGAAGGAGGGAGAATGGAAGCTGGGGATGTAAATGTCCATTATACCAACTGAAGGCACTCAAAGCCTCTGTTCAGGGGTCACCGATGGGGACAACGGAAAGATTCTTGAAGAGTTAGGGAGCAGCTGTGATGGGTTAGCTGTGCAGGTCAGGAATGTCCTTTGCAAGCACAGAAACAGTCAGCTTCTCCCCTGGGCTTTCGATAAAAGCTTTTCCTCACAAGTTGCCCAGCTTTAGCACCATCATTCACAGCTTTCAGCTTGTTGCCACGTTGTTCAGAAGGAAAGTTGATTTTTACACTTAAATTAGGTTGCTTAAAAAGACACCACTAGCTACTCTTTCTCTGCTCCCCCCTTCCCCCTACTTTATTCTAAGAGAATATTCCTTATGCGGGACCCACCAGAGCCTTTGTGTATATCTGTCATGGGGATAGGAAACGAGGAGTCCAATGGCAATACCGACAGGCCCTAAAAGGGGTCATTATGGGGCTGGCCTGGTGGCACAGAGGTTAAGTTCGCACACTTCACTTGGGCGGCCCAGGGTTCACAGGTTCGGATCCTGGGTGTGGACCTACCACTGCTCATCAAACCACGCTGTAGTGGCGTCCAGCATAAAGTAGAGGAAGACTGGAGCAGATGTTAGCTCAGGGCCTATCTTCCTCACACACACACAAAAAGAAAGTGTCATTAGGAGAAGGTGTGTGGTGCTGAGGCTCCAGGTGGTGCTCTGATATGGAGTAAAAAGAGCTCCAATGGTCAGAAAAGTGGAATCCTATTGGATTGGCTCCCGCCCTGCGTGGACAATAGGTTTTGGAACTGGAATGAGATTGTCTAGTCACCAATGAGCAAATGTCAGAGCCAGATGGACGTCATGCCAAACTCGTGCTCTTCCAACGTTTTGATTAAAATACTAAAAGGCCACAAGCCAAATACAGGGGAAATATTTCAGTTAAGACGATGACCAAACATTAGCATCCCAACTACACAACATCCTCTCGCAAATTCGTTTGACGAAGGCAAATACCCCAGTGGAAAAACAGGCAAAATACTTAACCAGGCAGCTCATCAATGAACAAACACAGATGAAAATTCAATCTTCACAGTTGCACGGCAGTCAACAGATTTAAGACAAGGTGCCACATTTTTAGCCTATCTAAAATCTCTGTGTATTTAGAGTGATCACACCCAGGGTCGGTGGCCAGGTGGGCGCGGACTCCTGTGCCTACTCCGGAGGGTCTGAAGTGGTCCACGTTTTTTGAAGGGCACTCTGGCAATTTCTACCAAAAGCTTCAAAAATATGCATGCCCTGTGACCCAGCAAGTCAACATTTAGGAACTTTCCTGAAGAAAGGATCATAAATATTTATAAAGGTTTACATTTAGGAATAATTACTAAAGCCTTATTTGCAATAGCAAAATCTTGACAAACCTAAATTTCCGGTAAAAGGAGATAGGTTAAAAGAGCCATGAAAATCATATTTTGGGAGAATTTGATGACATGGGAAATGTTTATAATATCCCTGAAATTGACAAGTAAAGCATGAAAGTGCGTATATCATGTGTAATATGTACACACATGTGTGGACATGTATATATTATATATGTAAGTGTAATATACAGGCTTGGAAGAAGGATAATCTCCAGCATAGTAACTGTAATTATCTCTAGGTTTGGGATAATGGGTAATTTTTTGGGGGTGTATTTTTCTGTATTTTCTATCATTAAAAAAATACAGTATTGGGCTGGCCCAGTGGCGCAGTGGTTAAGTGCGCATGTTCCACTTCAGCGGCCCGGGGTTTGCCGGTTCGGATTCCGGGTGCAGACACGGCACCGCTTGGCACACCATGCTGCAGTAGGCGCCTCACATATAAAGTAGAGGAAGATGGGCACGGATGTTAGCTCAGGGCCAGTCTTCCTCAGCAAAAAGAGGAGGATTGGCAGCAGATGTTAGCTCGGGGCTAATCTTCCTCAAAAAAAAAATAAATAAACACAATGTTTACAATGGCTACTATTTATTGAGGACTTACCATATGCCAGGCATTGTGACAACTCTTTTCATAGATTAATTTGCCGCACACCTACCTTGTAAGGTAGGTATCATAATTATACCCACTTTACAGATGAGGAGTCTAAAGGGATGTGCCCACCACAGCCCTGGAAACCCAGGCGCTCGAGTTCCCTGCCACAAGGGCCCTTTCATGGGTGGGCCTACAGAGCAGGGCCAGTGAGGAAAGTGGGAGAGATTTCTACCTGCCGTCCAGCTCATCCTTTGTTAGTTAATGCCCCCGTGGTTTGTGTTCTGAGCCTTTTGTTCTTCTTTATCCTAAAAGAAAGAAGCAGAGCACACTGGAAGGAGCACTGTGTAGCATTCCAGTCCTGGTTTGGTTGTGTGACCTTGGGCAAGTCACTTCCCTTCTCTGGGCCTCACGGCTTCCAGCTGAGGTTAAACTTAGTGCTTTGATATTCCACGATACTACTAACTACAGAGGATCTCTAAAAAACTCCAGGAAATTGCTGAGAGCTGGAATAAGCTGGTTCTCTTTCTTCAGGCCCCAGAGCAAGATCTCTAGGCGCAAAACTCCTACAGACCTCTGAGGCACAAATGGTGAAATCTATTCATTCATTTGCTCATTCTTGCAGTTATCTCCCATGTACCACTTTCCCATATGTGTTCTCACTCAATCCTCCATGAGGACACACTGGATGGGTGTTCAATGACTTGTTATTGAACTTTCGATTTCTGAAAAGAAACACATTTTTGTGTAGCTTTATCAGCCACGAGAAGGGAGAAATTGAAGACAATCAAGGTCTCATTGGCGTCCTTTTGGAGCCCTCCTGGTGAGTTTAGTTTCAGGACCAGCCCTGGTTTTATTTGCATCGTCCTCCAGCCCGCTGAGCATGAGCGAGGTCTGTGGGTGGCACCCGGGGGGAGCTGACATTCACGCTCCACGCATTCAACCAAGTCCTGGCCTGTTATTCAGTTCCATGCACCCTGACGAGCGGCTCCTGTGGGTGTGCATCATGTGTAGGTACCGGGGGGACGAGAGAAGCCTGGAGAGAAGGACTCGTGAACACACACACCTCCACGCAAGTGAAGGGTCATGCAAGCCCCATGCATTATGAAAACCCTCTAAGAGCAGCCCCTCGAACTAGACTAAATTCCACCTGCTCTCCTGGGGCCCGCAGAGCCCTGGAGATGAGGCCCCGCCCGCCTTTCTGGTCTGGCCCCCGACTCTACTGCGCAGCGTGCTCTGCTCCAGCACCCGGACTTCTTTAGAATGTAGAGACATGGCAGGCTTAGGCCCAGCCGGGCGCCTCTGCTATTGCTGTCTCTTCTGCCTGGAATGCTTTTCTCCTGGATTGTTGCATGGCTGGCTCCTTCTGGAGTGAACACTCAGGTGTCCACACAATGGCCGGACCTGGGTTGTCTCACTCGTCGCTGAGACTCTCCAGCACCTAAAACAATACTTGGTACCTAGCAGGCCCTCACATTCGTGTATACATTTGATACACGAATAATTCTTCCAGGAGACACCCCTGAGGTCTGCCTGGAGGAGGAAACATGTGAGCTGGACCCAGAACACTAAGTAGCTCGTTGGGCCTCGCTTTCTCTGGCCTGCTGCACATTTTTTCCATCTGGACACACACTCTTCCCCGGGATGACCTCATCCGTGTGTGTACTCAATTTCAGCTACTATCTTTGTCGGCCTCTCCCTGCGGCACTGGTTCACTGTCCCTCCCTTCCCCTCTCTTTGTCCATCCTCAGCTGTCCTATTTCTGGTGCTTAATTACAGTCCTGCTATGCAGACAATGACGATGCCATCATTCTCAAAAGATGATTGTGTCTGCTCGCTCTTTTGTCCGGAACAGAAAGACGGCAAGACTGTCCAGGTCATAAAAACGAGAGCTGTGTTAGTTAGAAACCATTTCAGAAAGCGCTTGGAGAGACGCTGTCTGCGACTGCGCTCAGGGGCTCACCCAAACAGCACACACACCTTCTGATCTGCTCTGCGCAGGACGTCTGATTACATTCATTACAATTTCTAGACCTGAACCCTTTTTTTTTAGAAGCTTTTCAAAACAGGTTTTGTTTTGTCTTTTAGTTTAAATGACAGGAACTGGAATTTTTCCAGCCAGGAGCAAATTTAGACACTACACGGTTTGGGTGGGAAACACGCTCTTGTGTGCAGCTTCGGTTTAGGCCTTGGCGGACAGAGCTGGTGCCTTCATGGGACACAACAGGCAAAGGGCCAGAGGCGCAAACTTCTCAAGGACCTTCAAAAATGTTTGAGACCCGGTGGAAAAAGTCACCGGTTCCAAAAGGAGAAAAAAACACACTATCAACTGAAAATGAGTAATAGTATTATAAACAAAACTGGAAAATTCTCTCTCATTTTGTATAGAAAAAAATTACATCTAATAAGAGATATGACTATTTTAATACATTGATATCCTGCAGGAAGGGGCAACATGAAGGAGACGAGTCCAGCCCGTGGAGACTTTCTGAAGGCCCGGCTACTAAATGGGGTCGCCACTGTCTTTCTCGACCTCGCTAGAAGCCACTGGAATTTTCGGAGGAGAAAGCTTTTGTGGTCGTATGGGCGGGCCTTTCATTCTCCCATGATAAATCGGAGAGTTTAAACTTCCCCAGCAAGAGAAGGTTTAAGAATTGAAATGATGAAAACTTATAAAATCTTTCCAACAGGACGGTAATTGCCGTAATAATCCCCTTTGTTATAGAAGCTACTGTATCATGGGTGACCTTGACTTCTATTATGTACCGTTACCTTTAGCTCAGAATCTATAGCTCAGGGGACTATTAATTATCTCGCCATAAGTGCCAGCCCGAGTGGGGGACTTTCTGGAGAGGTAAATGCCACATCGATATGAAGTGGAGCTCTCGGCAGCTTGACGGCTGTTATCAGCGATTAGGGTTGAGCAGCCCATGGTCAAAGCCAGTAGATTACTCCTGGCTGGTCCCCACACTGTCGCCAACTTTGCTCATCACTGTGACCTCTGTCTGTAACTTAGCCCAGCTCGCAAAACAAAACAGTTTACATACACAGTTTAAACACTCCTACTTTTTCATCAACCACGTCCCTGGAGCGTGCTCTGCTGTAAGAGTTGCATAAAAATAAAATACTGTTTCCAAAGTATTTTCTTTCTTGGGACACTTCTTCCAATTTATAGTTTTTCCTACGGAACTATGGGCTCCCATCTTCTGTAATTTATTATCATCAGGATAGAGGACGTTAATTAAGCCTCTATCCAGCTCAATCAATGTTGAATATGCTATGTTGGGGACAATATAAAGAAGACATTTTTTCAAATGAGCTGGAAAAATCAGGTAAAAGAAAGGCATTTCATTTGCCATTTTTTTCTGAAAAGGGGCAGCCCGAGCCAAAGTTCTGACTGCTAGGCATCCATTGGAAATTTTATCCTTCGATTTCAATCTTCCATTACAGCCAAGGAGGAGTTCTCAGCAGTCTTGACTAACCCAAAGCAAAATTTCCATTTTCCCCCTAATGCCCTAATTGAATTTAGGGGTCGGTTATGTTTTGCATAGGCATTCACCCCACATCAAGGGCACACATTCAAAACGAGTCTTATGGAGTGGATCAGATAAATATGGGCTGCAAATGTGCTGATCGACCCCAGCTTGTAAAACAAAACAATTTACGTATACAATTTAAACATTCTTTCTAGTTTTTCATAAACCACATCCCTTGGGTGTATAATTGAGATTTCCTTGCCACCCAGAAGACAGCAAGATAGTCCGCTGGGCTTTGTTCCTCTTCTGCGGGAAAGTGGCTGGAGCTGGGAGCTGCTGCTTGGAAATGAGCTGCCAGCAGCTTCAGATTCGCTGCTGTCAGATGCTGGACTCGGCCGGCAACGCTAGGGAGCAGACTGACACAAGGATTATGGGCGCGCTGCAGACACCCTGTCGGAAAACGCAGAAGGCTTGCAAATAGAAGCGTTGTCTGTGTCCTTCTTTATCTAGGCTCTGTATATTGCCACAGAGTGGGAGAGGAATGAGGGCTGCCGTGAGCAGAGGGAAGGAGGACACATTTCATGCTCCAAGGCTCCTGCCAGCTTGAGCCGAACTGCCATGAATGGGGTACCCGTGTAAAAAGCAAGAGCAGCGGCCAGGGACCTTAGACCTCCTGTGGCTGAGCCCTGGAGGAGAGGATGTACGTCTTCCTGCAGTTGAGCCTGCGGCCAGTCCAAGGACCTGAAATCTACTTCCCTAATCGTGGGACCTGGGTACCTTCTTCCTAACTGATGTCAGAATAACCATAGCAAGCCAGCTCATTCCGTCTGTCAGTAGGGGAATGAACGAGCAAGAGAAAAGAAGAGAAAAAATTTTAAAAAATCATATGGCGCACTATTAAAAGGGATGACTTAGCTTGTCAAGTGGAAAAGGCCGGCTGTAGAATTTCACTAACCCACCAAATGAGACTGTGCATGGCTTATGGGTCCCCACATATGTCATAAAGTACAGAAATGAGGGCAAGAAGGGAACGCACAACGTTCAGTCCAGTCTCTGAGGAAGGAGGAGGGAAAAGAGAGAGGAGGGGCAGGGTGGGGGCAAAAGAGACTTCTATCTTACGTGCATTGTCTTATTTTTATTAAAGTAATGTGAAGCAAATATGACATTTTAAAAATACACCTTTTCTTTCTGGGCTGTGGGAGCTTCGTTTTTTTATAAAAATTACTATTCTCTCTGTACTTGTTTGTATTTAAAGCGACTTTTTTTTTTTTAAGAAAAATAATGGGAACTATGAGTGTGTAAAGCACAGACAGAAGCCCACTTGCAACAGAGCTCAGGCCTCAGGTCCACAAGCCCCCAAGTCAGAATACAGCTCAAAAGTTGTAGAAGCCAGCCACCTTTATAATTTTAAATTGTGCCATTTGGGTATAATTGAGTCTCTTTTCTCCCCCGCCCCGCTCCTTTTAGTCAAATTAAACTTATTGATTAGAACCCATTAGTATGTAATGGATTGTTAATTTGACTCTTTTTACAAATCATATTTATCTGCACCAATAAAATATTTGGATTTAATATTCATATGTCACATTTATGGTGATGTTGATTGAGGGCCAAGCAATTTGAAGTGAAAGCAGACACCTTGTCCTTTATTCACACACGGGAACATGCGCAGTTAGCTACATGGACCCTTCCAAAGGTGAGAAACTTAAATATAAGGAAAAGTAGAGAAAAGGAGAGAAATGCATCCCCTCCCCTTTTTGCAAACTTAAGAGAAATTCCACATAGCGTTTGCATACTCCTCAGCAATAGACCAGCATCCGGGCACCCCAGTGTGATGTTCAATTTATTTATAATGTCGTTGCAAAGTCTCTATAAGCAACAAGAATCAGAGTTTTGTAAACATCAGTTGAGCTGTGGCCTCTTGTCATTTCTCCTATTGAGGAAATAGAGCTCAAGGGAAGATCACCTCCTTGCCACCTTTTGCTGGCAGAGGGCACTTAGCAGGCAGTTGCTTAGAGGGAAAGCACAAGTAGATTTTCTGCATATTTCAGAGATATTAACTGCATGCTGCAGGTGCTATGGCTGCTGGGAACGCGGGCCAAAAATACTGAAAATTGCTACCATCTCTCGAGTGCCTGTTCTCTGCCTGGCTCCTGGGGTGATGATAAAAACATTTAACAACTAGTACAGCATAAGCATCAACCAATTGGAGTGGATGCCAATTGAAAACAAAACAGCTGGTAAGTCTTGCTGGTGTACCGGCTGAGTTTCTGTCCTGCCTGTTTCTTGAAGAGGAAATGCTACACCTAAGTTCATTTAAGGCTCAATGAGAGGAGCTGTATTTGCCTAGGATGATCATGTGTTTGATTATTTTCTTTCCCTTTTTTGCTTTAAAAAATTTATATTTTTATACTTGTACCACTCTTTAAGGCATCCGATTTTTCTGTTTTGTTTTTGTTTTTGCAAGCCATCCTAAACCTTTTGAGAAGCAGGCGGGGGATACATTTTAAATAAATAAAAAATAAATACATGCTTTTCCTGATCCCAGCCAAATCCCTTTACAAAGAGAACTAAGGCTCCATCGGAATTCCTTTGTTGCCCATGGTTGTCTTATCAATATTGTATAAAGCAAGCGGGTCATCGGCCAGGCCTCAGAATTCTTTTTGTTATTTCAAGGGTTTTGGTGATATTTGTTGTAATGAGAGCCAATCTTTAAAAATAAAATTTCTTTTTGCAAAGGGGCAACAAAAAAGCCTTGCACAGCTGGTAACGGGCTATGACAATATTTGGTCCGTGGTCTTTGCAGACAAAGGGCTTGGCTGGTCGTCATTAGTGATGGACCGCGATTGCTACAACTTTTTCCACAGCCAGCTTCGGCAGAAACTATCCGCAGCCTATTGTCAAGCCATTTTACTCAGCTCAGGAAATTTCCATTTGTCGCTTAACTATGTGTCTAAAGCGAGATGCCTTGAACACGAATTGTGATTTTTTTCAGTTATCTTCTAAAAATGCATGTTCTTTCACCAGTATGAAATGACCTAATTTTTGAAGCAGTAACCTTTAGTAAAAAAAACAAAACTATTACCATCCAAGTTTTCATACTGAATACCATCGTAATTTGTTTCTCTAGGAAACCCAACCCCCTTCCTGAGCAGTCATTATTCTAGATAAGTACGTGGTGGTGAGCCAGGGTATGGAGAGGAAGTGGGAAGTTTCTCTGCACTCAGCAGAAATTTGGTGTCAGAATCAGACATAGCCCCTTGTAAGAGCCTGGCTAATAGCTATGAGCTCTTCCTCTTCTGCCCGGTTCTAGGGCATACGTTTTTACACAAATACGCGATGGCTCTGGACGGAACTGTAATCCTAGAGAGCAGGGAATAGATTCCATTTGTTTACTTCTCTCTGCAGGACCTCACCAAATCAGCATTTGTTGATTACAAGGTAAGTTTGAGGATGAGGAATGTCCTTAAAATCTTGACCAAGTTACTTCAAACTCTGGCAACTCTCTTTTATCATCTCTGGGCTCAGACAATAATATTTTGGGGATTATCAGAATGCCGCTCAATTCTTGCGTTATTTGGCTGTTGTAGGAACTAAATAACGAGGGAAAAACATTTATAAAATACATAATGATGATTTACACAGTCAGTTATACTCCCTCAGGCAAAGATGTTATATAAACCACAAAGAATTTGGCCACTGCAACATTTAAGACATCTTAAGATGCTTAAATACCGTGAGGTTTATAAATATTTTTCATAGTTAAATGAATTTAACTTTGAAAGTTACCGAATATTCTATGAGGTTTGAGGTTGGAACTTGTTTTCCCTTTTTGTGTTTGAATGTGCTTCCTTCAGTTTGACGCGGGCAAGTTAGGATGGGTGCTTAATGGCATATCATAAAGGATTTAACTTAATTCCACCATAATGAATTAATTCTCTCAGTGACACTGTTTTCATTATAGATTTAATGACATCACCTTGGCCAAGATTCAGGAATTCAGAACTCTAAGTTACCCTGAATTATCTAAAAGCAAAAATGGAAAGATGATTCTGCCTTGCGTCTGCGTGTACTCCACCGCGGATATGAATCTACGGGAAGCATCTATTATTTTGAGTAGTTGGGTTAAAAATAAAACTCCTAACACCAGTGAGAAAATTGGATTCCACACTCTCTTAAATTGTCTTTAGGGACATTCATTTTGCAAAACATGAAACCAAGAAGAAGAAGAAAGCCCTAGTGTTTCTTTTCATTTGCTTATGTCATGATTATTTGCTGGAAACACAAAAGGATAAAGATGCGATCTCCAATCATAATTCAGAAACAAGTTTTCACCAGCTAAGGGATGGGGAATGGGTGTAAAGCTATTTATGCTGCGTTTTCGAGGGCTGTCTTTGATTTCCTTTCGGATTTGTTTATTTTGTGGCATGGAAGGGATGGTGCATCCTATTTTTACGGGCTTGTATTGTTACCCCAGGAATGTTTTGGCAGACGCAAAATTAGAAACAAATTTTGTGTGTTCTCCAGTGCCCTTCAGGCCTTAAAAGACAGGAACAAAGTATAGTGGTTTGTCATCAGAACTCCAGGAAGCCACAAGGAAACAGGGCTTAGGAACCAAATTGTTCAAAATGGGAAAGAAATGAAAAATGTACAGCAGATGCTCCCAGCCTGGAAGTGTAAGCGTCAGGAGGAAAGGGACCACCAGTAACGCTAATTGGTCTTGAACAATGGCTGTTTGCATGAGACATGCGACAGGGCCCCGTTTCCCTCTGATTCTGTTCTATAGACATCTTTCCAGGATTTGAAATTGATAATTGTAGACACAAAGCTACACTTGGCCTAATTTGCCAGCCTACTGGAGTCATGGGTGTCACCCTGCCTGTCTGCATGTGTCCAGATGGTTTCTGCCGGCTTCAATAAAATTGGAAAACACAAAATCTGTAGTTTTTTTTTCCTTCAGGCTATTGAAAGGGGCTGGTTGTCAGTGCCCTGGGTGTTGAAATGTTACGCTGAGTTTTTAGAAGTGTTCCTTATGCTTATAGACCAGCAGCACCATCAAACTCAGCTATTTGGGTTAAATTTGGGGGTGGGAAAATAGAGCCAACGGATGTGAGTCTCAGTCTGAATTAGTGAACGCTTTAGCAGAGCAGATACAGTTTCTGATTTCCACTTGTAAACGGAACTTGTGCTTTAATCAGTTAAATATTCATTTATTAACTCAATGATTTCCAAACATCACTCATTTAGGGTGATACACCACTTGTACTCTTGTACTATCACTTATCTGTTTTCTTTTCAGACTTGCTTTTTGATTAAATACATTTATTTTAAAAAGAAAGTTTATATTATTTCCATACATGGAATAAAAATCCAAAAAACCAACACCACCACCTACCACCATTGCCAAATAACCATCAAAATAATTGTTGCGTGCCTACGGCTCTCTGAGCCCGCGCCCCTCTCTTTCTTCATCAAAAAGGGACATTATCCTGTGTCAGAAAGATGCTAAAGATGTGCTAGTTCAGTGAGAATCTCTCTTTGATAATCAGAAGGATGTAAGGAATAGCGAAAAAGGACTAAATGATTTGACTTCATTCAAAGAGCTCACAGTGGCCCCATTCCTCTGAGCTGGATCCAGAAACCAGCCTTGCTCTTAAGAAGCTTGTCTGTTGGTGGAGAAAATACTTGCCCATCAGAATTGATTATAGGTCTATATTATTTTTCTAGATGTGTGCTGAATTTTGTAGTATGCACTCTAAGTTCCGTAGGAATTTAAAAAATGGTAGGCTGATTGTCGTCGTTAGTGCTGTCGAGTCAATTCTGACTCCCAGTGACCCTGTGTACAGCAGAGAGGAACCCTGGAGGCCTGTCCCAAGTCTGGAGCAGGCAGCCAGGTCACTTGCCTGCTCCGCCCACGAGGACCACCTTACACGTGCTCGAGCTGCGTGCAGTCAGTCTGCACAGCCTAAAGCTATTTGGAATTCCTACCAGAAGACACAGATCACAATCTGGGGAATCAGAGAACTTCTAGTGCCGGAAGGATCTAAGAGGTCGTCTGGTCTGAGGCCCTCATTTTCAGGTGGGAACACAGGCCCAGAGAGATGAAGTACCTTGCCCAAGGCAGCACAGCTTGTAAAGGGCTGAGCAGAGGCTTGATCTGGTGATGTCGTTTATAGAGATGTGGTTCTCCTTTCCACAGGGAGAGCTTGAGGGCTGGGCTTCTGCTGGTTGTCTCTGTCATCCCTACTTTTTGTTTTTTAAAGATTGGCCCGGAGCTAACATTTGTTGCCAATCTTTCGTTTTTCCTTCTTTTCTTCTCCACAAAGCCCCCCAGTACGTAGTTGTATATTCCAGTTGTGGGTCCTTCCAGTTGTGGATGTGGGACACCGCCTCAGCGTGGCCTGATGAGCAGTGCTAGATCTATGCCCAGGATCTGAACCGGCGAAACCCTGGGCCGCTGAAGCCGAGCGAGCGAGCTTAACCACTCGGCCACGGGGCCGGCCCCTGTCCTCCCTATTAATTTATGAGCATCTTTAGGACTGACACAAGGATTCCTGACTGCTCCGCGAGCTATTCCCAGGGCACGTCGCACAGTCCCGGCACCAGCTGTGGGAAGAACTTGACAGAGGTGAGCTGTAACCTGTCCTTACATTTGCATTACGTTTGTGATTTTAAAAAGCATTTTATAAATCAGAATTGTGTGCCATTGACTCAGTAATTCCACATTCCCTGGGAATTACTTCAAAAGAAAAAATTATATTTCTAAAAATATTGAAACACAAAGATGTTCATAGCAGTGATTTTTATAATAGTACGATGTTCGTGTGTAACAAAGGAAAGGTCCAACAATTGAGGACTGTTCAAGTAAATGATAGTCTTGTGTAGCCATTTCAATGATACAAAAATATTCATGGGATAATATTAAATAATAAATAAGATGCAAAACTGTATATACTCTATGATCACAACATGAAAATGCAAATTTGTTTTAAAAAAATGTAACCTGAAATCATGAATGTTAAAAAGCTAGAAAAAAATTCACATCATTGGTTGTCTTGGATTGGGGTAGATTGTAGGTAACGATTTTAAAACCTGTATTTGAGAGGTTTGTTATTTTGTTTAAGGAGCATTTATTATAACATCAGCCTCTTATTTCAAAATAAAAATCATACTGACATTTACTGTCTTGTTTGATCACTGCAGCCCCCTAGCAGCCCAGAGAAAGCACCCTCTATCATCTCCCATTGTAGAAACAAGGCAACTGAGGCTCAGAGATTTCTTTTGAAAACTTAATCCTTCTAGTGAGTGTTGGAGCTGAAATTCACGCTGAGATTTCCAGACCCCTGCACCGGGGGCTCTTTGCAGGGCCTCTGCCCAACTGGCACGTGCTCTTCAGTTTCACCCAACAGTCCAGCAAGCTTCGTGGCAACTCGGACAACCCAGCGCTCAGTTGCATCATGCTGGGACCCTCTCCTGTTTTCCTGTTCCTTTACACTCCATAATGGCATCCCTTTCTCAGGAGAAACACGTTTAGCCACCTTGGGCGGGGATCTCCCTGGGAAAGCTCTCTTTTTAGATACTTTTCTCAAAACCTGGAGCAGACTCAGTCTTAGAAACCCCGTGAGGTAGCTATTATCATCCCATTGTACAGATCAGGAAGCCGAGACCCCGAGAGGTTAAGTAACTCTCCCAGGGTTACCTGTTTAGTAAAATCCAGCCTTGGCAACTCCCAAGTCCACATCCCTGACAACTATGCCAACTTATCTGATAATAAGAGACCCATGTGGTTGTGTAACAGTGTCAATCCCCAGGTCTTTCCTGTCAGTTATGATTCACTAGTTCTGGGGCGGGGCCTGGGAATCTGGATTTTTAATAAGCGCCTCACGAGATTCTCTTGATGATATAACTATGCTGCCTCATTTTACGACACCAAGCCCAGAGTGTGCCCGGCAAGCACAAACCTCTCTTTCTGTTCTCCTTTCTCTCTCCTACCCCCGGCTGCGCCTCTAAAATGTGAGGCTAGCTAAACACAGCACAGCCTTCCTGCCCTGGGAAAATCACGGCCGCTCTATTCTCAACCGGAGACAGTGGAAGGTCGGAAATAGACTGTGGTTGGGATTTTGGGGATTACATGAGGAAAAACCCAAGTCAAACCCTAGATTCATAATCGCCGTTGGGAATCAGTGAGGTTCTACTGACACATGTCAAGGTTCCAGCATATCCCTCAGCCCACCTGGTTGCTGCTGTCTTTTGTTTTTTTTTAATTCCCTTCTTGTTACCAGGATCACGGTAAATAACATATTTGAGACATCACACTGTGATGAAAAAGTGCTCACCTGACCCTCAGAGACCTGGGCGCTCCTGCCGCACGGCTGTGTGTCCTCGAGAAAATTTCTGCTCCTTGCTGGGCCTGTCTCCCAGTCTGAGAAATGGGAGGTGGGTGGGCATGTCTTCCCTTAGGCCCTGCTGTCTCTGGCCACCACAAATTAAATGAACGAATAAGTAATTAAAAAACCAATAAAACAAAAATAAAAGCAAAACCTCTCCGCTGCTCTAGCCTGCATCGTACCCGGGTCAGAACCAGTCTTGGGGCTCAGTGCTGACTTGTTTTCCCGAGAAGCTGTTCGACACGTGTTCTTCGGGCCCCTCTTCCGGGCCAGACAATGGGGGCGGGAGCCGGGGATGGAATAATGAGCCCTCCCTCATCCCACTGACAACAAAGTGAAATATTCTGATCTTAAAGTGTTTACAGTCTAGTGGGGGAGAAAAGCAATCAATGAACCACATAAATAATGGAGATACATTAAATATATAATCTCTTATGTTATAGCAACAGTGTATTAATATTGTTAGTATACCATTACGGCAGGGGCAAGCGCCATGAGGAAGAGGGATGCGATAACCATGAGCATGCAGGCCAGGACGGCTTCCTGGAGGAGGTGATGATGGAGCTGAGAGTGGAAAGGGAACTAGGCACTTATGGCACGCTGTGCTAGAACATAATGGTTGTCAGCCAAATCTGATTTTATTTATTTATTTCTTTTTAAGATGGGCACCTGAGCTAACATCTGTTGCCAATCTTCCTCTTTTTCTTCCTCTTCTCCTCCCCAAAGCCCCCCAGAACATAGTTGTATATTTCAGTTGTGGGTCCTTCTAGTTGTGGCATGTGGGACGCCGCCTCAGTGTGGCCTGATGAGCGGTGCCATGTCCACACCCAGGATCCGGACCCGCAAAACCCTGGGCTGCGGAAGTGTGGCGCGTGAATTTAACCATGCGGCCATGAGGTTGGCCCCAAATTCGATGTTAAATGAATGAGGAATCCAAAAGAAAAATAACTCGGAAGAGAAATAATCTTTGCTCATAACCAGCAAACTTGCTCCAATCACAGCAAACCTGGGCAGTTGTACCAGCTTGATCCCCCTCGCACCAGCTCACAAGAACTAACTACTAAATTTTCAGGAATTTTGCAAGTTGGTTGTTAAACACAATTATTAATTAAACTATATAACCTTTCAATTAAGTAAATCATATTAAAAAAATAATATATACTCAGTAGTCATCGCTTCCTAGTTATTTTTACTGTATCGATGCTCTTGTGATTATCCACGTCTGCTGCATCTTTACGGTGGAAATGCTGTACACATATGTGCTATTCCCACTGTGCCTCTCTTCCCAACTTTATGGTCTGTGATGTCACCTTGGTAGCTGGACATCGGCCATAGTGGGCGTATTTACACCATGGAAATCAGCCCACGCTGGAAGTCATGACTTCCCTTTTCCCCAGCCTGCAGAGCTAGCCAGTTCTTAAACCAACACACCACTGCCTGGAGCTGTCCTTCAGAGCCACTCGCTCCAGGGGGCCACTGATCTTTCAGTCAAGTCCCCTTGGCAGATTGACTGCTACAGGGAGGACCAGGCGGAAGGGCTACAGACGGTCCATGAGGAGCACACAGTCGCAGCCAGTAGCGTTAGGAAGACAGAGTTCAACCTCAGGGAGGAAGAGGCCAGGAATGGGAACACTGCCATGCTTCCAGGGCCTAGGAGAGATGGTCTGACTCGGTTGGAGCTGCCATCATCGAGCACTTTCCTGGATTGCAGGTGGCCCTGCAACAGAAGTGAACAAGTGGGCCCTGCCTAGTGGCGCAGCAGTTGAGTTCGGCACTCCGCGTTGGCGGCCCAGGGTTCTCCAGTTCGGATCCTGGGCATGGACCTACACACTGCTTGTCAAGCCATGCTGTGGCAGGCGTCCCACATATAAAGTAGAGGAAGGTGGGCACAGATGTTAGCTCAGGGCCAGTCTTCCTCAGCAAAAAGAGGAGGATGGGCGGCAGATGTTAGCTCAGGGCTAATCTTCCTTAAAAAAAGAAAAAAAAAATTTTTAAAAAAGAAGTGAACAAGTAAGTGGATATTTCCTCTGTATTGGAAAGGAAGTGGTCCAATGGGTGAGAGACAAAAAGGAGGGAAGTGGGAAATCTGTGAGGAGGGGGCATAGAAGAGGTCTGTGGCAATCTCGCCCTGGGGAAGTTGAATAATTACTATTTTAAAAAACATAGTAACTCATGCTCGTGGTTTAAAAATTCTAAACCAGGATTTATGAGAAGTAGAAGTAGAGTGATCTCCTTCTCTCCCCACCCCCCAGCAGTGCTTGCCTATGTAGGCTTCCAGACATTTCTATGCAGATGCCATATTTCTCTTTCTCTCCCCACTCCAACTCTCTGTGTTATTCAGTAACTTGCCTTTTGTTTTTTCTTTGTCATTTGATGATGTAGCCAGGCTCTGCACAGAGGCGGTGCAAGCCAGTGTTTAGAGCATCATGCTGGAGCCAGCCTGCCTTGGCTCACCAACTCATCAGCAGAATAACCTTGGACAAGTTACTCCCCTTCCTAGGACTCTGTTTCCTGACCTGTAAAATGGGAACAGAGTAAAAGTACCTGTCTCGGAGGGCTCTGCGAGCATTCTGCTAATTAACATATGTCGAGCACGAGAAAAGAGGTGGTACGTGTTGTCTTTCTATATCAGATCATTTCTCTCACTTTACTTTTTGTCACCTGCTATTCCATTGTATAAATGTACCAAAACACATTTAAGCAGCATCCTTTATATTTAGATTATTTCCAGTTTCTTGCTACCACAAACAATGCAGCAATATACTCTTATACAAAGATATTTGCACAATTGTGTGTGTTTACGCATGAGAAAAAAATTCCTGGCAGTGAAATGACTGGGACAAAATTTGATAGTTATTACCAAAGTTACTTCAAATAAGTTCGCAACAAATGTAGCTCTCCAAACAGAATGCGAGAATGCCTATTGCATTTCAAAGGCATCACTGTGGGCGTCATCCAGCCTTTTCATCTTTGCCAATGCAGTGGGTGAAAAGTGGTGGTTTTTTTGGGTTTTTTTTTTGCTGAGGAAGATTAGCCCTGAGCTAACAACTGTGCCAATCCTCCTCTACTTTGTTTATGGGACACCACCACAGCATGGCTGAGGAGTGGTGTAGGTCCCCATCTGGGATCCAAGTCAGCAAACCCAGGCTGCCAAAGTGGAGCACGCTGAACTTAACCACTGGGCTGGCCTGGAAAAGCGGTATCTTATTGTTTACTCTACATTTACCAAATTACTAATAAGTTTAACCATTTATGCATATTTTTATTATCCATTAATATTTTTTAAACAGAATATTTTTGTATTTTGGCCTTTTATTTATGTTTTTGCAGCTCGTCTTCTGATTTTTTTTTTGCCACACAAAATACTTCTATGTAGTCACATCTATCAATTTTTTGTTTAATAGTTTCTGGGAGGTATGCCACATACAGAGTAGTCTTCTTCCCTTTTATAAAACAAAATTATTCAGGTTTCCTTTCAGTTCTTTTATAGTTTCACATTTTATATCTAAGTATTTGAGACATCTGTAATAGCTGTAAAAAGTGGACTAAGGATTAATTTCATTTTTTCCCAAATATTTAGCCATTTTTCTCAGCACCATTTATCGAATAGCTATAGTTTCTCTATCAATTTGAAACACTGCTTTTGGTCCGTGTAAGACCCCCATATGTAGTCAGCTTGACTTCGTTTAATCCTTTCGTTGATCTGCCCACCTCGCTCTGCACCAGGACATACTGTTTAATTACTGCAACCTTATAATATATTTTAATGTCTGGGAGTACAAGTTCCCTTCACTTTTTATTTTTAGAATTTTCCTGGCTGTGTTTTAAGATTGTTTTTCCATATTAATTTTGATATCTTTTTGTCAAGCTGCTCCAAAAAAGTCTACGAAATTTTAAATTAACAATCACCCTCCTTGAAGGATGTGTTAATTAACTCAGTGGGAGACATGTTTTCACAGTGTACACGTATCAAATCATCACACTGACATTTTAAATATCACAATTTTATTTGTGAATAGCACATCAATAAAGCTCAAAAAAAAAAAATCACCTCCTTCTTTGAAAAGCTCTTTCTGATCCATTTTCTCTTTTATTCCTGGTAGTAATGTTAGTAATTCCAGGCTCCCTTTACAGGCGGAAAATCTGAGGCTCAGAGAAGGGAGGACACTTGCCCATAATCACCCAGCTAACATAGGGACAACGTCCTAAGACTCAAGCCCAGGTTTTCTGACTCCAAATCCAGTGCTGTTTCCATCTTCTCCAGAGAAACATAACTAAAGGAATTAGCTAAGAAAAGTGAAGGAAAACATGCAGTCATCTTTCCTGGGAGCCTGAAAAGGAATCAGCCAATCTGAAGTCACTTGGAATCCAGGTCAAGGCTGAATTGTGCGGCTCGTCATGTCAAATTACGCCACCTGCCCCTACGTTGTATAATGTGACCGTCCTCAGGTTAGTCCCTGTGAGCGACTGTGGAGCAGCTGGTAACAGAAAGAGCTACAGAACTTCTTGCTAATATTATGTATTAGGTACAACACACTGCTGCTTTGGGCTGCTTATTACGGATGGAGAAAAAATAATGCTGAGACTTTGATCTCGTCTTTTAAACCTGGCTGTTATAAATAGATAGAATTTCAGCTTAAATATACTAATGACTTTTTTCAGCATGCAAATTATATTGGTTCCTTAGCAACAGAACAAATAAGTGTTTCTCCTCTAATTCTGCATATGTTAGTTTAGAGAAGGCACACAATAAGTTAATTAGAGAGTGGTTGGGGGTGATTTGTAAATGTCATATTAACATGCTGCTTGCTTTATAGCACCTGAAGTCTTTAAAATATGTGGATGCAATTTCTGGCATGGTTGATTAATTTTTTTTGTCTCTAGAGCTGTTTCCCAACTAACATTTGGAATGAAGATTTAGAAGTGACACGTGTTGCCTTTGGTTGCAACTTCTAATTACAGATGTGCTTGGTTTTGAGAAAAACAGATATATAAAAATCTAACCTGAAAATGAAGATAAATCAGGGCATTATTAGAACCCAGTGTAGCAGAGTAGTCCTTACAACCCCTTCATTTTACTGGGGAGAGAGCGCGGGCTCAGACTGGGCAGATAACTTACCCCAGAGCTCAGTGTCCACACTGGGTTGAGCTTCTACTCAGATCCAGGACTCCCTGTGCTGTCTGCCATGCCCCCTCTCTTGCCAAGACCTGCCTCTATATTCCTTAAATCACCAGCTCTCTACTGTTTCTTGGTAAGGCTTTGTCTGTTCTTCTGTTTTCTATTCCCCTTGGACTTGATTTAAGCCCAAAGTTACCATTTCGTCCCCTCCTCCCACCATGGATGAGTGGCCTGGATTACACCTGATTCATGAACTGTTGTCAGGGAGGGATGTGGCGAGAGGGGGGTGTGCTGGGGGGAGGAATTCTATAATAGCCAGGACAATTCCTGAGGTAGAAAAGCTAAAAAGAGCTTTGAGAGAAAAAACATTAATTAACTTATTAAAATAAGTTGTCTCCTATTTTGATTGCACAATTTAAGTTTTGACAGGTGTTTACACAACTCTTATTTTGATTATTAACAAGTGTAAGGCAAAGGCTGTCTTTAGATTTTACAACGCCCAGCAGGACGAGGAAGAACAGTCAAATGGATAATGATATGGACCTTTTATTCAGAGACAAAACTAAATTTTGCGTCAGTTAGGAATGCATTTAGCTGCAAGTAACAGAAAATTCAACTAATAGTGGCTTAAACCATAAGGACATTCACTGTTCACATTATATGATGTCTGGATATACGCAGTGGCCCGAGTTTGTGCCACTACTCCAGGCTGCATGACCTCACATGACTTGTCCAAAAACAGGAAACACAGGGAGGCCTGGAAATGAGAGGTTTCCTTATTTATCTCTCCTTTTATCAGGAAAGAAAAATCCTTCCCAGAAGCCCCCAGGAGGTGCTCTGTTAAATCTCATTGGCCACAAGAAAGCCACCTTAGTTGCAGAGGATGCTAAGACAGCCACTTTGCTGGGAGGCAGGCAAGGACGAAAGAGGTTGGGCATGTGTCTGACTGCACATGCTGCCAGCAGTCACGGCCAGGTACTGCTTCTGCCAGCAGAGTGCCCAGCCTCCATCCCCTCGGCACTCACCTTTCCATACGTGCTAAGTGTGTTCTACTGTGAGGGGCTGAGGCCTTTCTCTAGGTTGCCAGGTCCCTGGTGCTGGGCAGTGACACCCCTGGGATCAGCCCCAAGTTGAGGACAAATGGGGATGGAGGCTCACATCCCAGCTTCCTTGTCCTTGAGTGGGACCACTCTAAGGTATATTTCACTTCAGGACCCCGTGGTTCCCAGTGGGACCGAGCCCCACCGGCCCATCGAGGTGACCTGTTCATCAGTGCACCCTGGGTTGGCTTCGTTGCCTTCTCTGTCTCTCTTCTCCACCTCGCCCTGGTATTTCCTGGGATCGTCTTCCAAACAAACCACTTGTATTCAGGTCTTGCTTCAGAGTCAGCTTCCAGGAGGGAACCCAGCCTAAGATATCAGCCATGTGAACCTCTTTAACTTCAGTTCTTCCAACCATGAAAGGGAGATGATAATCCCACTCAGGCCCCTGGTGAGAGTCAATGACGAAACACATGTGAACACATGCTGCAAACTCACAACACTGGACACGGGGATAATGCTGGCTGGAAAATGCAATGTGCGTTTTCCCCCAAGCCATCACTTTAGAGTGCATTTCTGTAATTTTGTCCGTACTTGCCGAGGCTGACTCTCTGGGCAGAGATCCCTTCCTTTGACAGGTGAAGGAAGTGTTATTGCCCACGTGGTACTTTCCCTGAGTCTCAGTAAGAGCCTGCCTTTTATGGCTGCCACCGCGCAGGGATTCCAACCAGCTATTCTTCTTTAGAGATGGGGGTGGTGATAAAACGGTCTGCACAGTTGCATCACAGTTTTCAATATTCAGGATATTGACAAGGATCAACAGCTGATTCTCGGCCGCAGGTGCTCAACTGGAAAGCTCCTGGGACTGCCTCAAAAACTTTACTCCCTGATTTCATTTTCTCCGCAAGGAAAAAAAGCCACCACGATGTATTGGATGCAATCACTTTAATGAAGCCAGGCTTTTAAAGATAAGAAGCGAAGTCATCCATTTCCACGTGGTTGAAACTCTCGTCTAATATGACTAGCGGTTTCTTCTCTGCTGTTGCTTTTTTTGACCTCCAAGCTAAGAAACTATGGGCCCTGTTCTTCTAACTTCTATCTTCCTTGATGCTGTTCTTCTGGCCTCTCATGACCGCCTGCAGTGGATCTGTGCTGTGTTCTGGCTGGCGGTCACCCAGTCTACCTTCTTCTGATAACGGCGCCTGTATTGGGTGTTTCCCAGCTGCCCCTGCACATCCGTGTGTCCATTCTTTACCCTGCTCTGTGCCCCTGGAGGTTGACTTCTACAGACTGCATCACGGGCTCCCTGGCTCTCTGCCTTCTGTTGGAGCATGCTAGCAGGAGCTCGGAGGGCACCAGGAGAGAGGGATGGGTGTCCAGGCCCCCAGTACCCTTCCCGGTGAATTGCTGTCTGGCAGTGGTTTGCTCCTCTACCTACCCCCCAAGCACCTGTGTGGCAGCCCCTCTCACAGCTCTCTCGGCTTCTACTAGTAACTCCCTCTCCTGGCTCCTTCCATGTAGGGGTGGCGATGGCGTCTCATTGTTGCTGGTCTCCAGGTTCATCACCGCTCCTCATTAGCTCCCTTAGTCTGCGCCTCTGTAAATAGTGTGGGATTAAACTCTCTGCAGTCACTCCTTCGAGGGGGCTCTCTGCTTCCTGATTGTTGAGGCAGCGCCCCAATTTCCTTTGGAGAGGTTACCTTTCTCCCACTAGACAGAGCCAGTGGGACATCATAATCAATGGGCCCCGCCCTTCTTCAGCCAAGATGAGGATGGTGTGGAGGAGCATGTGGCTTAAGCAAGTCCAGATGGATGCTGTCTCTCTACAGCTCCAATCCACAGCCGAGCGACCGCATGCCTGAAGCTCCCTCCTCTGGCAGCGTAACCAGGGGAGCTGGTTGGTGGCTCCTCCAGGCCAGGTTCTGCAGCCTTCTCCTCCACCCTGTGAGCCTCTCTAGAACTTTGCCATCAGTTGCCTTTTAGCTCAAGTGAGCCAGTGTAGGGTTCTGTTTCTTACTGCCAGAGACTCTTCAGTGCTGCATCTCCCAAGCACCTCTCCCAGGAACCGCCTTCCCCAAGCATCCATACGGCCTCGCCCACAGGCCCTTCTCTTGTCCCTTATTAGGGACATTGATCCTGTCTGTCTTCAGTTACTGCACTTGCTGGTCACCGAATTTCGATAGCCTGCTCCCTGCTGCTCATTCGTGCACTCACTCTCTGTGACAGTGGCTTCTCCTGACACTTTGCAGGTGACTCCCTTTTTGCGGTCACTGACCTTTGCCTGTGCTTCCTGTTGGTATGGGATCCCCAGACCTGAGCCCCACTACAAAGTACCAAATGCTGTAAGACTGAGCCCTAAGTTAGTTGAAACCTGTAGCCCGTAAATATAAAGCTGGCTAAGGAAATGTTATCATCATGACACGGTTTGAATGTAGACACAAACGCTGTGTTTGAAGCGTAAGGGTGTGGGTGGCTCTTAGAAAGATGTTTTTAAAATGTTGGGGGCAGCCCAGCGTGGTGGTGGCAGCTCTGATATGCATCCTGATGATACCTGGGTGGCCCCATAGAGAGGACCAGAACCCTCTACCCACAGCAGCCGGAGGCAACAGAGGGTAAATAGGTCCCAGCTGTGGCTGTTGCAGCTTCTCCCACGACCAACCAAGAAAGGACCCATTTTCGTTGAGAGGATCCTGAAATTGCTGGAATTACCACTGACTGTGCGAACCGGCTCCCTTGCCTGGAGTGGTGGAGGAGCTATAACTCTTTACTGTTCCTCTTTGCCTAAAGTCCACCACTTTCCCCTCCACTGGGTATTGGGGGAAGCGACATGTTTTCTGCTATTTTTTGCATTTGTGTTTTTTGCGTAAAACTGCATATGAGGACAAAGAGACTGCTTTGAATTCCACCTCTGGAAGTGGCTGATACATACTTACTTAGACTAACCCACCTCCCCATTGGAAGCACCCTTCTTCCTCTTTCCACTCCCTCGTAAAATTCCCTCCTTGGAAGGCCAACGTCACAGTTTAAAGGGTGTGAGGCCTGGAAGAAAGGGATCATTTCGTCCATCCCCTTTGTAGTGGGTTAAGTTGTGTTTCCCAAAAGGGTATGCCCAAACCCTAACCCGTGGTACCTTGGAATATGACTCTATTTGGAAATACAGTCTTTGTGGATACAATCAAGTTAAGGATTTCTAAATGAGATCATCCTAGATTTAGGGTGGGCCCTAAATCCAAAGACCGATGTCCTTTTAAGAGACAGAAAAGGAGAATGAAGAGAAGTTCACAGGAAGACAGAGGCAGAGATTGGAGTGATGCTGCCACAAGCCGAGGGACACAGGAGCCTCCAGAAGCTGGAAGAGGCAGGAAGGATCCTCCCCTATGGCCTTCCAGAGCACGGCCCTGCCGGGACCTTGATTTCGGACGCCTGGCCTCCATAACTGCAAGGGATAAATTTCTGCTGTTTTAAGGCACCAATTTGTGGTAATTTCTTACAGCAGCCACAGGAAACTAATACAGCCTCCCATTTACAGAGGCTTGAAGAGGGAAGCGCTTGGCCAAATTCTCTTAGGGATTAGAGGCAATAGATCAGGGATTAGAATCTAATTCTCTTGCCTCTCATTATTTATTTTTCTATATCGCCTCTCCCATAAAGCCTTTCTCCATCAGTCAGGAAGAGGTATGGACTTGTGCCAACATCCAGTGCCTAGCATGTCTTCTCCTCCTGTCCTAGAGTTCGGAACAGAAGCTGATCCTTAGGTCGCTGGTCAAGCGTTCAGTCCATTTATGAGCCTGTTATACCAGCCCCGTTCTGTGCCAGGTATGGGGTTCCGTGCAGTGGGGGTTACAAAGATAAACGCGCCATGCATCCTACGCTTGAGGAGTTTACGGTCTAACCCAGTTGGGGTACGGTAGGGGACAGAGTGTGTGTGTAGAGCTGTCATTCAGGTAGAATCATACCTACCCAATTCCTGCGGATACAGCAGTCCAAGCTTGGGTGTGGTGAGGAGAGGGGGAGAGACGAGAGGGAGGGAGAGAACAGTGTGCGCCATGCTGTGATTCTGCCCGATGCTCCAGTGGGTGTGTGTGTTCCCTCGGGCGAGCGATGATGAGAGATGTGGATCCGTTCTCCCTTCAATTGCCCTCGGTCCTTCGGCTTGCTCATGGTTTAATCAATCTGCTTGAGTAAGATTCTAGAGCTTAACGATAGCTATTTTTCTTACAACGTAGACCTTAAATGCAAACCTTCGACTCATCATCCAATATTCAATCAAAAAAAAAATGATGATCTGTTTCTTCATTAGCAGAAAATCTTGCTTCATTGGACGTATCAGAACACATACCCAAAGTGGTAGCTGGCTTCATAGGGGACTTCGAAGCATAATTTGGCTTAAATGCCGTCTTGATGCCCTAAGACCTGGTTAAGATGTGATGCCACTGCACAAATCCATCCTGGCATGGATTTACATTATCCACGGTTAGGTTATCCATTCCCATACCATTAGCCCTCTGGGATGGAGAACGCTTCCCTCTCGGCATTCCATAACTTTATCTCTACGGCCCTCCTTCTCCTTACCCGTCAAGCTCTACCTTGGGTCACCTCTGTTGGCAACTCTCTGTTCCTCCACCCACCAGATCACAAGCTCTCTGTGGACGGGCTCCACACTCATGTTTCATCCACAGTGTGAAGCATCCAGGTTAATCACTCTCTGTATAAAGAACAAATGCTTATACTTAAATCTGTGTTTCACAGTATCTGGCTCAGTCTTACCCTCTCTCTCTGAAGAATGTGGCTTTATGACAATAGGAAAAAGACAGCCCACAGGCTGGGAGAAAACAGTTACAACATATCAAACAAACAGAAGATGAATATTGAGACTACAAAAGGATTCTACAAATCACTGAGAGAGAAAGGAGTGTCCAGTAGAAAAATGGGCAAAGGATATAGACAGGTAAGTCAAAAAAGAGGAAAAGATATTCCACTGCACTAGTGAGAGGAAGCTGGAATCAAAACAACAATGAGATGCCAACTGCATACCCATCAGACTGGCCAACCTTTTAAACATCTGCCAATATCAAGTTTCGAGAGAGTGTGGGACATAGGTAGTATCATAGACCATGGGAGGGAATGTACTTAAGGAGGTCCGCTTTCGGGGATAATTTCACCTATTAAAATTTTTAAAGCCCATCCCCATGACCCAGATATTCTACTTTTTAAATCTCACACAAATAAACACACTTGCCTCTGTGCCCAAGGAGGCGTGTAGTAAGATGTTCAATACAGCAGTGTTTATAAAGATTAAATTTGGAGGGGAAATTGAAAACTAGTATATAATGTCCATGAATAGAGAAGGGGCTAAATTCACTAAGAGAAATTCACACTTTGGATCACTGATCAGCAATCAAGAGGAATGGGCTGCTTTTCTATTTATGAACAGACACAGGTAACCCAGGAGGTTGGTACCATTTATGAAAGAAACACACAAAAACTAACGCCATTGTCACATATCTGTATGGGCTTATCCACATGTACATAATGCAAAGAAAAGGCTTAGAAGGCAACACATCAAACTGATGAGAGTGCCTACCTTTGGAGAAGAAGAGACCAGGATATTTTGGGTGGGGTGGTGGTGGTCAAAGGAGACTGTGGCAGAGACCGGCTGGCTGGTACCATACCTATTTCCTCTTCTTTCTGGTATCCCGGCTAGACGGCACTTCCCAGCTTCCCGTGCAGCTAAGTGTGGTCACGTGACTAAATTCTGGCCACTGAAAAGTGAGCAAAGTATGCATTATACTCTCTCAACAGGCAACTCTGTGTCCTTTCCTTCCTCGGCAACCTACAAGCTACGTTTCAAGATGGCAGAGCCACAGATGGGAGGAGCTAAGTTCCTGGACCTCTCTGTGGGGAGACAGCTGCCCCGCAGATCAGGAACACTGGATTGCACTTCTGAGAGCAAAAGATAGACTTCGACTCTGTGAAACCTCTGAGACTTGCTGTTTATCTGTGCTAGGAACTAGTTTTACCCAGACTAACACTGAGATTTTAGTGTTAATTGACGTGTTTTACTTTATTTTAATAAGAAGAATGCCTTCATATATCACTTGTGCAATTAAACGTAAATTTTTCAAAGAAAGATGGAGTGAGACGAAACCCTACTTGTGAAGGATGACACATGCTCAGGATCATATGTGAGTGACAGTGGATACTTTTGTGGCTTCCCAAGGCTCCAGATGGAGTCCTGCCACATACCACCACATGCTATTCTCGTAGAAGAGCATGAAAACAGAGTCAAGAGACCTGAATTCCAGTCCTGACTTCTGATTCCACTACCGTGGAACCTTGAGGAAATCCTTTCGCTTTCCTGGGCCTCAGTTTCTCACCTGTAAAGAAGGCAAACTGTTTAGGGCAGGTTCCCCAGGAAGCAGACTCTGAGACTCTGAGCTTTGTAGGGGAGTGCCCCTGACCTACGGAGAGTAAAGGAAGCAGGGCTGGGCAGAGGGAGAAATTGAATTGTGATGTGGTTGAAACAAGGACCTCAGCTGATTCCACGGGGACCTGGGATGGACTTTTAGAGATGTCCCAAATTAGGGCAAGGTGGCCAAGCCTTTGTAACTCCTCCTTCAGAGACCAGTATTTGGGTGCATATTCCCTGGGGAGGAGCTTGACCCTGACAGCTGAGAGCCATCAGCAGCCAACACTGCCAGCAGCTGGGGGGAGTGCCTCAGTCCTGAGGGGGGATCTGGGCAGTGCATACCAATGCCTACATCCCGTGGTTGGGGAGAGAACCAACCCGAATCCTGAATTTCAAAGAGCTTTATCAATTACAAGAAGCCTCCCCACACAAGATGTAAATTTGTATCAGACCCTCACCAAAAACAAATAGAAATACAAATAATGAAAGTCAGCCAGATTTCATTCCTCTCTTGCTCCCTAAGAGGGGTGAGTACTAGAATCTTGGAGGAAATGAAACCTCAAAACACAAAGCCCAGAGAAGTCCCTAAGCAAAGGTGGGTCCAAATCAACCTGATCTGCTAACATCTCTGTGCGTTTCCATTTGGTGGTGACGTATGGAGGGATGGCCTGAAACTGTTAGTGCCTCTCTGATGGTCTGAAATTAACAGAGACCTGCCATATGTCAGAAGGGTGAGAGCCACGGTCATTTCAGAGTGGAGATGAGGTAAACGTACTCTGGCTGACCGTCCATGCTGTGACCCCCATCTATTTGGTTATGTTAAACCTTAAAAGTAAAATCACTGCTGTTTGAATTTAGAGCTGAGAACGTAGTGCAACTTTGGAGGTGTGAATACTTCAGCCAAGAAGCTGCAGGTACTAGAAAAACAATGGCAGGAGGAAGTGCATTAGTGTCTTCACGATGCTGTGGAGTGTTTCATCGATGTCAAATTATTCCCTGCTCGTGGACCTTGGCAACCTCTAGCGTGGGGTAGTTTGACTGGGGAGTGGTGAGACGGAGAGCTCTTCATTGATGCTAGAGGTGGCTTTCTCCCAGAGTGATCAGTGCTTTCCAGGGACAAAAGTATTAGAGACAAAACTATTAGAACTTCCACTTACTTTCTATCTTTTTTAAAATGAACATTTTGTATATATTTCTATGGTATGTATTTATACCATAGTATATGCGTGTAATTTGTAAACAAACACACCCATATTTGGGGTGCACCTTTGCAAAGTTTTTACTAACAGTGATATGCACCCTCTGGTCTAGAGAAGAGGACCTTTTAGGAGATCATCGGCCCCTCTTGAAGAAGCTGATGAAAAGTATTGATTGTCTCTGCCCAGTAACACAGCAAGTGGACTCACAGCTCTGCAGACAGTTTTGGGGGGTTCACAGGGCCCCAGAAGCCCACCTGTGGGTTCCAGGAAGGCGTTCTTATTTCTGAATGTCTTCACCCAGGGATTATTCCGGAATGTCTTTAAGCCACTGCAGCACCTGTCACCTAGCAAGGCCCGCAGTCAAGGAGCCTGACGTTGGGTGTTGCACGGCCTCAAGTGTTCCTTCTCTTGGAGACTTCCTGAGCCCAAAGTAATGGATCCAAAAAAAATGGGTCCCCTCCTGTCACCCACCGCAACAGGACAGCCCCAGGGAGCACGACAATCCTTTCTTTCTATCTCTCATTGTTCACATTCGTAGACGTACACACACATGCATATACACACACATGTAGATTTATGTATTTTTCATTATAAAGCACAATCTTGCAGAAAATTTAGAAATACAAAAATGTAGAAACAAGAAAAACTAAAATATCCATGATCTCATCTTCCAGAGGTAACCACTGCTCACGTTTCAGCACATGATCTTGCAATCTATTTTTCTAGGCATGTTTGTACTTACGAAAAGATTGTTTTTAACAGCATTATTGAGGTTCAACTGATACACAGAAACCTGCACATATTTAACGTACACAATTTGATGAGTTTGGACATATGCAGACTCTCGTGAAACCACTACCACATTCAAGGTAACAGACATAGCTGACACCTCCCAAAGTTTCCTTGTGTCCCTTTTTTCATTTGTTTCTTTTTGTTTTGTGATAAGAACACATCGTGAGATCTACCCTCCTAACAAACGTTTAAGTGTAAATGTTAAGTGTTTAAGTTTAATGTTAACTACGAGCAGGTTTTTCTTGAACAGGAATGAGACAGACAAATCACACTTTAGCGTATCTAGCCAAAAATCAGTGACCATAGGCATAAATACTGAGGTTCCCGGGATCTGGAACTCAAGGGCAGAACTTTGAGCTCTTTTCTCCTCACATGCCTTTGGTTTACTCTCCAGCTTTCTGTAAAACTTCTTCCTCTCTTGCCCCTTTCCTCTTTTCCTTTTCTGACCTTCCTCCGCCTTTCCTCACTCATTCACTCTTCTGCATTGGGTTTTTGGGGCATCTACCTCGAATCGGTCACAGAGCTTGGTGTAGGGAACCAGGTACATGAACCAACGCCTTGCCGCCCGGGCTAAGTTCACAGGCCCTCCCCCACTGACTGCATCCCGCCATCTTTCTTCTTTGTCCCCAGTCACTTCCTATCGTTCACATTCCACCTGTAGGCATTCATTTTTCTGTTTGCCACTTACACTTCTAGAAACATCCACGAATTCAGGTGCCTTCTCTGATGGTCAGTATACCATAAACTGTCAGCTCCATGTAAGAGGTCTCTCTCTGTTGAATTTATGGCTTGGCAAAGCCATTTCATAAAAAATGATTAATGATAATTAACATTTTAACTTCGGGCCATTTAATGGCACCCGACAAAGGGGTCAAGTGAAACTCATGGGTGTCATATGTCAAATGTCACAGTTATGGGATGGAGCTGAGTAGTGGCTGGGAATTCGAGGAAGGGAGTGTGTGAGGAGCTTCTGCACCGGTCTCAGGGCCTGCATCCCGCTGTTCACAGTCAGAGGGGTACCGCCTACACCCCGGGTTAGAAGCGTCTGTGCTTCAGTTTGAACGTATGTTTGAGAATTCAGTCTTGAAAAAAATGTAATGATACCCCACCCCTTCTGCCTCATGTGTTCAATAAATGGCGTGCTGCACATGAACAAAGTCCACTGGATGTCCAGCATCTAGGGACTTAATTTCCTGAGCATCCCAACCTGGCTCACCGTACAACTTGCCCCTCATCCTCTGAAGTCTCTGAGCTGATATCCTCAATCCCATTCATCTTCACGTCCTCATTTCATTTCCTCCCCCAAACGGAGCTCCACCTCTGTTTCTCCCCCATGCGTTCCTCCCCTTCTCTTCTTGTTCTCTGAAAGTTTATGGATCATCCTTCAGCAACACCCCTCCTGGCTCCAACCAACGCTCGGGAACCCCCTTCCTGAGGGCAGCCTCGCCCACTGCTCTACCTCATAGATGGGGCCTAAATACCAACCACCAGCAACAAACAACTGAGCCAAAAGTGAGACCGAGAACCGACACGTTGAAATGGAAGGTTGGAGTCCTCCTGGGAAGTAGGAGCTAAATCATCAAGGACTAGATAAGGTGACAGACACCACATACTTGACCTGGATCCCTGGGAGACGGGAGCTTGTGTTGAGATAATAGCTGGTAATGAAAAAGAACATACTCCTGGGTGAGGGAGGAGAAAAGCATGGAGGTGAAACACTGTCTCTGTCTGAGAGTGACACCACATGCCCAGACTCCATCTTTGGGCAGTGGCCCTTTGCTGACAGAATGGGGACCTCACAGCGAAGAGACATGAGATATTCAGGACTGTTGTCTCTATCGTGATCAGAGCAGGGACATGAATGGCAAGCTGAGGCTGTTTGTCCCTTCCCCAGGGAGCCCGCCTGTGGCAGAGCAAATCAATACTGTCATAGCCAACACATACGGAGCACGTGTGCTGGTCTCTGAGCCAAACACAATCTGCATCAGCCGAGTTCATCTCCACCTCCATCCCATGAGCTAAGTTCTAGCTTTAGCCCATTTTACTTATGAAGAAGTGGTGGGGCCGGAATACGAGCCCAGCTTGCTCTGCCTCCTATGTTCACATTGTTAATCACGCTGCCAAGCTGCCTCTTGACCAGCTGAGCGCGTCATGGTGGCCATGCAGTAAGGGAAGGGTGGACACAAAGAGTGGGAAGCAATATGACATTTCCTTTTCAAAACCATTTATTTAAAAATGTGAAAGTGAGTCTATTTAAAGAAAAATATCAAATGAAAAGTAGGACAGGTTTGACTATGGCCTGAATCTTGAAGGTGAAATGAACACTAGTACAGGCTGATAAGCTCTGAAATGCCAATGGCGTCAGTAAGTGGTGCCAGTAGGACTGTGTGAGGAACAATAGGGAAAAATGAGGAGTTTTCCAATGTACTAAAAAATTCCCCACTGTTAGGCCCAGTAATAGTCCCCTTGGTCCGCAGCTTTCTGACCTTGCCTCACATGTCAATGTCAATAGCTGTTGTCACCAGTCGATGGGCCTCCCGTTTGGTACTTAGAGATTCTCTTTATGCACTTAAAAGGCATCATTAGTACCAAGCGGCTATTAAAGCAGTCTTGCTGTTCAGAATGATTTTCTGAAGCAAATGCAGAGGAAACGTGTTGAGGGCTGAAGTCATTAGCTGAGACCACAGAAGAACTGACCGTGGGCAATTGTGCCATTAATCTTGATAAGGGGAAGTGTGAGCGATTCATAAAATCTGCTTGGTGAGGTTTCTCCCTAAATGGACACCCGAGTGAATGACCCTATGTCTTTGCTGTAGGTAAGAGGGACACATGTGAGCTGTGACATCGACTTGGCATAATGAACGAGGCAGCAGGGCTGCTGGGCATGGGGACACAGCAGTGACTCCAGGCCTCGCTGGGGAGGCAGGTGGGGCAGCTGAGGTACAGGAGTAAGAGAGAAGTCACAGCCAGCATTTTCTATAATGCTTACCATGGGCCGGGCACCGTTCTAGTGCTCCGTGGCTGTTTAATCCTCACAACAGCCCTGTGAGGCAGGTACTATTCCTACCCCCATTTTAGAGATGAAGAAACTGAGATCCAGACAGGTTACGTGACTTGCCTAAGGTTACACAGCTAGTAAGTGGTCGAGCTGGGATTCAAACCCTAGCAGTCTGGTTCCAGAGGCTGCGCTCTTACCGCTGTGCTGTGCAGTATGATCTCAGAGTGGGTGCACTCAGCCTCCTTCCGCCTTCACTCAGAGGGTGGCGTGGGCTTTGGGGTTGCACAGACCTGACTTGGAAGCCCCACTCCGCCACTTCCTGGATGTTGGGCCTTGAACAAAGGACCTCGCTTACTTAAGACTCAGTTTCCTCGGTGATAGAGTGGAGAGTTTTTATGAAATTATATAGTGTCAAGCACTTAACAGCACTTGAATATATGTCACTGCCTTCATCTTCCACATCGAGGCTACAGACACTAATTGCCAGGCCAAGACACTGATGGGGGAGTACGATGGACAGCCAGACGCCTGGCCCAACCAGCACCTCTGGGGCTAAGGGCTGGACCAGACATTGGCCAGAGAGTCCACACCCTCTTCCTGGTCACCTGCTTCCGAACTGCCCTTGTCCACCTTGGGTTCTGGGTTAGAGTCTGTTATGAACTGAATGTTTATGGCCTTCCAGAGCTCATATGTTGAAGCCTTACCCCCCTCCACCCCCCCAAACAGGGACTGTATTCAGAGATACGGCCTGTGTGAAGGGGATAAAGGCCAAATGAGGTCGTGAGGGTGGGACCCTGATCCAATAGGGCTGGCGCCCTTACAAGAAGAGACAGAAACGTTGAGCCCTCTCTCCACCACATGAGGACACCAGGAGAAGGTAGTCATCTGCAAGGCGGGAAGAGAGCTCCTGCAAGGAACCAAATCCGCTGGCACTTTAATCTTAAACTTCCCAGCCTCAGAACTGCGAGAAAATAAATGTCTGCTGTTTAAGCCCCCTAATCTGTGGTATTTTGTTATGGCCGCCCGAGCTGACTAAGACAGAATCCCAAGGCCACATGTTGAATGGGAGAGCAAAGTCTGGAAGAGCATTCAAAACTGTACCTTCAGCAATGATCCCAATTTGGGTGAAGGTGGCTACAATTCAATGTTACTCCTCCCATTAAGTGGTAGAGTCGCATTCTCCTCCTCTTGACTCTGGACAAGCTTTAGTGACTAGCTTGACCAATAGAATGCAGTGGAAGTGATGTCCTGGGACTCCTGAGGATAGATCATGAGAAACCTTGTGACTTGCACCCAGGTCTCTTGGAACGCCTGCTCTTGAAGCCTAGCCGCCATGATGTGAGGAACCTCAAGGAGCCCACGGCTAGAGCAGGACCTCTGCAGGGGTGGAACTCCGGGTCCTCCCTGGAAGCGGACGCTCCAGCTCCAGTCACGCTGTGTCTTCGAATGCCATATGCATCAGAAACAAACTGTTCCCACCAAACCCCACCCAAATTGCAGGTCCATGACCCAAATCAATGACTGCTGTTGCTTCGAGCCATTAAGTTTGGGGGTGATTTTTCCTCTGTAATACATAGCAGAACACCAAGAAACACTTCTAAAGGGCTTTCACCCTGCTCAGAGCCACCTCTGGGCTGCCCCAGGAGTGACTTGGCCACACAGGTGCCTAGGACCTCCTGCGTGGAGGAATCTCCCTCTGCAACTCCACTCGATGTGCAGGCACCTGGGAAATGGGACTGCTAGGGCTCAGAGAGGTCTCCCTTGGCTTGACGCTGCCCTTGATGTCCAGGATTACCTCCACTGTGGGGCTCCTTCATAAATCACATGGTAAAACGTAAATATTATACCCCATTTTACCATGGGGAAAACATGAAATCCACAGACTCAAGGGAGGAACCACAGGCTTCTAGACTTTCAGTCTGCCAAGCCCCACCCATCACCCCTACACACCTTCTAGAAAATGCTAGAGCTGGAAAGAGGAACAACCTGGTTGTAATTCACTGGCTTGCAACCTTGGCTGAGCATTGGAATCACTTGGAAGTTTCCAGAAATGCTGCTGGGCCCCACCCCTAGAGACTGAAGTGAATGGGTCTGGGATACAGCTTGGATATTGGGACTAAAAATCGAAGCCAAACAAAACACCTCCATGGCTGATTTTACTCACCACACGGTGGAGAACTGCCGCTCTGGACTCGTCATTATCATTGTTGGCATTAGTGTTCTAAGACAGGTTCTTTCATGCTTTCAACAAAACCAAGTTGGATTTTGGAGATAGTCCCAGACAGTGAGGGAAGACATCCGTCTCTGATGGTCTCATACATAATCATCACCCTTTACATTCGTACCGATTAGCTGGCCAAAGAGTAGAATGTGTACCAGCAGTGACGTGAGCTGGGCATGGCGTCAAATCACGCTGAGACTCAGAGTGACCCAAAGTGTTCCCTTTTCAACTCTCTTTCAATCCTCTTTCACAAAGGAGGAGCCTCTGTCTTTAACATCTCTCCAACTTTTGGCAAAAATCGGGGAGTTGGTTTGCCACTGACCAAAATTCAAGTAACGCTGGTCTAAACCTTTGTCCCCATGGCAGCTAAGTGAGAGAACTCAAGAAATTATAAAAGAGCCGCACGTTTTAATGTGATCCCAACTTACCAGCGGAAAGCTGTCTCAGAGCCATCTGGTGCCTTGCCCAAGGACTCAGGTCACTGCTTCTCCCCCGTCTCTAACTTAACGTTCAATGAAGAAAACCACGCCGAGAGAGGAGGGTCTCTGCCGCATAACTGGGAGATGGCCTTTACACTCCATTCTTATTGTGATCTCAAAGTAAGGGGCAGACAAGTCTCACTGAGGGGGAGACGGGAGGAGGAGGCACAGAGGGTTGGAGAAAGAACGAGCCATGGAGGAGAGTAAGGGGGCTCAGGAGGCAGATTTCAGAAGTTACATGGAGAATGAATTTGGTTCAAAAAAGAAAGAACTTTCCAGTGCCCCCAAGGCTGCAGTTGGCTACATCAGGAGACAGTAAGAGGGGCCCATCCCTCCATCAGTTCTTTTATTTGCTTAAGATACAGTGCTGTGGCCGGCCCTGTGGCGCAGCGGTTAGGTTTGCACGTTCTGCCTCTCGGCGGCCCAGGATTCGCCGGTTCGGATCCCGGGTGTGGACGTGGGACTGTTTGGCAAAAGCCATGCTGTGGTAGGCATCCCACATATAAAGTAGAGGAAGATGGGCACGGATTTAGCTCAGGGCCAGTCTTCCTCAGCAAAAATAGGATTAGCAGTAGTTAGCTCAGGGCTAATCTTCCTCAGAAAAAAAAAGACACAATGCTTCCTTCCTGGTGTTGACTTTCCCCAAATGAGTAGGGAGTCTCCACGACATGCTCATGAGTGGGGACAGAACTCTCCTCCACGCTGAGGAACAGGGGGCTCCTAAGATGCTGCCAACCCTGAAATCCTAGTTTGTCTCCAGACAGCGGGGAGAGGCAAGCCTCCTAGGGTCGCCTCTTCCCTCTCCAACAACAAGCCTTTGAGCTTCAGAATGAGAAGAAAAAAAGCTGAACTAGATGAGGAGATCGAATGTGAATCCAGATTACAATCCTGGAGAAGATGCACCTGTTCCTGGCATACAATTTCCTCTTGCCTAACGGGAGGGGTCCTCAGCCCTCGTGCCAAGCTTAGGGTCTGATCACTTGAGATTCAGCCACTGCTACTCAGGTTAGAGGCCAATCAGATCGCCTGCGGTGCTTGTCACAAAGGTAGACCTTCCAGCCCAGTGTCCAGTGGGATTCTTCAGGTGTAGGCTGATTTTGACGGTGGAGATCTATGAGCTTAAGTTTGCCCAACACTGACCGAGGGTGTTGGGACACCCTTGGGACACCATGGGACAGCCATGTCCCAGGGAACGGTGGGCAGTGAGAAAGATGGGGGATGCTCTTGGCCAGGATGTGCGGTAGGTCCAGGAGGCACTAAAAGTCTTTTTCCACTGGACACTCTTGAGAAGCAAGGAGGGCAAGCTGGCGTTCCAGCGGCATGAAATAATAGACTCACGGACATTTAGAGTCTCCGAAACATAGGCTTTTATTTATAATGGAATAAAAGGATCTTAAAATGATGGAATGCACTGGCAGTAGAGCTTGATAGTTAAGAATCTGTCATCCTCAGAGTGTGACTTCTTTACTCGCTAAGAGGATAACTGACATCGAGTTACTTGACCTCGCCGAGCTTGTTTCCTCATTCATTAGGCAGGCATACTAGTAAGTATAACGCTCCCTGGGGCTGTTATGACATATAAATGAGTCAATGCATTTAAAGACATGGCATTGAGGCTGGCACATGGTAAGGCTCCAGAAGCTCTTCTGATCATTACCAGGGTAATAGGATCTTAGAGCCAAAAGTGATCACAGATCAGCTAGTGAGTCCAACACCCATGTAGTGACTCCTGGCGGGAGAGGAATCAATAAAGGAAGAAGACAGTAAAAGAAGAAGCTGGGGCTCCCTTGTTCAGCTTCTCCCTTCAATCCAGCCCCCTGGTGCTTGTTCCCCAGCTGGGGGAAGGGGCGCTTTAGCCATCAAGGGAGTTTGGAGGCCCAGCTCCTACAGTCTCTCCAAACCTCAGAAAGTCATGTTCTGCATTTACTGGCATTCTCTGTGCAGAGCTCACAGGCCAGCTGTTTGTGGGTACCAGCAGGCTCAGCCGAGGAGAGCGGGGCTGCAACCTCCCTCCCCCGGCTCTGGTGTTTAATCAAAACAGTATTCAAAATATGATTCTGGGAGATTATATCGGGAGATTTGCAGGAGCTCTCAGTGAGGGCGGAGATGGTGGGAACAGATTGCTGTTGGGGGCCTGAGGCTGGGATAATCGCAGGCTCAGATGTGCCATTCCCAGGCCCTTCACCCGTCCCCCTGGAGCTCCCATCAGCTCTGGAGCAGGCTCTGAGCACCAGGATGGAGCACCAGGAGAGACAGATCATCCTTGTATTTACAGCTGGGGCAACTAAGAGAGAGGAAGGGGCTCATCCATGCCCACATAGCAAGTACGAATGGGCTTGAGATGGTAAAGTCGTGTCCTGGGACTTCAGCGACTCTTTTCAGCCCTTCTCACACTCCACTGTCTCCAGCCAACCAGGCCCAGATCTTTGGGACAGCCCTGGGCTACAGCCTCCTGCTCTGGGTTGGGGCAAGTGGAGAGAGGCCAGGCCCCTCAGACAAGAGATCACCTCCTGAGGTCCGGGGTGGGAAGGCTGGCAGACCCAGGTGGCCCTCCTTTCCCAGTGTCACTGTTCCTATAAAAGGCCAAAGAGCTGGCCGCAGTGTGTGGGTATGATCCTCCGCAACCCTGCCCCCATCCCAGTCCCTGCTCAGCCGCGTGACCTCGGGCTTAGGCGGCCCCTGCTCTCTGACCCTCAGTTTCCCATCTTCAAATACTGACTCAGTGCGACGCTAAAGGCGCCTCTCCCCTCCACAAAAGAGCTAGCTGGGACCCCACTCCCAACTAGAGGTCCTAGGAACAAGCTTCTGCCTGACTCTGCAGCCTCCGGAGGGGTCTACCTGGCCCCCCAGGAGGGGGTGGGGTCGTGAGCGTCTTGAAAGAAACCTCCAGCTAATGCTCTTTATTACAAGCGTTAATCCCGCAAAGCCGACTGGAAATAATGTTTATCTTTTCGCAGTTTAATTTCCCGGACCCTAAGCCGCGGGTCAGTGAGGGCGACTGGAGGGTCCCCGGGGAGGTTGGGGGTGGGAGCAGCTGTTGCCCAGAAGCAAAAGGAAAGCAGGGAGGGGACCTCCCGAGGAAGAGAGGGAGTGAAGCGTGAAGGGGAAAGGGGCACCGGACCCATCTCCACCACGGATTCTGTGCGGCCCTGAGCCGGTCCCTTGCCCTCCCATTTGGCCTCAGTTTCCTCATCTGAGGAAGGGGTTTGTATTTTTGTAGTTCATGATCTTTAAGGCCCCTTCCAAGAGGACACGGTGGGGCTGGGAGGTGGCATGCCGCCTGTTGCCCGCAGTTTTTCCAACCTCCGTCTTTCCCCTCCGCAGCCTCCAGGGGTCTTAAAATCTCCGAAGGATGCAGACTCCTCCTGCCCCAGACTTCAGTGACTGGCGGGCGGGCACCCGCGCTGGTCTGGAGGGCCGTCACCCAGCCAGCGCGGCCGGCGTAGAGCCCAGCGCGGAGACACAGCTCCCCAAGGATCCGGAGCGTAGGCGCGCATCCCAGCTGCCCTTTCTCCTGCCTTCCTGCCTCCACCGGCTCCCCGGACTCCTCCCTAGGGCCCTGTCCCGGGTTCATCTCCCTCTCCTTGTGAGAGCGGCGAGCTCTACTGCTGGCTAAGGCCGAAGCCACTAGGCCGAGGACGCGAACTCAGCCATTGCGGGCGGCATCTTGAAACCTCTCACCCCGCAGCCCTTCTCTCGACGCTGCTCGCCAGGGGCACAAAGCCCCCTTCCCCGCCCGTCAGCTCCCATTGGTTGGCCTGTACCGGAAGTGTTTGCTGACACTCGATTAAACGGAAAGAATGCCCCGTCTCGCCTCCGCGTATCCACCGGCAAGCTGTGAGACTTCGCCGTTCCTTCCGACCGGAGGAGCGCGGGGATCCCGGCGCGTGCCAAGGGACGGCCAAGATTCTCCCTATCGCCCCTCTTCCCGGTAAACTTAAAACCCAAGTATGAACCCGGAAACAAATGCAGCTTCCAGACAAATGTCCTGACAGCTCCCCCCACCTCCGACTTCGCAGTTGCAGCCCCCACCCCCAATGCACACGCGTCAGCCCGGCGTCACGCAGGCTCGGCGCGCCGGTCACCCGCAGGGCTCGGTGGGCGAAGAAGGGGCGCCACGGCCCCAGCGCTTCCCTCGTGAGTTTCTCTCCCTCAGAAAACGCACTGAGGTCTGCAGCCCACGCTGCCCTGTCCCCAGCATCCCTGGCCGCATCCCATCCTCCCCTCTACCCGACCACTCCAAACGCTCCTGGCACAGATAGGCCGCACAGCTTGGATTCCGTTGGATTATTTTTAAGGACACAAAGAGTGGGGATGGAGAGAAGATGCACGTGGTCCTTAGGGGCCAGGTCAGCGCCGAAGTTACAAAGTGAGGGGGGCAGGGGTGAGCACGAGAGGGAGGCCGCAGACCCTGAATCCAGAGGAGGGAGGGAGACTTGGTATACTGAGTGGGTCCACCCGGCCTTCCCCAAGAGGCCCTGCCACCTCCCCTGGCCAGGAGCTGACGAGATGCAAGTCTGCCAGGCCCTCCCAGCTCCGCGTGCAAGGAGGGCCGGCAGGAGGGTTTCTGTGTGTCTGTCTATTTGTCTCAGCCGACGTGAGAGCCCCAGCCCCTGGCAGGTCTCCCGGCTTCGTAGTGCGGAGGTGAGCTGGAAAGTAGGGCGGATTTCCAAGATTCTTCCGCAAATCGCAGCCAATGCGCTAACCTGCTGAGAGAGGAAAGGTTGATTAAAACCCGGAGGCCGCTTGGTGGCGATTCCTAGGAAATCGCAGGTCGGTGGTGTCTCATCCGAAAGGTCGAGAGGTAATTTGCTGGCCAGAGGTAACATTTGGACCCCGTTATGTGTAAATTCAAATAACAGCATAGCCCAATTTTCTAAGCCTGTAGCTGGTCCTGAGAGAAATGACTGCAAAGAGCAGAATCTGACAGTAATCGCTGGAGGCTGCCAAAAGCTTGGGGAATGTCCCTTTGTGGGGTGGAATTCCCTCCTACCAGGCACAGCCAGAGAGCCAGCCAGGGGCAGGACACACCGACTGGCAGTCACACCCTGCCGGGGAGTGAGCTCTTGGGGGCCGAGTGCTCTTCCAGGACAGCAGTAACCCTGGGCTACGCTCCCCAGGGGTTTTAGTGGGCCAAAGAGAGGGCTGCAAGCTAGACTTAAGCACTGGCCTTAAATCAAGTGTGTCTGGCCATTCCCCCGAGACTTCTCCCAAAGCCCCAGTGCCTGCCCAGCCTAGCAAACTTTCGGTACAAGCACGGCAGGAGCCAGGTGGGAGGCAGGCAGGGGACAAGGACCCCTGTGCCAGAGGGTCATGATGGTGCGCACCTGGCGCATTTGGCAGAACACTGGACAGGAGTGCAAAGATCTAGGTTGTCCATCTCTTCCAGGACTTCTAAGTGGTCCTAGGTAAGTTACTGTCTCGCTCTGAGTTTATTAATATTATTCGACTCTAAGACGAGGGGCAACTAGAAGTTTATCTCTAAGCTTCCGTTTCAAGAAGTGCTGTGAGAGAGTCTCGCGCCAGGTCTGAACCCCGGGCATGCCCAGAGGCAGAGAAAGCGTGCAGATGCTGGGCAGCCCGGGGGGCAGACGTCTGTCGCACAGATTCTCCCGGCACCCTTAGGGGTCCACTACCTTCCGCTCCGGACGGGTACTGGCACCGCACGGCGGGCTCCCTCCGCCGCGGGCACGGCGCACAGCTCAGTGGCAGGCCCTGCAGGGCAAACGGGGGGGTTACGAAGGCTTTGGCTACTCGAGAAGACTCGTCGCACGCGGAGTCTCTGGGGACCGCGGGTCGCGCGCCCGAGCCTGGAAGCTGTCCAGGAATCAGAAGGCGCTCAGGACTTCGCGGCCTGGTCGGGGTTGGAGGGGCACCTTCGACCGCGCTGGCTGCCGCCGTGCGCGCCAGAGACCAGATGCGCGGTTTCTCGCTGCACGGGTAGGGCATGGTCAACGTGGGACCCCCGGGCTCCGCCCGGAGGAAATCCGCTTCTCCCGACCCCGGGGGCTCATTGAACGAGAAGCGGGGCGCCGCCAGGCCGCACTCCCTGCGCTCCAGCCCGCCCTCTCGGGCTGCGGCGCATGGCGCTGGCAGCGACTGTGTGTCCTTAGGGAACTCGGCCAGCCTGTCAGTAGCTGCAGCCACTGCCTCCTCTTCTGCCGCCTCCTCTTCCTCCTCCTCTTCCTCCAGGTCTTCCAGGTCACTCAGCCGGAGCCCGCGAGCCTCCTGGCTAGCTGAAACATCTGCAGGAAATCAGGAGCGACTGAGAAAAGCCCCAGGCCCAAGGAAAATCCTCAGGAGCGCCCATCCCTGAGAGGCTTTTAGCGAGACGCGCCCTGCACTCCGCGTATTCTCGGTGTAATTCACCAGGCTGGCCGCACCATCTCTTAAACTTGCCCCAGGTCTGGGGCCTGCCCCTGGGAGAGAATTCCCGCCCCCAGCCCTGCCCCCAGCCCTTGGAACACTCCTCCTCTCCAGGGCGCCGCCAGGACAAGGAAACCGCCACTTTGCGTGCCTAAGACCGGATCGCAGTTTCTCTACCGTAAAAGAGAGAGGGGACAGTTTTTACCCAATTTCAACACCCACAGGCGGCTGGTGTGTATTAGTTAATTAAGCAAATATTTACTGAGTACCAACTAGGAGCCAGACATCATTCAGGCATTCAGTATCAGGACTTCAGGGAAAGCAGAGGGGAATAAGACACTTGCTAACGGAGCTGACATTTTAGAGGGGCTAAACAGACGCCCCTTCATGCTCACAGTGGCAGTATGGCAAAGGAAATAAAATAGGCTGACATGACTGAGAATAACTGCGAAGCCAGGTTGGCTTGGGCGGCCAGGGAAGGCTTTTTGGAGGTGACACTCTAAAATAGAGAAGAAGTCGGTTCTGTGGGGAATTCCAGGCAGAGGGAACTGCAGGAGAAAAGGCCCTGAGGCATGCTGGGGGGCTGCAAGTGCAAGGGTGAGAAGGGATGCCCTCTGTAACAGCTACCCCACTGGGCGGCTGGGAAAAGCCAATGGAACTGCAGGATGGCTGGAAATAGTATGGGGAGGGCGGCGGGCAACATTGTTGGTACCTTTGGTGTCACCGTTCAGGCAGCCTAGCGATTCCTCTGCTCCGCCCTCCACCTTCCTCTCCTCCGCGCCTTTGTTCTTCGGCGCCCACGTCATCTTGTTCTCCTTCTTGAGGCGCCGGCGCGCGTTGGCGAACCAGGTGGACACCTGGGTGAGGGTCATCTTGGTGATGATGGCCAGCATGATCTTCTCGCCCTTGGTGGGGTAGGGGTTCTTGCGGTGCTCGTTGAGCCAGGCCTTGAGCGTGCTAGTGGTCTCCCGGGTGGCGTTCTTCCGGCGCCCGGCGCCACTCAACTCCACAGCCCCGTACCTACGGGAGAACCCGGCTCAGAGTTCTGGGGCTGCAGGCAGGAGACAGTCTGCGCGGCCCGGAAGTGAGGTTCTGCTCCCCTCCCTCCGCATGCAGTCCCCTTCTCAGCCTCCCCCCAGACGCAAGGGAGGGGGAAGGACTCTGATGCCAGCCACCAATGGGCCCCACGCCTTACCGGTCATACTGATACTGCCCCAGAGTCGGCTCATAGGGATAGTAGGCTCCCGGTTGGGCCAGGCCAGGTGTGAAGTTCCCTGCAGCCTCCTTAAATTCATACTGTGGATTCTGGTGAAGGAGGAAGAAAGAATTCAGGACCACATTTGGGGATGAGGCTGGGCCGGGTAGTTGCTAAGAGTGTGACACTGCAGTCAAGTCTGGTTTAAACATCAGAAGCACCACTTGCCCTGGCTGTGTGGGCTTGGGCCCAGTTGCTTAACCACTCCGTGCCTCAGTTTCCCCTTGGGAAAATGGGGATAACAATAGTTCCTATAGGTTATTGAAGAAGAGCACTGGCAGAATTCCTGGTGCAGAATCAGCAGGAGTTAATGATTACCTGTTATTACTGTTACTGCTTGTGTCTCCCTCCAGCCCCTCCCACCATCTGGGGAACTTCCTTGCCTCACTCCCCTTCCAGAGGTCTTCCCTGACCCTCTGTATCTTTGTGAATTTGGGTAAAGCATTTGAACCTCACACTCTCAATTTCCTCATCTTTAAACTGAGACTTGCCTACCCCACAGAATTAATAGAGGTACAGACTTTTCTAAACTATATTATAGTTTTGCAAACTATAAAATGCTGTAAAGATGTATGTTTTTTTCCTTATACACAATCCTAATCATTTCCTTTCCTCGGAGTTGTGAGTCCTTCCTAGTTTTACCCTGGAGCTGTCACACTGGATTTCACCCGCCGCTGGCGCTTCTGTCCCCAGGCCAGGTGGGTTCTGGCGCACAGACCCACGCTCCACCTGGCGTACTCACCAGCGCCCCGTACAGCGCGGGCGGCTCCGGGCTGTAGGGCAGGTAGCCGGGGTAGCTCTGCGCGGCTGCAGCGGCCGCATAGGGGGCTCCGTAGATGCCCAAGGCCGCGCCCAGCTCGGGCCGCGCACTGCCCAGCAGCCGGCTATCGTAGGACGCGCAGCAGAGAGCGGCCGCCGGGGTGGAGCCTGAAGCCACATCTGGGACCGAGCGCGGGGCGGATTCGCAGCAAGTGGCGCTGGAACTTGCAGACACCAGAAACTACGGGGGCGAGAGGGGCACCGGAGGTCAGAGACCGGCGCCGCGGGCTGGCCGGAGCCGGCAGCGGAAGTGCCGGATCGCTCCTTCCTTCAACATTAACTAAATGTCACCGTGTGCTGAGCATTCTGCTGAGCACTGGGGCCGGAATTATCCGAAGACGCACTTCAGCCAAACTACCCATATAGATACTCCTAAGCCATTGCTCCAGAGCCCCAGGGGTCTGGGCCATGGTAACGTTCTGAACTCAGAATTACAGAAGCCAAGCTCCACGGTTTCCTCCTGGACCCCCCTGCCCCCATCATAGGATCCTACAAAGGCAGAGCTAGAAGTTGGCCATAGAGACCATCATTAAGGTTTCATTCCTACTCCCATTTTACAGAGAGGGAATGAGGACCAGAGAGAGAGCAGGCTTGTCCAAGATCGCAAAGCGGGTCAGAGGTCAAGTTGGGACCAGACTCCCCACTCTGGAGAGAAACTGGAGAACAGTGGTGGGTGTTCCCAGAATTTCCCCGGGAAATCCTTGTCATTGCTCAACACTCCCCCTGGTCTGAAAAATCGAAGGAACCAGAAGCAGAGAGCTTGGACAGACCCAAGCAAGGGGGAGGATAAGAACAGAGCTCAACAAACGAACAACAGAGACGTGGTGAGATGCACAGCGCTCTGAACTGTAAGTCTGAGACCCTCCCGGTCCCTCGTATATCTGTACAGCAAGGAGGCCTGACTGGAGGACCCCCCAGATCTCACCCACCTCGCTGAGCGCATGGTCAGAGTGCCCAAGTTTCGGATCACACGATTTTCCAGCTTGCACTAGGGGTGTGGAACGTCCTCACCCAGGGATTGGGGATGTCAGAGGGGTCATGGTACATTACCCTAGTCCCTGCTCCCTCTGACTTCCTTGGGGACTCGTTCGAGAGGAGGGCGCTCAGGGGCAGGCGCGTGCACTGGGCACCCCCTCCACCCAGTCTGCCCCCATGCCCCATGGAGGCGCTTCTTACCTGGGAAGCGTTGCCATACGGGTGTCCAAAGTGCGGGAAGGACATGGTGGCTGTCCCTGGCCCGTCTCCCTCTTCTCTTGCGAGTTCCCGCCTCAACCCGGCAGCTCTGAGCCTCCAGCCGTGCGCCGCCTCGGTTCCTTACACGGCCTCCGGTGCCCAGCGCCGGGTCCTCCGCCTGCCTGGCGCGACTGGAGGCAGAGCCGAGGGCAGCCCGGCTGCCGAGCCCTGCGCTCCCGAAGGCGCCCCTCCGGCCCGCGTGGTCCGGAAGACAGAAGGGCCCATGGATGGGCAGGGGAAGGGAGAGGATGCGGGTTCCCAAAGTCGCGCGGTGGCGAGGCAAGGTGAGGCGCGGCGCGGGGCTGTGCGGCTCCCGAGGTGTCCCAGACCAAGGTGGCCAGAGGCTCAATGTGACGTCACGGTAATCCCGGGCCGCCAGGCGGGCCCCCGGGCCCTGGGGCCCCGGGCCACCAAGCGTACCAAGCGCAGCCAGCCCGTGCGTGCGCGCGCACTCACCCACACTCACACTTGTTCCGGGAGATTGTGCTGCTGGTGAGGAACGTCAAAGACCCTGACCCTCTCTGCTTGGCGCTGGATCCTACCCCTTTTCGCCTTAAACTCACGCGCGCGCGCGCACATACAATCTCTCCAAATTACCCGGGAGAAGTAAGAGAAACGCCTCCCTCTGCGCCGCGCAGGCCCCTGGCGCAGCGCGCTTACCTCCTCCCCTGCGGCCTGGAGGAGGAGAGAAACAAGCCGGGCGGCGAGGGAAGAGAGAATACAAAAGAGACAGGAGGAAAAAGAGGAGAAAAGTGGGGGAGAAAGGCAAGAGGGAGAAGGAGGAGGGGAGCGGAGAGAGATGAGGAGTCTAAGCGAACAGAGGAGCGCGGGGGGAGGGGAGGGAGCTGGGGTGGGCGACGGCTGGGCGGAGGTTGCACACCGGCAGGTGGAGGAGAGCCGAGGCTCTGGGGAGAAGCCTGCAGCCCGGCTTCCCCGCCCCTCCGCTGCGGGAAAGTTTGTTCCCGCCACAGGCCCTGCGCGCCTCGGGGCGGCGCGGCGCAGCGTCGGTGGTTCCCACCGGCCCCGTCTTTGTCCTGGGGATCTGGCTCCCCGCCCCCGTCTCCCCAGGACTCTAGCTAGAATCGGGCTCTCCAAGCCCTGACCTTTACCAGAGCCTTGACCCCGGGGCTTCTCTGCAGCCTCCCGGGCCTCTGATACGCCAAATAGCGCCCCCTCGAGGCCAAGGTTCAGGTCCTCCCTGACTGCCTGGAAACGCGCCAAGTCTGACCCCCGGCATCTGCAGACCGCGGGCTGAGACTCCTGGGCATCTCCTCCGAAGGCGAGGCTTGGCTGCCTCATGCGCACCGTCATCTGTGTCCACGGGGGAGCGAGGGAGCCTCAGGAAGGCGCCAGAGCCGAGCTGCAGCCTCTGCGCTCCGCTGGGGGTGGCGCTGGCGAGCCGCGGTTCTACGCGCGGGAGGGCGGCCCATTCCCCGCGCTCCGCCTGGACGCCTGGCTAGGCCCAGCGCTCTGAACAACGCCTCCCCCCTCCCCCCCCCCCATCCCAGGAGTCCTCAAAGGGGCACTGATGGGCGGAGGGTCTCCTTGGTGCCCGGAAGGGGGTTGCGTCCTCTGGGCCTGGCTCCCGGACAAGCGGCCGCCAGTTTGCGAGCACCGTAGACTCAGCACTCCCGAAGGGTCAGTCTCCAGGCCTGGGGCCTCCCCGCTGAGGGCCTCCAACCCGCCACATCCGGGGGCGAAAAGGGGTCGCCAGTGGGTTGGGGGAAGGTTTTCGAGGGATACTGCCGGGATCTAAGTGGAACTAGGCTTTCGGGTTTTCAGGCCAGAAATCTCAGACAGCCTTGCCTTTCACCCACGGGGTCATCGCGCTTTACAGTTTACAAAAGGCTCTACCGGGACCTTGCATTACGTCCCTGGAGGAATCAGGTGGTTCCAAGGGCCCAGTTTTATTTTCTAGTTGAAACGCAAGAACGTGGCCCAGAGGTTAGGAACAACCCGGGTCTCCGCCCTGGATTCTTGGGAGGCGAGCAGGAAGCCCAGGGACCAGGCAAGGTCCGGGGCCCTGGCCTGGGATCCCAGAGTTTTCCTCTGGCACCCGCTGAGGGACTTATAGGCCTGGAAGCCAGCGACCTCTTTAGAACACATCCCTGGCTTGTTTTTCTCTCTCTATGGATTCTGCAGAAAGCACGAGGAGCTTGAAAAAGCCGCAAACCGCAGGCTCCTCCGCCTAAGAGATTATTAACAGGAGGACAAGCTCCATTCTAAGTACTCACCAGCCCAGCGAGGCTTCCTGGCGGCTGCTGCTGAGCGGCGTTACCTTGGAGAAACCTTGTGCTCAACCCGGGAAGCCCCTCGTTAGAAAAAGAATTATCGTTACCGCCAGATTGATTTAGTGATAAAAATTCACCTTCGTAGATAGAGCCCTTGATTTTTCAAAATGCTCTCCGGAGCCGTCCACACATTTGCAGCTTGCGTACATCTAAGCTATTTTTTTTTTAAGTAAGAATTGGAGAGAATGCATTAAATTAGTCCCTTGGGGAAGATTACTGCTAATTAATTAATTGCAAACATTTCCAGAGGGAAGGTATGTCAATTGTAAAGTAATAAAATTAGATAGTTGAAATACTTACTCAGCAACTTTGATTGCCTGTTGGGTCCTAAGCAGAATTTTTTTTTTTTTTTATGACAGAAAAATGGGGATGGTGGTGCAGGAAAAGCATTAGTTGTCTCCCCTGGCTATCTGGTTGCAAAGGAGAAACTACCATATAGAATGTATTGATTTTGAGCTGATTTATAAGACCTCTGCAGTGTCAATGTGTGTATAGGGCCTGCAGGCCTACCTCTTGTCTTTGCTCGCTAGGATTAGAGAAAAGAGACAAGATTTTTCAAAAGAAAAAGAAAAGAGATAAGAACAGTGGGAAGTAAGTGGGAGGGTAGGAATCTGAAGATACCTCAGCCTTTTTCTTCTCATACAGAAAAAGAAAACAAAAGAGCAGATTTTATGTTAAGGTACCTTTCTATTGTCTTCAGAATTGCTTTATGGGATGGCAATGTTGGCCAGCGGGGTGGAAGCCTGCCATTTCCGGGCACGGGAGACCTTGATTTTATGTGTCTTTCCCCAAGAGAGGTGGCACCCACAGGAAACCCACTCGGGGTGCTGCTGACAATTGATTGTCACCACCTTGAGCATTTAGTAGGGTTCCCTAAAAACGGTTCTTATGAAGTGTATCTACTCTTCCCATTATTTTGGGACCCTCGTAATAGAACAAAGGCAGTGGGTTAAACCTGCATCAACCTCTGTCTGGCAGAAAACTCAGGTGAGAAGAAGCCTGGTTCTTGGCAAGTCTGATTCGGGGATGCTGCCGCGGACTCCGCTGGCCTCCTCCTGACTGTTGACAGGCGCCCCTTCGGCAGCTGAGATGTCTGGGTGCGTCTCCATCTCCACCGTGCTGGGTCCTCATCGCTTTGTTCACTGCTGATTAATTTGGTCTCGGGAAAAATGCCCAATTGTGGATGCAAACACGTAGAATTTTACTGAAGCGAGTCAATAACCCTGTCAAATACAGACCCTCCCAGTTAGATTGAAGGGAGTCATTTCATCTAAAGAATTTTAAACAAATGATGCAGATTCTTTTGTTGTATTAGGCAACATGCCCTGATATTTCCTCTAGCTGCTCATTAAAACAAATATGAAACAAAATAAACAGTCAAAGGCTTTTTTGGAGCAGAGAGAGTACTAATCCACACTGTTTATTTGAAGTTCTTGTTGCTTTGCTTTGAATACACTGAAGGTTCTGAGTGGGCACAGTAAAGGATGTGTCTTTGACAATAAATTTGAATTCAGATACCACCAAAAAAAAGGGAAACAAATCATATTGCACTGTTTTGGATTAAATATCCACCATTTCCCAGGGATTTATAAAGACAGTAGATTTTACAGGGGGTGCATAACAACCCAGAAATTCCCTCAAATTAACTTCAAGTGCCTCAAATCACAGATAGAATGTGTGAGTCTGTGGGCATAATAACATAGATGAAAATGTGCTAAATTATATTTTTTAAATATGGGATCTTTTAGTGACTGTTTTTAAGCGGAGAAGAAGGAAATTTCCTCCAGTCTATGCATGGACGAGCAAGTGCATCTGGACAGTTGCATCTATAATTTATACTGATCAGTCACTGCAGGTCTCCCCGAGTAAAGCCGAAATGAACACTAATTGTTTTGACGGAAGTAGTGCGCATGGCATCCGATGGAGAACAGTGCGCCCCTGCCTTGCCCGAATACGTATTGTCAACAGCAACGGGCATCAGGGGGGAAAATAAAAAGGCAGTGATTCCCTGATGAGGGTGTTGATGTCGCTTGTCAGGAAGGTGGCAAATAGAAAAAAAAGAATGAACTTCTTCTGGATAAAGTAAAAGATGAGACTGACTGCAGAGAGATCCTGGCATGTCAGCAAACCAAGTACAAACCTGAGCTGAGGGTTAAAAAGAATAGCTGGTTAATCCTAAAATTCCTTTGCACTTGTCGTGTACTTGGGAGCTATCCTAAACACGGCTGCTTTATCTTATTTACCGCTCATAATAGAGAAGTTGGAGAGGCGAGAAGCAAATCCAAGATCACATAACCCAGTAGACGACAGAGGAGGGACCAGAATCCAGACCTCCTGACTCTGGACCTTTCCACAAGCCCAAATTTCAAACCCATATAAAGCCAGACACAGCTGGGAGATGATGCGAACTCCAACTGGACTAAGAGAATTCACGTTTAGTGCCCTGGGATGACACCGCTTAATTTAGCAGAGAAAAGATGTAAAGAGATGCCCCTGTGAGCACACGAGTTCAGGGTCTCAACCACATGCTTTTATATCAACCTGTATTATGAAATAATTTGAGAGTTTTAGAAATTGATGTGGATCATTAATTAAAATGAGAAACAGCAAGCAGCCCCAGCTGTGACTGATAAGTATGTATATATAGATGTATATATATGTATATAAACAAAATACAGCAACCAAAAGATTTTTTTAAAAATCTGGCCAAGATTACATCTGTCTATCTAGCTATACCGGTTTAAGCAAACAGTTAGTATAATTTCGTTAGTGACTATTTTCAGGAAGAGGGTTTTCGTTTTAATCTTTGTTTTTACGTCAGTAGACTGGGGGGCTTGGTGCATGGTTCTCACTTTCAGAGTGGTTTTTATGTATAGAAATTCTTGATGATTTTTATCCTGTGAATGGTGACATCTTTCTAAGGATAAGCTCAAGGCATCTCACGTGTTTTCAAGGAATTGAAATTTAAAGTAAACGACAAATATATGGCTTTGAAAACCTGGGAACAGTTTTTGAAGCCAAAGTCTTTGGAGAAGAAATGCATGTAAGAAAAAAAGACCTTGAAAGGACAACAAATAAGGACGCAATGGGATAAGAGGCCGTGTCCTTTTCCCCCTTTGTGACAGGGCCTGGGAGTGGTCTAGAGTGCCCGTTTAGGGACCAGCAGCCTGGCCTGGGCCAATGGGAAGGGACACCGCGGTGGTGCTGGCTCCGACTACAGCCAGGGACCGTGCCTTTTTGCGTGCAGCTCTCTAACCTGAGCATTGCTAACAGGCATTTATAGGGTGATATTTGTCATTCTTCCCCTAAAGAATTTCCCTGTCGCAGACTCTAAGGTTTCAATTAAAATATGAGCAACGTCAAGCTATATTCTCTTTTGTCTTGTTAGGGGCCTTGCTCCAGTATCTCTTTCGCTGGGGCTTCTCCTTACTTTTGAAGCTGAGCATTAGAACCGGCCAGGAACCCTCTTTTTTGTGCCACCTGGGGCCCACTACTTCAGGGAAGCTGGGACCATTGGTGATGTCACATGCTAGCCACAGTAATTTATGACAGATCTTCACAAATCAATAAAAATAGGGGAAGTATATCATTTTTAAAGGAAGAAAAAAGAAAGAACACGTGAGACATGCCCATTAAGGGCACAGCCGACCTAATACCCGCGTGTCTGTTTGGGGCTGCAATTAAAAACAGTCCCATAATAAATCTCCTCGCAGTCTCTTTTAATGCTTTTAACTTTCCTAAAGGTTCAAATTGGTATCCCAAAAATGTGCCAGGACCTTCACAACGTATTTTATAGACTCATAAATAAATAGGGCAATTAATCTATGCTATATTTCTTTCATATTTGATGACAATTTATTATGGCATTCACCCATTCGGTGCACAAAAACTCTAATGCACTTAAAATCGGATTTCAAACCAAACATTTTATGGGGAAATATAGTATTGATCATCCATTTAAAGATATCATGAAGATGATTCATAACCTGCTGTGAAAAGATCTCATGGGGGTCTTACAAATGAGTGGGGTGCTGGAACAGTCTATTCATAAAACCAGCGCTATCGAATCTGTTCCTCTTGTTTTCTGCATCTATCTGTCAGTTTTCCAGCCCTGATTACTTTTGCATGTTGCCGTTTTGTAAGAAAAATCTCCTTCATGACATTTTTCATAATGACAGAGGTTGTGGAATTTCACAGTGAATATTTTCTATTGCAATTTTCTGTTGAAATTCCATCCTAAAGAAGAGTTTCAGGGACAATAGAGATGTTTCCTTTACTTTGGAGTCAAAACTGTTGTATGGCCCCCATCACACTTGTTGGTGATTGACAGATTGTGGCGGTGCTAAACCATGTTGTGCCCCTGAGAGTCCGTGGGCCTCGTGTGTTGTGGATGCTTGAACATCTTTCGTGCACACACAGTCCGATGTACCAGTGAGGATATAACGGAATCCAAGGGTGCCGGCCCCTTCCTCCAGCAGCACACAGCCTGTCTGGGAAAAGCAAGACATATTTTTCATTCAACAGACATTTACTAAGTGTCTGCCAAATGCCGGGGGCATGGTTCTAGGAGGCAAGGATTCAGCACCAAACAAAACAGCTTCCTGCCCTCATGCAGGCTACATTCTAACGAGTTAAATATTTTCAAGTCATCCTGGAATCACTTATCTAGCACGACAACAATTTGGGAAAGTGGCCTAAAGTTCACTGAGTGCTCACAAGACTCTACACATGAAGTTAAGCCCTTTTTATATTACCTTTCATTCATTCTCTCACTAAGCATTTATTGATCGCCTGTTATCAAGGAGCACTGAATCAGGGACCGGGGACTTCATGGTCAACAAGACAATGGATCTTTCTGTCCCCGTGGAGTTCACAGTTCAGCTGCGATGTCTACCGGACATTAGATACCATTTGTTTCGTTTCATACAAGTCGGAGCCTGGGAGAGCCTAACCTGCCCAGTGTAATCAAGCCGTCTTGAAAATCTAGGATTTGAGCTCAAGCAGCTGGCTTCAAAGTTTGGGGAAAATAGCATATTTCAGATTAAATGTTTAATTGCCAAGATGATGCAGTTTTGAGAAATAACCTCCTCCCCTAATATGTAGTTGATCCAAGCTGCTTTGTTCCTTTTCTATCACGTGGTTGGCTTCCCCTACCCTTTTATGTCTAGGCGATACCAAGTATCTGCAGGGAAATCAAAAAGTTGGGGCAGCCAAAGAGACGGCTTGTCCCTTGGACACTAGCACCTTGGATGCTCAGCTGATATTTTTCACATTTTCCTTCGACTGATGACTAGCCTTATATAATGTCCACACAACTGGGAAAATACACCTCTCATAAACTCTGGTTGATGGAGGTGGGGGAGGGAACAGAGCTGGGCTGGAATTTTAGGGCGTTGGTGCTTCAGTTCCTTCAAATCTACCCACATTCCCTGCTACCTGTATGACGCATTCTTAACTTGCTCACTGCCGTTCTCCCAGTCACTCTGGGGGTTAAATAGGGTGGCTTTTCTTACCCTCTTTTCACAAACACCTGAGGTTCAGAGAGGTTAAGCCACTGGCTCCAGTCACGTAACTGATTGGCATTTGAGGCAACCTGGGAACCACTGTGTCTCTGAATCGCGTGGTCCTCTTCTGAGCTTCGGCACCTTTTGCAAGAAAGCATCAAGGCTGCCCTTGGAGTTACAAACAGGCTCGGAGAGGCAGCCCGGAGCTCTCCCATCTCTGGGAAGGTGACACCTTGCTCTTTCATTTCGGTTTTGCGGTTGGATTGCTCCCGGCAGTTTTAGAGTCCCATGTGCCTCTGCTTTCTGGTGTTCAGCTTTGCGCTACCCACGACTTCAGGAGAGAAAGAGGGTTTGCAGTGGTCAGAGCAGCCATACAGGCACGATGCTGAGAGTGAGACAGTAAATCAACAGTAATAAAGCCACCAACAGGACCTTGGCATGGGCCTCCTTGCTGCATTTCTGAACCCCTCTGCCCCAAAGCTGGCATCCTTCAGAGGGCGTGCCTAGGTTTGCCCCAGGCGCACGCTGCTTTGACTGCGGAGATGGGGGCATTGGGCACAGTATCTATCTCATGGCTGGGAAAAAGTGAACTCGACAGAGACAGCATGAAATACACAAGCGGGATTAGACCATCAGTGTAGACTGGAGAACATAAACCATTTCCTGTGTCATTCTCCAGCTCAGGGGCAGGGGTAGAGCAGAGGAGAAACCTGCAACTGTAATTACGAAATATAAATTTATCCACAGAGAAAGGGGAAGCCCGAGAGTGGATATTAACCACTAAAGCTCCTCTTACATTATAAACACCACAGGCATATGGAAAAGCGGTGTGGGGATTAAGGGCATCTTTTTGCTCTGGGACTAATTTATTACTCTAGATTATGCAGTTAACGGAGAGAGGGAAAATTGATACTGGGACGTTTCTCTGAAAAAGTTAGCTGTGAGTAACAGGAGCATCTGCCCTGGCTGTAAACACTCGACGATGGAGAAGATGGCAGCCGAGAGCTGAACGGAGCACAGCACCGGTTTGGGGGACCACGCTGGCATCCAGCCTGGCTCTGCCACTGACTGCGTGGGAGGCTCTGGACAAGTGGCTTCCCCTCTGCAAGCCTCAGTTTACTCATCTGCACAATGGAGAGCTTGAGTTCAGTGACCTACAAAGGGCCATTGGTCTCACATCTTTGTGGGAATCGGGTCACAGTTCCTTTCCCAGGACTCTAAAACCCTTCTGCTACCTAAAAGTGTGGACTCTCTGGAAGTTCTTTTTATCATGGATGGTGTGTCAAACCCTTTTGAGCATCTTTTAAAAGCACACATGCCCAGGCTCACCCTCTGAGATTCTGAACAAGCCTGCATCTGCTTGCTCAGATACTCAGTGGGGCTCAGACATCTGTGTTCAAGAAAAACATAAAATAAGAATAGACAACGCCCGTGATAAAAAGCCCGACTACCTGTGGGAGAGATGCTTGGTTGTCTAATTGATACCCACTCCCTGCTTCTTCCTGGTGAAGCACATCTTGATGTTGTCTGGGGTCTCCACAGGCTTTGATGGTTACTTGCTCCTGGCTTTCTAAGCATCTTTTTCTGGGGGAAGGGGAGCAGGCCATGTGAACCACTTCTGGCTAATATGACTTAGAGGAAATCTATGTGTAGGCCTTGGGGAAAGCATTTGTTTTCCTGATAAAACAGAACAGAGGCAATGGTGGCAGCTCCCCTCTCTTCTGAGTCTTGTACGTGGCCATGATGACTGAAGCTGTAGCATTCATTCCTTCATTAGTTCAACAAATGCTTATTGAGTACCTATTCTGTACCAGGTAGAATTCCAAGGTGCTGGGACACAGCTGTGAACAAAACCAGGTGCCCATCCTCCCAGAGCTGCCATTCCAGAGCGGAAGACGCACTGTAGATGATGTACACAGGTGAGACAGAGAGATGAAGATAAGTGCTGTGGGTGGAAAATAAAGCAAGGAAGGGGACGTGCTGTGAGCATAAGGCCAAGATAATCGCACAAAAGTAGCCTGTCATCAGGGAGCCAGGAACCCACTCTCTGGACTTTTGGTTGTGTCAGATGAAGAAACTGGTTTTGTTTAAGTCTAATTGGGTTTCCTATTACATACGGCTGGATGAATTCCTGAGCCAGTGTAGTGGGGGTGCAAAGAGACAAATAAGTCAGCTGATTATTTCATCCTTGGTCTCCAGAGGCAGGGACTCCTAACAGTTTCTTGGCTGCCTTCCCGAAATTCTCTATGTTAATATCAGCCATATCAGTATACACACAATTTCTCTTGTTATACACACACACACACACACAATTAATGACAGATTAGCATGGTGGTTGAGAGTCTGGATGTAGGCAGCCCATATAGTACAGCATAGTCTATAGGCAACCTATATAATACAGCCTGGTATACAGAGCCCATATAGTGGCTCCACCACTTACTAGCCATGTTATCGTGAACAAATTCCTTAGTCCCTGTCTTTCAATTTCTCCATCAGTAAATGGGAGAATGAGTTTACCATGCAGGTTTTTTCTTTACTGTGTAAAGCACACAGAACTGTCCCTGGTACATTGTGACCACCCAGAAGTGTTTTAGTTTTATATACAATGAGTATCATTCTATTCATTTAACAACCTACTTGTACATCTTTCCAACAGGCACACAGATATTCCTCCTTTTTGACACCCGTGTAGTATTCTTCAGTATGGAGGAGATCAATTTTTTCTAACAGCCATGGAACATTTTGATGAGCGTTCTTGATGGAGGACCATGTTCTAAAAGGATTCGTGCCCACACAGAAGCTGGCTAACTGCAAAAGGAGAATCTGCTGAGACTGGCCTTGTCTTCCTTGCTAGCCTTCCCTTACACAGCTCCCTGTCTCCTCTCTCACGCCACCCTGCACACTTTCCCCTTTAGTTGTATCCAGGGATGAGCACGCTCACCGGGCAGCATTGATGATACACTCTACTTCAACATTTAAGAACTGGATCTTTGCAGACTTTTCTCCTGTGAGGCTGCATCTCTTGTTTTAGGAAGGATTAAAAAAAGAGGAAAAAAACCCAGAAGTGCTCTTTGTACAGAGACGCATGATAGCTGATTTGGTGGCATTAATACCATGAAGGAAGTTGTATTTAAATTACAACAAGACCCATGGGGGCACAGACATGAAATAAATCAGATAATATTAACACAACATGTTAAGTGCAACGAGGGAGAATAAGCATAAAGGTCAATGGGGATAACTAATTTTAATTAGTCATGCCTTATAGCTATTGCGGAAGACCAAGAAACAATCTGGCTGTGACAGACAAGTTGGATTTTTAATGAGAGAAGGAGGAGGAGGCATTCCAGGTAAGAGAGGAACTGGCACACACACAGCCACGGGATGAGATATTTGGGGATCAGAATAGTAGGACAGATGGGAAGGAATGGATGGGATGGGGCCAGAGAAGGTGGTCGGTGGCAGACTTAAAAGGGTCTTGGGTTCCACAGAGTCTCTGATTAGTGGTCCTGGGTTCTAGTTGTGTCATGCATAACGATGCTGATGACATGTACCATATTCTAGAAGTCTAACCCTTGCCCAGGCACACATTCCCAGCTTCTTCCCTGTCCCACCCACTCAGCTGTACATTCTGTGGGGGCTCCAAAAGAACGTTAAGTTGCTAAGTTTTGATGAGAAATACAGAAAAGTAGGTCAGGGGCAGTGGGAAGGCTGAAGATGATGTGTCTCTTTTGAGGGTGGGTGGGTTAAGACAGATATTAGTCAAGATTCTTTTGGTTGCTGCAACAGATGGACCCTGGCTCAGTTAAATGGAACAAAAAGGTAAAAAACCAGTAGGATGAAAGAGTGAGTTAGATGTCCCACCTTGGGGAGCCACATCCAGAGATCTCAGCAAGAGGCCCGGGGACTTTCCTTCCAGGAGACTGCCAGTTAATGAATCTCAGCATCTAATAGCTATATCCCTTTTAATAAGTGTCATATTCCTGAGAGACAGAGTCTGATTGGTCCATTTTTGCTCTAGTACCTTTGTGGCTGGACCAATCAGCTACTGCCACAGAATGGTGAGGGCGATGTCCCAGACTTGGGCACTGAGGGTTGGGGAGCAAGCCAACCACCCTTGCCAGTCCAAAATGGTGGGTCATGATTTGTGAATCCTCGGAAAGAGTAAATCAGGGCACTCCCCAGGAATGAAGCGAAGCTGTCCTCCACCCAGGGCCTGGAGTGGGACAGTCAGAGCTACTGCTGCTGGATCCAGGCCCTGAGAAATTCGGACTTCATAATTTACGAAGGCAACAGGGAGCCAACAAATACATTCAGCATACATGAAATATTTCAAGTGAGGCACAAGGGACCTGGAGCAGGTCTTAGAGAAGATGGATTTACATCTGGCAATAAAATCCCAACTCCAGTAACCTTTGCACTTAGGTCTGGATTTTGTCTGGATCTTAAAGCTTTTATAAGTGTTTAAGAGCATGAACTCTGTAAGGGTTGGAATTTCTCTTGCCTTCTCTCCCCCCATAGGTTGGGCAGCTAGGATGAGGCGGGGGCCCTACCACCTTTCATTCTCCCAGCCCTGGAGCTCTTTGCCTTGAGGATATCTCCTCTCTGCCCATGGATGGACGTGGCTCCATGGCCTCCTGGGTGATGTGCCTAACGCTGCTGCACCCCAGCACCTCACCTGTGAGACGGGGCTGTTCCTACCCACCTCATACTACAGTTATGAATGCAAACTCCAAAACACTCTTGGAAGCATTTTGTAAAGTAACAAATGAATAAAGGGGTGATCTTGCTGGAGTTTGGTTTTAGAGGTAGAACACCATTGCTCTGCGTCCCTGCTCTGGCTTGGGAAAGTCACCTAGCCTCTCTGAGCCTCAGTTTCCTCATCTGTAAAATGGGGACAATAGTGCCTGTCTCTTGGTGTTCTTGTGAGGGTTGAATGATAATGCAAGCACGTGGTCTTGTAAGGGTCTGAGCACAGGGTCAAGGCACAGCCCACGGTAATCCTCTCCACCCACCTGGAAGTGTTCAAGAAGCCAAATCTAACATTCCTGGAGGATGCTGGCCTCTCCAGGGACCAAAAGGCCTTCACAGTCCCTATTTGTGGTGGATATTTCTACTGCTCACCTATATACACGTCTCCTTTCCTTCCTGGGCATATTGGAGACGGCACTTCCAAGCCTCTGTGCAGTTAGACAGAGCCGTGTTACCAGTTTGGGCCACAGAAATACAAGTAATGTGAGTCACTTCCAGCCTGAGGCAATGAGAAGTCGCTGTACGAGATGCCCATCATCCTCTTCCCTCATGTCTGCAAATGTGCCGGCCTCCTGTTGACATGGTGGGGCCACTGGATCTCTGAGTCACTGCATGGAGGATGGTTGGTTTTAAGATTCTCAGATCTGTAGCAAACTTTGCACAGATTAAACCATTGAGATTTGGGAGATGTTTGTTATTGCAGCGAATTCTAACCTATCCCAACTATATACTAGCGTATTGCTTACTACCTATGTGGTCTTGGGCAAGTAACAACTTCTCTGAGTCTTATTTTGTTTACCTGTAAAAACAGGATAAATACTAGCAGTAGCTCATCAGGTTGTTAAATGAGATGATGCATGTAAAATGCTTAGCTCAGGGTTTGCCACACAGAATATGCGTGATGAATGTTGGCAGTGGTGATGGTAATAATGGTACCAGTGTGATGGCCACGGTGATGATGGTGATGATGATGGTGATTGAGAAGCTGGATGTAGTCACTAGATTCAAACCATCCTATTTAAAAAGAAGAACCTAGATAGTCTTCAACTCTGGACATTGGGTGAGAACCATGCTGGTATTGTATCATGTGATATCAATTAAGTGCCTGTATCGGTGGTTGTCTATGCAATGTCCTAGTCTCTATATAAAAGGATAACTACAATAAAATTTGCTTTATTTCAAAAGGTATTAAGCAGAAAGTTCAGCCAGCAATAGCCCATCTATTCTTAGTGTTTTAGTTACTTTTTTCTTTTGACAAGATTGTGAAGTTACGCGTCATGCTGAGGGATGAAGGAGAACTGACCTGGTCCCCCAGGGAGCTCACAGTCCACACGATGTTTCTAACAATCACACTGAGATGCTGTGAGACGAGGGCATGTGTTTATATCTGCAGCCCACGCTGCCCCAGTACCAGACTGCACACAGCGTGACTCCATGGAAAGAGCTTGGGCTTCGTGGATTCAGTCTGAATTCAAGCTCTGCCGTTTTCTGGCTGTGTGTTTGGGTAAAATTCTAGAACTCTGTTAGCCTGAGGTTCCTTATCTTTAAAAAGGGGATAATAATTGCTATCATGTTGTGAGAATTAATTATAATACACGTAACATACTTTGGGCAGAGCTTAGCATGTAATAGATGCTAAGCAAATATTAGCAGTTCTTAAGTTCCTTGAGGGCCGAGATTCTAGATTATTCTGTACTCCCAACACCAGGACCATAAGAAGTGCTTCACACATATTTATGGAACGGCAGGCAGAGAAAATCACTTTCCACAGTGAAGCACTTTTAGGGGCAAAGCAATTTTGATGGTATTTGAGGTATCTGACTATTTTGAATCCACTTTTAGTTTATGCAGAAATTTTCATTTAATTTAATTATTTTTTAATTAAAACAATCTGGACCTCCGTCGTAAAATTATGTGACTCCTATTTTTCAATTCTTAGCCAACAATGATCATTGTCAGAGTGAGGATCCTTCTTAATAACTTTATTTGCTCCTTTGTCTCATGAACCCATTTCTACTCCCCTTCCTGTGTAAGGATGTGAGTGATTTATGCGAAATGTGTAACGTGGTTTTGTGTGTGGGGGTTTACTTTATGTGAATTGGATTGTACTGAAAATTTTGCTCTCTTTCCTACTTTTCTCATGAAGCATTCCATTTTTGTGACCTATCCACATGGTTCTGTGCACATCTGGTTCATTGTTTCTCACTACTGCATAATATTCCATGTAGACACTTTTTATTAACCAGAAAATTGGATTTATCAGAACACCTGTATTCCCCAGCCAAGTCTACTTTACTGGAAATATGGTCTTCATTTTGTACTAAGTAAATTGGTCATTAAATTATGACCTTCTGATGCTATTATAGCAATAATGATGGTTCATGCCCACTTGCCCACATTGAGAATTATAGCAGAGAAGTATGAAAGCGAGTCCTTTGGTTTTATGTCTCTCTGTTATGTGTATGCCTGCACATATGTGTGTGTGCTTTTGCCTTTGTTGTACTTTCCTGTGTTTTAAATAAAGATTCAAATTTATGTAATTTTAGTGAATTTCCACGATGTATGAAAATCAGGGCTATGATGTCAATTAGGACAATTCATAGCCCACAGTAAAAGCAGCCTTGAGTTTAGAGGCAAGTGACCTATTCTCAAATTTGGGTGCTGCCTCTTGTTAGCTGTGTGATTTCAGCCAAGCCATTTAACCTCTTCTATAAAGTGGAGAGCAATAAATACAGGGTACAGGGTTATCACGAGGATAAGATGAGATAACAGACAGGCTACAGAAATGTAGAATTGTATCATATTTTTTTGTGTCACATACGGAGTTTTAAAACTGGATGCAATTAGCAGACATTTGAGTGCCTGCTCTGACGGTGCCCCTTCCCCATTCTCTGCCTGTGAGAGACGCGGCTAGTGGAGCTGCACACAGCCTCACAATCCTTTCCCACGTAGCTCCCCAGGAAGACTACCCACTGACTGGAGCTGACTTGCACCTCACATTTTTTTGGTGAGGTAGATTGGCCCTGAGCTAACATCTGTTGCCAATCCTCTTCTTTTTGCTGGAGGAAAATTGTTGCTGAGCTAACATCTGTGCCAGTCTTACTCTATTTTGTATATGGGATGCTGCTGCGCATGGCTTGATGAGCGGTGTGCAGGTCCACAGTCTGGATCCGAACTCGCAAACCCTGAGCTTCCAAAGCAGAGCTTGTGAACTTAACCACTACACCACCAGGCCAGCCCCACACCTCACATTTTTAATTTTACCACTCCTGATTTAGGCACTGTGCTGGGTCCACTGGGGAAGAAGAGAAATGGACATGTCCCCTGATTTGCCTTCAGAAAGCCTGAGGTCATGCTAGAGAGACAGACATAATTAACTCCAAAGCAAGACAAAGGATAATGCTGTGGAAAATCACCAAAGTGCTATGGATACAAAGGGAAATGGGAAATTGATTCTGTTGATGGCCATCACTGAAAGTTTCTTGGAGCTTAAGGCTTCAAGGTCAGAGATGATTTGGGACGTGCACATGCAGCAAGGAATATTCCAGGTGGGAGGGAAGTATAGCCAAGTTTAAGGTGTGGGAAGTGCAGAGTCTGTGTGAGAGCAGCTCAGTCTGCCTTAAACCCAGGCAGCGCACATAAGATCAACAAGATACACTGGGCATCATGATACGAAGTTTACAGTTGCTGCTACTATTAGTTGCTGCTATTCTTAGTACTATTACTGTTACTGATTGGTATTTTTTGAGCATGTTGGCTGTTCCAATCTCTGTGCTAAGCACGTTAGATACATCATCTCGTTGATAATCATAACATCTCTATGAAGTAGTGTATCAGTTAGCCATCACTGTGTAACAAACTCTTCCAAAACTTAATCGCTGAAAATAACAATCATTTATTCTTTATCGTGACCTAGATTGGTTCTGCAGATCTAGCCCGAGCTCAGCTGGTTGCAGGCTTGCTCGTATATCTGTGTTCAACTCACGGGTTAGCTTGGGCGTGGCTGGTCTAAGGTGGCCTGAGCTGGGCAGCCTCTGTTCAGTTTCAGCAGCCTAGCTTAGGCTTGGTCACAGTCACATGGCAGGATTCTGAGAGAGACATGGGAAGCGTGCAGAGCCTCTGAGCTCTAGGTTTGGAATGGGCACATAGTCACTATTCCGTTTGACCATCCCAGATTCAAGGAGTGGGAAATTGGCCCCCCTCGATGGGAGCTGTGGCAAAGTCACATTGTCATTAATCAGCCACAGGGAGCAGGTACTATGTTTATCTCCATATTATCGATGAAGAAACTGTGGTCACAGGAGGTTGAGGGTCTTGCCCGAGTTCATATAGCTGGTAACTGAAGAACCTGGACTTGCACTTGGCTCAGTGGGCGGTGGGGAGCCGATAAAGATCTTGAGCACAGCGATGATGCTATCAGCAGAAAAAGAAGGAAGGGATATTTCTGTGGCTAAATGCTGGCAGCACGGAGAATGCAAATCTTGGTTATTCCTACATGAGTTCACCCCATTTTCAGCTCCAGTGTCCTGAGGTCTGGGACACAGCACTCTTTTTGGAGCACTCTGTGGTTTTGCTGTTGACTTTTGAAAGACATCCTTACTGGCGCTGCCTTTGCTCCAGCCCCTTGATCCTCTATGCCTTTCGGGAAACCAAGCGCCATCCATTCAGCACACCTTCCCAGCAGGTCCTGTAATTGTTAGGCGTCTCCAAGCGGAAGGGGCCTGTCATTCCAAGGCCTCGTGTGAGTAATCACCTCAGTGCCCTGTGTGGCAGCTGCCATTGCTGAGTGCTCTGGATACTGTGGAGAGTGAGCTGGACATAGCGTCCCAGTCGGCTCACTGGCCATCAGCCAGAGGTCTGGGTGTGGCAACCCGGGACCCTCCCTGGAGCCAGAAGCAAACCTGAAACCCAGCCTTCATCGGACGTGGGCCACACGTGGACGCCTGCTAAGTCTGGTGACTGGAGGTAAAAAGGGCAAGGGCAAGGGGTTTTTTGGAAGGAAAGTTACACACGGATCTAAATTCAGAGCCATGTTGCCATCACCATTGATTACGGGCGGCCACTTGCCGGGGAAAGAATCTGAAGATGTGGTGGGAGGTTAGGAGCACACGCTTTGAAAAAGGACAAACTCAGGGTTGAACACTATACCCTATTCCCTTTCTGTGTGTACCTTAGACAGCAGACAACCTCTCTGGGCCTTAGTTTCCTGTTCATCAGATGAAGATGATAACATGCGCTTTTCAGATTTGTCACCAGCGTTAGGGGAGCCAGCGTGTGGAAGCCCTCGCAGTGGCCACTTTGACCACAAGCAGGGCTGCATCACCGCAAGAGGGAAATCTAAAGTCTCGAAAAGCTGCCCAGGAAAGAACCAAGTGCGTGCAAAGTGTCTGACCATCCATGGCTGCTCCAAGCCTTAATGGGGGATAAATTAACAACTCTGCCCACTACCGCCGGCCCTGCTTGGGGAGACCTGCCGTGTCAGTGGTTCTCAGAACCGGCCGAACATGACAATCACTTGGGGAGCTTTGAAACATCTCAATGCCGGGGTCCATCCCTAGACAGTGAAATCGGAACCTCCGGGGTGTGGCCCAGGAATCAGTATTTTTTAATGTTCCCCAGCAGAGTTGGACTAGGGAGAGGCAATTGAGCTGCAGAATTTAAGGAGGCACCCACTGCCAGGTGCTGACCCTGAACTTGCAGGACCCTGAGAGTGAGCGCCTCCTTAAATGCTGCCCCCTGGCTGTCTCATTCTGCTCAACCTCATCCTGGCTTTGCTCCCAAGGTGATTGCAAGGATCAGCCCAAATTTGTGTGATTGTTAAAGTTATAAACTTACATAATGTATTAATGGGCCACAGAAGTGACCTGGCGTCAGCCTACCTTTTCCTCTGTCTTCAAATGGAATTAGCTATTTAGGCCCCAACTTCCAAATCATCACAGCGACCAGCCAACAGAGTCCTTTAGTTAAAAGGACTTACTCTAAGTGCATAGCTGAGCGCATTTTTTTCTCGACCTTTTTCAGGGGAACCCCAGCAACTTAACAAGGTTTTTGATAAGTGACCTATCAATAACATTGGGTTTTCCACAAGGAAGTTCTGCTTAGAAAACCCTCTTTATCTCATAGCCCCTGATTGTTACCTTTATTATGTTACATTGCAGTAGGCTCTCCCTATGAAAACAGGAATCATGTCGTTCATTGTTGTGACACCCCATCACATAGAAAACAGACCGGCACATAGTAGGCACTTTCAAAAACCAAATGAATGACTGGTCCTATATTTAGCCTCTGTTTTATCTTCTCCCTTTGGGCCTAGTGGTCCAATTCCACCATTGTTTTCTCTTGGAGCTGCTTGAGGGCAGGGACTGATGGTCAGAATCATAACTTTCACACAGTAGGAGCACAGGGAACATTCGTTACAATGAGGCAAAGCGCCCAGTGCCCCTGGAAATCATACCCTCTCTCTCAGCCTGAGAGTGGCTTAACGAAGCTTCCAAGAGAAGGTGCTGACAATAGCTCACGATTCCAAGCCGAGAAAAACCTAGTGCTTGAAACAGGAGCCAGCTACTGACATGTGGCGGGGATGGCTGGACCAGGCTGTGGCTTGAGAGAGGGCCGGCGGACTAGGGAGGCTCCGGGGGCTCTCCTGCTTGGGGAAGGCGCGCCACGGCTGGGAGGGGAGAAAGGACGCCTCTCCTTTGCTCCCAGTTGGCCTCATGGGGCCTGAGGTGGAGTTTGGGGGGAAGGGTTGGAGGGAGGCCCAGGAGCGCAATTGAACGTCAGATATGCTGCCAGCTGCCGCTCGTCGAGGACATATATCTACGAAAGAGGCCGGCGATTCAGATCCGGGCCGCAACCAAAATCTTTTTTTTATTAAAACGCTTTGTGCTGCAGGATACCAGGGAGTTAAGCTGATCCGTCTGTGAGAGTGTGTTTGCCTAGAGCGCACTATTAGATAGTTTGTCTGCTTTAAAATCATACTAAGAGATGGGCCTTATGTCTCTGCTCCTGTTCTAGCTTGCTGCCTGCAGAAACTGGGCCAGGAGAGGAGATCACTCGCCCTGCTGGGAAGGGCCTTCATGCCCTAAGCACTGAGCTCTTTCTGACTGCCTGGGTCCGCAACAGTTTGCAAGCTGGAGAAAGCAAACCAGTTTGATTTTGCACACGTCATTGGTGAAAACACAGCGTTATCCACCAGGATGAAGACGGTGCTCCAGCATCTACATCTTCTGTTACAAATGCCATCAGATCGCTCACAGTAGCCTTCCTCGTGGATAAAAGATTTTATCGAGATCATTTATTTATAAAGAAAGTAGTGCCTATCGTGGCATCATTATGCTCCCTGTTAATCAGATGTCCTGTCTTTCACACTGTGTTCAAGCCCATTAGTATTTGGAAGATAAAATATATACATTTGATTATCTCCTGGCACCTCATGGTTTAAAAAGGAAGAAGAAGAAGAAGAAAAAAAAAACCTGACAGCAAATCTTTTAAAGTGATTGCTTTTTCCGGGCCCTGTGCACAGGGTCTTGTGTTTCTCTGAGCACGTGAAGGCATCTCAGAGCACATGTTACGCTGCTATCCTTGGCGAGCTGGAGTCATAAATAACCATCCTCTTAAGTGCTGCAATGTGTATTATTTTCCTCCTGCGAACTTGGCGCCTCACACACCCGATTCTCCAATTGCAAATAAGAAAATGAGGGTGAGATCAGTCTTCCTAATTCAAGAATAAACCAGAAGAAATGCCATGTTTAAAACTGCATGAACGCTGGGACTGAGAGCAAGACGCTAGTGAGCAGCGAGCGACTTCTCTTTCTGCCCAGATTTGAAGCCCCGCGTAAGCCCCACACTTCTCCATTGAAATCTCTCTTGCTTGGCTTGCCACAAAGAGCCTTTGTGTATTATTCGGAAAAGCCGTAGGCGTGGGATTATGTGTTCTTACACGTCTGATTTTAGGCATCAGCAGCAAAATATACCAAAGGCAAATTTATGTTTAGGGCCATCAATAAAACATAGCTGAGAGTCTGCTAAATTAGTAATCAGGGAAAGCCTACCCAGCTCTCTCACACGCGCCTTTGCTCTCTCTTTTTTAAATATTACAAAGCAACTTTTAAAGTATTTGCCTTTGGTGCAAGGGTGGTCTCCTAAGATAACGTATACTTAAATATCTCAGAGGTACCTGAAGGCCTTCGTTTTGGATTGGGGTATCAAGGGAGAGCTAAACTAAAATCTAATAATGGTTTTAAGTTAAATGCCTTCAAGTACCGCCAAGGGCCTTTACAATCAGACGTCCGTCATGAAAGGCACAATTTATCAGCGAGATGGAAAAGATAGTGTTCGTCAGCAGTAGTTATTAACTCAAATGAATAGATAGTTTTGCCCAGGCCTCTAAAAGCTCTATTTCAATCTCACGGACACCAAAAACTACACATGAAACCATTTAGCCAAGAGGGAAAATTACTCCCCATCTTACCGCAATGACTCTGGGTTTTCTGAAGGGAACGTAAACAGTGAGGCAGAAGGGAGGATGCCCACCGTGGGGCAGTGTCGGGGCGAGGGCCAGCCCAAGAGAGGCTCTTTCTTCATGACGGGATTCACGCTCAGAGGAGAGCTTTTCCAGTCATCGCCACCGAGGGAAACAGCCAGCTGGGACCCCCAGAAGGCAGCATGCAGACAGGCGTCTGGGTGTGGTTTCTCTTTGGTGCCTAACTCATTTGCAGGAGGCCGAAGGACTAGAAAACACAGACAATTATCTCCCTGGGCTGCTCGCTGTGAAGGCTGGAAGGCCTCGGGAATCAGCTGCAGAGTGGTTTCCATTTTCATTTAGCCTCAGATCTCTTTCTTCCCTCAAATATCATGCAGAACTCTGATTATAAGAGATAAAAGTAGAATGCTCTGGTTAAGGTGGGGATGGGGGCTCAGAATCCCACCCACTGAGCCCCGGCTCTCCTCTACAACGGCTCCTCTGGAGTGCCCAAGGGCTTGGCAGAACATAATTTTAAAACCGCTGCTTATTAGCTTCACTTGCCCCAATCACAGAGGAAGAAGCCAAGACTCAGAGAGGGGAAGTGATTCGTCCAAAGTCACACAGCTCACTAGCAGCAGAGAGGGAGCAGGAATGCCTGTAGAGGGCTTTGCACACTATAGTTATTAAGATTCAAAAGCAGATAACCCACTTCCTCGGCCACGCCTTGCCTGCAACATGCTTTGCCAGCTTCAGAAGCTGTGCATATCCACGTGGCTCTGTCTGTCCCTTCTCTTGCTTTATTCTTCCTGGTAGCGAGCAGGAATCCCTATCATTAAGCAGATTTAAAGATGACAAATAACCCTGGTGACTATTTCTACCTCATTCTTTTTCAACATTGGATGCTTGCCATGTATATTTCCTCTTTTCGGTTTACCGTCACTCTGTAGACAAGCTGGGGCTTCAGCTACTGTTTGGAAATCTATGGTCTTGTGGGCTCCCAGTCCCCAACAGCTCTTCCACCCACTTCAGCCGTGTGGCTCCACCAGCAGCCCAGTTCTTACAGAACCCACCCCATCGACCTCAGTTTATCAGCACTGGACACTGAATGGAACCAGAAGATATGAATGCGTATGAAATGTTCCCCACCAAAGAGGAGTCTCATTTGCGGTGAGAGAAAATGAATTCTACCTGCGGAGGAGCGAGAGTAAACCCCTGGATGCAGTGTTCCAGCTTTGACCAGCCGCAGACCGGGTCCAGCTGCAGCACGGTCCCTTGCGTGCTAGGGCTGGGATTCAGACTCCTGCCAGCTCACTGGACGCTCATCTCCCTACTGAATGGCCCCAAACGTACAGTGCCACGCCCTGGGGAGATGCTGGTGATGAATAGGACAAATGTGGCCTCTGCCCTCTTGGACCCTACAGTCCAGCGTGTGTTGATAAGAATCCAGGTGTCGCTCCCCCTCACGTCGTTGTTTTCACAAATGCTAGTTAGATGTAAAATCCTTACTTTCGTGTTGTGTGTCTTTACCTTTGTGTAAGGATATTTTTGGGGTTACATCTCCAGCACGCTTTTTCCTACCATCCCCCGCTTTCCCAGCAGCCCCTGATTTTGTGATTCTCGGCAGGCTGATGGGTCCCCTGGCCCAAGGTGGAATCTGGGTGAGACCAGGCTAAGCCAATCAGTGCATTCCATCTATCGACCCCAGTTACTGGTTCAGGAGTGGGCACGCAACTTCAGCTGGTCTGATGACATTGGTTTTCAGGTCTCTGTCTGAGAATGCTGAGGCAAAGATTTTCTTTCTTCCCCCTTCCAGGACATGAACACAGAAACAGGAAGCTCTCCAAGCTACTGAAAGCATATTGGAACTGGGAGAGGAAACACGTCCTGAGGCTGGAGTCATTCCCCAGAAATGAGAGCAGAAAGGTCAAGAGAGAGAAGCTGACTCCTGGTGACATCACTGGCCTCCTGGATCATGCCTCACCTGAAGCCTCAGCAGATCCACCTGTGGATTTTACAATGATAGAGGCCAGTTTGAATCAGGAATCCTTTGGGATCCAAAGCTTGCAGCTTAGGAGGGGCCGGGAGCCCCTGTTGGCATGGGAAAGTCTCCTGTGAGTTCCATTCTGCTACCCAGTCTTTGTGTGACCACTATTCTCTAAGTCTTAGTATCTTTATCTGTAACATGAGAAGGTCAGATTGAAATAACGTAATAATGAGGATGATGGTGATGATCGCTACTTATCAGACACTTTCTGCTCACATCTGCTCTGCTGAGGGTTTTTATGTGCAACATCTCATTTAGTTCATCCAACAGCCTCATGAAGTGGTACTACAAGGAAGCTGATGTCCAGAGAGGTTGAGTCACTTGCTTAAGGCCACACAGCACAATTAGTAAATGGCAGAGCTGGGATTTGATTCAGGCATCTAACAGTATGGACCAGAGTTTCCTTTAAAGGGACCAGCTTCTTCATTGCAAAGCTCCTCTCATTCTCTGTGAGCTCTGGGTGGACTGGCACCACAGCTATGTTATCCACACTTTATTCCTCCAGCACCAAGCGTAGTACTTGGCAAGGAGTACTTGGCAAATCAAATATATCTTGCGTGAATGAATGAAGGAAGGAATACATGAATGAGTAACTAGAGGAAGCCAGGAGCCCACCAGCTCTGACGTCCTTTGAAATCTGCCTTGTGCTCTTTGCCTAATGAGGGTTCCCAGGAGCATTTCTTGGGTGAAGGGCAAACCCGTTTCTCCTCCTCTGAACTACTCTTTGCTCCGCTGGCCGCCCCTCTCTAATGAGGGGACACAGCCCTGGGGAACCGTGTCTCCAGGCTAATTATTTTGTGGTTGTTCGGACCACACAATCCAGAACATTCAGGCAATTTCTGGTGTTCTACATCTTGCCACTGTCGCCCTTGTCGACTTCCAAGGGCAGGGAGCCGTGGCCCAACGGGCCAGCCCTTTCAAGGTCAGCTTGACGGCAAACACAAACTTAATTGAGCTGGGATAATAATTTTTTTCCCTTGGCTTGATGTGCAGGTGACAATACTTAAAATATCGACATGCCTTAATACTTTTAAATTCAGTTGTTTGCTGATCAGCAGCAGCTACTTAAATTGACCAATCTATTTTGCCCAGCGAGAGATCAAGGGATCAGCGCTTAATTTCATTCCCTGAATAAAGAATTTTTTTTTATATCCACATGGAAATATCAGAACATGAAAGGTTAAATCAATACGGAGTTTTACATTGCTTAAAGGGCGTTTGCATCAAAGCAGCCCTGAATGCAATTCACTTGTTTAATGAATTTTTTATGCTTATTTAATGAATTTCACAAAGGTTTGGTGTTTTTCATAAAATGGATAAGGACTTCCAGTTTTATGAAATAATAAAAATGGAACTGAAGTTATGAAATGAGCAATCTCATTAGTTAGGCATGATATATTCATATGAAAATGTACATGTCTCTGTATTATTGCCTGGGTGCCATTATGCGAACAGTGGCTTGTTCTAATAGCACAGCAAATATTCCTCTAGTTAAGATATCAAGAAGAGACAGAAGGAAATTGCATTTTCTCCCCATTTCTAATAATGACATAATTAATGCTCGTTTAAAATAATTACCTGGGCATTGTTTCCCAGGAGCGCTGAGGCCTAACTCAACGGTAAATGTGTCCTGAGACACTTTTGAACCTCATGACTCAGGTGACATCCCTGCTTTTGAATTTGTTATTGGTTGAAGCAATGGTGACCCCCTGCCTTTCCATTTTAACGTCCTGGTGCGCAAACAGAATACACCAGACTAAATTTACGAGACTGTCCACATGCAGAAGAAATATCTTGTGTCCTAATGGAGAGAGAGAGAAAAAGAGAGAGAAAAAGAAAGAGAGAAAGAGAGATTGTGGTATCACCCCTCCCTTCCTTGGCTTTTTTCTGGGGGGGTATGTATTTCTTTGGACCTTGGGCTTCTCACTGGGCGTCCAGAGCTTTCTGATCGGGTACTGTAATATTGACTCATCTTTGATTTGTTCAGAGGTCGGAAAGTATACTGGTTAACAATTAGCCTTTGAAACACAGCTCTATGCCTTACAGCTGTTTGACCCGGGGCAAATTACTTAACCTCTCTGAGCCTCAGCTGTGAAATAAGGATCATCCTTGGTAGTCCCTGCCTCAGACGGTTGTGGACAAGACTAAGCAAGTCCACGCATGAAAAGTGTCTGGCAGGGTGCCTGGCATCTGGCAGATACGCCATCATGTGGGCTGTTTCGTGGGTGCTGTGGGTGAGAAGCCTCGCCTGGAGTTTGCTGCCTGCTCTGGCGCGGAGTCTGAACGGGCGTCATGAGTCAGTGCTGGGAGGTCTCGCTGGGGAAACTCGAAGCTTTTCATCTCTCTTTCCTATCCTATTCGAGAGGAGAGGCGGCTGGATGCTCCTCTGGCGTCCAGCGTGGATCTCAATCTCAGCAACATTAATAATACAGTGCAGCCGGGTTAATTCTGGCTCCTCTGATTTCACAGAGGGGACAAATTGTGAGGAGCGCTTCGGTGAGGAGGTCCGGGTGCCCACTGCGTGCTGGGCACCAGCAGAAAGGCCCTCAGCGGAGGGAAGGTGGAGCTCCCCATTCTCGAGGCGTTTGAGCTGGGGGCAGGGCAATCAGAAACAGCCAGGATGCAGTTTTATCACCAATAAAACTCCTTATATCTGTATAGCACTTTGTAGTTTTCAAAAACATTTCAAGAATCATATAAGTAGTTGGACCCGCTGGTCCCCTAGGACACTTTCAACAGTAGATTGAAATAATTTCATTGGACACAGAGAAGTACTCAGCAGGGTGGTTAGCAAATTGGTCCCTGCTGTTGGAACTGAATTTCAGCCCCAGCTCTTCACAGTTCCAGCTGTGTGGCCTCCCACCAATCACTTAGCCTCTCTGAGCCTCAGTTTTCTCCTCTTTCAAATGGGGATGATAAAAGACCCACTAAATTCGCTGGCTTATGAGACACATCCTTCCACCTTTCCTCCACACACCAAAAATTACTGCGACCAATGTGCCCATATTCCAGATGGAAATGAAAGTTGAAGAGAGAAAGTCCTGACAAATGCTAGCCTCCCAGTGGTGGAGTTAGGGAATTCAAAACTTCACAGCAGGGGCCGGCCTGTGGCTGAGTGGTTCAGTTCTCCTGCTCTGCTTCGGCGGCCAGGGTTTCATTGATTTGGATCCTGGGCACAGACATGGCACCGCTCGTCAGGCCACGCTGAGGCGGCGTCCCACATGGCACAGCCAGAAGGACCTGCCACTGGAATATACAACTATGTGCTGGGGGGCTTTGGGGAGGAGGAGAAGAAAAAAAAGAAGATTGGCAGCATATGTTAGCTCAGGTGCCAATCTTTAAACCAAAAAAACAAAAAAATACAAAACCGCAGCAAAGATGAGAATACATACCATTGCCTTTTGGTAGTGGTGGTAGTTGGGAAATTTTTAAATAAAAGTTTAAAAAAAAATGCCAGCCACATGACTGATTCGAATGAGTTATTGCTGCTATTTTCCAGATTGACCCTGAAAGAAGGTGACCTGGACCCTAAACAAAAATGAGGAAGGAATGAGGATACCCTTTATATAACGCTGCTAGGTTTCAAACCTGCCTTCACCCCATCTCTCTCCACATCTCACAGCCCCGCCAGATGGGAACAGCCTCACTCTTTTTTACACGCGAAGGTACTTCAATTCACGGGTAAACTCACCCGTCCCACCCCACACGCCACCGTTTTCAGATTCACTGCTGTTTCCCAGATTTGTGTAGACACACATATATACACAAACACAGAGACACACACATGGACATTTTAGAGCTGCGTCGTTTTATACTCTTGGAAGAGTTACTTGATTATTACTGAATATCCAGAAATTATGACTTTCTACTTGATTCCAATATATAGTCTGCTGTATTTATAATAAAATATGAAATAGTAAAATTATAAAATAATATCGTTTCCCATAAAAAATCTCTTTAATATCACTTTTAATATAGAAACAATAAAAATACTCAATTTCTTTCTCTTCCTCCAAATTTTCTTCTAATATTACGGTGAATTCTAATATATTCTGTTAATAATAATAAACCTAATAATATTTCTTTAAACTCTGGTCTTAACCCACAAGATCAGAGACCCTTCGAAGACAGCACCCACTCTCCTGTCTTCGCGAGTTTGCATATTTCCCTCTAAATCCTCAGGTCTTCGTCGGACACCCCTGGAGACCTCTGGGACCCACACAAGCCTGCAGTTCTTGCCCGGGGAGTCTGACTCATAGGCGAAGGGTGGGCCCTGGCATCTGGGTAGGGAAGATACGCCCCTTGTAATTCTGCTTTGCCCCCTTGGGAGAAACCACGATTCTGAAGCAATAGGTGAGAAACTCTAAAAGAATGTGGCCTGGATTTCAAACAAAAATGAGAGAATAAACATAACCCTTCCCTCACACTGCTGGGCATAAAACCTGCCTCCATCCACATTTCTCCACTCATCAAGCAGCCCTCCATAATAGCCTCATTTTATTTTACATGCGAAGCCGCTTAGATTCACGGGTAAACTCACCTGTCCCACCCCACACCTCCACCACCCGCACTAGCTCTGCAGGTGCTCAGGCCCAAACTTTGGGGCCAGCCTTGACTTCTCCCTGTCTCTCCCTCCCGCCCCCACAGCGCTCACACACACATACACGCACACACGCACCAGCAAATCCTGCAGGTTCTACTGTCGAAATCTATCAGGAAACTGACCGCCTCTCGCCCTGTCCGTGACTCCAGGTCCCCATCACCTGCCTCCTGCCGCAGCCTCCTACCTTCTCACTCCTGCCGCTCAGTCTGTCGCCCAGGCTGAGCCGGAGTGATGCTTTTGAGATGTAAATCAGGCCACATCACGCCTCTGCTCCAAACCCATCTCACTCAGAGGAGAAGCCTGAGTCTTTATGGCAGCCCAAACTCGCAGGCACCCACCTACCTTGTGCTTGACCCCCTCTTTCTGGATCTCTCCTCCCTCCTTATCTGTAGGTTTCACCCCTCCCTGAGGAGCCTTCCTTAGCTCCCTCCTTCATAGAACTCCTCCCTGCCCTATATTTTGTGCTTTATTTTTCTTTGTGGCACCTAGGGTCACTGAACATAGGCCATGTTTATAGGGACCTTTGTTCATTGTCTGTCTTCCTTCCTCGCCAGAACGTGGGTCTCAGTGTTGGTCCTCACTGCCTGGAACAGTGAATATAGGAGTGACTGATGATCACTTGTTGAATGAATGAATGAATGAATGAATGTCTAGGCCCCAGGATAACCTTTATTCAACATCTGAAACCACTTCCCTGTCCCTGCTCTCTGCCCATCATGGTGCAGGGGCCCCGAGGAACTCATTTTGGTCAGGCCTTCTTCTGACCTGCTCACTCGCCAGGCCTGGAGAGGGGAGGTGCGTGGTGTACGGACTGAGCAGCCCAGGCCAGCCCTTCGAAAGCTATAAAGGCAAAAGCAAAGCGGAACAGAGCCGATGGAATCCTTGAACTTCCCCTCCCACTCACCTTGCCCTCCTTCGAGTGGAAAGGAATTCCTAGAATTCAGTTCAACAAGGCTCCCCCTAATCGAGGCTTCCCTGAATATCCTAGCTGGTGAGTTGCTTAAGCACCTCTCTGTGCTCTGTGCCACGGAGGGCTGGGAGGTGAAAAAGCGAACAAGACGAGGCCTGTGCCCCCCACGTGCTGATAACTCCAGGAGGGAAGGAGACAGCCCACAAGCGCTTACGACCCAGGACAGAAGGAAGAGAGGTAAGCGGAGCTGACAGCCCTGCGCTTGGGGCCAGGAGGGTCCATTACATCAACTCTTGTTCTGTCCAATTTATCACCACCACTATTACTAACCTAATAGTAATAATAATTTCTAGTAGGCCTGCCTTCTTTGATATCAAAGGGTTATTTTTCTGCTGCCAAAATTAATGATAAAGGAAAACAACTCAGTGGAATTAAAAGCAGTTGTATTTGCTGGTGCCTTGCGGGGGGTGCCGGGCTCTTCCCAGGATTGGGGGGCTGGGAGGTATGTCTCTCAGGACCTGGTACCCCCAGGACGTCCTCTAGCACAGCATCCCGGCATATGCAAAAATCAACGTCACGCTGGGTCTGTCTCTATCAGCTCTGCCATTTAATGTTTAACATCTGGGAGGGAAAATGTCCTGAAGCTTTTCAGAATAAATGAAGACATGCATTCCCGGTTTGTGGGGAGAATCGCAGATGGGGCTGGCATCTCACACGTATGGAGGCCAGAGCCGGCCAAGGCGTGCGGGCGTCTCCAGGACCCCACACCGCCCACAGGCTGATCTCAGTTTTGGTGGCTTGCCTCTACACAGTTCCGAGATTTCAAAGGCTGCTTGAAGTGGTGGGAGGCCAGCATCTCCCAATCCCATTTTCTGTCGTATTCTGTTAGCCTTGGATCCACATCACCACATTTGTCCCATAAACCCTAGGTCATTGGGCATGATGGATCTGCTGTTGGATGTTAGGGCAGACATTGAAGATGGCCATGGATATAGTGGAAAGCAGGCTTTTGTCCTTTGTTGGGACACATTATGAATGCTGGCAAATGAAATGTCGCAAATCGTCGCAAAGGTGTCACAATGACAATGCCCATGGGGCGGTCAAGTAACACGAGTAAAGTGGGCCAGGTTTTAGTACACATGTGCGTTCTGTGAGAGGAAGGGCCTTGGACAAGCAGGAGGGGCTGACCCACCTCCGAGACCGGCAGTCACTCAGCCACACGCAGCTGCTGCCAGGCAGGAGTCTGGATTTTCACATGATGCCACAGCCCCATGGAGCGTGCCTGAGGGCCACAAGGCTGCAGTTTGCAAACACTGTGACAGATCAGGCAAAGCAATCCTTAAAATCTGGAGCATAGTCCTCAGCACGCAGAAACATAATGGCATTTACATCCGAACATTCTGCTTTGCTAGGTTACTCACAGCTTTGTTACACAAACAATCCTTCATGGTTGTGCAGTATTTGACAATACACACAACGGTTTCCTGAGGGTTACAGGTCCATTTTACAGACGAGGATGAGCCTCTGTAGGGATATCTGTGTGGCTAAGAGGGGGGCAGGAACACTAAGTTCTGTTTCCGAGTTATAACACACTACGGTTTCTTCGCTGCTGCTTGACTATGCAACTGTGGTGCCTTAGAGACGGCTGTAGCCTTTTGGACCTTCTGAAGTCGTCAGATTTCGGTCTATTCCCCTCACCTCGCACCTGGGCTGGCTTGGACGTGCTTTGACCAGTAGAGTACAGTGGAAGTGACCCTATGCCAGCTCTGGGTGAAGCCTTTAAGATGACTGGCCGTTTCTGCTTCCTTCTTCTTGAAGTCTTGAGCTGGTCGTGAAATGTCCCACTAGCCGACTAGAGAGACCATGTGGAGAAACTCTGAGAGGGAGAAACCACACGAAGACAGGGCCGGTCTGGCTGAACCAGCCTTCCACCCACCCGCCAAGGGGTCCCACGTGAGTGAACTGTTCTGGCGCTTCAGCCTATCCAGCTGCCAGCCGAATACTATGGCGGGACCTCCGCTGGTGGCGCATGGAACAGAAACATCTCCCACCTGAGCTCCGCCTAAATTACTGACACATAAAACCGCATTAAATAATAGCTTGGTTGTTGTTTTAAGCCATTAAATTCCGGGGAAGTATCTCATGCAGACAAGCAAAACTGTAATTCTTACCTACACAGCACATCTCTCAAAGCAGTCCTATTTTATTTATTTTATTCTGATTTGCATAAGTACATCGATATCAATATAGCAAATTTGAAGAATGCAGAAAAGCACAAAAAAGAAATTATCTTCTCTGTAAAGATGTCACCAGGAATATTTGCCCCTGCACATCTTCTTCTGTTTTTTTTTTTAACAAAATTGAGATCACACTGGGCCTACTGCTGTGTAATCTGCCTTTATCACTTAGCACACTGTGAACATTTTCGCAAGTGATGAAACGTTCTTCGCTGTGATTTTTAATGGCCTCACAGAAAATTTGTGTTATGGCTATACTGTGATTTATGTAACCAATTTCATATTGTTTGGATATTTAGTTTGTTTCCAAATTTTCTGCATTATAAATATTGTTGCAATCAATATCCTTGTCCATTATCACTAGTTTATATCTCTGATTGTGTTTTAAGATGCATATTTGCAAATGAAATTGTTAGGTATAAAGTTTATGTACATTTTCCAGGCTTTCGAACATTGGGAAATTGCTTTGTGGACTAGCAATATTTGAAATTTACAATTTTTCCAATCTCTTTTCAAATCTGAGTGTTAATGTTATTATTTTAAAAATCTCGCCTTTTTAGCTATCATTTTTCTGGTACTGTCAGGCATTACTAAGTGCTAACAACTCTATGAAGTAAGTAGAATTATTAGGTCTATTTACAAAGAAGGAAACCAAGACTCAGAGAGGTTATTGGTCTAAAGTCACACATGGATTTGAACCCAGGCTTGCCTGACCCTACACCTTTAACTCATCTAATACAGTCGCACACACATAACGATGTTTTGTCAGTGACAGACCACATGCACTATGGCGGTCCTATCAGATTAGCACCATATAGCCTACATGTGTAGTAGGCTATACCATCTAGGTTTGTGTAAATACACGCTATAATGTTCACACAATGACAAAATCACTTAAAGAAGCATTTCTCAGAACCAATCATTGTTGTTAAGAAATGTATGACTGTATCTGCCTTTTAGGAGTTAAAAAAAGTATTATTTTTTAAAAATTATGTTTCTCTGATGTATACCAAAGCCAAACATTTTTCCACATCTATAAACCATTTGCATGGCTCCTTTTGTGAGTTGCCTGTTTGTATCTTTTCACAACATCTTCATATTATGTTCATGTTTTTCTTATTTATTTGTAGGTGCTCTTTACATATTAAGGGAATTAACCTTTCATACCTATTACTCAGTTTTCACTCAATTTTTAATTTTTCTTTTTTATGTCATACATGCTGCTTCTCTACCTATAAATTTTAAAATTTAAATATACATTCTAGTAAAGTGACAAAGTAGCAATATTCCTAGAGTTTGCAAAACTTCAGAGCTGAGAAGAACTTTTGAGTTTATTAACAGTTTAATTAATGTTCACATGAGGAAATACAGAACTGGAGAATGAGGCGACCGTTCTGTGGGAAAAACAATCAAGATCTACTTCAGGAAAAATTGCAATCTTATGCATCTTTGTATATGGGCAGAGAAAAGAAACTCGAGCAACCTAACAAATCAAAATTTCAGAAACAGAATCTTACGCCTTTGTTTTTCATTTGCCTTTGTCACGGGGTGGGTTCACTTACTGATTCAGTTAGATCATCTCATGGAACATCACAGCTGGACATCCTAGATCAGCCGGTATAATGGAACCGTTTAAGAAATTAAATCTTGCAGGAAAGTCTAATATGAACATGTGTCTGACTTCTGCCCAGGCTCATGGGCAAATCTCCACCTGGTTCAGGTCAGGGCCGCTCAGGTCTGGAGTGAGGCTTTCCCATCATGTCCCTGTGCCCACAGAGGGTAGTTGAGTTCTCCACCCTCAGTGCAGGACTCTGTGTGGGTGGTCGATATTGCGGGTCTTGGGTCAGGCGCTATCTACACTGGAGAGCGGCTGTCTACACTGGAGAGTGGCTGCAGACTGAGTCCCCTTCTCCCTGCTCTCTAGTCCGTGGTCAGAAGGGCCTTCCTTCCCCTCATGTGGAGGATGCTGCTCTGTGGACAACTCATTCCTCTGCCTGAACCGCCCTCTGTCCTCATTCCCTCCCCCTCCTGCCCGTCTTCTTTAGTCTCTGGAGAGAAAAACACTTAACAACTGGAAATCTTTTTCTGCTTTAGTGCCAACTAGGGGGGTGAAAGGTGGCCCACATGAGGGATCAGAGGGAAGGAAATGAAACAAAACAAACAAAAAATAATACTTTGAGATGCCACACTGCAGCAGACAAAGCAAACAGAAGCAGGGTTGTTGTGGGGTGCACTTTCAGACCCCCACCCTCAGCCTGCACCAGCCGTGCCCAGGAAACAGTCTCGTGGGAGCAAAAGGCTCCACACGCAGGTTTTAAAACCAATGAAATAATCCATTTCCTCATTTTAACTCAGGATGCTGAAGCCCAGAGAGAGGAACACACTTGCCTAAGGTCACACAGCAGGTTAATAGTTTGACCATTGTTACATACTTTTTTTTCCTTGAATGTTTTGAATGGCCTTGCCAGGGGGTAATCCTGACCTCATAAAATGAGTTGGGAAATAGTCCCTCTTGTTCTAGTTTCTGAGAGACTTTGTGTGGCATTGGTATTATTTCCTTCTTAAATGTTTTGGAGAATCACTGAAGTCAGTTGGTCCTGGAATTCTTTTGTGGGAAGATTTTAAATTATAAATTCAATTTATTTAATTGATATAAGGCCATTTAGATATTTTTTCATCTTGTGTTAATTTTTAAGCGATATTTTTCAAGGAATTTGTCCCTTTCATCTGCATTGTCAAAAGTGTTAGCATAAAGGTATTAAAATATTTCATAAATATTCTTTTAACATCTGTAGGAACTGTAGTGATGTACCCTTCTTCATTCCCGATATTAACAATTTGTGTTCTTTCTTTTCTCTCACTCCCTCCTCCTCCTTAATCCTTTTGCTTTGAATAGTCTAGCTTGAAATTTATAGCTTTCATTGATCCTTTCAAAGAACAAGCATTTTGTTTCATTAATTTTTTTGTTTGCATATTTCTATTTCACTGATGCCCACTTATCTTTATTTCCTTCCTTCTCTTTACTTTGGGATGAATGTCTTATTTATTTCCCTAGCTTCTTAAGGTATAAGCTTTAGGTTTTTCTGTTTTCTACCAGGAGCATATAAAGCTAGACATTTTCCTCTAAACTCTGCTACATCTGCAGGCCACAAATTTTTATATGTTGTATGCTCATTATTATATAATTCAAACTATTTTCCATCTTCTCTCCTATTTTCTTCCTTGAGTAACAGGTTATTTAGAATGCATTGTTTAATTTTCATGTATTTTGGAATTTTCCACATATATTTTATTGTTGATTTTGCCCTCCTCTTGCTTTGTGGCCAGAAAGTGCCTCCAGGCAGAAAGCTGGGGTTGGTCTACCTCCTGCATCTCTCTCCTCTCCGAGATAGAGCTGCCAGACGGAATGCAGAACCACCACTTAAAGTCAAATTTCAGACAAATAATGAACAATTTTTTAGCATCAATAAGTCTCAAGTATTACATGGGACATACTTATACTAAAACTTATTTGTTGTTTGTCTGAAGTTCGTGTGTAACTGGGCATCAGGTATTTCTTTTACCAAATCTGGCAACACCCCTGGGGACCACACAGGTCTACACTGCCTGCTGTCCAGTGTCTGAACACAGCTGATTCGTGTCTTCTGTTCCTTCCAGGTTTCTAGTTTACAGTGGGAGGGAAAGCCTGGTACAGTTATTCGGTCTTGGTCAGAAGGGGAAGTCTCACGCCTCCTTCTGAAGGCAGACACGTGGTCTTCTTGAGGAATGGGGCCATCTCTGTCCAGAGCTGCGCACACTTGGATCCCAGATTCATGGGTAATCCACAAAACACTCCACGAGGAAAAACAAATCTGCAAGGTCCAAAAGAGACTTCTGGGTCAAACGTGTCTGGGCAATGATGCATTCTACACTTTCCTCTCAGAGAGTCACTATGCCCATTAGCTTAGCTTCTGGAAAGTTCTGTCTAATGAAGCTTTATTTTATCTCGTTCAATAGCTTCCAATTATATTTCAGCACTAGGACCCTTTTGTTTCTCTTTTACATAATACTGTAAAAGATACACATTTCACTGGCCACAAACTCAGGTTGTGCAAAAATGTAACTTTTTAAAATGTCTTCTGTAACTTAATCTAATTTATATCTTGATCCCCAAATCATTTAATGACATAAACCTTTATTTTTCCTAAAATATTTTTCACTGATTTTTAAAATGCATTGAATGGACATATATTTATATAGCAATACATTCATAGAATATAATTAAAAGGAAAAAAAATGAAAACTTTTTCTGTCACCTTTTCCTCAATCTGCTCAGTTCCCAGCATCCCTCAGGCACCCATTTTTCTTTGTTTCTTGTGTGTCCCCCCAAAGACTTTAGTACATTCAGATAAATATGAATTTATTTTCCATCCCCCTGCTAATACAATACTACCCCTCGAACTTCTTCACTTGATAAAATTTGGCAATCTTTCTCTATCAGCGCATAGAATAATTTCTCAGTTTTTTTACAGAGGCGTAGCATTTCCCTGGACTGTGGACATTTGGGTTGCTTCTACTGTTTTGCTACTACGAACTATGCACAGTGGATAATTCCGTGTTTACGTCACTTCTCCCCATGAATTTATATCTGTAGGATAAGTTCTCAGAATTACAATTATTGGGTCAAAGGATATCTGTATTAGTAATTCCGATAAATAGTGCCAATTCACCCTCCATAAGGCTGTACAACTTATTTTCATACCAACAATGCTTGAGACATGCCTATTACCCACTGCCCTCGACAACAGAACGTATCATAAAACTTGGATTTTTGCCAATCTGATAGGCAGAAAAAGTAGCTCATTGCACTCTCAGTAAAAGTCACTCATATTCCTCTGGCCTATTTTCCTATTGGATGGCTGGTCTTTTTCTTATCTAGTCCTATGAACAGTTGCTTCTTGTATTTTGCTTTTTTTTGCAACTTGCAGAAAACCTTTTTAAATTTCATCAAACATCAATCTTTTATGATATCTCAGTTTTGAGTCATAATTAGATCTTTGTCCTTCCAAATTGATAAAGAGATGTTCCAATGTTTTCTTCCAGAAGTTTTATGACTCAGTTTTAAAAATTTAAATATTTGATTAAGTTCTAATTCTCCAGGTATGAGGTCTGGAACAACTGCATTATTTTCTTCTTCCCATCGGTTGTGCAATTGTTCCGACGTCACATTATTAGATGGCCCATTGTTTCTATGCTAATTTGAGACACGGTGGCAGCAATTTGTCAATTTAGGGTAAATTCAGTCAATTCATATTTTCCCCAGGAAACAATAACTGGCTTGCCACCTCCCTGGTCTTAACCCTTAACCGGGAGCAGAGCTGAAGGATTCTCCCGTGGGGTCCCTGCTTCTCTCTGGGGGCCCTATCGCTCGCCCCAGGTCTTGGCCTGCACTGGGCTGGTAGGTGGCCCTGGCTGGCCTTGTTTGCTCTTAAACCTCTTGTTCACATTTAGGGCGGCAGCTTTTAACATTCAAACCTCAAAGCCTCCAGTTTCGGAGGCTGCAGAACCGTTTCTGTCCAATAGTTGCTTTTGCCTTGAGTTTCCAACGTCCGTTTTGGGACTTAAAGGCTCAGAATGTTCCCTTTTTCTCTCCCTTCTGCAGGCTGAGGGCAGTCACCTGCAAGGCTGGTCCCTGCTGTCAGAGTTGGAGGCTGAGGGCGAGGGAAGGAAATACTGATCAAGGAGGCCCGGCCAATATTTCGAAGTATGGCTTCATCGCGCCTCGACATCACTCAACGTGGCACTCGGAGGGGCTGTTTGAAGCTTGGGGTATCCCCTCGCCTGAGGTCTGTTCAGCGGGCGCTGAAGGACTCATTCCAGTCCTGGCTGTACCAGGTCACCTTGGGGACACTGAGTGTCTTTGCCTCTTTGAGCCTCAGTTTCCACATCTGCATTGCCTCCTTCGCAGCCCCTGGGAGATTCCGAGTATGTCACAAAGGCGAAAGCGCTCTGTGAGCCTCAAAGCGCCATACACGTGTGAGGCACAGCTTTGGCCTTCATCTCCTCCACCGCATTCACCCAGGGCCCCGCGCTCACAGCGCCCCTCCAGCGCATCTGTTCTCACACCTAACAAACGCTTCTTTGAGATGTTTTTAATTGCGTGTTAGCTTCCTTTCAGACCTGATTCAGTTCTGATCTGGACGGCAACAAAGGGAGCTTTGATGGCTGAGGCTCATTTCTGGAAATTAAATTTCCATTTTCAACACTAATGCTACTGTAATCCGCAGTGGTTTCTGTCTCTCTTTATTGTGTCTGACAGCGACCGGCCTATCAGCGTAAGTGGCTGAATACGAGTATGTAAATGTACAACATAAAAAGACGTTTCTGAAAAGCGGGGGAAAGGAAAACATTTAAAGTAGGAAATTAGGGGGTTATGGGATCCCACACCGTGGTTAATGAGTGCGCAGAAGGCCAGCAGTCTCCGGCCTGGGACCTCAAGCGTTACAGTCGGGCAACACTTCTCCTGTTTTTGGAAGGAAATCGGTAATAGCCGCCACACACGGGAAGCCTTCAGTTTGCATTTTTCAATGCCTCCAGGGAGACAGGGTTTCTGGTTTCAAATCTGTTAAATTTTTCTTTAAAAGACGGGTTTTGTTCGGAAACCAAAACAAAAATTAGCATATTAAGAATCTATGCAGGTCACGCATCTGCCCAGTGCTCGAAGATTTCATTGAGCGTGGCTTGCGCAGCATCGGTGGGGTCCCGAGGAGCAGGGTGGGACCTGCTCCCTTTGCCTAATTTGGTGAAATCCCTTAAAAGCCCCACGGCCCGTTTTTATAAAGTTCCATGTGTGTGACATCTGGCCGAATGCCCATCCACGTGGTAAAGATGGCTGCTCCTGGGTGGCGAGTTAAGAGAGATTTGAACATTTTTCCCCTTGTTTAGTTGAATTTTCTAACTTTTTTACAATAGAAGAATATGGCTTTAGACATAAGAAAAATAGGAGGTATTTAAGACAAAGCAAAATGAAAACTTAGGAAGAGTTTTGCTTGTTCATTTTACTCTTGGTGCAGAGGCGACCTTAACGAGATTCAAATCAATGAAAATACTTCGATGGAGCGCCTAGGAAGTGTGACCTCGTGCTGTCCTTCTGTCTCCGGTATTCGTCTTTGTTTTTCCTTTCATGAGTGTCTTCCTGAGAAATTCCTCATGCCAGCCAAAGATTGCATGGCCATGGGAACCCGGTTGGTTTGAAGGTAACATAGAGAATTACGAAAAATAAGAAAGCCTTACCTCGTTGGTGTAAATACCGACCATTGTGTGCCTTATTTATAATATCGTAAGTGTTGGAGATGTTCCTCCTGAAAACATGCTTATTTGATGACCCCGTGGAGCACAGTGGCCCTGGGGTCATGACTTAGTCCCATCTTGCTCGGTGATCCTGGGCAAATTTTTCTCTTAGCTGTGGGTGGACACTGGCTTAGTCATTGGGATTAGGGTCTGAGAACTGGAACCAGAAACGGGGTGTCCAGCTGAGAAAAAAGACAGAGCGCGTCACACGGAGTCATTAGGGAGAGCGAAGACTGGCAGAGATGGCTGGCTGTTCACCAAAAATATATTTTCTTCTTCCCCTCTCCCTCTTTCTTCCCCTCCTCCACCTCCTCCTCTTCTCTTCCTTCTTCCTCCTTCCCTGCCTTCCGCTCCCTCCACCTCTCCTCCTCCCCGCCGCTTCTTCATCTTCATCATCACCATCGTCACAGAACTAGACCCGATTCCAGTCTTCCTGACGCTTGGGTCCGGCTAGAGGACTGAGTCTCAGCCAAGGGATGCGAGCAGAAACGCCATGTGCTAGGTTTGGCCAAGGGTGTGAGGAAGCAGCATGTCCCTCCGCGCTCTCTCCCCTCCTCTGGCTCTATGCTAATCTGCCCCAGGAGTTGGTACAGCCACACACAGGAAAGAGATGAGGATCCTGAATCGCGATGTGGAGGGCAGCCCTCCCAGTCAGGAGCGTCTGCCTAAGCCTACGACAAACACAAGCGGAGACTGCTTGGGTGTAAGGTATCCTGTTTGGGGGTCTATTTGTGGCCACAGCTGAGACTGCCTAACCAAGGCAGGATCAAACACCAACGCCAAGAGCCTGAGGCAGGAGCAGTAGCCTAGAGCCAGGAGCTGGGTGACACGGGGTCTGTGGGACCCGTTACACTGACGTGACCTACAGTCAATAATAAGTGAGGTGAGTACAAGATTGTGGGGGCCCCGTGGCTGGCCTTTATTCATCTGTGGGGATTCTTAAGACCCAGGAGTTGCTGTTACCATTACTTCTCTCAGTTTCCTCATCTGTGAAAGGGGGAGGTTGGAGAAGATCGAGGGTAGGAAGAGTGCTTCCACCTGAGGACCAGTGCTGGGACACTGGGCAGGGCAGCCCGGAGCACTGGGTTAAGAAGGGTTCTGAGGCTGCGTCACGGATCTGCGGGAGGGTCCCACGGCCAACTCGTGGAAGAGGCAGAGGAGGGAGAGAAGCGACCTGCACCCCAATGGCTGCCGTACATGCCAGATGTTCTGTGACACCTGTGAGTCTCGTCATGGGCAGATCACCTGAGGGCTGGGGCAGCAGACGGGTCCAGCGGAGGGTGACCTCAGAGACTGGACCGCGGAAGGTCAGTCCATCTCCAGCGAGATCCTTGGTTTAGCAGTTCTGACTTCAAAGACACCACGCTGTCTCCCCTATGGAGCCTGGAAAGTCTATCCAGGATTTTGTGTTCTTTTTTGTGCTGGATTATTCTAAAAGAGCTCCATGAAAAAGGAATACTAATGAATTTGACCCCGGGAAAGAGTTCCAAATGGGTTCCAAGCAGGTCAGACTGATGCAGACAAAGCCCTTTAAAAAAACAGAGGTAATGCGGTCAGAGGCCCTGGGAGGGAGCAAATAATTTGGACATAACTCGGAAAGATAAGCCATCCCGCCAAGGTGGTCCAGAGGAAGGAAACGAACTCGTCCTTCTCAAATTTGGGAGAGTTGTATCATCCAGTTAGTCTTGGTGACCAGAGAGCCAGGAGGCAGGGCTCTAGTTCCAACCTCATCACCACTTTGCTGTGTGGCCTTAGATAAATAACCTCCTCTCTCTGAGCCTTAGTTTCCTCATCTGTAAAATAAGGGGTTTGGACTAGATAAGTGACCTTTGAAGTGGGTTCCTTGGATCCCAAAGACTCAAAGATGGTGTCTGAGGGGAGGAGGGTGCTGTTGAGCATGTGGGGTCCTGGGGCCCCTTTCTCATTTCCATCAGAGGGGCCTGCCTCCTGTCTACTGTGTGAGCCAAAGAGGGGCGCTCTAGCCAGTCCCTCCCACTCCCCAGCCAGGTGAGTCCTCCCTGCGCAGGGCTGGCCCCCAACGCCCTCTGGGGGAGCTGAGCCCTGGAGTGAGGGGCCGGCGCAGCTCCAGCAGCAGGGCTGCCGGCCCAACACTGTGCAGCTGCGTAAATATTTTGCGTCCAGGTTCCTCTCGGCAGCTGCCCGGGTTCTGGTTCACCTCAATTAAAGGGGCCTTCTCATTCTGCCTCCGGCTTTTGTAGGCTCGTCCCCACCCCTCGACTTCATATTAAATCCCCGAGTTTGGCTGTGGTTTTATTTGGACTTGATTCTGTGAGTGTAACAGCAGCGGTAATATTCACATATTAATCATCATAATAAATAGAGTCCTGTGTTTACAAACCCCTTCACGTTTTAAAAGTACTTTCACCTACATTAACGCATTTACAGAACGTAAACCCATTCTGCCTTTTAAAAATTCCTTCAACTGCAACCATGATCAACAGTTATATTTCATTAAGAACACCAACTTTGGACCCAGGCTGCATGGTTGGAATCTTGGCTCCATCACTGACTAGCTGTGCGACCTTGGGCAAGTTACTTGCCCTCTCTGAATCTCAGTTTCCTCATCTGTAAAATGGAGATAACACAGCACCTACTTCGTAGGACTCTATGAAGATTAATGATTTGGAATGTGTAAAGTGCTTAGAAGAGCGCCCGCATGTAGTGTGTTGTATAAGGATTCGCTACGATTTTTTAAAAATAAAAGCCGAAGCAATTGAGAAGCAAATAATGGTGATACGAGAAAAGCCTGCTGTATACCCCCTTCCCCTGTGCATTCTCAACAGGGCTGATGTCACCCCAGGGGCAAAAAACCACCTCTTGGGGTTCTAAAAAAGCCTGTTTTATATGTAACGCGCAGACACACAGGCACTACATCAATAGATACTTAATATATCTGCTTAAAATTTCGTGGTGGGGCGCCGAGGGGCGATGAAGAAAGGCTGAGAAGGCTCTTCTGATCCTTCTCCCAAGGTTAGCGCCCGGCTCTGCGCGTCCTCCCAGACCGGGGCAAACATTGCTGATTGTTTCATGGTAACCAAACCGTGCCTGTGCTCTGCGCCCTGCTGGTCTCCAGCTGCCCGCCGGCCCCGGGAGCCGGATCAGTGCCCCTCGGCGTCGACGCGCCGACCCCCTGCTGGGGCATTCGGGCCGCTGGGCCGGCGTGTGCCCCTGAGCAGCGCAGGTTCCTCCAGTGCAGGTGTGGGACGCGCGTGGCTGCACTTTTGCCGGTCCCCCAGCTGCCGCCAATTCCTCACGCGGTCTTCACCCGCAGCCTGAGCGCGCTCTCGGGGCGTGGGAGGCAGCTCAGAGAGGCGGGAGCGCGCCCGGCAGCGGGGAAGCGGCCCAGCAGGGGCTCCACTGCCCGCCCCCGGGACTCCGAGCGCGCTCCTCCTCTGGGTCTCGCTGCGGGGCGGCCTCCCGCGCCTGCGCGGACGAGCCTGCGGGGCTCGCGGCTGTGCAGCTTCCCGGGCCCACGCGCCCGGCTGCTTGAGGACACCCTGCGCTCAGGGAGGTCTCACAGTAACTGCAGGAGGGCGCGACGCCAGCCGGGCAGTGCGGCTGCTGCGACTCCCGGGAGCCCCTTTCCCACCCCGGCGAGGGTCTCCGCCGCCCGGCATCTTGTTCGCTTCCTGGCAGAACCAGACCCTGGTGGTGGTCCTGGTTTTCTCCCACTGACTCCGTAAACCCTTAACGCCATCACTTACGGGAAACTGTGTGCAACCTAACACCCGACTCATGGACTCCTCTTCAAGCGCTCATGACACTTTTCACCTGGCGCGACATTCGAAACAGGACTTCTCAAACTGTGTATGACTCGCCAGGGATCTTGTTAAAATGAAGATTCTATTCCCAGGGGTGTGGGGGTGGGGGGAGTTAGCCTTTTTTTTTTAAACGTGTTTTAACTTTTATTATTATTGTTTTTTAAATTGCAGTAACATTGGTTTATAACATTATATATATTTCGGGTGTACATCATTATATTTCGATTTCTGGGTAGATTACATCACCTTCGCCACCCAGAGACTAATTACAATCCATCACCACACACTTTGCCTAATCACTTCTTTCGCCCTCCTCCCTCCCCCCTTCCCCTCTGGTAAATAATTTTTTTGCTGAGGAAGATTGTCCCTGAGCTAACATCTGTGCCCATCTTCCTCTATTTTGTACGTGGGACGCCACCACAGCACGGCTTGATGAGTGGTGCTAGGTCAGCACCCAGGATCTGAACCCGTGAACGCCGGGCCACTGAAATGGAGCACATGAACTTAACCACTACGCCACCAGCAAGTCCCTGGACATTATTTTTAATAGTATTCATTTTACACAAGGAAACTGAGGCCCAGAGAGGTTAAGTAATGTGCCCAAGGCCACAGAGCTGAAAAGTGGTAGAGCTGAGACGCGGACTGTAGGAGTCCAGAGCCCAAGATCAGGCCCGCCTGCTTGACTGCAGCCTGGAATGAGAGAAGAGGAGAAGGCTGGAAAACAGAGGCAGGGAGTGTCAGAGAAAAATGCCCCCCGTTTACTCCCGGGCTTGGGCTTGGTCCCCACTTTCTGTCACTGATGAGTGACGGGCAGGCCTCCTCATCCCTTCCACTGCTGCTGCGGAGCCGGTGCAGGTGGAGGAAGGCATGGCGTCTCCCTCTGAAACTGACCGGGTGTGAGGATGCTCCCGGCCCTCCCAGCACCCACAACAGCAGGCCCCTCCTCCGCCTCCCGCCCGCCCTTGCTTCCAGGCTTTGCTCATGCCGTCCCTCCTACCTGTCCCTTTTTCCTGGGTGACTCCTACTTCAAAGGGCAGCTTGGCGTCACCCCCTGCAGGAAGCCTTCCTGGACTGCTCTGTGCACCCAGCCGCCATCACAGCACTCTCACACCATGGCGGCATCCTAAGAGGTGGCCTGGGGGACTCATTCAGGGTCAGACTCTGAAACCAAACTGCCTGGGTTTGGGTTCCAGCTGATCCCTTTCTAGCTAGGTGACCTTGGGCAAGTCACTTGAATGCTTGCCCCCGAGGTGTCTACACCTGCAAAGTAAGGAAAACAAGGGTTACACACATGCATCGTGGAGTTGCTATGAGGGTTCCAGGAGTTAATACCTGCTGAATGCTTCCCACAGGGGCTGGCGTACAATGTCCCTCTACAACGTTGCCTTCTGTTCAAAGACATGCCTAAAGAAGAGATAAACAGTAAGTAGTCAGTCACACTTTAGTGAGAATCAGAGTCTCAGGTGATTTCTAATGGGACTGGCAATAGAATGGGAGACTGTGTTGGGGGTGGAGGACATGTGAGCCAGAGGCTGTGGGGGATGCACTTGGGATAGGAAAAGCCAGGGTCTCAAAGAGGAACTTGGAGTTTGGCCTTGGCCCTGGAGAACCTGGTGTCTGGGTTCCTGAGATGGCTTTTGTTCCTGTGGGCCATTCCCTGCTCTATACAGGCCTCAATTTCAGGATGTCAGCTTGGTCCCTTGAGTCTGGGCTGTGTCCCACAGAGACCAACTCTCCCCTGTAGGTGACCTAGCTGGCCTTGCTCACCTCCACCCACCTCCACTCACCTCTGCCCACCTCTGCTGACCCCCGCCCACCTCTACGTTGCTACTCCTGCTGGTCTCCGCCTGCCTCTTCCAGCTGCACTAATCCAGCTGAAGCAGTTTTCCTTCTGTGGGGAAAACCCGGGTCTCCAAGGAGGCTCCAGGGGTGCCAGCAGCAGCTCCAAACCTGGCACACTGGGACTAGCAGTGAGACCAGTTGGGGTGCAGAAGTGTGGGGGGTACTGGCTGTGTGCAAGAAGCCCTGGTCCCTGAGGAGGAGCCAGATTCAATGAGTGCCTCTCACGTCCTCTCACAGCTTGGGAGTGACCTGGCTGTGGAGAGGGGAAAGCAGCCCGGAGGACATGTGGCCTGAATTCAAGCGAAGCCGAGTGTCCCCTTGCTTTTCCTGTTTCCAGGCCCCATCGCTGAGTAACATGAGCTGACTGTGTGGAGCGTTCACTGCGCACCACTCTCCGTGTATGTATGAACTCCGCTGAGCCTCGCGCTGGCCCCAGGAGGCGGGGACTGCTGGGCCCATCGTACAGATGAGAACACGGAGGTCCAGAGCGGCGGCCCCAAGTGACGCAGCTGTTTCAGCTCCAGGCCACGCTCCCCACTCAGGAAAGCTCACACAGAAGAAAAGACTTATTTTGCTTCTGTTTTCCTGTCCTCAACTGGAAATGAAGTGGGACATGCACAATAGAGTTTTAATTTTATTTTATTTCTCCCACAAAGAGGTCCAGTGACTCACTGGGGGAGCTCTGAGTGAGAGTGACCTGGCTTAGAATCTTAGATTACACGAGACCATGCGTATGGATGGACCATGTATTATAGAGCTGGGCCTCCCGTAGATGCTCAAGAAATGGTGGCCACTGTTATAAAATAGAAAAGAAGCAGGAGATCAGGAGGAACACTGAAAAAATGGACTTAAAATATGAGGGAAAGAAGGAGAGAGAGAGAGAGGAAGAATATCAACCAGGAACCTCAAGTGAGGAATTCAGGAATGGGGCGAAGGAGCCAGAGAATGAGTGTGGGGTGGACTCTGATATTTGATTACCCAAAAGACATTCCCAAACTCTCCTCCCTTGCTGCCTCCTGCTGCATACCCTGGGAATGCCTGATGCTCACTTCCCGTCTCCATGGCAGGCACGGCTGGCCGCAGGACCTGGTTCTGGCCAATGGGATGTGCGGGCAGGTTAGCCTGGAGGCTCCTGGGAAGCCTAGTTTTCCTGAGAGAAGAGACAGCTAAAGAAGTGAGGTTGCAGCATTTCCCCTCCCCAGATCTTCCGGTTTTGACGTGATCTTGATGTCTGGCTGCCATTTTGAGATCATGAGGCAAAGAGTATTGGGACAAAAATTCAGTCGACTCGAGATGGCACAGGGAGACGTTAGACAGGACTTGGGTTCTTTCTGATGCTGTTGAGCCCCTGTGTCAACCCCAGACCGCCCACTTCTGGCTCCCTTACGTGTGGATGGTTGGGGTCTCTAGAAGCTCAGCTGCCTTCAGTCGCAGCCAGATGCAATCCTGACTGACACTGGGAGGCACCGGTGGACGTCTAAATCTGGGTTTTCTCCCAAAACTCTCCAAGGTTTCGCACAGTTACTCCTTCCTTCCTCTCCGACACTTACTACACCCCAGGTGTTTCTCTCCTGAGCAGCTCTGCTTCCACAACGGAAACCACACGGATGCTGCGGTTTCTGACCATTAACTGCGCCACACGCTCCTGCAGCTCTTTCCATGCGTTCTTTCATTTGCTCTGCCCTCATGCTCTATTGGTGAGGATCTCATTCATCATGTCCACTTGAAAGACGAGGAAATAGAGGTTCAGAGAGGTCCGGTGGCTCCCAAGGTACACAGCTGATAATGGCAGGACTGAGACTTGAACTCATGAACTGCTAACATCAGAGTCCATGCCCTCGACTCCTGCCTTCTCTCTTCTCTTGCCCATTGTGGTAGTTTGAATGGCTGGCCCCAATTCTTTATCCCTCTTAGTACCCACACCCTTTGTCATGCGACTTTTCAGCTCCTCCTGTTAGAGCAGTAACGGCCCAGCCCTTGACTTTGACCTTGGCTGTGTGACTTGCTTTACCCAGTAGGATGGGGGCGAGAGTGCAGCTGAGCTGGTTTAGCCAAGGCCTTAGGTATCGGCACCAGGCCCTCTTAGACTCTGCCATCACCAGGCTTCCAGGCAGTTGTCACCCCTCGGTTGGGGCCCAGAGTGAGCACACGAGGAGCAGATGGAGCCTGAGCGGCAGCTTGAGACAGCCAGACCCAGCTGATCCAGTCACATGGCAGTGCATTCTTGTTGCCATGTGTCTGCGGCAAGAGGTAAGTGCTGGTCATTCTGCCTTAGGGCGGTGATGATCGGTGGAAGGCAAACCTGGCAGTCTCTTTGTTGGCCCCAGGCTCTGCAGGGCCTGCCACAGTTGTGGGGACCTCGTGGATGAACTTAGGGCGCAAATGTGGCCCAGCATCTCCGCGCTGAGAGTCCACGGGGACTCAGGCCCCCATCTGGGTTCCCGCCCCAGCCCTGCCTGTCATGAGCCTGGGGGCCCTTCCACAGGTCCCCGGCCTGGAGAAGCCTCAGTTTCCTGACGCATGAAGTGGGGACGGTGACTCGGTCCCCCCAGCCTCGACATGCATGCGATTCCAGGCGACTGAAGACTTGGGAAGACACGAGGCACACCTGTACATTGAAAAGGGACAATCAGTAGAAACAAGAGGCTTAAATCCCACACAGAACAAGACAGCAAACAGAAACACCTGGAGGGAGAAGTTTTACAATCAAGGGGCGAATTCTTAGGAGGATATTAGGTTCTGGCAAAGAGTCACGTAGAAGATGTCAGACGAGTCTAATGCTGTGACATCTTGGATCTGTTCTTCCCTTTTGATCTGGCAGAACTTGAATTACCCAAGGCAGGTCCGTCTGTGCTTTTTAAACTATGCAGGGCAGCCGTCATGAGCCGGGCCTCTGAAATCAGGCAGGCCTCGGGGTGAATCTGGGTTCTTTCTCTCTGCAGCTTTGTGACCTGGGGAAACTGGCCTACGCTCCCTGCGCCTCCTCCACCTCCTGACGTGTAAAATGGGAGAGCAGGAGCTCAGATACATGGAGCTCTTACTAAGGGCCAGGCCCTGGTTTTTGGTTGTTTTTTCAATTGAGGTCATAATGGTTTATAACAGTGTGTAATTTCGGGTGTACATCATTATTTATCAGCTTCTGTATAGACTGCATCTATGCATAATCTAGTTTTTATCCATCACCATATAAATATGCCCCTTTACCCCTTTCGCCCAGCCCACAACCCCTTTCCCCTCTGGTAACCACTAATCTGTTCTCTTTATCTGTCTGTTTGTTTATCTTCCACATAGGAGTGAAATCTTCTGGTGTTGATCTTTCTCTGTCTGGCTTATTTCACTTAGCAGCACACCCGCAAGGTCCATCCATGTTGTTGCGAATGGGATGATTTTGTCTTTTTTTATGGCTGAGCAGTATTTCATTGTATATACATATCACATCTTTATGCATTCATCAGTCGATGGGCACCTGGGTTGCTTCCACGTCTTGGCTGTTGTGAATAATGCTGCAGTGAACATAGGGGTGCATAACTCTCTTTGAATTGTTGATTTCAAGTTCATTGGATAAATACCCAGCAGTGGGATAGCTGGATCATATGATATTTCTACTTTTAATTTTTTGAGAAATCTCCATACTGTTTTCCAGAGCGGCTGCCCCAGTTTGCATTCCCACCAGCAGTGTACGAGGGTTCCCTTCTCTCCACATCCTCTCCAACATTTGTTATTCAGGCTCTGTTTTAACTACTTTGCTGGGATTAAGTGACTTAGTCCTCACCACCCTTCCATGGAGTAGGTCACGATTAGTGCCATTCCCATTTTACAGATGGAGAAACTGAGGCTTAGAGAAGTTAAGTAACTTAGAGAAGTTGCACAACAAACAGATGCTGGGATCTAAGCCAGGAGAGCACCTGACCACCACCCCGTGTTGCGTGCCTCACAGAGGGATAAGTCAAAAGGCTCCAGGGAGAACCTGATGCACAGCAAGTGCTCAGAACATCCCAGGAAAAGGCCCGAATACCAGACGCCAAAATCACCGGGGAAACCGCTCCCATTTCACAGCCTTTGGGCGTTGTCCACACCGGCCTGACTGGCAAGAGTTTCTTCTTAACCTCTCTCTGGGCTGACTCAAAAGGCAGAGATTTGGGCTGGGGTTTGCTCCGTCCGCTTTTTTAACAGCCAAGAATGGCTGAGTGACCCAGGAGTTTCTGTTATCTATGATGCTCCATCGTCCCAAAGGGCAGAGATGAGTCCAAGTGCCAGCCTCAGCCCTGGCTCCTTGGAGGAAAGTCGTTCCATGGTGGCTGGGGCACAGGAGATGCCCTGGAGTGGAGGTCTCAGTTCCCTGTGAGGCTCCCCAGTGGGTGTGAGAGATGACTTCCCAGAGCAAGGCAGGTCATCTTCTGGGGGAGCCGGGACGAGGAGATGGCAAAGCCTATGAGGCCTCATCTGGGCCAAGGAGGAGGCAGCTCCCTGCTGTTCCTTTCTTTTTTTAAAATTTAATTTAACTTAATTTTTTAATTGAAGTCACATTGGTTTATAACATTATGTAAATTTCAGTCTGCTGTCTCTGAGCGTCAGCACCCACCGTCCGCCCCCGCATGGGGGCTGCCACCGGGAGGACTCTGAGCGAGCCCCGCAGAGGGGGCCAGGCGCCAGCTTGAGTTTCAGGGTCAGCTAGTTTCAGGGCAGGAGTCACATCCAGAAACTAATTCGTTTGAACTGCTGCATCACAGGAATAAAGGGCGGGTTTCAGGTAACCAGTGCCAGGAAAAAAAAAAAAAAATCTCCACTGGAATTAGGCTAATGCTGAAATTATGAGAGAGATGAAAGAATAATAAAGTGCAAATTACAGGTCAATTTCTCTTTATTACCCGAGACACTGTATCTCATTCATTCATTCTTAAATTCATTCATTCAACCAAGGGGGGTCTCCCCATTGTAGACTAAGTTTGTGCTTAGGGCAGAGCAAAGGAGGGGGGCTACCTGCCCCAAGGTTCAGCTTCCACAGGCCTTTCCTGAATCTTGTAATCCAAAAATCTAGAAATACGCGTTTTTAAAGAAAATTTAGCATGCATGCACATTTCGTGTTTTGTGTCTTCTCCTTGTTTTTATTTCAAATGACAGAGTGTTGGGGACTCTGTTATCTTTACCAGGCTCAGGGTCTCAAAAACATCTAATCTGGTCCCACATTCAAACAGCATCAATGGAGCACTGAGTGCCAAGTATTCTGCTTGCTGCTGGGGTAGAGCTGTTGTGTTAGTCAGGGTCCCAGAGAGGCAGAACCAATAGCTTAGGTATTTATCTATTAGAGGGAATTGGCTCACATGATCATGGGGCCGACAAGTCCCAAGATCTGCAGTTGGTAAACTGGAGGCCCAGGAGAGACGATGGTGTAAATTCCAGTCGGAGAGCCAGCAGGCTGGAGACCTAGGAGGAGCCCGTGTTTCTGTTCAAATCTGAAGGATGGAAAAAACTGATGTCCCAGCTTGAAGGCAGTCAGGCAGCAGGAGTCGCCCCTTGCTCACGGGAGGGTTGGCCTTTTTGTTCTATTCCAGCCTTCAACTGATTGGATGAGGCCCACCCAGATCAGGGAGGGCGATCTGATATTACGTCTATCAATTCTATCAATTCAAATATTCATCTCATGCAAAAACACCCTCACAGGTGCACCCAGAATAATGTTTGACCAAATATGTGGGCACCCTGGGACCCCGCCAAGTTGACACATACAGTTAACCCTCACAGCTGTGAACACAACTGTTTCATTAAGGGTGTGCTGTGGTTGGCTAAGAGCAAGCTGGGAGAGGCCCAAAGGAGGATCCTGTTGGGAGAAACAGAAAGGAGGAGACATCTGGGGAAAATCACAAGGCAAGTGAACGGATGTTGCCGACTGAGATGGATGGAGACAGAGAAGAGGCAAGATTTCGAGCTTTTGGAGCCAGAGGTTGGTGGTGGAAGTTTGGTGGTGCCGTTAACAGGATTGCTTCAAGCCGAAAAACTGGTTAAAGGGGCAGAAAATGATGAGAGAGTCTTGAGTAGGGTGATCGGCATCCTGGTTTGTCCAGGACAGTCCCAGTCCACAGCTAGGACTATTCCTGTGGTCCTGGTGTCCCACTCATTTAGCCTTTGACCCCAACACAAGGGCCCCAATTCTGATGATAAATTGTATCGTCACCTCCGACCTCCGGGCAGGTTGCTTCTGAGCTGCAGATCCGTTCCTCCCTGTTGGGCATGGTTGCTCATCATCTAGCTCGCATCCTTCTGGCTTCGATCAAAGCTTGCTCTATGGTCCTGACGTCAGTCACACCAAGGACCACAGAACAAGTAGGTTTGTGAAGTTGTTCCAGAAACGACCACGTGCCAGGCACTATCCTGGGCACAGGGGCGGGGGGTGAGCTCAGTGATCAATACGACATACCTGCTGCATCCAGGGACCCCTGTTCTGAGGTGGTACAGGCAAGTGAGATAATTACAGCACGTTGCGATTAGAGCTTCGTGAGAACCAAGCCAGCGGCTCGGGAAGGCCCAGCAAGAGGGGCCTCCTTATCACTGGCTGTGGCTGCGGGCAAGTCTTTCCGAGGTGTTCAATATTAATTAACGAGCAGTAATTGAGCATTTGGTCCCCCGTTTTCGCCCTCGCTCCCCTGCCATCCATCCTGCACACAGCCACCAAAAGAGAGTCTTGTAAAATAGCAAGCCGAGGAGGTCTGTTTTCTTTCCATATCCCCATGCTTCCCATTACAGGAGACGAGCATCCAGGCCCCCCGTCGTGGCCTCTCCTGCAGCTCTGGGCCCTGGCCACCTCTCTGCGCACGTCCTCCTTGCTAGTGGAGTGTAGACAGGAGAGGACGCTCCATCTATGGGGCCTTGGGAGGCAGAGTTAAGTCCAATGGGCTGAAGCTAGTGGGCAAAACTCGTGCTCAAGTGAAAAATGGGCTGACCCAGAAGGTAGTGACTTCCCTGTCACTGGAGATGCAAGCAAAGGAAGGATGCCTGATAAGAATATTCTAGAAAGAATTAAAACTTTACAAGTGGAGGTTCTGCTGGCTGAAACTTAAGGTCAATTTTAATATGTTATCCTATGACGGAGGTTTTTGTTTGTAGATGGGAGGAGTTCCTCCCTCCCGTCTCCTTGGTTGTCCCCAGAGAAGGGAATATTCCTCTGAACGGAGTCTGCTCCCAGGACCTCACGGGGTGATGGCACAGTGGGCAGAGTCGCAGGGCAGGCTCCCCCTCCGGCACGCTGTTTCCCCAGACTGGAGAAAGAGCCGCTGGAGCCCAGGGCTGGCTTGCCATCTGTTCTCCCTTTTCTATTTTATTTATCAAATTCTCACTCAGCACTAACCTTGTCCAAGGCACCACTCTAAGGGTTAGTTAACCATTCCAAACATTCACTAAATTAATCCCCAGAAAAACTCCAGCTGCTATCATTATCCCCAGCTTACAGATGAGGAGACTGAAGACAGAGAGGTTGAGGAATTTGCTCAGGATCACACAGCCAGGCAGGGATGGATCAGGATTTAAGCCCAGGCAGCATGGTTCTAGCCAGGGCTCTGAACCACTACAGCCATGCTGCCTCCTTTCTTTCCTGAAAGCTTCAGCTTTTGGCGTCTTGCTGGCGGTCAGATCGGGTCTCCTTGGAGAACGAGAGCCTCCTCACTCCAACCACCCCCACTCACGGGCTTATTTTGTCAGCCTTTGGGACCAGACCTGCAGGGCTCTTCTCGATGGGCTATGCTCTCTCACCCGGCATCCGCCAGGGTGAGACCTGCCCTGGGTCGCAGGAGGTGGGAGAGAGGCTGTGGATGACCCCATGCATCAGACCCGCCTTCTCCTGTAAAGTGTACTCCTACTCATCCCAGTGATGTTAACCAAGTTAACTCTTCTCGGGGATGGCTCACTTGACCCCCTGCCCTGGCCCACCCTGGGGGTGTTAGTCAGGCTCAGCCAGGCTGTGCTGCAGTAACAACGTACCTCAAAATCTCGATGGGTCATCACAGCTGAATCTATTTCTCAGTCATGCCAAGTCCCCTGCAGATCCAGGCAACTCTGCAGAGTCCTGCTCCTCCATGTGGCAACCCCAGGCTGCTTCCATCTTGTGACTCCACCTTCTCAACACATTTGCCTCAAAGGGGAACAAGAGGCTGGAAAATCATGGAGAAGTGTTTCAATGGGGCACTTACACTCACATTTCATTGGCCAGAACCAGTCACATGACCCCAAAAGTCTGGGAAGTTAATCTCCTGCATGTCCAGGCAGGAGAGGATAACTAGATATGGGTGAACACTAGTAATGTCTTCCACAGTAGACTGGGTTTCTTTCTAATTGCTCTTATATCCGCATGTACCTTTCTTTTATGTGTCAGTTTGAAATGACATATTTTTGTGACTATATGATGCACATCTCTCATTCCCCTTATCTTATTAGAATCTAACTTAGAATGTGGTTTATTTTTAAATGAGTGGATAAATGGATGGGTGGATGGATGGATGAATGTTTGGATGAATGGACAATTGTTGGCTGGATGGACAGATGGATAGATGGATGGGTGGATGGATGGATGAATAGGTGGGTGGATGGATGGATGGATGGATGGATGGATGGTTGGATGGATGGATGGTTGGGTGGTGGGTTGGGAGGATGCATGGATGGTTGGATGGATGGATGGACGGATGGATGGTTGGACAGATGGATGGTTGGGTGTATGTATGGATGGATGGATGGTTGGATGGATGGATGGATGGATGGATGGTTGGATCATTGGATGAATGAAAGGGTAGTAAGCCCTTTGTATGAAAGACGACACATTCACAATTCAGCATTACTTGGGTGTGTCTGTTATTTCCTCCAAAGTTTCAGAACTAGCATAATCCTAATAAGGGTTAATTAAGATTTCCTAGGAGATTGACATCTGAGCCCTTTCAGAGAATTAATTTCCTTTTGGTGTTAAAGATGCAATTTGAATCCCCAGGAGAAGTTGTAATCTCCGAACTGAGACCCAGCTTCTATCTTCAGTCCTGCCCTTGCTGACCTGCTGGTCCTCTCCATGGCTGTGAAGGGTGATGGGGAGTGTGTGAAGCCACTGCTGGGAAATGCTGTTGCCTCAGTCATATTATAGCTATTATAGCTGAGCTTCCATGGCTCATAATCTCTGAGCATAGACGGGATCAAAGAGACAAGTGGTACATTTAGGACATCAGCAGACGATGTGCTCCCCACTCTGAAACAGTATGTGATGTTGAAATATACCTGCCTTTTAGATGGCCAAGGAGGGGTCGGGGGCCCATTCCAGGCCAGAGATAGGTTTGGAATATGTGGAAGGGGACCCTGCAGAAGGAGGAAGGAGATGCCAATTCTTCACAATCCCTTTTCCTTCCAGACCTCAGCTTGCTCTTCGATATCATCTGCAGCTTCATTTAAATAATCTGCTTATCCCTGTAGCTCTGACACTTGGCGAGCATCGCCACAGAGAGGCATTTAACTTAGTCACAATAGCTGGTGGTCTTGCCCACTGGTTGAAGTCTGGGAGCTGAGTTTCATCCGAGGCCGCCTCAAGCCTTCTCCCTACTCCATTGTTAAACGTAATTTTATGATAAATGGAGTTGTCACATGTCGTGGTAATTGGCAATGTCCCCACCGCAGCCACATTCCTCTCCATCTCAGCACGTGGTAGAACTGTCTTTCCTGGCCCCCTAATGCTGTAGCCATTGACTTGCTTTGGCCAGTGGAACATGAACAGAGGTGACATGTGTCACTTCTGGGCAGAAATTTTCAGAGTCGATGTGCAATTCAACTTTTGCCTCCTTCTCCGGCCCCAGCCGCTGGTGACACTCCCTATGGAGGAGGCCTCAGCAGCCCGGGTCCCTGAAGGAGGAGTTTGATGTGTATAATCTTTCCTGTGCTGACCTTCAGTGGCTGTGCAGTGTGGGGAAACTCCGTCTCTGTTGTGTTAAGGCACATCAGCAGTCAGTCATGTGTTGCTGCAGCGTAACCTACCCTATCCCGCCTAGCATGCGTGGGTATTTTCGAACGCGGGTTAATATTGATTATGGAACTTGAATGTCAGTGAGTGCCAGTGTGGACAACAGACACCCAGAGGAGGCATTGTGGAGCACGTGTGAAGTGCAAGATCTTTGGAGTCAGATGATCCTGGGTTTGGATCCCTGCTGTGCTGCCTAGAGGCTGAGTGACTTGGGACAAGTTACTTAACATCTCCGGGTCTCATTTCCTTTCTTTGAAAAATGAGGCTAGGACTCATCTCATAGGGTCATTATAAGGGCTGAGTGAGAATATACGAAGAGCCTGGCAAGGTGCGTGCCGCTACCAAGCGCTCAGGAAATGCTGAAGCAGCCAGAGGGAAACGCGCCCCAGATGGGGCAACAGGCGTGACTTTCCTGGCTCTGCTAAACAGCTCAATCTCCATTTCAAGCCAAGGGTTGGAAACTAGACAATTTAGGGTTGTCATTTTCCCTGGTGGTGGGTCTTGTTCAACAGGGCGCGGGGGGACCAGGGTGGTCGTCTTCCACCCCTGCTGGTATCTGCTGAGTTGTCCTCATTGCCATCTGGCTTCTGGTCATGTGTCCACACCTGTCACTGCTGTGACCTCCTTCCTTCCAGAGAAGACATTCCTCACCTCCTTCATGTCCCTGGGCTGCTGGAAACCTCCCCCCAGAGGGACCCATGGTCTTCGGCGTGCTACAGGAGCCCCTGTGAGGCTGTGCGCCCCCTGGGGCCGGACATGCCTCTTTCTTCTGCTCTCCCATCCTGCTGGAGTCTTGTTCCTTCTGTGGGAACAGCGACACTGCTATCTTCAGCTTTGGAATTCCTTAAACATACCAGCCTGGGGGTGGGGTGGGCGGTCAGGTGTTAAGGCCCTTCGCCTAGATTCAGAGATATCTCAGCTCCTCTTGATTTCTTCAGATGCTCCTCCATCCCAAGGCTATTGATCTAACCTCGGGAAGCCGGTAAATACGGTTCCAGCTCATCACGTCTTTTCTAAGGAGGTTTGGGGCCAGGCGCTCAGCTCGCATGGACCTTTTCTCTGCTTTTCATTTCGTGTCCTTTCCTTAAGGTCCTGGTTGCCATATGGTGAACTGCCGCAAAGCTATGAAAGGGTCACGTGGTAACGGGAAATACCAGGGAAAAACAAGAATAGGCAAATATTTAAAATCATCACCCCACATCGTTAGCTATTACTGTAACTGCTGTTACTATTATCGTTATAGACATATTGAGTTATGGGCTCTTTTATTAATAAGGGAACTCCCTTCACCTTGTATTCCCCTATCCAAATAATACCCTTTTAAATAGGGCTTAACTTTTGCCTTACAACCTCTAGAACATTTCCTGACCTCCAGGCCACACGCTTCTCCCCTCCTCTCAGGGCCTGTCTTGACGACCCTCTATGCTGCGTATGGAGATATCTTTTAAATGAACTTTTCCCGTGCATGCATCTCACTTTGCTTTCTTGTTACGGTTGTCTATTGCTGCAGTTAACCCCCAAATTAGCTCTGAAAGCAATCACTGTATTAGGCTGATGGAGTCTGTGGGTCCAGGATTAGGAAAGGGTAAAGCTGAGATGGTTTGTCTCTGGGCTGAGACGTCTGGGGTCTCTTCTGGGAAGACCCCCAGCCCCAAGGGTGGAAGTGACTTGATGGCCGGGGCAGGAATCATCTGGAGATGCCTTCACTCACATAGCCCACATTTGATGCTGCCTGTTGGCTGGAGCAGCTACATACAGCCTCTCCGTGTGGCCTGGACTTCCTCCCAGCATGGCGGCATCAGCATTCTCACATGACAGCTCAGGGCTCCAAAGGCAGATGCCCCAAGAGAACCGGGTGGAAGCTCCATTGCTTATTATGTGCTAGCCCGGATGTCACATATCACCACTCACCCTGGACGTCCTGTGCCTGCCCATATTCAAGGGGGAGATCAGAGCGGCTGCTCTCAGTGGGAAGAGCATTCGTGATGGGAGGTACGGTTGCAGGAATCTTTGGGAAACACCATCTGCCGATGTCCTAGGAGCTCTCCCTCTGGGTTGGAGTCCATGACAACTCTCTTTGAATCTTTTCCAGACTCATTACACAGCATCTTGAAAAATCACACATACTCAGCAATATTTATTGGTTGATTAACTGGCTGTGATGGAGACGGTCTCATGACTGTTATGGGTTAAACAACTGGAGTTGAGTAGCATTTTATAATCGATAAATCACTCAGATATACGCATCACTCAGATAGCATGTAAATATCACGACACCCTTGCCGAGGAGGTGTTGTTAGCCCCGTTCGTGAGTCCACTGAGGCTGCAGAGAGTTTAGACAGCTTGTCTAAGGTCCACACAACTGCTAAAGATCAGATCTGAGTCCAGGATTTGCCTCCTGGTCCAGGACTCGTCCCCACACAGAGTGGCAAATGCCCAGTTGAAACAAAGGTGAAAGAAAGGCAGGTAAATATGACTCATGCAAATACTCGTCTTGAAGGTTTGGCCAGCCTCTAACCCAGCATCTGCAGGTGGCTTCTTCTTCCTGCTGGGCTCCCCTGCAGAGGCTCCATCAGGAAAGCGCTCCAAATTCAGTGTCAAAAGCAGGGCTCCTGGTGACCAAAGATGGCTGGCAAATGGTCTTTGAACAAACTTGTCTCATGAAACGCCGGGTCAGTTTCACGAGTGCATAAAACTACAACAGTCAGAGACGTAAACAAGAACAAGTCTGTCACCGTCACAAAGCCGGCAGGCGTGGGGGAGGCAGGCGCGCTGACGCTTTCCCCTCCTGTTTTCTTTGCAGGCGCGTCCAGTGCTCCGGCCATCTGTTCCTTGTTGTGGGTGGTTATGTGAAATGGGCTGCCAATACAAATAGCCCCACTTGAGGTTTGTTTGCATAAATTGTTTTGAAAGCTTCATGACGAATTTTCAGGATTACTTGCAGTGGTAGGGACCTCGGCAGAGGCGGAAATATAAATTTAGAGATGCCAGTTGGAATCTATTAATTTGCTTGCAGCCCATCACCCTAGCTCTGCTGTGTAACTGGCTGTGTGACCTTGGGCAGATGAATTAACCTCTCTGGTCTTTAGTTTCCTCATCTGCTCAATGGGAGGTGATAGGCGTAGTAGCTGCCTTATGGGATTATGAGGCTGAAACAAGATGATGCATATAAAATGCTTAGCACAGGGATTGACGTGCAGTATGGGGTCCATAAATGAAAGCAGTTAGAGTGCTTTTGCTGAAATGAGAGGAAGAACAGCCCCATTTGGGGCCTAGAGTCAGACAGCCCTGGGGTTGTGTCCTACCTAGGTGACTTGCTGGCTGGGTGACCTTGGGAAAGTTATCTCTTCTCTCTGAGCCTCAGTTTTGACATTTTGGGAATGGGGTTAATAACCGATCATGAAAGACTACTTGGGCCACCACACATAAAGCACGTAGCTCTGTGTCCAGGGCTTGCAACGGCTGCCATTGTTATTATTCCGTAACAGCCGTGCTGGGCTCCTCCGGACGAACGGGAGCCCACTCTGGGTCTGAACGGCAAGCCCGTTCTGTCTCCCGCGTCTGCCGCGTTCCTTCCGATCTTGGTGGAGCTGCCCGGAGCAGTTGGTTCAGGAGGCGCCACATGGGACGCGTTGGGAAAGAGCCGGGGTGCTGACTGCCGCAGGCGAGGAGCGAGGACTGGGGCACGTGAGTGAATTTGCGGGGAGACATTAAAACCATTGCCTGCGCATGCGCAGCTGCTGAGAAAGGAAGACACGCGGTGCAAAGCGGGGAAGTAAAGGGACCCCGGGCCAGAACTGCCGGCGGCCGGGCGTTGCAGACCTCGGGCGGGTGTCTGCGGCCACTGTGCTGCTATCATCTCGAGGAACATGTCTGGGAATCTGCCGGGAAACAGCCCATTTTAGGTTGATTCTCTAGGGATCAGAGAGAAAGAGACAGAGACAGGAAGGAGAGAGAAGTTACAAAAGCATGAGACTAAGGAGGACAGATGGAGAAGCCGATGAGACAGAGAAGAGGAAGAAAGAGACAGGGAAGAAGAAGAGAGAGTGAGAGAGACAGAAGAGGAGACAGAGATGGAGAGAAATAGGAGAGAAACAGGGACAAGGACAGACACAGAGAAGTGAGACAGAGACAGAGATGGAGACACGGAGAGACAGAGACAGCTGTACGGAGAGAGAAGAGAGACACACATGCAGAGAGTGAAACAGGGCACAGAGAGGCAGGGTAGGAGAGCTGGGGAGAGAGACACAGAGGGGGGAGAGTCCAAAGGCTGCCCACAGCGCCACAGCTCCAGGACCCAGGAAGAGGGCCCCGTCCCCTGTGGAGACCTGGATATGCACACCCAAGGACCATCAGAAGTGGTGGCGGCCCCATCTCGTCCCTGGGGGACACCAGCTGCCCTCCGTCCCCTGTGGAGACCCGGATATGCACACCCAAGGACCATCAGAAGTGGTGGCGGCCCCATCTCGTCCCTGGGGGACACCAGCTGCCCTCCGTCCCCAGCCTGGCATACGGGCAGGACCTTTCCGGCTCCCAGGGGCCTGACCCGGTTCTTTCATCTTCCCTCCCCACGGTCCCATCTCATAATGCAGACCAGGAGCTGCCCAGATGGAGCGAAGGGCCGGCGCTCCTGGCCGTGCCAGGGGCAGCACTTCTGCCGATGACAGTTAAATTGTGGGGCCTCTGTTCTTCATTTACATCACAGACGCACGAGTCCTACGACGACCTTCCCCAAATGAAAGCCAGCTGCCCCCCGCCCCCAGCCATTGTGCATTTTGCTTCCCTTCAGATGGTCTCCGGACTTTCAACTCAGACCCACCGTCTGCCTTGGCAGGCTGTAGTGCCTAATGATATTTTATTGTGTGATTTCACCAAACCCTAGAGTTTTCACTTATTTTAAGCTAATGGACTAAATCTGGACCCATTTGCTAAAACGAGCCCTGTTTTAGCAAGGAGCAGAGCAGTTACGCAAGAATCAGGGTTGCAGGTCAAAGGGTGGGTTTCTCTCGCTCCTTACCAAGTGACAGGCCATCCTGGCGTGACAGGCGCGGTGGCCGTCGCAGGGCGTGTCTGAAACTTGCTTTCCCACCCAGAGGGATGCGCACGCTGTCTCATCCATTGCCCTGGGTCGCTTGGTAAATTCGTGCCAAGCTTGTATTGTAGGTAAGTCCCTGAGGGACATGCAGATGAAAAGCAGGCTGCAGAGGAGACGACCCTGGGAGGGGACGTAGGTGTGTGATTTGAAGCAGAAAGGGCTCCATGCCCTGATGGAAGACCGGGGGCACAGCTCCCTGGTGAGTGAGTGACCCTCAGCCTTGTGCAGTAGGTGGCTTTGAGGGTAAAGCTTCAAATTTGGGTAGGATTTGTAGAGCATGGCTCTCAACCAGAGATGATGTTCCCTTCTACGGGACCCGTGCTAATGTCTGGAAACATTTTCGGTTGTCACACCTCGGGGGAGAGGGTGTCAGGGATGCAGCTAAATATCATACAGCGTACAGGACAGTTCCCCATAACACAGAATGATCTGGCCTAAAATGCCCATAGTTCTGCTGTTGAGAAATCTTGCTTTAGATTGAGGGAAATGGGTGTAGTGGCATTTATGATCCAGGTGGCCAGGTATAGCTGTGTAGGTTGTGCACTGACCAACTCCAGCACGTGCTAAACACATTGCCTCTGATGAAAATGGCCCTCCTGGAGTTGTGCAATGCAACAGCCCTGCAGGTGGAGGGAAAAGCACGAGCAAAGACTCAAGGGCAGGACAGTTTGTGTTAGGTTTGGCTTGAACATAAGGTGCCTGGGGGGGATTGGAAGGGGATGAAAAGTTAGGGTTGGGTCCAGGGGCTAGGACTTTGTTCTGGAAGCAGTAAGGAGCCATGGAAGGCTTTGGAAAATAAAATGAAAAGATCTGAGATGTGCCGCAGAAAGACTCAGTGGGCAGCAATATGTAACATAAACTAATATCATAGGTGGAGAAGGAGAAGAGAGCCTGTGAGCAGGGACGCCAGCAGGAAAAGCACCACGTGGCCTGTGGGAATAGACGAGATGGGTCTGGGGAGCAGACACGTCGTGGAGGTGGATTCACGGGGTGACGAGGAATGGAGGATGTCTGTGCCATAGGGCCAGCATCTCCAGGTCCCTGTTGAACCGACCTCAAGTGGAACCTCCTTCCAACTGCTTCACCATGAAACTGAGCGCTCTCCTCTTTCACCTGCCCAGTCTGCCCTGAGGCCCTGTTTCGGTGTCATGTAATAAACAGAGCATTGTTCTTCAACAGTATAATTATTTTTCATTTGCGGTGACATTAAAACCCAGAAAAAGGGAAAGAAGAGTAACGCTTGAAAGCTTTCTGAGAATCTAATGACAATGACTCCCCAAGAGCAGAGAACAGAGATTTAAGTATTTGCTGTCAAAGCGAAGGTACCACAATCCGGATGCCATTCAGGCAAGCACCTGGGTGGCTGATACGCAAGGTCAAGTACGCCGCCCTGAGAATTGCCATGCTGGGCCCTAGTCTCTGCCTGCTCCCTTTGGGCGGTCAACATCCGCACCCCGGCTCCCTGTCTCCCCGGCTCTGAGATGGACCTCTCCCCATCTTCTTGCGTTGAAGTCCACATAATGGGGAAAAGTGGTGATCTACAGGTTTGATTGACTACAAAATGTTTATTTCATCAGCCAATTATTTAAAAGGCAGTGCAGTGTGGATGTAAAACTGGCAGCCTCTAGAGTCGTTTTCCCAATGAGGAGCCCAACGCTGCTCCCTAGTAAGGGGGTGGCCTTCAGCTACAGAGTTAACCTTTCTGTGTCTCGGTTCCTAATCTTTACATCAGTGATGATAATAGTTCCACCTTGTAGAATTGTTGTGAAAATGAAATGAGCTAATAAATGTGAAATAGTTAAATGATACGTGGCAGAAAGTAAATGCTCAATAAAATATTGATCTTGATCCTCTTGATCATTATCATCGTGAATCTATTAACTTCTTTTCTGCTCTCATGCTTTAGGATTTGAGAGGGGGGCCCATTAGAGTCAGCTGGTGTGTTCTGTGTAAAAAATACTCAACAGATGAGACACAGGGACTAATTCTGGACTAGACTCTCAGGAAGGTCGTTTCTTCCTCTGCTGTTTTTATTTCATCGTTAGCATCGTGCATCTTCTCTGAGTGTTTCCTTAGCACGAGGGTCATTCTGTGAGAGTTAGTGTTTCATTGAATCGCACCCACGGGAAGCCAGCTGCTCTGCCGTTTCTGCATCTGGCACTCCGGGCGCGGTGGCACCGGGACTCAATCAGCTCAGAGGAGAACCAGCCATTGGCAGGCAAGGAAACGGCAGGCCTAGCATGCCAGAGGGAATGTCTTTGGTTATGCCCAATAAGTACAACAAACTAAAAAAAGAAAAAAGAAGTAATTTGTACAAAGTGATTTAAATTTGTGTGTTTTGAAGGAACCTGGAATAACTTAGAGGAGGAGATGACAAATAGATGTTTCCGGAAAATATGAGCTGAACGGCAACCCCCGATGTAAGCAGTCAGAGTGCTCCCTGCAGGAGGAAAAACGCCAGCTCATCTCGCTGCGGTTAGGTCCCCATATGATGGGTAAAAGTGGTGATGGGCTAGCGGATTATGGGTCAGGCTCTGTGGCGTTTGTTTACGACTCCAATGTTTCTCTCATCGGTCAGTTATTGACATGCATGGCTAGAATACAAATCAACTGGCAAAAGCCATCTTTCCCCTCGAAGGCGAAATATTTGAATCCGTTGTCCAAAGGTTTTCGGAAACCCCAGGTGACTGGCTGGATTTGTCACCAGGCTTGGTGAGAGGTGGAGACAGGGCTGAGAGAAATTCCCTGACACGGGATTCAGAACTGCCACGGGTCAGTAAGAGCCAGCTGTTGCCAGGTCCTCTGCTAGGCACTTTGGTTTGCTGTATCTCATTTAAATCGACACAGGGCAAGATCTGCTGCCTAGAGACTGGCCTCCTTTTGGCAAATCTTGTTGACATTCAGATGGCAAGATGGTGCTGGATTCACCCCTGGAAACCCTCTGGAGCCAGCCTGCCTCAGTGAGACTCCGGGTGGCCCCACCGTGGGCCCATGACCTGACATGACCACTGGGTGTCGCTGTGCCACTGGGCTGGGCCACGGAGAGCATTTATCTGGCTGTTAAAAAACCCTGCCTCTTAAGGAAAACAGTGGAACATGACAGTTGGGTAACGAACTACTCAGACAGGCCCTAATTATAATGCAAACCTTGTGAAAAAGATGATGTTTACTGTGGGAGGCATTTTACATGACTGACTTTCACATGCCAGGAGACATTTTAGATCCACTTTCAAACAAAATTAAAAAAAAAAAGAAGAAGAAAAGAAAGTCAAGAGAGAAGCCAAATGAATATTTTCAATTCTTAATCCCCTGAATTGTGATATTCTGATATGTTATGTGGTTGTGTTGTGGAATGAGGAATGCCAGGAGAGATTTTTTTTCCTTCTTTTTCCTTCCTCGTCTTTTTTTTCTTTTGGTTCTGACAGCTTTTTTATCCCCTCTCTTCCAAGAGCCACAAAAAAATGTTTTTCAAATGAACACAGGCAAGGATGTGTCACCCAGTGATGGATTGCTCGCTCCGGTTCAGCTTTTGATAATTAAGTTCTACTCTTCACAGACGAAGGCTATTCTGCCAAATCCAAAATACCCTGGAAAATGTAAAATTAGAACCTTATGAGAAAAAAGATTAAAAGAGCTAAATATATATGTACGTAGTCTGGCAAAGTGGTGATTGGGGTGGGGTGGGGTGTGGGGAGGGGCACGGCTCGATAACTGCCTATTAACCTGTCCAGGGACACACGGCGAGCAGGAAGGAGAGTATTTACGCACGGGGACATGGTCAAATTAAGAGTAAATTTATTTAGATGACCTAAATAAAAAAGAGGAACATTTAGGAAAAACATAACTATAATAGTCCTGAGTGATGGGAGCTAGAACTCCAATTAGGATAGCACCTCAAAGGCAAAGTATTGGATTCTCCAAAGCTCGAGACATTTCATATAGGTCTACCCTAAACACAGGCTGGCAGCACTATAGAGAGACTGAAAAATCCTTTGTGGTCCTCCACGGCTGGGGCAGGTTTTCTGAAACCTCTGATTTCTGTCTGTACAAATCTTCCATTTGGGGCCTTGAGGTTACACACCATTAAATACAATTTGCTAACTGTAACGTTCCCCGCTTGAAGACTGGTTCTGAATCAGGAGCTGGGAACTCCATGTGGCACTCCGGAAGTCTACCATGAAATCCCAGATGAGGTCGCGGAGGGCCTGTGCTCTCCCATGGGGCAGCATCGCACGCCCGTTGGCCTACAGGCCGCCATGTTGTTCTGTTGCAGTTGCGGTCCACCCACTGCGCTTAGGTCGTGACTGGAAAATCCAGTCCTGAAAGCAGCCCAGCCTTTCACCGTGGATCAACACCACCAACCACAACAAGCCCCGGGAATTGCTGAGTGATTTATTAGAAGAGACTGCAAAAGATACTTTAAAAGCAAATTCCCTCACCCCCGTGTAATGTACCAAGGGCGGGGAAAGGCCAACAACTCATGTGGCTGTTGCATTCTTGGCAGCGGGCAGCCTCTCGCTTGGCTCACTCCAGTGGGCAGGAGCTGGGTTTCACAAACCATTCCTATCTGGAGGACTCTTGGCATTCATTTGATCGCCCTAAAAGCTGGATCCTTATCTGCCCCGGTAATTTATCTCTTTGGGAGGAGTAAGCAGGGCAAGGACAGATGCGGTTGATAAATACACTATTTTGCAGTGTACAATTAACCTCAGTTAAATGTTCAAGGGCTGCCGGCGGGGGCTGCCTTTTTGCTGTGAAACTGATATTTCCAACTGCCCCAACTGGACCCAGCTCTTCCACCCCCACCACTTTCTGCCCGGAGGAGACGTTCAAGGACCCCGGGGGAGATTTCTCAAGTCTGTAGGGAGGTTGAGGGAGATAGAGATAAAAGAGGGTATGACCAGGGCAGGCCCACTGGTCTTTCCTCTTTGCCGAGAAGCTCTTGGATTTTGCTTCCGATTTTCTTTTTTTTTGCATCCGATTGTAAGCCTGGCCTAAACGCAGTCTGGCCTGACCCCGGGCTCAAGGGCAGTGAGATAGCTCAAACCTGCTTTCTGTCAGAACTCCCCCGCACCGAGATGGCTTGGTGGGAACGCAGAGATAAAAAATGGGAACTGACTTCCTCCACGGGGCAGGAAAACAACCAGGAGGAAAAGAAGGCTTCCTGCCCCTCTGGCAGCCGATAAGCCTGATTGGCTGGGTCTCCTGCCGCAAGGTGATTACGCCTCCTCTTGAAGCGTTACTGATGGGCCCTGGGTAACAGTGGCCCGCACGGACAACAGCCTCTTCCTGTGGTCCGGCTTCTTAGCAATGTGAATTGGGTCAAAGGTGGGAAGCATGTGCTCATCTCGGGGACTCAAGAAGAACTTTCTGAGCACTCGAGGACCCAGCATGTTACCCCTTCCGGGCAGAAAAGATGCCTTAACTGGATTCAGGGAATACTGAATTACTAAGACTCTTCTGAGTGTGGTTCATGTTTTAATTAAGAAGGAACACCAAGGCTGCTCAGGGATCCCAAGCCCACGTGGCCGTGCTGGGGAGCAGGCTGTGTTGGCATGGGACACACACAAGCTCTCAGGGCTGGGATGGGAAAGCAGAGGAAGCGATGGCCAGCAGGCTGTCTCCAGCTGTGGACACCGTGGTTACAGCTGAATGAGGCTGGGCAAGTCACCTTACCTCTCTGAGCCTCCATTTTCTCATTTGTAAAATGGAGATAATAATAGTCTTTACCTAAAAAGACTTGTTGCAAGAATTAAATTACTCCTCTACCTATATGAAGCTTAGAATAGTATGTGGTCCAAAGCAAGTGCTCAATGCATCTTAGCAAACAGTAGGATGCTGTTTCCCATCATCATCCTTGTCACTCCTCAACTCAGGGCCAGATTTTGATCTATGGGGGCACCAAGCCTTGAAAACGTTATGGTAATGGGAACTGGGGGGTGCAAAGAGCCTCTTGCCATGCTGTGAGATAATTTTGAAAGCAATATGGCAGCACTTGGTCAACTTAAATATAACCCAAGAATAAGTCATCCTGACCCCATGTGTGTGCCCCACAGAAATTCCCACACGGGTCATTGTAAAGGGGTATCGAGAGGAAATTCGTTGTGTTATATTTTCTGGTGGTGGCGGCTTGGAGACCGTCTGGTGTCCATCCCTGGGAAAACTGAGATTGCCCATCATGGAGAACTGAGAAACAGTGAGAAGAAACAGACCAGGTCAGGCATGCACGCAGCAGTGGGGCTGGAGTTTCAGTGCCTGGTGTCACAGTGACAGAGTAAGAAACACGATGAAATATGTAATGTGATGCCATGTAAGTGAATTAAATATGCACTCACACACAAAATACACATTTGTAAGCACACATGTAGTCATGACGAAACACGTTAGAAGGGGGAGCAGGGAAATGGGGGTGAATGGCAATAATCAGATAACCCGATAAATACAGTGAAGTAGGACTTGCCCAGACCGATGACGGCGACGTATGGTGAACTGAGGATAAAATTAACTCACCTCTAGGGGCTGGCCCCGTGGCCGAGTGGTTAAGTTCGCGCGCTCCGCAGCAGGCGGCCCAGTGTTTCGTTAGTTCGAATCCTGGGCGCGGACATGGCACTGCTCATCAGACCACGCTGAGGCAGCGTCCCGCATGCCACAACTAGAAGAATCCACAACGAAGAATACACAACTATGTACCGGGGGGCTTTGGGGAGAAAAAGGAAAAAATAAAATCTTAAAAAAAAAAAAAATTAACTCTCCTCCCTGCTCCTGATGTCCATAAAGATGACTTCTTACCCTTATGTGTTATTAAAAGTAAAAAGGTGATATATTCATACATTATATATATATATATAGATTACATACATCTATATACGTGCATTAAACTGTGAACTAAGTGTAGCGAAGTCTAATAAAGCTATGGTTTTTCCCCATTTAAAACAACCTTTTTACTTTTGGATAACTTTAGATTTACAGAAAAGTTGCAAAGAAAGTACAGAGAGTTCCTAAACACCTTTCATCCAGCTTCCCTACTGATCACAGAGCACCACAGCATAAACCAACAGTGGCACGTTTCTGTGAAGACAGCTCCCACAGTATTTGAACTTCCCCGTTTCCCTGCTCCTGTGGAATGCAGGATGCCGTGTCACTCAGACGTCGTGTCTCCTTAGTCTTCTCCACTCTGTGACAGCTTCTCGGACTTTCCTTGTTTTGCCTGCCCTTGACGGTTTGGAGGAGTATCGGTCAGGTAGTTTGCAGAATGTCCGTCACTTTTGATTTGTCTGATAGCGGCCCATGATAGGACTGCGGGGCTGGGTTCTGCGGGAAGAAGGGCACAAAGGTGAGATGCCCTTCTCGCAACACGTGGGGCTGTGAGGTCAGCATTATTCCTCACCTGGGACTTAACCTTCACCGCTCGTTTAAGGTGGTGTCTGCCAGTTTTCTCCCTTGTGAAGCAGGTATTTTTCTCTTTTCATATTTTATTCTTTGGAAATGAGTCACTAAGTCCAGCCCACGCTCAGTGGGAGTGGAATTAAGCTCCGTTCCTCGGAGGGGAGAAGTTTCTACATATATTTCTCAATGCATTTTTTCTTTTATTTATTGTGGTAAAATACACATTATACAAAATTTACCATCTTAACGACTTTTGAATGCAAAATTTTCTCATTTTTAAAAGTGGCTTTATTTAGATATAATTCACATGCCATAAAATTACCCCTTGAAAGTATAAATATCAGTGGTTTTAGTATATTCACAGGGTTGTGCAACCGTCATCACGAAATAAGTTTAGAACATTTTCATCACCCCCAAAGAAACCCTGTACGCATTGATAGTTGCTGTGCCCTCTCCCCTCCCCCAGATCCTGGCAGGCAGTAATCTGCTTGTGTTCCTATACATTTGTCTGTTCTGGACACTATAGAAATGGAATCGAACAATATGTGCTCTTTGTGATTATTTTTTACTTAGCATAAGATTTTCAGGTTTATCCAGTTGTACCATGTGTCGGTACTGCACTCCTTTTTACTGAGAAATAATATTCTGCTGTATGGATATTCCATATTCTATTTACCCCTTTATCAGTTAGTGGACATTTGTGTTGGTTCTACTTTTTGGCTATTATGAATAATGCTGCTATGAATATTCACATACAACTTTTTCTGCAGACGTGTTTTCATTCCTCTTGGGTATAGACCTAGGAAAAGGATTTCTGGGTCCTATGATAGCCCTTTGTTTATCATTTGAGGAACTGTCAGATTATTTTCCAAACTGGTTTCGCCATTTTGCATTCCAACTAGCGGTTTGTGAGGGTTCAGATTTCATCACATCCTTGTCATTGTCTGTCTTTTTGCTTATAGCCCTCCTGGTGGGGGTGAAGGGGTATCTCATTGTGGTTTTGATTTACATTTCCCTAATGGCCAATGATACTGAGCATCTTTTCATGTGTTTATTGGCCATTTGCATATTTTCTTTGGAGAAATTTCTATTGCAGTCCTTTGCTCATTTAAAAAATTGGGTTATTTGTCTTTTTATTATTGAATTATGAGAGTTCTTTATAGATTCTGGATACCAGTCCTTTATCAGATGTACGATTTGCAAATATTCTCCCATTGCTTTGACTGTCTTTTCACTTTCTTGATGGTATTACTTGCAGCACAAAAGCTTTTAATTCTGATGTGTCCAGTTTATCTATTTTATTGTTGTTGCTGTGTTTTTCATGTCATATCTAAGAAACCATTGCCTAATCCAAGGTTATGGAGATTTACTCCTATGATTTCTTCGAAGAGTTGGAGTTTTAGTGCTAACCTTTAGGTCTATGATCCATTTGGAGTTATCTTTTCTGTCTGGTGTGAGGAAGGGGTACGATTTCCTCCGTCTGCCTGTGGATATCCAGCCATCAGCCCACATTCTGTTTGCTGAGCCGGGCACCTTGGCTCAGGGCCATGCCTTCCTGAAGGAAGTGGTTCCTTTTTCTAATTCGTTATCCAAAAGGAGAGCCTTTTACTGAATTTCCTGAGGGGATAATATAGATAGCCGAAGCGTTGGTCAGAAACCCCTGTGAGATGAGACAAAAGCAATAGCTGTCTCCTCAGAAAAATGCACATATCATACAAAATTGTGCATGATTTTAGGGTCCACAGGATCCCCTAAGGCCTCTGCTGCACCCACTAGGGATCCATGGAGTTAAGCTTAATACCCAGTTGTGTAGTGTTTCAGGGTTTCCCAAATGCTGTTCACCACCTAGAAACATTTTAACACATCCTCACACCAGCTTTCCTATTGTTTATTTAATATTTCCTTTAAATTGACTTCCTATACTTTAACTTAACTGTGAAAGGGTGCTTGATATCACTACCCTGGTATCTGTGCAATCACAAGTTCCGTGTAGCAGTTGAGAGCTTGGCTCTGGAGCCAGACAGCCTGGGTTGGAGTCCCGGCTCCGTTGCTTATTAGCTGTGTGACCCTGGGCAAGTTACTTGACCTCTCTGCACATCTGTTCTTTATCTGTAAAATGAGGCTACTGAGAGTCCCTTCTCAGAGAATTGTTATGAGGATTAAATATGTTAGCACATGGAAAGTCCTTTGAACAGTGTCTGGGACCTAGTAAGCACCCAATAAATGTTAGCTCTTTCTATAACACCAGTAAATTGCACATTTTTTCCAGTATGTTGTACCCAGTAGCTCACACATCTTACACTTTGGAAAATGCTGCTGAATAGTCATAATTTCTCAAGAGAAAACGTGTGTGCGTGCGCGTGTGTGCGTGCACACACACACACTCTCTCTCTCTCTCTCTCCAGCCAAAGAAGCAGGAAATCCCCAGAAGGAGATAAAGTGACTGATAGCGGCTTTGGGGAGATACCGAGAGGGTGTCTGAGCCTGTGTTTGTTTCTGGATTATGGTGACAGAGCAATAAGGAAAACAGACTCTGTTTGTCCTGCTCGATGCCACCTTCCGGAGAGGCCAGAAAGCGCTCCGCCCTATCGAGTGCCTGTGTTGCCGTGGGGCCCTCCTTGGTCCCTGTCCTCCCAGCCGGCAGCTGTGGGCTGCTGAAGGCCTCCCTCCCAGGTGGGGTGGGGGGTACTGCTGTGCCCTTCCCCATCGGGGGCACTCACCTGCTGGCGCCTGGATCTGAGCACAGAGAGATCTCCCTGGGAGGAGGGTGTGCTGCTCGGTAGGCCCAAACCACCTGCCCGCAGTGGCTAATGGGAGGGAGCTGGGCCAAGCTGGAGGGCTTCATTTGTATTTTATTTTTATTATTTCCTACACCTTCTTCTGGAGGCAAAAGCACCCTGATTTTGTTCTGGGGAGGCCCCCCTACTTTACTTCTGGTTCATGTGCTTCAAGTGCCAGGGGAGGAGCTGTGCCGGGAGCTCCACCAGTCAGCTCTTCCCATCCCTTTTGCCATCGTGTTGGTTTAGGGATCATCACGTGACCCAAGCGGGTCTAATCAGAGCCAACCTGACTCAACTCTGGGAACTCTGAGCTATCAGAGAAGGGGCCTCTTTTCCTCTGAGCTGGCACTTGGGGTGTGGGAGCCTGAAATGGCCAGAGAGGCCTGAGGACGGAGCTGCCCCACGGGGAACAGAATCAAGAGATGGAGCCTGCTGGTATTGTTTGACCCTGAATCATGCTGTGCCTGAAGTCCACATACTCCTGGATTTGACCTTGGCAAGTGAAAAATACAGCAACTGACCATCAGACTCACCCCAGGGAAAGCTAGCCATCCCATTAAACAATTCCAGCTGGGGAGATGGGGAGCGGCCGGGTGGGATGCAATGAGGAATGCTGGCGGGTGTGACTTTAATACTGGAAACCACTGCTCTTTGCTTCTTAGTTCTGTGGTAGCGATTGTGGCCACTAGCTTCATGTATGTCACCTTCGCACAGGATGACCATCCCACCTCAGTCCTGGGCATCCCAAGGGAATGACAATCCCTTACATTCACCTGGCTGGATTACCTCGCAAAGCACCTTCCAGTGCATTATCTCTCTTGATGCTCCTGTAGAGACCCTCGGAGGAAAGCTGCCTGGGAGTCAGTACCTTCAGTTCACAAACTGGCAACCTGAGTGCTCAGCACCGAAGGCCACTGTCCAAGACGTACGTCTGGTGAGTAAGAGCCAGGACTGGCATCCTTGTTCTTGTACTGTGAACTTGCTGCTCTTCCTAACTCGCTAGCAGGAGAGCTAACAGCCCACGTCCAGGAGGCCACACTGCGTGGAAGGAGGACGGCAGACTCCGGACTCAGACAACACCGGCTCCCAGCTGTGCTGTTTACCAGCAGTGTGATCCTGAATGCTAGCTTCCCTTTTGTGCCTCGGTTTCTCCATCTGTTAACAGGGGATGGTAATGGTACCCAGCCCTCAGGGATCCCCTTTTGACGATGTTAAGCCACAATGTTGTGAGGAGTAAAAGAAATAATCCATATAAAGTATTTACAGGATAAACACTCAAAGTTAGTGCTTAGTGTGATGATTCGTGACGATTCGGTGACACAGACAGAGCAGTATCCTAAAGCTTTGGGCCTGGCAGGAAAATAGCAGAGACAAGTCCTGGTGGGGGTGGGGGCGGGTACCTGCAACTCCTGGCAAATCCGCTTTTGTCCTAGAGACTGGATGTAGAAACGGACACCTTCCACTGGCTGGTGATCTGTTTTGAAGAAGAGAAGATAGTTTGTAAGTGTGACAAGGGAGGAGGGAGAGCAGGGGGTGTGTATGACGCGGGAGGTCTGAGCTCCCAGGACACAGACAGACATGTCTGTCAGCTGCATCCACTTCTTCCCATCAAGGCTGTGATTCTCGAAGGAGCATGTATCCAGATGCCCCACTGCTCACTGAAACACGAACGCTGACACCCTGCCCAGAATTTCTGATTCCGTAGGATTGTGGTGGGACCTGCAAATTTGCTGCAGGATCAAAGATCCTGCTTTGGAAACCACTGCTTTAGAACGTGCCTGGGACGCCCCCTGTTTGACATCCGAAATGGTCTGGAACATTTGGTGAAATTAATTTCCCACTGACTTATATTTTAATTTTAAGATAATATTTTGTGGCTCGACTGATCTTTTCGTAGGTATTCTGATTCTTAGAACTAGATGTTCTCTGCTTTTCTAACTCACCGGGCTCAGCCGACGCCACAGGCCAGGAGAGAGGGAGCAGTCTATGTGACCCATGTGGGTATGACTTGTTTTAGGGGGTCTCCCTAAACCCACCCTAGTCTAGCTCAAGTAGGGTGTCCCATTTGAGTCTGCAAGTAAAGTCTGCTTGTCCTCAATACGCACATTATCCTTCCCAGACAAGTTCAAGATCACGTGCTGGCCCTCCTCTGGTGTTTCTGGAAGTGCCTCTGTGGGTGCTGAGGTTTAAACAAGCCGAGTCATAGCTCCTGGTTATTGAGGTCATGGCCTGTGCCAGCCTTGGGCCAGGCTCTGCTGGCACAACCTCATTTAAGCTCCAGGGCAGTCATGTGAGGTGGATGCTGGGACCACCCCCATTGCAGGGACGAGGAACCAAGCCTGAGATAGGTTAAGTCACTTACGCAGGGACACGCAGGTGGTGAAGACAGGGTTTAAGTGCAGGAAATCGGATTCCTGAGGCCGTGGTCTTCACTGGCTCTGTGTTGTAATTATTCACCAGATATCACCAAGGAATCCTGCCATGCAACGCCCCACGCACGTCCCCACATTCGATTTTCACCACCGCTCTGGGATAGCCAACTTCATCTTCGTTTCCCAGATAAGGAAACTGAGATGCCTGAAGTTGAGACAACTCGTGCCTGGACAGAGAAAGAGTGAGTGAATGGGCTGGGCCTTGGGTCCCCTAGGGCTCGATGCTTCAAGTCCATGTGACCGTAATTGTGACTTACTCACAGGTTTCGAAGGACTAGTCAGGGGCTGCAGTAGTGTTTTCCACAAACCACAACTATAAAAGGACCGTTAGATTATGTATTAGTCTGGAGGAGCCATCACAGGTGCCATCTTAGGAAAAGCAAGCGGCCTTAGAATATCTCTGGGGATTTCAAGAATTTGAAATATCACTATAGGTAATAATAATTATAACAGTATTAACAACAATAATAACAAAACAAAAGCAGCAGGCTGGATGCTTATTTCCAGGAGGTCATAAAAACCTTACCCCGAGGAGGGCACACAGTGAGAATCATGCCCATTTTAGAGATCAGGAAACTGAGGCCGAGAGATGTTAGGTGATGTCTAAGATCGTGCACATGATACGTGACAGAGCCAGGACTCGACGCCAGTCTCTGCGTTTACTCTGGGGCCGTGCTGCTTCCTTCTATGCATGTAATCACTTCAATCTTTGTGGCCCCGATGACACCCCATTTTGCTATGGGGTACCTTCACTGAGGCTCCCCTCACCCCCAAGTGGTTCCACCCCCTGCCCATTAACCCTCTTTATTGCCTTCATGATGCTATCTCTGCATAAATCTTGAACCACTTGGCACTTGATTATAATGTACTAAAAGGATCATAACGTAAATTGCTATCTTACAGTTATTGTCGTTTAACTGATGAGAGAGAAGAGAAACTTCATAAAATATTTAAATATTTCTTTTCCCTCGAGGACTATGAACAGAAGGCTCTCTCCACTCCACCCTCAGTGTTTTTGTTCTCCCCACTCTGAGGCATCACAGGCCCTTGAGAATGTTCCAGTGCCGTTGTTCTGTCTGCAGATGCCAGCATGCTGTGGAGTACGGGCTCACTTCTGCATGGTCCCATTGATTTGGGCAGAGATGCTTAGTTTACACTAACTGAAGCAAAAAATATAGGGAGTTGATCTGAAGGCTGTGGAGGCATCTTGTGGAGCCTGTATCAGTCACCTGTCACCACGGTAATGCTGCGTAACAAACCAGCTAAGACATTATTTAGTTTAAGACAAAAAGCATGACTTTGGCTGATGAGTCCGTGGATTGTCAATTTGGGCTAGCTTCTGCGGGGGCGCCCTGCTGGTCTCCTCTCAGCTCACTTCCATGACTGGGGGCAGCTGCAGGTCCCTTGATCTAGAATGGCCTGGACTGGGCAGCCTGGGGTCACCCAGCTGTGCTCTGTGTGTCTTATCCTGCAACAGGACGGCTTGAGCATGTTCTCACGGTGAAGACTGAGGAAGAACAGCATCCATAGGAACGCTCTAGTGCTTTCTCCAGCTTCTACTGTGTCATGTGCTAATGTCCCCAGACAAGTGTCACGACTGAACCCAGAGTCAAGGGTGGGGCAGAACACGCTCCCCAGAGCAGGAAGACGCTGCAAGTTACACAGCAAAGGGTGTGAATACCAGGAGGGGCCATTAATGCAACCAACTTACCGCGGAGCCCAAAGCAAGAAGGAGAAGTGGGCCTCTGTGGATCAGAATCAGACTGGAAGGCGCCACAAACCGAGGCAGTGAGGTCCCCTGAAGCTGATCAGCTTCGCATCCCTACAGCCCTCTGAGCATCGTCTCCATCCTGCCTCCACAGACTGCCTTCTCTGCTGCCTTTGTCCACATTGTTGTGTGCCTGGTGCCTTTGCTGGTACATCACTGCCCTGGCTTTTTGTGGCTGTCCGTGTCAGGCACTGTCCCAACCGTGGGTCCTAACCTCACATTCCTGAGACGGACAAGCAGTTGGTCTATCCCAGCCTCTGGAATTCTCCCCTGTATTCTTTTGTTGGGGCCGCTGTAACAAAGTACCACAGACCAGCTGGCTCAAACAACATGCAGTTATTTTCACCCAGTTCTGGAGTCTAGAAGTCCGAGATCAAGGTGTCCACAGGATTGGTTTCTTCTGAGGCCTGTCTCCTCGGCTTGTAGGTGGTCATCTTCAAGCCGTCTTATAGATGACCTTCCCTCTGTGTGTCTGGGTCCTGATCTCCTTCTCTCATAAGGACACCAGCCATAATGGATTAGGGCCCGCCCCAATGACCTCATTTTAACTTACTTACCTCTACGAAGACCCTATCTCCACACAAGGTCACACCCTGAGGTATTAGGGTCAGGACTTTAACATATGAATTTGGGGGAAGACAGTTCAGCCCATAACGTCCCATTAAACTTGTTCCTCTTCCTTCTTCTCCAGCTTGGTCTGTGGTACCCTCAACCGTACACATGTACGGGATGAAAACTTCAGAGGCAATCTTCGTCCCTCTTACCCTCACCTCCCATCCAGCCCAGCATCCAGTCCGGCAAACACCACAACCAAAACATTGGTCAAATCCATTCGCTTCTCCTCATCTCCACCACCCCCACCGTCCTCCTTCTGGATGCCCACAGTGGCCTCCTCTGAACTCCGAGTCGCTTCAACCCCACTGTCCTTTCATTTTCTCCATAGCGTTTACTACTGTCTGAGCTCATCTTCTTGTGCACTTGCTTGTATCTGACCCTCAGAGCAGATGGAAAACTCCTGGAGGCCTGGGGACTTTGTCTGTCCTGGTTGGTGCTGGCTGCCCGTGCCTAGTAGTCTACTGTGATGGGCGAAAGGCAGGTGCTCAATGCTGAGTGAATGGGGAAGGGGGAGTCATGTCGTACAAACATGGCTGCCAGCTCCCCACTTCCCACCACCTCCTCGTCCTGCATTGGTGGGCAGTTCTCAGAAAGAAAAAGGAAGTGAGCCAAGGGCACCCTTGAAAGGCATTGACTACAGCCGCAGATGCCATGTCTGGGCCAGGGGGCTGCCCTGACCGAGCAGGGCCTTAGCTGAGCCGTGAAGTCGGGGTTCCCTGAGCAGTGCGCTGTGCGAACAGGCCAGGGAGGGAGGCAGGCCCTGCACACCCCACTTACGATGAATAGCGAGGGTCCCTTTGTAATTAGTGCAGCCGCTGGCCCACAGTCAGCACGGAAGCCTGTCCTCTAGTTTAGTCAACAAAGCGGTCCCAGCAGGACCTCAACTTAGAAATAATTTGTCAGCAGTTAGATTCACTGAATGGCAGAGCTTGAAGAGTCACTGTAAATACTTGAGAGTAATAAAGCTGCATCCACTTAAAAAATATTCTATAATTCTGCCTTCTCCCTGGCCTGCTCCCCAGTTAATCCAAATGTGTTTATTTATGATGTCTACGCTTCCTACTTCCCAAAAGGATTGATGTGGCTTACATTAAAGGCACATTTCAAATAGAGGGAACGGATTTAAAGAGAGAAGAGATCAAGACAATCCCGTGGCCTCCCCTGCGAAGCCGGAGGGGTGGGGGAAGGAGACACAGCTGCGAAGGGGCCTCGGGCCGCGGGGCTGCGGGAGGCCACGCAGAGAGGTGGTCACGGGAGGTGGGGGGGGCACAGAGCTCTGGGATCTAAGGATGGGAAATTTCTAAGGCCCCCTCTGGTTGTGGGGTGGGGGGTGCACCTTGCAATCTCAACTCCCCGGCCTAACGCTTGCTGTTTCCTGTCTGCTGACGTGCTGAGCTTCCTTCTCCAAAGTCTCATTCCCACTTGGCCAGTGGGTAGAGCCTGTCCTGGCCCACTGGGTGTCTCTTCCCAGATGCAGGGGGGTGGGGAGGGGAAAGGGAGTGGGGGGAGAATGGGGGGTTGATCAACACCAAGCAAGGCTAATATTTACATAGACCCTACCCTGTGCCAGGTATTCGTCTAAGGACTTTACATGGATTAACTCCATCTTTATATAGCGATCCTGTGATTAGCCCCACTTCACAGATATGGAGATGGAGGCATGGAGAGGCTAAGAAACTTGCCCAAGGGCAGCACACAGCAGAACCAAGATAGAAACCCAAGTAGTGTGGCTCCTGGGGCCGGGCTGCTAACCACTGGGGAACACTGCCTCCTTTAGGCCAGGATGCTGGTGCTTGGGCATGTCCACCACAGAGGTTGCCTATGGCAAGAGGTGATCACCCAGAGTACCAGCTTCCTGGTGAGTGGGGCTGAGCGGGAGGGGCCGGCGCACACCCAGCAGGCTGTCATCCCCCGACGGCAGGGTGAGGGGCTTCCCGTTGGTACCCAGACACTGGGAAAAGGCTCCAGAAGGGTCCCCAAGGCTGGCCAAGAAAGAGGACGGAAAAAGGGGGCTGAGAGAGAGGATGAGAACCCAATATCCCCATGGGTGGGAGCAGCGGATTGGTCTAGGTTCAGAGAGCACACACTTTGCAAAGGATCTTGTTACCTGACTTTCCCCAAATAACAGATCCCTGTGAGTTACTTTAGACCTGAACTTGATTTATTTAATTTCCTTGGAATTTAGTAAAATACTTGCTCTTTGTAAGCCCTGAGCCTCATTATAACTCATTAATTTGGGGCTGATCAGAAATTTTGAGGGGGGGGTCTGACTCCGAATTACAAGGAGGGGCTTCTGTCCACAGGAGTGCACCATCTGTGGTCCCCACCTGCCCTTCTCATGACCCCCGTGTGAAGGGAGAAGCAGTGGGCATGTCATCCGCCATGACCTGCATCCCTGGATTCTTCATCTTTCTATTGGGAGGGAAGAACTCTGCACTGTTTGTCTGAGAATGTGGTATATTTATAATCATGGCTATAATTATTCTTTCTCCTCTCTGCACTCAGACCCATAGCATAATAAAATATTTCCCCACTCTCTCTCTTCCTTCATTTGTCCCTTCCCAGCCCTCATTACCCCGTCCCCCCATCCCAGGTCTGCTGGGATTCCTGGAGCTCAGCACAGACTGGCTGTGTGATCTGGGGCAACGTACCTCAGTAATCTGTACCTCAGTTTCCTCGTCTGTAAAATGGGGATAATAATATGGTTACTGCATGGATTAAATGACTAATACATATAGAACCATTTACACAGTGGCTGGCAATTGGTAAGTGCTCAGTAACTATTAGCTACTATTGTAGTAATTGTATCAATTAATTGGGGCCACAGGAATGCCTCCTGACAAGCATTCAGATAACTGGGGTGACATCGCACAATAGTTCATTTACCGTTAGTCTTGGCGGCAGCTGGAGGTTGGCTGATCCAGGCTGGTGCACTCATGCACCTGCAGGTCGGCTGGGAGTCAGCTCAAGGCTGGGCTCGGCCGGCACACGGTAGCTGGGCAGCTCTGCTCCACGTGTGCCTCTTGTCCTTCTCCTGGGACCAACAGACCAGGCCGGGCATGAACTTCTCGTGGCGATGACAGGAGCACAAATGAGTAGGTAGAAATAGGCCAGGCCTCTGGAGGCCAAGGACTGGAACTGATGCACAGTCTCTCCTACCCACCTCTTCTATCGGCCAAACATGTCACATTGCGGGAAGGGAAATATACTCTACAGTTTTGGGAAATCAAAGTCACGTGAGAAGGGCGGGGTTACAAGGGAAGAATTAGGGCCGGGAATGCAATTGATCTGTTCTATTGATTATCATCATTGCTGTTTATATTTAAATGCAGAGTTTGAATCAAAATCTTCCGGCACGGGGCTGGAGGATCTCCACCTTGTGAACTTTTCCTGGTGAACCCGACACAGCTGGTCTGGCTGAGGGGCTCCTAGTCCACTTTCACAATCAGCAGGTCATAAGGATCATCTGCGGCTCTGATGAAAAAGCCAGACTCCTAGGCTGCTTCCCCGGAGATTTCAGGTAGGGGTCTGGAACCTGAATTTAAATAAATGCTCCACAGGGCATTCCAGTGGCTGGGAAAGTCGGGCAACACGCTTCTAAGGCAACATACCCTTTTTGTAAGATGTGGAGTCTGAAGCCCAGCACAGGGAAGGGGCCTGAGAAAGTGACACCCAAAAAGAAGGTTCTAACGTGGGGCTAGAATTCAGGCGACCTCCTGGCCAAGTGTCTTTTCCAATATCCCTAAATGACTAGAAGTTTCTACACCTCAACCACGTCACCGCAGAGTCCCGATGGGTCCAGAGTGCATTAGGAGAAATAGTCAACCTTGGTTTCAAACAGCCCCTGATGGACCACCTCCTTTGAACAAAGCCTCCCAGCAGTCAGGGTTAGCATGTGATGGCGTTTGGATACCCTCTGGGGTTGTGACCGACTGGGGAATGTGCTTCCCAGACCTCCCTTCCGGGGAGGACTGGCTGCCCAGCTGTGGGAAGTGGGGTCCGCAGGCAGCTTCCAGCTCTCAGCTCCTTCAGCGTCTGCCTGAGCGGCAGAGAGACCCCTCGCCCAAGGTCATGCCCTTCCTGGGGAAGCGGGCAACTGGGTGGGGTAGGGGTACAAGGGCCTGATGCCCACTGAGGGGCACCTCTGGCTCCAGAGCTCCAGTCCCTTGACCGTGTCTTTGTGGGGCTGCCTCATCCTTCAACTTCTTCCTCTGCCCACTCATTTCCTCCCATTCCCTCACAGACGCCGATTCTTAACCAAATGTCTTGCACCCAAAACTCCAGCTCAGAATCTCCTCCAGTAGAACCCAACTTGCAACAGGGCTCAAAAGCAACCATGGTAGTATGGAGAGGGGGCTTCAGCCGTGGCAATTAACTTTGCTAAGGGGCGCACACGGGGGAAGGGAGGCGTGCATCACATGAAATCATGCTCCTAAGGAAGCCTTGGCCGACTCAAGCGCGGTAGACACCTAAACATTTAAATCACCTTTTCCTATTGATTAAGGTAAATACTTTACTGATGGCGTTAATCAATACCCCTATCAATCCTGCACGTGTGATGGTTTTACTGCGCGTTTAATGTTTCTGTCTTTAACTGAGTTACGTCCCCCTCAGCCCCAAATGATGAACGGAAAGTGAGAAATCATCTGGGCTCTGACAAAAATGGGGAGCATTTTTTTCCCCTTTGTTTAATTTGAAGAACTAAACCCTTTGAATGTAAGTTGGTAAGTCTGACTTGGTCACCAGCGGTTGGTCTCATCTCTACTGCTCTGGGTCTCAGTTTTCTCGTCTGGAGAGGGGGGAAATGGCTGCTTTGCACACGAAAGGTAACAGCTGGAAAAGCCATGAGGCTGTAGGGGAGTGTTGTTATAAATCAGATCCTCCCTCAAAGCAGGGATCTGTAAGAAAACTTACCAGCATCTTCAATGGCACCCACAGGGAGTGGCCACAGTGGTCCTGGGGCCCGTTAATTCCTCCTGTGGCCCTCTTTCTGCACTGCCACCAGTTGATTGATTTGCCCATTTAGGCAGCTGAGTGTAAATATCCACCTGTCAATCATTCCATTATGCTAAGTGCCCAGCCAGCCCAGAATGGTGATTTACAGCCCTCCGTGGAAAGCCCTGGTCCTCCTGGCAGCTGTGCTATGTGCACGGTAGGCAGAGTGGGGCACAGTAGGTTGCAGCCCCAGGTCTACATTCTAGACTCTCAGAGACATGGTCTTGTCCCCAAAAAAGGTCTGGATGACAGATAGGAAGCACTCTCACATTCTCTTTCCACCCCCAGCTCTGTTGAGGAGATGACCCTTAGCAAATCTCAGAATCTAAAGGAACTAATTTCTTCCTACAGAGGAGAAGGATCTGCAGCTGTGGTCCTCAACTAGAGGCCACTTGGCCCCCCGGGGACATTTGGCAACGTCTGGGGTTGTTTTTGATTGTCACAACTAGGGGTGTGCTCCTGACGTCTACCAGGTAGGGGAGGCCAGGGATGCTGCTAAACATTCTAGGGTGCACAAGACAGGCCCCATACAGAGTAGTATCCAGTCCAAAATGTCAGCAGTGCCACGGTTGAGAAACCCAGATCTACTGGGAGGAGAGAATGTTAAGCATCACTGGGCATCAGGCAGCTCAAGGAAATGTCCACAGACACACGATGATTTGTTGCAAGGGCACTTTGGGAAAGGCAGGAGTTAGCAGGGATGGATGAGCATGATGGGGCTGTTAGGAAATGGAACAGCTGGTCAGAGTTTCCCAGAGCTGGCTCAGTCTTCTGCAATCCTCACGTTACAGAGATGCGTTCTGAGGCTCGGATCAGGAACTAATTTGCTCCAGTTGGTGGCAGATCTACAATGGGATCCTTGTCTTTTGATGAGCACTTTAGGGCTCTTTCCAGCATCAGACGTGGAAAATCATTTGAAGTGATTGACTCGTTATGGCTCTGCGGAGTGCGTGTGCCTGCTGAGCATCTGAGCCAAGCAGGGGAGTGTGCTGGGATGGATTTGTGATGTCTGCCACAGGCACGGGAGGGGAGAGGGGTAGCACTTGGCAACATAGCTACTACCTTCCTTGTACTTTACCGTTCTCTTTATCCTCAGTTATCACAGCCAAGGCCAAACGCATCTAAGGACATTTGAAAAATATTTAGAATCTTGTTAAACTAAACAGAAAGATGTTTTAAATATCCTTGTTGCTTCAAAATGTATTTTTCTGACTTTAGTAATACATGCCTATTAAAGAAAATGACAAATAACGAGAAAAAAAATTAAAATTTCCTAAATTCCATAGATAGCCACAATGGATGTTCTGATAGTTCCCTTTAGACTTTTATTCCATATTATAAATATTCTTCCCCTAATTTTTCCTGAAATTGAATTCATGGTGATTTGTTGCTGTGTTTTTTGTAAATTAACACTAAAATATGTGTGTTATCTATGCCATTAAATGTATTGGTAAGCATTGTTATTCAGGGCTGTAATGATATACCACACTATGGATGTGTTAGCATTTATTAAATAAATACTCTATAGTGGGACATGGGGTTTTTTCCAGTTTTCTTTGCTATTGTTACATGATAAACAATTTGTACATTTTTATTTGCATACAGATGATTATTTCCTGCATTTTTTGTGTATGAATTATTAATTCTTAATTATAGAATCAAGTTTTATAATGGATTAATAACTGGCTTAAAGGTAATGAGAATTATTAAGGTCTTTGATACATGTTGTTAGATTTCATTCAGAATAATAGCTCTGGACTATATGTCTATCAGGAAGGAACTTCAGGCCAGTTTCTCTGAATTTTCATCAAAAATGGCAATTTTTAAAAATTGCTGCTTGTTTAAGCAAAAGAACAATGTCTTGTTCTAAAATTTGCATTTATTAGTGAGGTTGAACCTTTTAAAATCTTGCAGTTACTTGTACATTTTTCTTGTGTGAATTGTGTGTTCATGCCCTTTCTCCAATTTTCTTTGGGTAATCTTTTCTGTTTTTCTTTTGTATAAACTCTTTAGATTACACTAGTCTTTATGAAGATTAGTATACTTGTTATAAATCTTTTCCCCAGCCTGTTGTTTCACTTTTATGTATGTGTGCTTACATTAAGAAATTTTAGTGTATTTGGTCAGATGCTTTCTTTTTGAATTTATCCCATTGCTTTTAAAGTCAGTCATTTCTTTTCGATCTTAGTCATATATTAATATGACTAATATCCATATATACATACACACATATACAGAGAGAGGCTTTTATTTTAATGTTTTATTTTAATAATATAAAGATCAAGATATGGTTAAAGATACAGATGTAGTTACATATACATATATAATTTTTTCTACCTTTTTAAGTATATTTAGCATCTGAAGTTTATTTATGGGACAAGGTAAGAAACAATTCTTTTTACCTCAAGTATTTTCCCAGTGGTTCTTATTACCTAGTTCTGCCTTTTCTCCCTGACATGATGCAGTCACAGACGATATTCTTATCCTTACTGGGGTTGGGTGGTGGGTTAGCTGCTCCTCGGCTTTTTTCTGCAAGTATCTGTAGTAGTTATCAGCTCTGTTCACCAACATTTCTGGCTTGCTGGTGTCCAGGAACGTGTTAGAGTGGGCTGGCTGGAAACCATGCTCCCTGGATGCGTGGAGGCGTTTGCCTGGCTCTGGCCAGTGGCATAGGAGTAGGTCTGAGATGGAGCCTTTCTTGCCGGTGTGAGACTTTCCAGAACTCTGTTCTTCTCTGCCACTGATTCCCTCAGCTGGAGTAAGGAGAGGCAGAGCAGAGCCCCTCATCAACTGCTAACGGACATAGATTAGAAACAAGATACACATCTTTGTTTCTAAGACACTCACTCATCTTTTGGCGTTGTTTGTTACTGCAGCGGAACATGTTGTGTGCTGACGGAGACATATCCTACTGTTTACTTATTGTATCTGTAATGCATTTTAATACAGGGGCAAGTAACCCAGTCCTTGTTGCTTTTTTCTCTCCTCAAAAAATGCTCTGAATAATTTCACCTATCTGTTTTTCTAGAACACCTTTTTTTTTTTTTTTTTTTTTGAGGAAGATTAGCCCTGAGCTAACTACTGCCAGTCCTCCTCTTTTTTGCTGAGGAAGCCTGGCCCTGAGCTGACATCCGTGCCCATCTTCCTCTACTTTATATGTGGGACACCTACCACAGCATGGCTTGCCAAGCAGTGCCGTGTCCGCACACGGGATCCGAACTGATGAACCCCAGGCTGCCAAGAAGCGGAACGTGTGCACTTAACCACTGCACCACAGGGCCAGCCCCCAGAATACCTTGGATTCACCACATCAAGTATTACCTCTCCTTGCACTCCAGATGAATCTCAGAGGGATGTGGATTGAATGACATGAAATATATTATTAAACTTAGAAATAATTGACACATTCAATATTTCATCTTGCTCTCCAGAAACATGGCATTTTATTCATTTTGTTTACACATTATTTTATGTGTCTTCATAAAATATTTTTATATAGAGCTCTGTATATTTATCATAAAAATATTTTTATATAGAGCTCTGTATATTGATTGATATCATATTTATCAAACATTCTTAAATATTTCATGTATATTGTTGTTTTGCATCTGGATTTACTGTATCAATACTATTTTCTAACTGCTTTTGCTGCTATTGAAGAAAGTGTTTTATTTGGTACATTTTTTAATGAATTCAGCTATCTCACTGAATTTTAATGGGTTCTAATAATTTCCCAGTTCATTGTTTTGAATGCTTTTTCAAAATCTTTATTTTTCACATTTAAATTGTACCTCCTATTTAAACAACTAATTTTTATTATGCCAAATAAAAATAACATTGTGAATAAATCAAGTAAGACATAAATTACTTTTTGCAATTATTAATTTAGGACTATAATTTATATACTATTATGTTTTCTCTAAAGTCATATTCTTTCATTTTTAACTCTTTATAGACAATAGTGTAATGAGCTCACAGATACTCATCTCTTAGCTTAAAAAATTTTTAACACATGACCAATCTTGTTTTATCTATACTGTGCCAATCCCTATCTACACTACACACACATGCACATGCCCGCACACGTGTGCACACACACACGTGTACACACACACACAATTTTCCACTGAATTATTCTGAACAAAATTCCACAAGATCATATCATTTCATCCACAAGTATTTCATATATTCTAATTTTTAATCTAAATTATGACTTTTGCCTTTTTAATTTTAATTTTGCAAGTTATATATTGTCCTGAAAACCTGTTGCTGGCTGCCCCAATCTGGTTTCACGTTTCTTTTTAATTGCACAGATAACACCTGTGTCAACTTAAAAAGCAGATTTGCCTGTTATCTTACCCTCAGAACAAGCTTATTTGGGAATGGCCAAAAGAATCGCAATTCTGGACGTGCACGCTGCGGCAAACCACGGGCAGATCCAGACAACAAAGTAGGGGAGCTGCTTTTTAGAGAGACAAGGGGAGAGAGAGGGGCAGTTCTAAACAAGTCCATCGGGGAAAAGTAACAGTCCAGGGCAGCGACGGCTTCTCGTTGGCTGGGCTGTGGCTGGTGGGGAGAGAATATTCCTCTAGGGGTAAAGTGGTTCTACTTCCTGTTGGAGGCACTTCTTTTCCGGTTTGGAGTAATTGCCAGTGTATGTTAGAGCACGACAGCTCCCGTTACAGTCCTTCCTGGCTCCAATTTATTTGAGGTTTCTCTTATTTATTTCACACCTGTTTATGATTTTAACAAATGTTTAAGAAGTTTTCAAGCCGTAGAAAGGAATATACAATGCAAAGTGAATTGGCGTCTTTTCCCGGGTCCCAAGTATTTCTCCCTCAAGGGTGTCACATATATTTTTCTCTGGAATACTCCAGGTGGACATCATGTCTCCATGAAGCACAAAAATGGTCCTAACCAGGATTATACTGCTCGTCTCTAGCAAGAAGAGGAAGCCAGGATTCATATCCATGAGCTTTGGTGCCAGAACACGTTTCTAACCACTATACCAGACTTGAACACCGTCACGAAATGTGCTTCTCTTTCCAGCTTACTAAGAATGTCATGTTGAATTTTATCAAGTTCCTTTTTAGCATCTATTGAAATGATTGGATAGTATTATCCCTTGATTTATTGATGGAAAATTTTGTCTTCATAGTTGTCACTAATATTAAACCCATGTTTAATTCCTAAGAGAACTAATATTTGGAATCAGATTTGGTTTGTTATATTTTAACATACTGCTGGTTTCCATTAGTTTTCTTTTTTAATTTAGAAAACATTTACGTCTATGTTTACAAGTGAGACTGACCTGTAGATTTCTGTTACCTTTGTCGTATTTTGCTTTGCTATAAAGTGAACCAGGAAACTTTGTAACTTTGGAAAAATTATTAGTGTGGAACTAATTTGAGCCCCTGGAAGTGTGAAAGTATTCACAATAGGACGGTCTAGCCCTGAGGATTTTTTAAAAGGCAACTTTGTGATAATTTCAAAATATCTTAAATCAATTTTGATCAATTATATTTTCCTAGAAACTGTCCATTTGATTGAGTTTTTTCGGAGAAATTAACTTAATATTTAAATTTATAAAAGATAGTCAATTTTTAACTTGATTGTAAAGATAAATATGTGTTAATTTTAGAATATTTGAAAAACATGGAAAATCAAGATAAAAATCACATGTATTTCAAATTTCTTTTAACATTTCAGTCTATAAACTTTATTGGTCTATCTTCCTCCCTATTTTACTTAATAAAACATGAAAGACATTTTAGGTCACTAGTTTTCAAAAATGTAATTTTAAGCACTGCATAATATCCTATGCTATCCATGTATCATAACTTGTTTATCCAATTTCTTATCGTTGGATATTTAAATTACTCCTATATTTTCTTAAAAATAATGCCAGGATATATAGCTTTGTAAATATACATATGAATACATGTTATTTTGGTCATATGTGATTATTTCCTCAGCATACATTTTTAGAAATAGAATTGGTAAGTCGAAGGTTATGAATATTTTAAAGCTTTCTGATCCTTATTTCTAAGCCAGTTTTCCTACACCTTCACAGCTCTGGCTTTTACCTTTCAAATAGCTTTCTCATTATTTTATTTTTTCAATTTTTTCATTATAATTCAGATAAACATTTTTTTCACCTCTGTACTGGGTATTTGTTCTTATTCTCTGAACTAACTATACATATTGTTTCCCCATTTTCTATTATCCTTATTAACTTAGATGATTTGACAGCTACATATATTGAAAATATTTTTTCCTAGATCGTCATATGCTTTTGATTTTTAATTTCTTAGAAGTACAGAAACTTTCCTCGTTTGTGTAGTCTATTAATTTTTTTCCCTTACGTTTTCCTCCTTTACTTTTATACTTAGAAAGGACTTCATTATTTCATTTTAAAAAGCTCTTATTTCTTGTTACATTCCTTTCTCATTTCTAGTTTTATTTGGGTTTATTCTTGCTTTGCTTTTTATTATTCAATTTGCCAGAGTGAAGTCTGTTTTCTTATAGTTTTAACGACTCATCTCGTACATTTATACCATGCTTCTCTTTCTTAAATCCATCATTTTTGTTTTTATCTATTTCATTTTTATCCAGCTTTCCTTGGGTTTATTTTGTTGTTCATTTGCTAAGTTCTTGAAGCAAAGATTTAATTTGTTTATTTTTATCCTTTCTTGTTTAATAATAAAACAATTTATTGCTTTACGTTTCGTTTCTCTAAATGTAGCTTTGGCAGTAACCCATAAGGTTTGACAAAGCCTTGTTTTGTTCTCATTTTATTATTTTCAAATAGTCTGTAACTGAAGTTTTATTTCCCTTTTGGCTCAATAACTATTTATGAGAATTTTTTTACTTATTTATTATCCAAGTCTCTATAATTTTCTTTGTGGTCGTTAGAAATGTTTCCACTTATTTCTGTTCCATCACGAAATTTGGTCTGTAAACTTTTCTTTTTCATCGAGATTTTCTTGACAGTCAAGGATGTCAAAAGCTCTTGAAAATGTTCTAATACTCAAAAGAGTATTTATAGCGAACAAAGTTAGATGCACTCTGTGTCTTTAGCCTTATTAACCATATTATTCAAGTTTTCTCAGTTTGCTTGATGCATTCAACGTGTCTGAGACTTGCTAACTCTCTCATAAGTGCGCCTGTGTCAATTCCTCCTTCCATTTCCAAAAAATTGAAATATTTCGAGGGTCATAAAGGTCTATTATATCTTCATTAGAAACTTTATTTTCATCATAACAAGATGACACTCTTTTTAATTTAGAGACAATTTATAACTTCCTCTCTTTTGGTAGATTTTTGTCCTGTTTTTCTTATAACGCCTTTTCAAAATTCCTCTGTCTCATCTTCTTCGGGCGTGATTCACGGAGGGAGAAGGAAGTCAAATTTTACTTTCACCCCCGCCTGTGAGTCTTTCGATAGGAGATTTAAAGTCACTTACGTACACTGGGAGCCTGCGTTACCTGTAGCTGGGTCTGGGCCGACCTGCCGCCTGGGTGTGCATTTAGAGGACTGAGGGATGTCCTGGGACACAGTCCCCGTCAGGAAGAGAGGCACTGGGGAAAACCGACCTACAGGCAAAGCTGTAGAGGTTGGGGGGGAAGTGATGTTGGTTTGGTTCCATACGATGTCTCTTCCTCATGTGTATTCCCACTGTAGCCCACTGTGGGGTCATGTGTGACAGAGAGGGAGGGAGGGAGGGAATGGGACGGGGGTAGGAGACAGAGAGAGAGAGAGAGAGAAATGGAGAGAGAGATGGAGGGAACATCACTATTAGCTCTGTAGGGTGTAACCCTTCAGGCAGCATTGTCTCAGAGCCCCGTCTAACACATTGTAGCCCAAAAGAGAAAAGGTAAACCTTCCCCCATCATTGCCACACCCACTGTGTAGTTCAGGCACCTCAAGGACTTCCGAGCCCGTGTGTGTCCGTGGGCCCTAGGGGAAGTAGCAGTAACGTCACCTGGACCTGCGGGCTGCCTGCCGAGGAGCCCTGGAGCCCAGGGGCTGTGATTGGCAGCTGGTCGGACTTGGTTAATGAGCCCCTGAGGGACTCCCTCAGAGGGTTCAAGAAACACTTGGCACCGTGAAGGGCACATTTCTGGAACCTAGGACCTTGCACGCAGAGACAAAGCAGACACGTGGGTAATTACTATATCCAGCACCCTATTTGCACCCTCATAGGTTGGCGATGCTAGAGAGATGGGAATTTACTTTCACAACTGGCATCTATGTTCTCATTTCTTTCATTTTATTTTGTGTTTTCCATTTTAAAGGATGTGTTCATTGATCTTCTGCTGTAAGCCCCAGAGGTTTTTTGTTTTTCTTCCTGTTTTCTTCTCTTATGATTGGAAAAGTTTACTTTCTTTCTTCTTTTAAAAAAAAATTAAGCTTTTACTGTTAAGTTTTCAAGAAAAAGCTCTGGCTTGAGTTTGAACCGCAGGCTCCCCAGGGTCAGACGAGTCTGGCAAGCTTCAGGGAGGCATCTGCCAGGATTCTTTGTTCTTGAGGGACCGAGGGGTTTCCTGGGAAAGAAAAAACCTATTTTCTCCACATTTATCATCTTTCTTGCATCATTTTCATCTATTTTTTTCCTAAGGGAAGAGAGAGTGACACGTAATGAGCTATCACAGACTCAAGATGGCCACAAGTTTTGACACCTCTCCCATGGAGAACTGGGGTTCTATCTTCTCTCTTCTGGACCCTGAGTGGGCTCTGTGACTGCTGGACCAATAGAATATGGTGGAAGATTCACTCTGCCAGTTTCTGAGCCCCAGCAACTTCCACTTCCTATGTCTTGGAACACTCACTCTTGGCACCCTAAGCCGCCATGTAAGAAGTATGATTTCCCTTCTCCAAACCAAACTACATGGACACCAAGGGGAAGCCCACGGAGCCCAGCCCTCCAGCCATATGACAAGGGCACCAGTACGGGAGTGGAGTGGGGACTTAAAAGTGGATCCTCCAGGCCAGCCACCCTGTAGACACCACGTGACTCGGAGATGAACCGTCCAGCTGAGCCCTTCCCGAATTCTTTCCCATAGGATCATGAGCAGGATCAAGTGATTTTTTTTTTTTTTGGAGGAAGGTTAGCCCTGAGCTAACATCTGTACCCATCTTCCTCTACTTTATATATGGGATACCTGCCACAGCATGGCTTGACAAGCAGTGCATACATCCATGCCCAGTATCTGAACCAGTGAACCCTGGGCTGCTGAAGCAGAATGTGCAAACTTAACCGCTGTGCCACCAAGCCAGCCCCCGACTCAAGTGATTTTTAAAGCTGCTTAATTTGGGGATAGTTTGTTACACTGCAATAGCTAACTGACACTCAACTTTGGGTCTTAGGGTGGACTAATGATTTTGAGTCATTACAAACATTCACTTTTCTCTTCTAGTCCAGCCCTGCGCGGAGTTATGTCTAAGTACTTTGGACAACAATAAAACCCAGAGACATCTGTTCTCATTAAAAACTCTTTAGATTATTGGGATTTAAGCAACACTGTACTAAGAAACCTGCAAACAAACTGTAACAAAAAAAGTAGAGCAGAAATTTCTCTCAATTTTCCTTGTATTTTCTCCACCATTATCATCTCCCTTGCCTCATTTTCATCTGTTTTTTCCTTTCCTCTATGTTCTGGAGAGTTTCTCTGGCTTAGTCTCCATTCCATGATTTGATATGTGTCATATCAATTCTGCTCTTTTCTGTGTGAACTCTGGATTTGAGTTCTGCTAGTGTATTCTTAGTTCCCTGTGGCTCTTCTTGATCTCATTTATCGTTATCTGCATCTCATCCTGTTGGTCTTAACTTCTGTCTCCTTAGCGCTCAATGTTGTAGCTTCGTGGAAGTCATATCTTAGATATTCCTGAGAACACCAAACAGCTCTCTGTAATTATTATCTCCTTGTGGGTTGTGTTTTCAAAGCCCTGCTCATTGTCTGCATCTCCAGGACATTATTCTTTCCTTCTTCTGAGTCGGTTTTGATAACCCTCAATGTTGACTTTTTGCCTGTTTCTTAGGAAAGCTCTCTCCGGACACAGGGAGGTGCTGGATATCTTTGCCCCGTTCTCTGCTCATTGATATACTGGTCAGATCCCGCAGTCCCAGCTGAGCGCCACGTTGATGTGCTCCATTTTAGTCTGACCTCGCCTAAGTCACAACTCTAGCTGACTTTCATCTCTTAAGGCTCCAACGAATCAAGATGGCGATGCCTTCTCCTCCCTCTGTGCGACTCTCTTCTCCGGTCTGAATGTTTGTAGGGTTCTTCCTGTCTCCAAATCCTTCCCTTGCAGCCTTTGGAACTTCATTTCAGTAGGTAGACAGCAAGTTCTAGGACTGGAAAAGCAGGTAAGGAAACAGTCCTTTGCTGAGTAAGTGAAGACACTTTCTCTGCAGAGGAATGAGCATGAGAGTTCTAGGCAAGGGCTGATCACAGGCAGATGCCACTCCTTTCTCTTCCCTGAAACATCACTAAACCTTTCCCACAGGCGAAGGTTCTAGATGCCTTGTGTTCTCACCTCTGCAAGGCACAGGCTGCACAGGGCCTGACACACAGCAGGTCACATAAATATTTGTTGAAGGAGTTGGTGTTGCTCTGGTTGAATCTTGTAAGTGACTGAACAGCCCAAGGTCAGTTATCACCTTGGCACCAGGAGTGCATCTCAGGTCAAAAGATCCCAAATGTCACAGGATCAGCCTGGGTGTACCGGGTGCCAGCCCACTCATGCCATGAGGCTACGCCTCTCCCTTTGGATGGCTCCTCAGTGTGCTCTGTCTAGCGGTGTCAGTGGTGCGTTGGGCGAGAGTCTGGTGAGTTGTGGCAGGCCTTGAATGCTGCATTCCAGGATGCATGGGCTGAGAATGCACTGCTCACTGGGTGTGCACTCCAGGCCATATTTATTCACTTCCCCGTTCCCCAGTCTCCTCATCTGTAACAGGGGGAAGAGCACCTCCCTTGTAGGGTTGTGGTGGAGATTAAATGAGTTACCAGATATAAAGCAGTAAGTACGGTGCCAGCTCGTCGTAAGCACTATACACATGACGCAATTATGGTTATCCTTATCAGTGAAGATTGATTGATGGTATCTACCTGTGTTAAGAAGGATTCTGAGAACTCGTCTAGGTTTAGCTCAAAAAAATATGCTGTTCAGTGTGCCAGGAGAGGAAGGGGCGGCCAAGTATTTGTGGCCGTGCTACAGGCACTGGGAAACAGAAAAGTTCATATTTCAGCAGGGTACTATGGGAATATGGGGCAGATCTGGCAGCTTCTAGACAATTTCCTGAGTTTAGTTCCAAGGAGAGGCCAAAGGAGCTCCTAATCTTTTAGTAGAAATGACTGAGTGTACGTGCACAGACACATTGCACACACATTATACATGCATGCAAACCACAACAGGAGGAAGACAACCCCTTCCAGGTCTGACCCATGTTTTCTCTCCCCTCCGTGCCCTTTGCCAACTTTCCCTGTGGTGAAGGAAAGGGTTAAGTGTCTAGAGAGGCTCCTGGGCCCATTTTGCATGTGAGCATTTCCATGTTAATAGAACATTTAAGGGAAAATGCTCTCTGTCAATTGATTGTATAAATATTTTATCTAGAGTAAGTGGCAGCAATGAAGGCCCCTGGAAGACTCTCCCTGAGAGCAATGTGAAGGATGAAATTAGGGCGTTATTGTGGAAGAAATAAGACACAACGGGGAGTTACGAACACTTGATCCAAAGTGTAAAAAATGGTCCCCTCGCCTCTGTGCAGCCTGGAGCCCGGGCCGATTAAACCCATAATGGAATGAGTGAGTTTGGGCCGCATAAATTTGTCTCCCTTCTCCAGGAATCCTGCCCGCCGCCCGGCTAGATTAATGGCCAGGAGCCTCGCACATAATGAAGTGTGCTACCCTGGCACCCGCTCATGAATTTATTATGGTGTCCACAATTGGGCTGGATGGCGGAGACATCTTTATAAATCCTGCATTTAGCGCTGCCGAGATGAGCACTTCACTCCTAATGGCGAGTCTGATTTATCACGAAGGGCCCTGCTCCTCAGCCAGGCCCCTCCCCGGCTCTTCTCGAAGGAAATACAGGTCATCCTGCTGATGGAAATGAAATGTGAAGGTAATTAGAGGATGGCAAATGGAGATGGGAAAGGGGGCACCGTGGACATTTTAAATATGTTGGTCATCTTTTTCCTTGGAGCAATTATATCAGGCTGATTTATTTTTACAGTTTATAATCACTTAACTACCTGTGGCTGGGGATTTTTTTCCTTAACCCCAAGCTTTGGTACAAGAGACAGGCTTTGATTTCTCTTTCTTAGGATGGTATAAGGGGAATTTATTTTGGGCGCCTCGGGCCATGAGTTCCTTTGCGGTTTTGCAGCCAGAGCAACTGGCTGCTGGGAGAGTCCCTGTCAGTCCCTCTCTGGGGTACCGTAGTTGTGTGTAGCCCTTAGCAGGTTTCGGGAACCCCCCCTCCAGGGGAGGATGTAAAAATATCCACTTTTCCTGGAAGGTCATAGGGGCTGGCCCACGACAGGAGGAAGAACAGAATGACTAGCAGTGCTGTCCAATGGTCAGGGGCTCCAATCCTGGCTCCTCCGCTTCCTGGCCAGCTGACTCTCGATGTCTCACTTCACTACTCAAGCCTCAGTTTTTCCATCCATAAAATAGGTGTAATAAACGTATCTGCCTTAGGCTGCTGTGAAGTGATGTGAGAAAATGTTTGCAAAGTCTTTGCATAGTGCATGGCACATGGTAACCACGCAGAAATGTTCAATAATTGTAAACTATTCAGGGCCACCACGCTATAACTAGGTCAACCCACATTTAATTTGAGAACTATGTTTTGGATTCTGTGAATCTAGACTTAAGGCTCTACCCTGAAACTAGGGCGTCCCTGTTAGTGAGGAAGGTAGCGCAGTAAAGACAGTGTCAGTAGAGAGCTGCAGGAATTTTCAGAACAGGTACAATGGGAACATCATGGAGGAGTCCTACACCCCAAGAGCAGTTTTGGAGGTGCACTATCAGGGAGAACTTCCTAGAGACGAGGAATCTTACCTTTAAAGCATGAATTACAGTGTACACGGCACTCTATATGTAGTATCTTATTTAATCCTCATAACAGTCCTGTAGGGTGAAGAATTTTAGGTGAGGAGATAGGAAACAGGGAGGCAAAGTGGCCTGCAGGAGGCAGCACAGAATACCAGAGAGAGCGCTGGACTCAGGGTCTACTGACCTGGATTTGAATCTTGGCCGAGTAAGCCTCATACTAGTGGATGGTCCCTTGACACATGGTATCAAACATGTTAAAAGGCATACTCATTTCCCACTTAGTATGAGTTATATATAGCTGTGTGAGAGTTTCGTCGAGATGCAGTTGACTGGGTGGCAGAGTGTGTGTGTATGTGTGTATTTGTGCACATGCACGTGTGTACACACATATATCCCCAGTTGCTATTAAGACTTTTGTCTCCATCTTTGGTCTTTCACAGTTATTTCATGATGTGCATTTCTCTTTGTATTTAATTTTGTTAGCAGTTTGCAGCACGTCTTGAAGGTATCTCTTGATGTCTTGTGTAGTTTTGGCAAATTCTCGAACATTATCTTTTCAAATATTGCTTTTTCTCCAATCCTCTTCTTCTCCCTTTCTGGATATTTTCAGACTAGATATTTTCTACCCACATACTTTCCAGACCATCAATCCTCTTTTTAGCTGTGTCTAATCTTCAATTAAATCCATTTATTAAGTTCCTAATTTCAGTTATTATATTTTCCCCCTCTAGAGTTTCTACTTGCTTTCTTCCATATAGATTCTATTTCTCCGGTAAAATTTTTCGTTTCTTAATTCTACTTTCTTTAACCTAGGAATCACAGTCATTTTAAAGTCCATATCTGATAACTCCAATATCCGGATTACGTGTGTGTCTGTTCTATTGTCTTCCTAATTCTTTTGGTCCTGCTTCCTAGTATGTCTGGTAATTTTTTTACTGAATGTCTGATATTGTTTATAAAATCTAGAGGCTCTGGCTGCTGTTCTCTCGTTTCAGAGAGTTTAGCTTCTGGCAGCCAATGTAGATTAGATTCAGATCATCTTAATCCAATTAGGTCCTGAGATGACTCGAGGTTGGGTCTCAGCCTCTCCATCCCCACCTCTTAAGTACTAGCAGATGCCTCGAAGGGAAAACGGTAGAGAATGTCAGGCTCATCTCAAAGATTTCTTTTCTCTTGGGGATCTTGGTCCCTCAAGTCTTGTCTGCTTAGTGTTTCTCTGAGGACTTCAAATAGAATTTTAAAAAATGTTTGTCCAGCTTTTCTAATTATTCTCATGGAGGGTAATCTGCTACAAACGCATAGCCAGAAGTGCAAGTCTGGCATATATCAGGCATGATTTTGCAGTTTTCTTTTTATCTTTTGGTGCTTACACTTTTTTTCTGATCTACACTTATTTTCATAAGCTCTTTACAAGCTTGTAGGCCCTGTACTCTGCCACTTACCAGCTGAATAAAATTGATAATGATAATAACACTAATAGTAATTAATGTTTAGTTGGCGCTTATTATATGCCAGAAACTATTCTAACTGCTTTTGCATATATTAACTTAGTGGGTCACCATGAAGCCCATTTTATAGATGAACATGGAGAAACAGTATGGTAGCTAGCCTTGAAGATGGCCCCAAATGCTCCCTGCCTCCTGGTTCTCACACCTTTGCGTTGCCCCCTCCCACATTGTACAGGCTAGAGGACCAATAAGCCACGGCGGAGGTGATGGTACGTCCCTGCTGAGATTAGGTTCTAAAAAGCACCGTGGCAACTGTCTTGTTACTTGCTCACACTCTTCATCTCTCCAATATCGCTAGTTCTCTCTTTTGGACCTCTTGTTTTGGAGAAGCCATCTGCCACTTCACAAGTAGTCCTATTTTATGGAGAACTCACGTGGCAAGGAAACAAGTGTGACCTCTTGCCGACAACCAAGGGAGCGAACTTGGAAGTACATGCTCCAGCCCCGGTAAAGCCTTCAATGACTGCAGCCCTGGTGACACCCTGACTGCAACCTCAGGAGAGACCTGAGCCCAACCCACCCAGCTAAACCACTGCTGGATTCCTGACTCTCAGAAACTGTGAGGTGACACATGTCTGTGGTCTTCAGCTGCTAAATTTCAGGGTAACTTGTGATGCAGCAATGGGTAATTAATCCAGAGAGGTTTTTAAAAGTTCACACAGATAGTATGCGGTTGAGTGGGATTAACTGGGGCAAATACTGCAAACTCTGTTGCAGAAAAAAACCAACCCTACAGTCTGAACATTTAAATTAAAAAATTTAGAATTTAAAAACAAGATTCTCTTGTTTATAAGGATTGAATTGTGGGAAGGAGGAAGGGGAGAGCTCATCAGCTGGAGGCTGGGACTTCCTCACGCCCAGTCCTAACACAGCATCCTTTTTCTTATAGGAGGACAACCTAAGACCTCGAGAGAGCAACCCTTGGCTGACAGCTAACAAGAAAACAGAACCCTCAGTTCTGTGACTGCAAGGAACCGACTTCTGTAAACACCTGGACAAGCCTGGAAGAAGACGCCAAACCAAGCTGTGGCCAACACCTTGATTTCAGCCACATGGGACCCTGAGCATAGAACCCAGCTATGCTGGCTCCAGACTTTGGAGCCATGAAAACCGTGAGATAATAAACATAGGTTGTTTTAAACCACTGTGTTTGTGGCAAGCGTTTGCAACAATTAAAAACTAACACAAAGTTAAAATGCAACATTTAATTTTTCAAAGTCAATCAGGAAGCATAATAAGGTTCTTTTGACAGACTTCCTTCCCCGTTTGAAGTTAGAGACAATGGATCACAATAACAAATTTTAATTCAGTCTCACATCGAGCTTTATCCAGAGTATTGTTGAGTATCAAGAATATCCAGATTCCCAGATGCATAGTTATTAATAGCTCAATTGGCAAATTCTGGGTGCTCTTCTGTTATACAGAGCTGAGAAGAGAAGCTTAACATCAGAGTCCGTCCCAGGGCAGTTTTGCCTGGCAGTCCAAGTTAATGATCTGGTGGTCCTGGCTGTGTTAAATTCGGTCTCCAACATCTTGAGAGTTGTAGGGATTTTTAAAAATTACAGTTTTAAAAATAGCTAAAACTATGTTTTTAAAAGAATTTTAAGTGAAATATTTGGGAAATCTCTGAAGGGCGTCTATGAAATCCAGGGCTCAGGAGACACAGGCAGCATCCAGAATTGGCAATTTACCTGAGGACTTTCCAGCTGCACCTTTTTTATTGATCTGAAATTACCTTAGTGGGGGCCTTAGCCTTCTTTCACACGATCTTAGAAGGAGAGTAGGTTACAAGTATTTATACACACACGGATGTGCGTGTGTGTGTGTGTATATATATATGGCGTTCTATATGAATGTATTCAAAGGAAGCATTGTATATGTATACATATGAGGCATTATATATGTGCATATACATGAGGCTTTGTGTGTGTGTGTGTGTGTGTGTGTGTGTGTGTATCTATGGCATTATCGCTGTGTATGTATTTCTGGAAAGGGAGTAGGGGTGGAGCTAAGGGCACTGAGGAATACAGGCCAATGTGTGTATATATAGAAAATAATTTGAGAATGTATATACAATTATTTGAGAATTTAATAGTTACTGTCTTTAAGTTAAACTTTAATCCTCTGCTGAATTTTTATTTTCTATCCAGTGAAGGAGATCATCTCACCACCGGGGACAAAGAGGTTGGGTGTCTGTCAAGCCTGCCCTGGAACTCTGATTCCAGTTGTGCAAAGAGACACGGTCTAGAACAGAGTTTTCAACCCCAGCCCTGTTGACACTTGGGGTCAGATAATGTCTCATGCGTTGTAGGATGTTTAGCAGCATCCCTGGCCTCTACCCACCAGATTCCAGTAGCAGCCCCTCAAACCGCTCCAAGTCATGATGCCCCCTGGGGCACCGCCCCAGTCGAGAGCTCTGCTCTGGAGGGACCCGGCTTCAGGCACAGAGAAGCTGTTCCCGAAATAACGTTTCTTCTTCTTTTAGGCTTCTGCCACCTGGCACTCAGTATTCAGGGATCTTCAGTCCTCTCAAGCAGGAAAATTTTGTGGAACTCTAGACTACAGTAGACATAATCCAGAAATTATAAATTTTTAAAGATCCCCGTTTCAGAAATGGGGAAACTGAGACCCAGGGAGGGGAAGGAGCTTGCCCACGGGCACACGAGAGCCAGGGACTGGCATGTGAATGTTCCCTGGCTAACCAGCTCCCCCATCTTCTCTCTCACCACCACCCCCGCGCCCCCATCCTGTCCTCCTTCCCAGGAGTTCGCCTGGATTGCGGCTAACACAAATTCAAGGCAAGAAGGGAGGTGCTGTGCCATTGACTAATCAAATACACATAAAAGCTCTTTCTGAACTATAATTACATTTGTTCTCTCCTTGGGTTGATTTATTTTTTATTTTAATTGTCAGCCCTGCTCCACCATGATGCTAATAGAAATGTTATTGCAGCCAATATGCACTAAAATGATGTCTAAAGATTATTAATGAGAGCAATAAGAAGGTGTCTTCATAATAAGTCAGCATTAACGGAGTAATTCATTTTACCTGATGTAATTGGATTGTAGCGTTTCAATAGCCTGGGACTTCCTCCTAATTGGGATTAGCTGCGGCTTCCTCCTTTTAGGAGGACATTTAACTCTTCCTCTCCTACTTTCCAGGTTTTTATGAAGTAATTAAATGTGAACTGTCAGGTATTTCTGGAGAGGGAGCCAAGAGCTGAGTAGATGCTGGGGGAGAGGGGAGGGGCGGAGCCGGACGCTGGTCCTCGCCCCCCCCACCGCGGTCCTCGTCCCTCTCTCCCTCCCTTCCGTCCCCCCACTCCTCTCCAGCTCCCCCTCCTCTCCCTTCTCCCCTTCCTCCCGCTTCCTCAGCCCCTCCTCCTCCTGCTCATCAGATCTTTCTCTTTCTTCTTCAGCGCGTCTGGGGTCTTGGGGCACAGAAGTGAGATTAGAACATGCTGTGAGAGACAAGATTTAGCCGACAGTCACCTGGAAGCACGTCACCCTGGAGGAATGCAATGCTCTTCCGTATATTGCCTTACTTTTTTACTTAAATAAGTTCCTGGAGGAAGGAAACCCCTGTCTAGGCCCTACTTGATACCGGGATTCAGGTCCTCACTTTGCATTGACTGTCTCATTTCACGGTCCCAGTCCCCATAGACAAGGTCTGAGTGTCCCTCATTTTTCCTGCTGAGGAAATCAGGGCTCAGGGGCAAAACCCATGCCATCCACCTGCCCTGCCCCCCTACTAAGGGAGCCGAGAACATTCGGGCAGATTTTCCTAAATCATGGGACTCATGGCAGGGGAAAGGATTTTAAGGGAGGTGGGGATAAAGAGTTTTTGCTGCAGAGGATTGTATGACTTTAATGTGAGTTAGGAAAAAAACAAGAACTAGCACACCAAACCCGTTTAACGCAAACTTATTTAAGTAAAAAAGTAAGGCAATATACGGAAGAGCATTGCATGAACATATACACTGTGGGCAAAGCTGGCTTCTCAGCAGAGACCTGTGGGATGGACGGAGCCCCATCTGTCACCAGATCAGTCTCCGTTCTCAGCTGCAGCAACAGAAACCAACTGTGCCCGATTTAAGGTGGAGAGGAGTTTGGGGAAGGACGTTCCTAGCTAGTGCCATTGACATCGTTGCACGTAGCACTAAGGTCAGGGACGAGGCCTCAGGGCCCCCAGAGATCCTCATCAAATGGCTCCACAATGAGCAGCAAAGTAAGTGGCAGCGAATCATCACAGTGATAACAACCATCTTCATCATCATCGTCGTCATCATCATCATCATCATCTCTAACAGCAACCAACATGCATTGAGCGGTTCTCATGTACCAGGCACCGAGCACCTGACATGTACTATCTCATTTAATCTTTACACTCCTTACAACGATGTTATGAGATGATTCTCTTTATTATTTCTGCTGAGGCACAGACAGCACAAGCAAGTTGCCCAAGCTCACACAGCATCACCAGGCATCCTGGAGAAACAGGCGGGAAGATGGCTCAGAGCAGGGAGGCCAAGTAGCAGCCAGGATGTGGCTGAATCACGCCACTACTCCAGCCCAGGGAGGACCCTGACACTAAAAGCTGGTCGCTATTGCAGCCCCATGGCCTCTGCTGACCTGTGGTCAGGATGTGGCTTCCATTGCCAGAACACCTCTCTACTCTATGCCCTGCTTGGGATCACACATTCCCCTCCAAAGACCAGGATAGAAGTATCCGCTTGTCCAGGCCTAACTCATACAGCCACACCCCAGCCACAAGGGCAGCTGGGAAAGTTCTGAGGTGGGATGCGGGCTCTGCCCCATGAGCACTCGTATGGTGAAGAATTCCCGAGCATGGCTGATCTCAGACTTTTTGGTTTCAGGACTCCTTTGCACTTAAAAACATTATTATTATTAAGGAATCCAAGGATCTTTTGTTTAGAATCAGAAAATACACTGTTATAGCTTTTCGAATTCTCTAGCACAGACTTCGTCCGAGTTGAGCACGGCACATTGGTGTGATCATTTGTTTAGCATCGGTATCCCCACAAGGTGGTAAGTGCCTTGGGGAGGGCACCTTGGCCCTTTTGTTCATCATGGAATCATTAGTGCTGAGCACAGGTCTCGGCACATGGTTGTCCCCTGGGGAAGTGTTTGTTGACTGGCTGAGCGAATGAATAAGTGGATGAAGTCTTTCACACCACACTCCAGCTGTCCTACAAAGTCCAGCCACCATTGTTGCAGAAACATTGCTTCGGGGTCAGGGGGTTGGTGAACGTTTTCTGTAAAGGACCAGATAGTAAATATTTCAGGCTTTGGCGTCGCCACAGCTGCTGTCACAACTACTCCACACGGCTGGGGTCGCATGAAAGCAGCCACAGATAGTATGTAAACACGTAGGCATGTCTGTGTTTCAATAAAACTTTACGTACAAAAACAGACAGCCCAGATTTGGCCCGAGGGTCACAGTCTCTAATCCAGGACAAATGTGCTGATTGCCCTGTGCAGTGTTATTTGAAGCATTGTGTTTGCTTCTCATGGGAACCACTGTCCTCCTTCTGAGAGCCCCACCCCCTCAGGAGCTCCGCCTTTCCCGGCCCTCAGTGTCGGGGGGCTGGTGGGAGGAGTAGGCGCAGAGCCCTCAGGGCCTGGGGTCTGCGGACCTGCCCTGTCCCCCGGGCAACAAGCTGCTCGGGTGGTGTCTGCAACTGCGTTGTTCTCACGTCCATTTGCTGGCCTGGGTCAGGGCCTGGGGTGCCCCGTCGCTGACCCAGCAGCCCTCCTGGGCTGGGTGGTCTGTGGAACCCCTGCACCCCAGCCCCGTCCCTCTTGCCCTGGACCTATGCTGCTCACTCGGAGGCCTCCACAGTGACGTCACCTTGCTCCTCACCTGGCGGCCTCTTTGCAGGTCTGTGTCAGTCAGCTTGGGCCCCGAAACAAACAACATAGACTAGTGGCTTAAATAACAAAGATTTGTTTTTTCACCATTTTGGAAGCCAGAAGTTGAAGATCAAGGTGTTGGCAGGTTTGGTGTTTCCTGAGGACCCTCTCCTCGGCGTGCAGGGGGCCGCCTTCTCTCTGTGTGTAAACCCTTAGTGTCTCCATGTATCCGAATTTCCTGTTCTTATAAGGACGCCAGTCATACTCAATTATGGGCTACCATACGATCTTGCCTTAATCACCCCTTTAAAGGCCCTGTCTCCAAATACCGTCACATTCTGGGGTAGAAGGGGGTAAGGATTTCAACACGTGAAGTTTGGAAGGACACAGCTTGGCCCACCACAGCTTGGTCCACTGGCAAAGTTCCACATCACCCACTGGAACCTCTGGGTCCCTCCAGCGCCCAATGGGAGGCCAGGGGACTCACCCTGCAACTAGGCCTCTCTCCGCCCCCCTGCACCGTGTGCCATTTCACTTCCACTTCACTGCCCCACACTGGGACAGGGCGCTATTTAGTCATCTCTGATTCCCAGATGGGCGTTGGAGCACCAGCCCCCCCAATTTCACCTTTCGCCTCAACCCAACACCCTCGCCTTTGGTGCAGAGGGAGGAATCCAGACATATCCTGCCGTCTTCTATTCCAGAATAGCATTGCGGATAACAGCGTTACAACTAACGGGTCTGGCCGCAAATCTAACAAGAGCTTTAACCGTCCAGGACTTCGGTTTCCTCATCTGTAAAATGGCGTAGCAACTGTAACTACCCTGAGGTTTTTCGTAAGAATTAAATTAATTAAGACATATAGAGTACAGTGAACTTGAATGCATATTAACTAACACAGATGAGTACATTTACATACATTTAATTCATACATGTAAAATACGATGCACAGCCAGCCCTCGCCACTTCTGATCAGTGTCCTGCCCTCTGTCCTTCTGCTGCTGTTCACACTGCCCAGGCCGTCGGGGACTCCTCCTGTCTCGGATCTGTCCCCTCCCAGAGGGGACGCTGGTTCTCCCCCTTCCCGGGGCCGGGATGGTTGATGGCTGCAGGGGGGCATGTTTCATAGGGGAGGTGGAATATAAAAATACGCTGACTTCATATTTTAAAAAAATCCTTCCAGTTATGTAAGAGTCTGCCAGGCCTCAGGCTAGTCCTGGGAAGAGAGAGACTTAAGAAAAAGACGTGGTTCCCGCCCTCCCGGAGCCCACCTTTCAGTGCTGGAGATAGGCCAGAGACCAAGGTCAGATCCAGGCTCTGATCTTCACCACCTGTGTGTCCTGAGCACAGTGCTTTTCCTCTCTGAGCCTCAGTTTACTCATCTGTATATTGGGGTAATACCAGAAGCTACCGTGAGGGCTGAATAAGTCAGTGCTTATAAAATGTCTAGCGGAAAGTTCATCCACAATAGATATTAAATATTATTATAAATAAGTTCAACAGTCTGGTGATAAACCTGATCACAGAAACAGGCTGTTACAGGGTCTGCCGTGCACACAACAAGCACAGTTTCTAAAATGCCTGTGGAGGCGCACACGCGGGATCATACAGCACCGAATTGGTACCAGCCACTTCTGTCACAGGGAAGGAAACTGGAACAACCCGAATTCAGATCTGGGCCTGGAACTGAATCTGCTGCCCCGGGAAGATTAAATTTCTGCCCAGGAACCAGGGGGAGCTGGGACAGCATCTGCTGGTCCCCGAGCGCACAGGAGACAGAGGCAGCCTGTCTATCTCGGCCGTGCATTTAGGAAGGAAAACAGGAATTAGTGTTTGGGGCCATCAAGACGCCAAGGAGGACTCAGTGCCAGGCGAAAGCTGGGCCCTGTCCAAAAGCCACTTGCAAGGACAGCAGGGAAGATGTGGCAGTGACAAGCCAGGCCTCGTGATGGCAGGCTTTGCTTTCCTCCCTCTTCCATCAACCTGGGGCATCAATGCGGCTTCTCTCTGGACTCTGGCTGTTGAGGGCGTCAGGCTTGGGTCGGGGGGAGACTCCCGGTCTCCACTCTGAGAGCCGTTCCCTCCTTAGGGGTCGCAGCAGGCGTTAGCAGTGTCCGGGCTGGGAGCACCAATCCCGAGGTGGTGCTCCCGGGGCCCGCGCCCCGCACAGCCCCCCTTCCCGCCACAGCTGTGATGAGCACAGAGCCTGGCCTGGCCCGCTATTGATCCCCCCCTCCCGTAATGAACTGTGACAACAACTCCATTACTCTCTGCGCGCCCATTGGCCAGGGATAATATAAAATTAGCCAGCGTGCATGGGGCCGCTCACGATCGATTTCCCTACTCAGATTACTTGTTACGAAAGAATAGAGCTGTCTCCCCCGTAATTGAACAAGTTAACTCCTTGTCTCATAAAATGTAAGTTGGTATTGATTGGCTGTTGTGGCATACGGGGGAGCCTGGAGGGGGTGGGCAGTACCGGGCGTGGGCGTGGGGTGCTCCTCCCCTCCCCCCTTCTCCTGCCCCGCCCCCTTTAGCTTCAGAGATTGGAGCGCTAAGACTGAGGCTGGATCCTCCGTCTGAATAGTTGTAGGGGGGCGTCTCTGAACCCCAGTTTAATGCCCTCTGTCCTCGCCTTTCCGGGCCAAGGGCATTTATGCCTGTCAAAACTCTTGGGGCCTTGGATTCACACAGATCTGGGTTCAAATCCTGGCTCTGCCCAATAATAGCTGTGTGACCTTGGACCAGGTACTCAGCCTCTCTGAGCCTCTGCTTATGGGGATAGTGGCAGTAAACGCCTAGGAGGTTATTGAGAGAATCAGAGGAAGAAAGCCATGCACAAGGCCAGGCAGGCTGGGCATAGGCTCCCATAAATGAGAAAGGCCATTAGCATTTTAGTGCTTGTTTTCATTTTTGTCAGTAATAGAAACCCATCAAAGTAACATAGGAAATTAAGACACATGTGGTTTTCTGTTTGCTGGGCGAGTGGTGGCTTTAAGGAGTAGGGGCAGAAGTTCCAGTTTTAAATACCTCTGACATCTCTCATGTGTGGTCAGAAGCCACAGGCGTCGTGATGGGCAGAGTTACTCAGGCATGTTTTCCAACTGGAGAGGCGACTTTGGCGCTCTGGAAAGGAAGGCGCTCACCTGGCTGACACATCAGCTCGCCAGCCCCGCCTGCCCCCTCGCTGCCCAGCGCAGCGGCCCCTTGTCTCACACAGCCTCGGGAGACGTGGCCACCGAGAGCCCCTGCTGTCAGGAGAGGGCTCGTGTTCGCTGGGTTGGGACCATTTCCCGAGGCCCGCACATCAATCGGCAGTGGGCAGTGTGTGCCCAGCGAGGTCCAGCTTTCAAGGCTATCATCTCCTACTGACTTTGGCTGAGATGTCGAAACGGAGAAGGGGGCAGGAAGCAGTGAGGAAAAGAAGTAAACAGCAGTCTAGGACCAGGTCTGGGCTTATAATTGATGGTCTTGGAAGCAGTAGCCATCAATTATGGTATGGACAGAGAGCTTCGCCTTGACCTGGGTGCGAGCACAGAAAGCTCATTCTGCAGCTGCGAAGAACAATAAACTCATTCAGGAATTGCTTCTTCTTAGCCATGCAATTTGGGAATTTTTGTTCTAATAATAATGTCAATAATACTAATATAAACAAATACTGTGTGGGCTTACTACGGGCCAGGCTCTGTTCTAAACACTTGGCCAGCGTCCCCTGACACAGACCTGCCAGCAGCCGTCTCTCGGTGACGTTACTGTTATAAGAGCATCACTCTGTTGGAACGTGTGCTGTGCATATGCTGCAGAAAGTGTCGTGTGCGGTCGTCTGTCTCAACGATCTTTACCCCGCAGAGAAACCATCTCCATCTTCTAGGGAGCGAACAGATTAAGTTGCTTGCACACAACTAGCAAGGAGAAGAACTGGATTTTAAACCTGGGAATGCCAGCCTCAGAAGTCCACGCTTGAAGCGACGTCACTCCATTTATCTCCCTAATGTGAAGATTAGGACTGATGAAATGATATTGATATCATGATATTGATGTGACATTTGCTGGTGAGAGTAGCTACAGGTGTCATCTTTTGACAGCATGCCACTCCTCTTCAGTGGCTCACACTGCACTTAGGACAATGTCTCAAGTCCTGAGCAAGGCCCACCAGGGCCTGCATGATATACGTGTCTGCCCTCGTCTTGAGCCCCTACATGCAGCCTTGTTCATATTCAAGATGTGCTGGCCTCCTTGTGGTCAGGGGACAAAGTAAGACCTTCTTCTCTATGGCTCTTGTACTCTAGCTAGTCCCTTTGCAAAGTGTCCTTCCTCAAGGCTGACGTCTTTCCTTCATTCAGGGTTTGGCTCAAAACGTCACCTCTTCCAAGAAGTCCTCCGTGATCCCCAGGCACTAAAGTAGCCACCCGGTTTTCTCTGTCACAGGACTCTGTTCTATTTTCCCAGACTAACCACAACCCCAGCACGTTCTTGTTCATGTTTTCACGATTCTAGTTCTAGCACGTGAGCTTCCTGAGGGCCGTGATGGCTGCCTGTTCGTTCACCCTGACATTCTGCAGAATCCTGGGCTTGAATGGAAAGGGGGATGTGCTGGACGCTGAGCCTGGGGGGCATGAGAAATGGCAGAACAGGTGGCCGGGGCCCCAGAAGGACAACATAGGGCAACGTCTTCTCAGGAAACTGATTGGAACTAGAAAAATGGTGAGACTGTGCTGGCTTGCATTGGTCACTTAACTCTTCTGTCTGGACTCAGGGATGGTGATGCACCAAGCCGAATTTAGTCTAGGAGAACCTTCTGAGGCTTTTGGCTTTAAACACCTGTACCAGCTCTGTTCCCCAAAGGCCCCATTTCACAGATCCTAGGCCCCTGTGTTGGATCAGGGCTCCCCTGCTGTGCCCACCAGTAAACTCAGCTCAGACATCATCACGTCCCAGTCATTAATTTTCCTTTGTCAATTCCCAGTGCCTGGTGTGGAGTAATGCTCCGTATGTTTGTTGGAAACAGGAAAGAAAGAAAGAGAGGGAGGGAAGGAGGAAAAACGGAAAAGAGGAAGGAAGGAAGGATGGGAGGAAGGAAGGTATGAAGGAAGGAAGGAAGGAACGAAGGAAAGTAGGAAGAAAGAAAGGAGTGGAAGGAGGACTGCCAGGTGTGCCACAGGCTGCAGGAGAGCAGCCCTGATCCCAGCCCTTAGACGAGATGCGAGGGGCCGGCCTGAGCCCACACGTGGCTGGGTTTTCTGAACTGAGCATGGTGATCCGGTTCTGGCTAGAAGTCTGAACAAGCACATTTACTTAATTCAGAGAAGACCGTATACGCTTACTCTTGATTGAATTGTGGAACTAATTCAACTTTTAAGTATACAAGTAACATACTCTCATTGTAGAAAAAATTGGAAAATACAAACCAAAAGAAAATAAATTATCCACAAATTCACACTCTTACCCATCTGATGAGCATGGTATTGCATTAGTGAAGATAGGTATTTTTATAAAGACTCTGTGCAGTTAAACATGTATGTCTATATTGGGTTGTAATATAATATGTAGTTCTTATGTGAATCCAGTCAAAAAAGTTTTACAACTTCTAATATGCTCTCAAAAGTATTTATCAGACTCTATTTAACCCGTCCCCTGTTCTTGACCATTTATGTTGTTTGCATATTGAGTTTTGCATGTGTGTCTAGTTATTTCCTTAGGATGGTTACGTAACTAGAGTGGGTCCTGAGGGTGTGTCCATTGTTAATGTGTCTCCAGGAGGTATGAGTCGATGGTGTCCATCCCCACTAGCTGGGCGTGAGAGTTCCTGCTTACTCACTAGGTTTTATTATCATTTGATATTTGCCAACCTGGACTATTAAGAATAGTAACTAACATGTTTTGCAGTTAGCTATGTTCCGGGCTCTGAGCAAAGTGCTTCATGAGCTCATTATCTCTTTCAATCCCACGTTAAACCTCCTGAAATTAACACTCCCGAGATCTCAGTTTCACAGGTGAAGAAGCTGAAGCCACAAATAGAGTCAAATCCTGGCAAAGGGAGTATTTGAATTCATGCCTGACAGCACAACCACGCCCACCCTTTGCCATGGTGCTCAACGGCCTCTCTCGTTGTCACCATTCGTGACGCAGTGCACACCTAGTGAGACTGCACATCTTCCACTTGCACATCAAATGGCGATGTTTAAAAATATTTTCAAATACTGCATTTGAATGATTCTTCAAAGCCCTTACATTACGTCATCTGGGGCTCAAGGTCCAGAGTTTGGCCCGAGGAGTAAACCAAAAAATTCTTAAACTGGGTTATGCATTCACCAGGGATGGTCTTGGGGGATATGGAAAGCCACAGGATAAACAAGCAATATCTTTGTGAAGCCTTAATTTAAATCAACAGTTTAAGGGGAAATATTATTTTTATATTAAAACAACCACTGAGTTAATAAGGAGTACAAACTTTTTTAAGGTAAAGCACAAAACTTCCAAGAAAGTGAATCCTGCTGCTGGAAGTTGTATCAATCAGTATAGGTTAGGTTTTGCTGTGGTAACAAACAATCCCAAAATGTCAGTGGCTTAAAACAACAGATGCTTATTTCTCCCCGACACAATATGTCTATTGCCTATCGCCTGGGGCTCTGCCCTGCGGCATCCTCACTCCATGGTCCAGGCCAACAGAGGAGCCCCATTTGGAATGGTGCTTGTCACTGTGGGGCAGAAGAAAAGCGAGCCCTGGAGGTCTCAGGCCAGCAATTAAATGCTTAGCCCAGAAGTGACATATGTGACTTCCACTTGAAACTCTTTGGTCAGGATTAGTCACATTGTGCCACCCAACCACAAAGGAGCAGGAAGTGCAATCCCACTCAAATGTCCAGAGCCGGAAATATTTGGGGAATGGCATTATAACCACCATGGGTCTTTGGGCTCTGTCTCCAGACTCACCCTATTTCTCTCATCCTCCAGTGGTCTTCTAAAGAGGAAAACAAGGTTATTCAATTGGATATGAGAAGACAATCAGAGCTTCTATATCTACTATTAAAATGAAAACAAAACAAGGTAAAAGGATATTTCTCTGTAGTGTAAGTGCAGAAGCAAGCGGTCTGGAGCTTGTGTGATGTTCCATAGTGACAAAGATCAAGCCCTTCTGTCTTCTTGCTCCATTATCATGCTTCTACCTCATGGTTCAAAATGGCTGCTCAAGCTCCAGACATTACGTTGATTTTCAAGCCAACAGGAAGGAATATCTATTAAAATTTTTTTAACAGTTTTGTTGAGTTTTAGTTCACATGCTGTACAGTTCATGCATTTAAATATACAATTCAAGGATTTGTAATGTATTCACAGGTGTGAGCAACCATTATCATAGTCAAGTTTAAAACATTTTGTCACCTCAAAAAGACATGCTGTATGCTTTAGCTATCACCTTCTACACTCCCAGCATCCCCCAGCCGTAAAAAAACACAAATCTACTCTCTGTATCTATAGATTTCCCTGTTCTGGACATTTGACATAATGGAATCATGTAATATGTGGTCTTCTGTGACTGCCTTCTTTCAGTTAGCATAATGTTTCCAGGTTCATGCCCGTTGCAGCGGGTATCGGTACTTCATTCCTTTTCTGGGCCCAAAATATTCCACGGTATGGATATGTCACATTTTGCGTATCCACTCACCAGCTGATGGACATTTAGGTGGTTTCCACCTTTTGGCTATTATGAATAGCGCTTCTGTAAACACTCAGGTACAAGTCTCTGTGTGGATGGGTGTTTTAGTTTCTCTTGGTTCTACACCTGGGAGCGGATTGCTGAGTCATATGGTAACTCTCTGTTTAATCATCGGAGGGACTGCCACACTGTCTGCCAAAGCAGCTGCATCGTTTTACTTTCCCACCAGCAGTGGATGAAGGTTCTAATTTTTCCACATCCTCTTCAACACTTGTTAGTCTGACTTTTTGATTATAGCTCTCTGGGCAGATGTGACATGGTGTGTCATTGTGGTTTGGATTTGTATTTCCTTGATGACTGATAATGTCTAGCAGCTTTGCATGTACTTATTGGCCATTTGTATATCTTTTTAGGAGAAATGTCTATCTCCTTTGCTCACTTTTTTTTTTTTTTAAAGATTTTATTTTTTCCTTTTTCTCCCCAAAGCCCCCCGGTACATAGTTGAGTATTCTTCGTTGTGGGTTCTTCTAGTTGTGGCATGTGGGACGCTGCCTCAGCGTGGTCTGATGAGCAGTGCCATGTCCCCGCCCAGGATTCGAACTAACGAAACACTGGGCCGCCTGCTGTGGAGCGCGCGAACTTAACCACTCGGCCAGGGGCCAGCCCCTGCTCACTTTTTTTTTTTAAACTTTTTATTAAGATTATGATAGTTTACAACCTTGTGAAATTTCAGTTGTACATTATTGTTAGTCATGTTGTAGGTGCACCACTTCACCCTTTGTGCCCTCCCCCCACCCTCCTTTCCCCTGGTAACCACCAATCAGTTCCCTTTGTCTCTGTGTTTAACTTCCACATGTGAGTGGAGTCATACAGAGTTCGTCTTTCTCTATCTGGCTTATTTCACTTACTATAACACCCTCAAGGTCCATCCATGTTGTGAATGGGACGATTTTATCCTTTTTTATGGCTGAGTAGTATTCCATTGTGTATATGTACCACATCTTCTTTATCCAGTCATCAGTTGATGGGCACTTAGGTTGGTTCCACATCTTGGCTATTGTAAATAATGCTGCGATTAACATAGGGGTGCATGGGACTTTTGGAATTGCTGATTTCAACTTCTTTGGATGGATACTCAGTAGTGAGATGGCTGGGTCATGAGGTATTTCTATTTTTAATTTTTTGAGAAATCTCCATACTGTTTTCCATAGTGGCTGCACCAGTTTGCATTCCCACCAAGTGTATGAGGGTTCCTTTTTCTCCACAACCTCTCCAACATTTGTTACTTTTTGTTTTGGTTATTTTTGTCATTGTAATGGGTGTAAGGTGATATCTTAGTGTAGTTTTGATTTGCATTTCCCTGATGATTAGTGATGATGAGCATCTTTTCATGTGTCTATTGGCCACGCGTATATCTTCTTTGGAGAAATGTCTGTTCATGTTCCCCGCCCATTTTTTGATTGGGTTGTTTGAGTTTTTATTGTTGAGCTGTGTGAGTTCTTTACATATTATGGAGATTAACACTTTGTCAGATAAATAACTTGTAAATATTTTTTCCCAATTAGTGGGCTGTTGTTTTGTTTCAATCCTGTTTTCCCTTTCCTTGGAGAAGCTCTTTAGTCTGATGAAGTCCCGTTTGTTTATTCTTTCTATTGTTTCCCTCATCTGAGGAGTTATGGCGTCTGAAAGGATCCTTTTGATGCTGATGTCAAAGAGTGTACTGCCTATATTCTCTTCTAGAAGACTTATTGTTTCAGGTCTAATCTTCAGGTCTTTGATCCATTTTGAGTTTATTTTTGTGAATGGTGAAAAAGAATGGTCAATTTTCATTCTTTTACATGTGGCTGTCCAGTTTTCCCAGCACCATCTGTTGAAGAGATTTTCTTTCCTCCATTGTATGCCCTCAGCGCCTTTGCCGAAGATTAGCTGTCCGTAGATGTGTGGTTTTATTTCTGGGCTTTCAATTCTGTTCCATTGATCTGTTTACCTGTTTTTGTACCAGTACCATGCTGTTTTGATTACTGTAGCTTTGTAGTATGCTTTGAAGTCAGGGATTCTGATGCCTCCAGCTGTGTTCTTTTTTCTCAGGATTGCTTTAGCAATTTGGGGTCTTTTCTTGACCCATATGAATTTTAGGATTCTTTGTTCAATTTCTGTAAAGAGTGTCATTGGTATTGTGATTGGGATAGCATTGAATCTGTAGATTGCTTTAGGTAGTATGGACATTTTAACCATGTTTATTCTTCCAATCCATGTTCCTTTGCTCACTTTTTAAATTGGGTTATTTGTCTTTGTAAGAGTTCTTTATATATCCTAGATATGAGTCCCTTATCAGATATGTAATTTGCTAATGTTTTCTCCTATTCTACAGGTTGTCTTTTCATTTTCTTGATGGAGTCCATTTAAGCACAATAGTTTTAAATTTTGATGAAGTCCAGTTTATCTATTTTTCTCTTCTGTTGCCCATGCTTTTGGTGTCATATCTAAGAATCCTTTGCCAAATCTAAGGTTATGTTTTCTTCTACAAGTTTTATAGTTTTAGCTCTTATGTTTAGGTCTTTGATCCATTTTAAGTTAATTTTTTTATATTGCATGAGGTAGGGATCCAATTTCATTCTTCTGTATGTGGCTAGCCAGTTGTCGGAGCACCGTTTGCTGAAAAGACTATTACTTCTCTGTTTGACAGTCTTGGCATCCTGGTTGAATATCAGCAAGTTTGCAGGATATGAGATGAATATGCAAAGATCAATTGTGTTGGAGACGCTTGCAGTGAATAACCTGAAAATGAAATTAAGAAAACAATTTCACTTATAGTAGCATCAAAAAGTATAAAACAGGAATAAATTAAGTGAAATAATTAATAAAATATATTAAAATAAATTAATTTAATAAAGAATTACATTAATAAAATAAGTGAAAAACTTATATGATAAAAACTACATTGTTAAAAGAAATTAAACAAAATCTAAATGATGGTAAAACATCCCATGTTCATAGATTGAATGACTTCACATTGTTAAAATGTCTACACTCGCCAAACTGACCCACAGATTCATCGTAATCACTACTGGAAGCCCAGCTGACTTCTTCGTGGAAATTGACAAGAGGATTTTAAAATTCATGAGAAATTGCATGAGTCCCCAAATAGCCAAAACAATCTTGAAAAAAAAGAGCAAAGTAGGAAGACTCATGCTTCCCGGTTTCAAAATTTACTACAGAGAAATGGTAATCAATACACGTGGTCCTGGCACAAGGAGAGACACACAGATCAATGGAATAGAGTCAAGAGTCCATAAGTAAGTCTATCTTTTTATCTAAAACTTGAGAAATAAATGAAATTTTAACAATGTTTAAATCTACACGTCGGCACTGGTTCTTCACTCTGGCCGACGTCACAAAGGCTGTGTGTCCCACAGATTCTACAAGGCTTTCTGAGGGGAAGCATGGAAGTCACCAAGAGGAGGGGTGGACAGTTAGTTTTCTTTACTCTTTTTTTTTTTTTTTTTTTTGCTTTCAGTGCATTTTGAGGAGTTGTGTTTCCCATGTGCCAGCTTAATTGGATTTACAGGTGATCTTATCTTGTTTTAACAAAATCAGCCTTCACAAAAAGGACAAGTGGCTAAAGAAGATTCCCACAAAGAAACCATAATTATAGTTAATAATGACAATGCCAGTAGAAGTGAAGAACATGGCCAGGCTGTCACTTCCTCTCCTCACTCAAGCTTTTCACCAGTCACATTATGAGGTCATAACAATGCTTATCGAATAAGATCTGGAAGAAATCGGCTAAAAATAATTGAAATTATCAAAAAGATCATTTGAAATGTGGATTTACAAGCCTATGGTTGACACTCACCTCTCCCTACAGGGATACTGTGCTGTGAGAGATTAACTAATGATAGTATGGAGCCCTCACAAGGCGACAAACATTTAAAAATACTGCTCATTTCATCTTCATCTCATCATTTCAAAAATGTGTTTTCTGTGTCTGTGCACGCTTTATAATGTGCGTGCATTCATCCCTTTACTCAGCAAAGCGTTGGTCTAGGGACCTCGGGACTTAGTCATAAACAAGGCAATTGTGTCGCTCTCGTGGACCTGACATTCTCATGGGGAGAGAATGACAATGAAGAAAAAGCATATAGCATATAACATCCTTTATATATATTTGTTCACACCTGTGTGTGTCTGTATGTGGTCAATTTTTTTCTCTTTGTGGTGGCTGATTTAAAAAATTTAGCAACCACAGGCATAGATGTTTAAACATCTTCTTTTGTCAGGAATGACACTTCGAAGGAAAAATTTGAGAGGTACTAACATTAAACTGACCTCCAGAATAATGATGGCTTGACACTCACCCCCGCCCCTTGCCTGATGTTCGCTTCTGTTCCTCCTTCTTCTCTTGTATGTCTTGAATAAAATAAAATTCTGAGAATCAGCATTTTGGTGGTTTTGGCATAAATATTATGTATCCATTGATGTGTAATAAATTACCATGAACTTAGCAGCTTAATAGAACACACGTTTAGTTTCTCACAGTTTCTGTGGGTCAGGAGTCCAGGCACAGCTTAGTGGGGCTGTCTGCTTCAGGGCATCTCACGTGGCTGCAGTCAAGGGGGTGGCCAGGTCAGTGTCCCATCTGAAGGCTTGACCGGGGAAAGCCCACTTCCACGCTCGCCTGACTGTCCGCAGAATCCCGTTCCTTGAGGGCTGCTGGGCTGAGGGTCTTAGTTTCTGACTGTTGGCCAGAGACCACCCTCAGTTCTTTGTCACATGGGCCTCTCCAACATGGCGACACACGAAAGCTTAGAAAACAAGAGAGGGAGTCCGCTAGCAAGGTGGAATTCACATTCTTGTGTAACCTAATCACAGAAGTGACATCCCATCGCTATTGCCATAGTCTTCCTTTTTTAATTTAAACTTTTAATTTTGAGATAATTGTAGGTTCACACGCCGTTATAAGAAATACTACAGAGATCCCATCCCTACACCTGGTTTCCCACAGCAGCAGCGTCTTCACGGTCACACCAGGGCGTGGACGTAAATGCAGTCACGCAGAAAAATCTCCATCGTCACACGGGTCCCTCGTGCTGCCCTCAGCAGCCACGTCTACGTCCCTCCCGCCTCTGCCTTCTCTTTAACCCGTGGCAACCGCTAATCTGTTCTTCATTTCTATAATCTTGTCACTTTAAGAATGTTATAAAAATGTGATCATATAGTGTATACCGACATTTTTAAATCTCTCTTTCTTTTTTTTGTTTTACAGGCTTCTTCAGGAATCGTAGCTAAACTTGGAGATAATATTCCTAAATTGACACAGTGACAAATTTTCTGTCACATTGGTCTCATTTTTTTTTTAATTATCAAATCACCCCTTAAATAGTCAACATTTTCATTTATAGAAACTCATTCAAACTCACCGAGTTAGGTTGCATTCTCTGGAAACTGACCCTGAGGTGGACACTTGTGCATAGAAGGTCCAGTGGGGTTTGGGCCCAGAAAACACCCCTGTGAGGCGGTGAGGCAGGCAGGAGAGGGCGGAAGCAGAAGCTGTCCCATGGCACAGCGGGAACCGAGTCCTCGGTCACCTTACAAGGAGCTCTGAAGTCTGAGGGCCCTTCCATGTTGTCCCAAATTCAGGCAAGGGGTCTTGACCTATGCACCTCTGTTCCAATTCCTCTGATTCCTCATAAACATGTTAGATCAACTTGTAGATTTCTATAAAGAATCCTGCTGGGGTTTTGATTTGAATTGCATTTAATCTACAAACCTATTTGATAGGAATTGACACATTAACAGTATGGAATATTCCAGTCATTAAACATGGCATATCTGTATTTATTTAGGTCTTCTTGGATTCCTTTCATCAGTGTTCTATAATCTTCAGCATACAGATCTTTGCCTTTGCCGAATTCTATTGATTAGAAGCAAAGAGGAAGTCCCTCCAGTACTCCGCAGGAGGGGATCGCACCAGGTGTGAAGACCAGGAGGGCACTGGAGCATCTACACATCTCTGGGTGGTGGTGACTCTCCTAACTTCCCGGCTAAGAGAACCCTGGTGTCCATGGGCCCTGGTGCTCTGGGAATAAGCCCTCGGAGTGGTTCAGAAGGAGAAGTGATGAGAGGGGGACCCCAGTGTGTGTGCTTGATCTGCTCCCAATCTCTCTCCCTGCCTCATCTCTTCCAGCGTCCCTTCACACTATCCCTTGTGCGTACTCCTACCCCATGCTCTCCCATTGTTGCCCATGCTACGCCTTCAGCCTGCAATTAGATCACCCACTTTCTCCACCTATCAAAACCCTGACCCCCTTCACAGCCCACACTCAAAGACCACCTCCTCCAGGAAGGATTCCTTGAGTTCCCGGCAGGATCAACCTCTCCTCTGGACTTCTACAACATGCTGATCATACCCCACACATGACATTTCCTTCTGCCCTCTTTTGTAATTATCTGTGTACAAATCAGTTACAGTCTTTCTGTTGTGACAGTAGACTAGTTCAAGCAAAAGGAAAAAGAAACAGTACTTTATTGGCTCATAAAATGGAAAAGTCCAGGGGTAGACTGACTTCAGGCATGGGTGGATCAAGGGCTCAACCAGTGATATCAAGACGCAGTCTCCTCCATCATTCTGCTCTATTCTCCTCTTTGGGGGCTTTTTCACAGGTTCCCAGGGGCAACAAGGTATTCTGTGTGGTTCCAGACCTAAGCCAATGAAGTCTGGCTCCACCTCAAAGAGGGAGTGCCCCTTTCTCCCCACAGAGGGTCCTGGCTTGTGGCTCATGGGCTGTGCCTGGACCACGTGCGCATCCTCAAACCAATCATGGAGGCCAGGTGACGTGGTGTGAGTCAAGGCAAGGCTAGTTCCCCCAGGAAATCCAGGACATTGTAACCAGAAGCAGCAGGAATGGCAGCTCAGTTCTGCTGAAGCCCCACCACGTCCAGGTCTATTTCCCCTGAAACTGTTGGATCCCGGAGGGCAGGAATTTGTCCTTTTACCTGTTGTATTTCGAACACCACCTGGCCCAGGGCCTAGCACGCAGTAAGTGCTGAGTCAACGTTTGTCGAATGAATAGATGAGCGTGTGGCTGAATGGAACAGAACAGGAGTCAACGAGCGTTTTCCATAAAGGGCCAGAGAGTAAACATTTCCAGCTTTGCGGGTCTACGGTTGCAGCAGAAAACAGCCACAGACGATGCAGATGGACGAGCCTGGCTGTGCTCTAATAAAACTTTATTGATGCGCCCTGAGATCTGAATTTCATAGAATCGTCATGTGTCACGAAACACACCCCGCTCCCGGGTGTGCAGACACGGGCGGCGGGAGCTTCAATGTCTGGCCCCCAGGTGGGGAGTCCTGCAAGTCAGTAGACTGAAAAATACCCCTCCCCGTGCCACGTCCCCCTTGGGTTTCACACCCTGCGGAGCGACTTTGTGGGAGGCCCGTCGTTGTGCCGTAAACACGCGAAAAGGTAACGTTTAATTTAGGCGGCGCATCTGGAGCTGGCGAGGAGCCCGCGTCAGGCTGCATTTAAATTTCTGCGTTCCGCACCAGCGCCCCTAAAACTGTTCAAGTGCGGCGCCCCCGCGGCCTGATTAAAGCCGAGCTCGACCAGGGGCGCGGGGTCCCCTCCGCGTGGCGAGATGTGCGGGGACCCGCGCCCTCCCTGCGCTGCCGGGAAGCCGGGCTGTGCGCCCCGGGCCCTTTGTGCGGGCGCCCAGCACCCAGCAATTGTGTCTCTAATCAACTTGCTCTAAGCAGGTGAGCATTTATCTCAGTCAGTTACCCCTTATAATTACTGTATTGAACCTAGTTGTCTATAAAATGAATGGTTTGTTCAGACACTTTACCCAAAGAGTTCATTAGGGGTTAAACAAAATGCAATCCCATTTGCAAAGAGTATAATAAATTGTTTCATCTGTGAATTTAGCTGTTCTCCCTAATGCAGACATGGGTGTTACAGTGGCTTTCTCTTGATAGGGTTATGGGTTAATGAAATGCCTTTTCTGTTGCTTATTTTCCTCTCTTCTGTGCTGAGTGATAAGTAGCTAACCAACGAAGCTTGTAATTACAATCTTACAGAAACCGGGCCGATCTGTATATAAATCTCACCATCCAATTACAAGATGTAATAATTTTGCACTCAAGCTGGTAATGAGGTCTAATACTCGTGCAGGCGATAATCCCCTCTGGATGCTGGCTTGATCAGATGTTGGCTTTGTAATTAGACGGGCAGAAAATCATTATTTCATGTTCAGGAAAAAATTAGGTTGGTGGGAAGTTAATTTTCTCTCCGCTCTCTGAAGCGTAGACAAGAATTTAATGATTTAATCATGATTGTTAGCTCTTTTGCAATCAATTTGTAATGATTGTGTAGCAACTCTCTTCAAGGGAAGCTGTTGGAGAGGAGTTTGCAAACAGCGGTCCAGGGGGGCTGGCCTTGGAGGGCACGTGATGCCAAGCCCATTAAAGCCGTCTCCAGCGTGACTGACGTGAGGCGGGAGCCCCAGCCTTCCGCCTGCGAAGTGCTCCGGGTCTAGCGGGGTCTGAGACGGTGCAGCGTCCTAGCCCTTCAGACCGCCAGGGCCTCCATCTCCATGCTCAGGGGGTGGGATGCGGGCTCCTCAGCTGCCCAAGCCCAGGGAATAACTTTGTTGGTGTCATGCGGTGTAGATTTCAGTTTACAAACTCGTGTGTGCAAGATACAGAGTATTCTTTCACTTTCTTTAAATTTGCTTAATTCTAGCTTGGAGACTCATGCTGCCTGGTTGGTGGGGGTTGAACTTCAGAAAAATGGAGATCTCTACCCCACCTCCTGAGAAGGGCTACATCCAGGACGTGCAAAGTGCAAAAGCCCCTCCGGTCTCAGCCTGCATGGTCCCCGCAGGCTCCAAGGCCCCGCAGCTCCCCTTCCATGCAGGAGACGCGAGAACCTTTGGGGAGGCGGAGAGCCGTGCAGCGAGTCCAGCCTCGGGAGCTGGGCCTGGTGGGCGGCCAGGCCCTGCTGAGGGTTCACATTCGTGGGGAACAGGTCCCCTCTCCAGCCTCAGGCCAGCTCCCTGCTTCCCAAGTTAGGGCTCCTCTGAGGCCCCCTCGCCCACTCCAATGACCCCATCCCATCGCTTCAGCGACTTTACCTTTTCCGGAAGATTAGAAGGGCCTTGAACTTAAGCCGCTCTGTCTGCAGCCCTGCTCGGACTCCAGAAGCCAGGACTTACAAAGCCTGCCTACCTGCTTGCAGGAGAAGATGGAAGGGGAACAAGCTCTCATTAATATTCCAATAAATTATCCTCCCGTATTGACTCAGACTTCCTCCTGTGTGTTCACGCGATGATTTATTTTCTGAGGGCCCCAAACACATTTCCCCTCCCGATACTGCAAAGTGTGATTACCACTTGGAGGTGTCTGGGGTTGTTCATCCAGGTCGGTTCTAGGAGTCTGTATTAAGCTCTAGCTGGATGCGTAAGACCGAGCAGAGGATATCCGGTGTGCATGGGGGTGGGGTGGGAGGTGATCAACAATGTTAACGTCTATTACTGCATTTTACTGAATTTCATTGACTCCATCAATTGTAAAATGCATCATTATTTTACGTACTAAGAAAGTAAAAAGTCATTGCCAACTAAAGTATGAACAGTGCTTCCCGAATCACTTAGAAATTTTATTTCATACTTAATGAAAGCATTCTTTCATACTTACATAAACAGATTTTTATCGTAGATCATTCATTTGGACACATAAAAAGGAAAATATAAGTGAAATAAATTGGCAAAGATATTCCTGACCCGCATTCAGAAACCCAAGTTTCTGCTTTCAGAGTCACTGATGTCTGTGTTTTCCTAAAAAAATGCGGCACTGTCATCTTGGGGGTTTTCTGCTAATCAGTGACACCCGTGTGCGAATTTCGATGCCCGTGTGTGGGTAATGCCAGTGATGTCGTGATTGCTCCTGGCCAACAGCAATTCCACTTTCAATGATGTTAAAATGTGAAAAAAAAAAAAAATGCTCATCTCAGAATTGACAGAATACAGTAAGTGTGTGGCCTTGCAGAGAAGGACAGTTTTTTCCAGGGCAGGCGGAGACAGGGAGGCCTCGAGGCAGGCAGGCTGTGGTGAGAAGGGAGAGGAAGCTCCGGTCTGGGCTGGCATGTTCTCAGTAAAGAGAGGGTGAACCCAGCCGTGTGGCTGGGTGGGTGGGGCTGAGCTCTGTGTTCCAGAAGCTTCCAGTCACTCTGAGGCCTCCCCATGGGATGGGGAAGATGGCGAGAGCCCTTGAGCGTCCCTGGCTGGAAGCGCAGGGGGAGACGAGGAGGAAGCTGATGCTGGGGGCCCCTAGAGTGGAGGGCAGGCAGGGCACATGAGCATGAGCGAGGGCTCCGTCCTTGGCTGGCTAGACTCCCCACTCCAGGCAGGTGGATTTCTCAGCCACGCCATGCTCATGCCCACTCTCAGGCCTCTGTTCTTGCTGTTTGTCGCCCTTGGCCATCACCTCTCTTTCTCCGAGTACTGCTGTGGTTCTTTATACCATCATTAGAGAGTAACTTGGTGAGAGGCATTGCCCCTAGTAAAATACAGCTTCCTGGAGAGGCCTTCCAACTTGCATGCCACTGTCTCTCACTCAGTGCTTAGTTGCCCTGTGCTTGTCTTTAATTTCCTTGTTCTGGTATAGTCCCTCCCTCCCACCACAGGACCTTTGCACATGCTTATCCTATTGCCAGGACATCTCTTTCTTTCCCTGCTTATCCTTCAGGTCTTAGCTCAAGCACCATCTCCAAAGAGAAGGTTTCCCGTAGCCTGAACAGATCACCCCTTCCATGTAAGGGCTTTCTCTGTGCTAGGTGACTCTCCTGCACTCTTGTCACAGCGGCAATTTACATTTCTTCATGCGGCCACCTGACAAATGTCTGTATTTCCCACTAGAGTGTTAACTCCTAAAGGGAAGGGGCTGTGTCCTCTTTGCTTCCCAGAACTGACGATATCTGTACGTGTTTCAGTGCTCTCTCTCACTCTCTATCCTCCTATAGATGAAAGATGAATGAACAAATGGATCTCGTATAGATGGATGAATAAAATAGAGCGTGGTGATAAAGATTAGAGGTGATTCCGCGTATCGCAGGAAGCCACATTCGCCTCCACTGAGGGTACAGTTGCCCTCCCACCAGATGTGGGTGTCTATAAACCTTACACAGGATGCTTGCAGCGGACCACAGAGCACCTGGTGACCCTTGGGAAGATCATACTGCATGACATTGCCTTGAATCGTGCCTCTTCTTTCTTCCAGGCATCTCCAGTCTAAATTCCAGGCACGGGGCGCTTTGTCCCTGAGAAACTGCCTCCTCTCCTCCGCCCGCTTGCCTTGAGGCCCCACGATCGTATTCTGCCTGGTGTTGCCTCCTGACTACTCCAAGTCATCCACCTGGCCTCTACAGCTGCCCGGAGAGCCCCCAAGAGGGCGGGGAGGGGCCGGCCCCTTGCTCTGCAGCCAGCCTGGCGCAGCCACCTAGTTGGTGTGTGCGCGGTCCTTGGAGGCGGCGCGCCAGCCTTCCGGAAATCTCCACGTCTTTTCTCTGGGCGTCAGTTTTCTCTCCAATCGTTGACTGAGTTTTTCTTCTTTTTTAAAATTGGGGTAAAATATGCATAACATACATACATATGTAACATAACATAAAATGTACCACTTTTAAGTGGACAATTCAGCGGCACTAAGTATGTTCTCATTGTTTTGCAACCATCACCACCATCCATCCATAGAGCGTTTTTCATCTTGCAAAACGGATACTCTGTCCCCATTAAACACCAACTCCCCGACCCCCTCCCGCAGCCCCTGGTGACCAGCATTCTACTTTCTGTCCCCATGAGTCTGCCTCCTCTCAGAGCTTCATCTCAGTGGAATCACACAGTCTTTGTCTTTTTGTGCTGGCTTGTTTCACTTAGCCTGGTGTCCTCAGAGTCCATCCATATTGTGGCACGAGTCAGAATTTCCTCTCTGACTGGAGGCTGAATACGAGGCTGAATGATATTCCGTCGTATGGATATAGCACACTTGGTTTATCCATTTGTCCATCAGTGGACACTTGGGTTGCTTCCACCTTTTGGCTTTGTTCACAAAGCTGCTATGAGCATGAGTGTACAGACTCTTTCAGTTCTTTTGTGTATATACCCAGGAGTAGAATTGCTGGTTCTCCTCGTTGGGGCAACTGCCATACTGTTTCCATAGAGCCTGCACCCTTTCACGTTCCCACTGACAGTGTCCAAGAGTTTTGATTTCTCCACTTCCTTGCCAATGCTTGTTATTTTCTGGGTTTTCCCCGGTTTTATTGAGATGTAATTGACATACCTCCCTGAATGAGTTTCAGGTGTACAGCATAAAAGTTTGATTTATGGTCATGCGTCACTTAATGATGGGGACATGTTCTGGGAAACGCATTGTTAGGCGATTTCATCGTTGTGCAGACATCACGGTGTGTACTTACACAAACCGAGGTGGCATGGCCTGCTACATGCCTAGGCTATTTGGCCCCAGTCTTATGAGACCACCATATACGCGATTCATCATTGACCAAAACGTCACATGACTACACATATTGTGAAATGATTACCACAATAAGTTTACTTAACATCCATCATCTCATATAGATACAAGAAGAAGAAATGAAAAAAAAGAAAAATATTTTTCTCCTTGTAATGAGAACTCAGGATTTACTCTCCTAACAACTTTTCTACATATTGTACAGCAGTGGCAACTATAGCCGTCATGCCGTACGTTGCTATCCTAGTACTTGTTTGTTTTATAACTTTTATCGTCTTCCTCCAATGCCCTCTCCCCCCAACCCCCATCTCTGATCACCACAAACTTGGTCTCTTTTTCTATGCATTTGGTTTGTTTGTTTGTTTTAGATTCCACATATAAGTAAATATTTGACTGACTTATTTCGCTCGAAGCATAATGGCTTCAATTTCCAGTCATGCTTTCACAGATGGCAGGATTCCCTTGTTTTTTTTATGGCTGAATAATATTCCACTGTAAATCTATATACCACATTTTCTTCATCCATTCATCTGTTGATGGACGCTTAGATTGTTTCCATGTCTTGGCTGTTGAAATTACACTGCAATGAATGTAGGGGTGCAGAAATCTTTTCGAGTCAGTGTTTTCATTTCCTTTGGATAAAAACCCAGAAGGGGGATTGCTGGATCATATGGTATTCTATTTTTAACATTTTGAGGAACCTCCATCCTGTTTTCCATAGTGGCTGCACCCACTTATAATCCCACCCACAGTGCACAAGTGTTCCGTTTTCTTCACGTCCTTGCCAGGACTTGCTATCTGTCATCTTCTTGATGACAGCCTTTCTAACAGGCATGAGGCGATATATCGCTGTGGTTTTGATTTGCATCTCCCCGATGACTGGTGATGTTGAGCATGTACCTGTTTCCCTTTTGTGTATCTTCTGTAGAATAATGTCTCTTTGGGTCCTCTGCCCATTTTTTAATGGATTGTTTGTTTCTTTGCTATTGAGTTGCAAGAATGTTTTATGTATTTTGACTATTACCCCTTTATCAGATATGTGGTTTGCAAATACTTTTTCCCACTCTAGATTCTCTCTTCACTTTGTGGATGGCTTCTTCTGCTGTGTGTGTGTTTTATTAGTAGCCATCCTAGTGGGTGCGAGGCGTAATTCTTATTCTTGAACCAAAGGCTCCACCTCCTGCTCTTCCTGGTGATGAAGGGATTTGACGCTCAGTGAAAGTCAGCAGATGACGCTTAAGCACCTGCCACGGGCCCAGCTCTGCCACGGGCTTTGCGGGTGGGGCAGTGATGAAGAGCGTGGACGCTGCCTCGGAATCCCCCTGCTGCCACGCCCTGGCTGTGCCGGTCACCTCGCTGCTCAGAGCCTCAGGCCCCTCATCTGTCACACAGACATGACAATAATAGGGTCCACTTCATAGGATCATTGTGAGGATTAACTTACTTAGTGTATATAGAGAGATCAGCATAGTACTGGCGTGTTCTTGTTCGTTTTCTTACTGTAAATTATTCCTATTTGCTACACAGAGAAGGCGTAGCAGAACGCATTTCCCCCTCACCACGAGGAACCAACCAGAGCCTCCTTGAGCAGCCGGCCCTCGCTGCCCTGTCCCGGGGTCCTACCTCGCCTGCGAAGACATGACGTGGAGGTCGCCAGGCTCTCTCTGGGTGATGGGAATGTAAGTTTCCTCTTTATACTTTGTTTCTGTTTTATAAGCTTTGAAAAATGAACATAATTCTGTTATAATCGTAGCTAAATGTTATAATAATAATGACATTTTAAATGATCACAGACATCTAGCTAAAGATGATAAAATAAAGTCATTTTTCTCTACTCATCTCCCTTAAAATCTTCATAAAGCAACCACAAATCAATCAGAAGGGAGAAACCCGGATTTCAATGGAGCAGGGGGTGTGTCGCCATCCACAGAGCCTCGCTCTAGCGTCGGAGCAAGCCCAGCAGGTGGGCAGAGCTGACGCTTCTGTCACCGGACTTCGGGCGGGCGCTGCTTTCTCTCAAAATAAGGTTCACCCCTCAAATCAGAGGAGGGGATTAGAGAGACGGGAAGTGAGGAGGACGCCAGAGAGAATGGCCATGTCGCTGTGCACGTCGTGTTGGACCAGAGCAGAAGAGGAGGCGGCCGTGGAGGGGACATCATGGGGACAGGCGGTTTTTCTTGTTGGGATCTGACCTCATCAGAGGGGACGGTAGGAGGTGAGGTGGGGTGAAGGGTGAGGAGGCAGTGACCCCTGAGCTCCGTGCAGGGGGCCTGGGACAGTTACATTGGCCTCTCCGGCACGGAAGATGGAGTGCCACATGAAAACAGACTTGATGAGAAAAAACCTGAGGCCACAACTCTGAACTAAAGTGTGGGCTTCCCCGGCCCGGTCTCTGGCCCCTCGATGTGTCCCACCCAGCAAACACCTGCCCTCATCTACAGAGGAGGAGGAGTCAGAGAGGAGTCAGCACGTGCCCTATGCACACACTGGGGCACGGAAAAATAAAAATAAAAATCAGGAGAGGGAAAGAAATGTAAACAAAAGCCACTGCAGAGCAAATATCGCAAGAATTACTCAACATATCTGAGGGAGGGTTGGACAGGTGGTTATTCAGGCACTCAGGTTAAATACAATGTGGTCTTTCTACAAAAGGGACTCCAGAGTTGATGGAAAGCAAGCTAGCGAAGCTCAGGAAAGAAGTGGGAAGTAGGGACCAGCCCAGTAGCTGAGTGGTTAAGTTCACGTGCTCTGCTTCACCGGTCCAGATCCTGGGTGTGGATTAGCACCAGTCGTCAAGCCATGCCGAGGTGGCGTCCCACTTAGAAGAACTAGAACGACTTACAACTTGGATATACAACTATGTACTAGGGCTTGGGGGAGAAAAAAGTAAAAGAGGACGATTGGCGATGGATGTTAGCTCAGGGCCAATCTTCCTCACCAAAAAAAAAAAGAAGAAGCAGCATACCTTAAAAAAAAAAAAAGAAATGGAAAGTAGAAGCTTTACAGAGTCGAATACCACACTGAAAGCAACAACAACCAAAATATAAACATGACCAGCAATTCAGCCGGGGAGTGGTGAACAGACCAGAGAAAATCCTAACAGTGAAGTGGGAGAGAATACAAAGTCTAAGCTAAAAGTGATAGAAGACGACAGCCCCAGAAGACACAGGAGGTCAAGCATACACAGCATCGTCATCTGGTGTGGGGGGTGTTGGGGAAGAAAGTCAAGTTCAGGGGAAAACCCGCTGGGCCTCAAACTTCTCCAGAGCAATTTGCAACTCCTAGGACCATGGAGTAAGGTTTAGATGCTCTCATTAAAAAAAATAAGGTTCTCAAATTTACACACAGCCCAATGGCCGTCAAGGATAAAGACAGCACGTTCTCAAGTATTCGAGAAACTAGTTCTGTGGGACCTATGGACCTCCTTGGAAATTCAAAGAAATGCTTCATGAAAGAAGAATTCTGGAGTGAGAACAATGGAGAGGGCAGGTGGGGCATCTACCCCACTTCCATACAGAAACCCAGACGAAAGACGGAAGGGGTTGTGGGTACAGAAGAGAGTGTGCAAGTTATCACCAAAACTATAAAAAAAATGATCACTGAAAAAAGATCAGGGCATCTTGGTTTGCTGGGGCTGCTGTAACAACGTATCACAAACGGGGGCTTGAACCACAGACATTTATTTTCTCGCGGTCCTGGAGCTGGAAGTCTGAGCCGAGAGTGTAGCAGGGCTCGTGCCTCCTGAGGGCGGCTCGGGCTTCCCGGCCACCTGCTGATGTCCGTCTCGGCCTTCATCTTCTCGTCGTATCCTCCCTGTTGCGTGCGAGTCTCTCTCTACGTCCACATTTCTCCTTTTTATAAGGACTCCAGTCATATCGGGTCAGGACCTCATTTTAGCTCGATTTCTTCTGTGAAGACCCCATCTCCGAGTAAGGTCACGTGCTGAGGTCCTGGGGGTTGGGACTTCAAATATGGATTTCGGAGGACACAGTCAGCCCCTATCGGGGAAAGAGGAAAGAACTGGGGAGAAGGGTAAGTGTGCAGGTGGTTGATGAGTCCTCCACGAAGCTGAAATTTGTAGCTTCTGATACAAAATGGCTCTAAACTCGGAACATTTTTGTAACCTTTTCCTCCTTAACTTTAAACAGGTCTTGGAGCAGGTGAACATTGAGCTGGAAGTTTAGCAACCCCTTCAAGTTTGCTGCTTTTTGCCATAAATTCAATTAAAATGGATTTCTTTTCATTTTAAAAAGTCATAATTAGATAAAAACCATTCTAAACTTTGAGTGGGGAAGCAGCCCCGAGACAGCTGATTGCAGCCCGCTCCGAGAGGTGTGACTCCAGAGCGGTGGCTCTTCCCTGGGGGGGGTGGGGGGCGCCTGGCGCCGTCTGGAGTCATTTTTGGTTGTCATGACTCGGGAAGCGGGGTGCTAGTGGTGTCTGGCTGGTAGAGACCAGGGAGCTCTAAGCATCTCACGGTGGGCAGGACGGCCCCTCCCTTCCCACGACAAGGAATGACCGTGTCCAAACTGCCCATCCGGCCAAGGCTGCGCAAGCCTTCACGGCTGCATGGACGTCCAGCTGTGGGAAACGAGGGGAACTCAGTTTTGCCCAAACACTGCCCAGGATGCATTTACACGCGGCATCCCTGACTCTGCCATGTCTCTCAAAGGAATTTTTATTTTTAGAAGCCCGCTCATCCCAAATGAATCATCTCCAATGGGAACATCGTAGGCACCCTATCGAGCCAAGGAGAGAAAACGGGGCGGTGGGGGAGACTGCTCTGGATGCTCCCAGGTACCAGGGGCAGACCACGGGCCTGGAGCTCCGGTGAGGCCACTCTCTGCGGGGCACCCTGGATGAGGCACCCCACTCTCACCGGCTGTCCCCTGTCTCTCCAGCCCTCGTGCCCCCAGACTCCCGCCGCCTCTCTCTGAGCCGCTCCATCAGCTCATGAAGGCCCCTGCGCTCTCCCCATCCTGGGAAGTCCCCTCCCCTGGAGCTGCCCGCACTCGGCCATCTCTCCTGAGTGCCTTTGAAGATTTCCGGCTTCTCCGGCCCGGAAGCCGCACGCGGGGTCAGGCATTTGCGCCCGCTAATCACTCTGTGCTGCCAGGGCCCGAGTGCCACGAAGCCTCTCTTCATGCCTGTTTAAAGCCTCGGAGGGGCTTTCAAGGGCTCTTTGATAAATCATCCTAAGTGTTGTTCCGGCCACTCCAGCGCGGCACCCGCCCAGCCCTCGCTCTCCCGGCAGCTGCTCCCCATCGCTGCCTTTCACCGGCGACAGTAATTCATTCCACTCGAGCTGACCAGCTTAGTTCCCATTTATTTGCACATTATGAGCTGTGTCACTCCACTTACCCTCTAGACAGTAAATGGTTTGAAAAATGCAACTGTAACAAATATTCAGGAGAGGATAAGAGAGAGGAGGAAAGAGCCAGGGAGAGAAGAGGGAAATTGAACCTCTGAATTCAGAGTCCAAAAAACCCAGATAAGAATAAATAATGCTCCTCAGTTATCTCAGGCATCTGGGATGCCACAGAAACTTCCAAGCCTTCCTCGAAAATAAATCTCCTTCTCTCTCTCTCTCTCTCTTTCAGCTCTTGAGTCTGAGTTCTCTGAATGTGGGCCTAAAGCAAGTATCATGATCAGGGCAGGAAAATAATTAGGCTGCAGTGTCGGCTTGTACCTTTAAAATCAGAGAGGCCCGGGCTCCGCTTTCTCCCTTGCCTGTTGGAGGCCAGGGGCCCCACTTCCCCTGTGATGAGTGGGCTGACCTTCAGGGAAACTGAGGCAGCTCAGAAAGATAATGCCTCTTTTTTCTAGAAAAAGCTTATACAAACCAAGACTTGAACCCAAGTCTTTTAAAACCCTGGTGTGACACAGTATTAATGCTCGTCTATAGAGTACCTGTGTGAATAGTGTAAAAAGCTGCCTTCTTCCTCCAAACTCACAGCTAGGATATGGCTTGGCCGTCTGATGGTGACTTGTGTGAAGAGAAGATGCCCGTTCTCTGGGCAAGTGCAGCCCCAGGTTAGGGCATGTTTGGTGTACACAGTGTGGGCTGGGTTTTAGCCTTGCTCATGCCCCCAGCTGGAAGCCTTTGTGCAGTGCACATCCTGCACAACTGTACATGACAACTTGCCACAATAATCTGGGATAGTCTGCTTCCTGTGAGGAGTGGGTATCAGAATATTCAAGGCTATAAGTAGGCTTTATCTAGGAAGAAGGCAGCATGTGCCAAAACCAAGAGCTGAAGTAGGGTGGGAGGGAGGCTACAGAATGGAAGGGCTGGTCCCCAAAGGGTTGTCTGCACTCAGGCTTCTTCTGAGGTCAGTGTGGCAGTGGGTTAACTGCGGCTTCTCCTCTCACCAGCTGCCTGACCTTGGGCAGCGGACGCCCTTGAGACTCAGGCTCTCCGTCTGTAAAATGGGATGATACCATTCACAGCGTTGTGATGGCTCAATGAGAACACGGACATAAAGCGCGGCAGAGGGCCTGGAATTCAACGCCCGGAAACGGGAACTACTGATATTCTCTTCCTCCTCCTCGGCAGCCGCCTCCCACTTGCCCTGTCACCTCTAAGTCTGTGATCGTTCCTATCCTCTCCCTCTGCTCCGCATTTCCTGGTTATCCATCACCCCCTGGGAATTCTCCTCAGCTTCGGAAACACAAGCAGTTGCTGGGTAGGCAGAGAAAATACCGTTCTCTGTCCTCCATAGATGACTTTAATTTCTATTTCAAGCCCCGCTCCCTGGCCAGTGGGGGTTGGGGTGACTTGAGCTCAGCCACTCTGGAATCCTGCCCTCCGTCCTCCTGTGGCCAGTCACCCTAGCTGAGTGCCCGGGCATCAAACTGGCGGGCTCTGCAGTCCACAGAGGTCCCCGTGGAGGCCTTGGGGCAGAGACTGTGGGTAGTCTGCCCTACAGCACCTCTCTTCACCTTTCTTCAAATTATCGTTATCAAAGCTGAAAATGTTGAACACGTACTCACATCTGAATGTCCCCTAGGAGGCTTTTGAGAAAGGTTTTTTTCTCACCTTACCAAAAGAGGAGGGCATCTCAGCAGTCATCTCTTTCACATTCTTTGCCCCCCCCCCCCCCAGCTTGCACTGAATACTATAATGTGAAGATGTGATGGTTGGGGCTGCTGCAGCCAACTTGCAACCATGAGGAAAAGACCAAGAGAATCTCATAGGACCTGACCTAGAACTCTGACACCACTGAACTGTCAAACCATCACTGGGTAGACCCACGTCAAGGGAGATGGGTTCAGTTAGTTAGACAAGATCAGTCTTCGTGAGTCAATAAGCACAGATGGCTGGGTGCTGGGAGCTGAGTGTTATGTTAGATCCAGAGACGAGGCAGAAAGAAAGACCATCACAATGACTTTCCTGCATCACAACAGCGATGCAGCTGAAGGACAGCTCAAGCTTGCAAACTTCTCTACAGCTGGCCTTCCCAGGACTGGGTCCCAGCTTCAGAATCTGGTGGTACGTCCCGGGGCAGCTTATGAAAGTGAGTTGGACTTTAGTTTCTTCCATCTATGAGCAATGAGGACAGTTAAACCCAGCTCCTGGGGTTCTTATGGGACAACGGCTGTAAAGAGCTGAACACACTTCAACAGCTAGCTCCTGAGGAGTTCGTGGCTTGACTACTGCAATTAGTAATAAATATGGCTGCCCTGGGGTCAAGAGGGGTTACTGGGACCCTCTTCACAGGCATGCCTAGTCTCCCCCACCTGGGCCCACGTCTGGGAGTCCAGGGTCTCAGGGCCTGTGGGCCTGTCTGGAGGGCAAGTGGCCTCACACGGGGCTTCCACGTCCTTGCAATGGGGGCACGAAAGAGAAATTAATTCCCTGATTCCAGGCCCTCCTCTCTATTACCTATTCATCAAAAATTGCTCAGCGTTGTGCATTTTTCATTACAAGAGTCAACATTTGCCACGTTAATAAAGCAAGGGGCTGCTTTTCTCCTCTCAGAGATGGAATATGTAACGACACGGCCCCTTTGATGTCTCTCGGCCAATACAATATGTATCTGAACGAGGAGAGAGCCGTGGGTCCGGCTGGCTGCGGGGGCTCTGGAAGGGGCGCTGCGAGGCGGTGGGAGCCCGAGCTCTGAGGGGGGCCCGCTCTCTGTCGCCCCCTCCCCATCCCAGGCCCTGAGAGAGACCTCGCTGGGAAGGGAGACTAACTAGGAAGATGGTTTCGCCCTCCGCGTAGCCCCACGTCCGAATCGTGACATCCAGGGGCTGCAGGTTGACGCGGGGTGCCCGCGAGGGCGCAGAAGCCCTGTTCCTGGACCAGGGGTGGGATGGAGGTCGGGGGCAGGGTCAGCTCACGGGGTCTTGGAAGGAGGCTGGTCAGGGGAGGAAGGGAAACACCTCCCCGTGGGGGGCGCTGGTGTGTGTTACACGGGAGCACGGACGTGCATGTGCTCTGCGGTGGGGATGCACATCTGCTGAGATGGGATTGTTTTTGTCGTCAGCAGCAGCCGCACGTCCTGCACACCTGCGAGGCCAGCCCTGTGGGAGGCGGGCGGGGAGATGACAGTGTAGGGGGAGAGGCTCCATCAGGAGACTTGAAGATCAAGGACCCATTCAAAGTCTGGACGGTCCTGGGAGCCAGGCCACAGCGCAGGTGGACAGAGCCACCAGGGGACATGGCAGGCCTGGGTCGGGCTCCTCGTGGCTCCAGCCTTGCGTCAGTGAGCTCACTGTGAAGGCCCCTCATCATCTCTCTAGAAGGTTCTGATACAATGAGGACTGTGGACAGCCAGGGGGCGGGGAGGAACCTGCGAGCTCAGGAGAGGTGGTGGCAAGAGGAGGAGTGAGGTCGTTGTCTCACGCCGCTTGGGGAATGTCTCCTCACCCTGTCGAGCCTCAGTTGTCTCGTCTGTAAAATGGAGCGCCTGTCACCCCGTGACCCCGCTCCTGACGCACAGGGTTCAGCTGAGGTAACGCGTGTGCAAGGGGCCGGAGGAGTGGTCATGAGAGCGCGGCCAGCACAGCACCGCGCTCTAGCTGCGCTCGGGGCCTAGGGATGGTCGGCAGCACCGGACGGCAACAGGACCTTCCTGATGCACCTCTGTGACGGGCCCCGGAGGCCACTCCGGCCCCAGAATTCCTCTGCTTTCAGGGGCAGAAAGACCGGGAACAATAGAGAAAGGGGGCTTCGGGTAGAGTCACCACGTGTCCCCCGATTACCTCTGCTGTCCCAGCACAGTTACTAACAGCACCCCCTTCACACTCAGAAGCCGTCCAGTTTGGAAGGTAAGTTCTAGACTCCACCTTTCATATGAAGAAACTTAAAGATGGCAAAGAGTGACCCAGAGGAGCTCATTAGATGGGGCAGAAAGACGACTCAGAGGATTTGATGTTTTCATTGAGACCTGAAGGAAGGGAAGGAGTCAGCCACGTGACAATCAGATGAATGGGCATCGGCTGAATGGCAAGGGCAAAGGCCCTGAGGCAGCACCATCTTCGGGTGTTGGAGGAGCAGGAGGGCTAGTAACGTGGGTGAGCAGAGGAGACAGTGGTGCAGAAGGAGGGCCCAGCGGTGGGCAGAGCCAGATCCCAGAAGGCCTGCTGGGCTTAGGGTTAGGGCATTTAAATTTTGTCCTCTAGGTCAGAGGTCAGCAGGCTTTTTCTGTCAAGGGCTGTGTAGTAAATAATTTAGACCTTGCACTCCGTACGCTCTCTGTTGTGTCTACTCACCCAGTCAGCAATGCTCTTGTAGCACAGAAGTGGCCATAGACAGTATGCAAACTAATGGGTGAGGTGGTGTACCAATAAAACTTTATTTAGGAGAACAGAGAGCGGGCCAGATTTGACCGCAAGACATAATTGGCTGACCCTGCTCTAGGTAACGGGAGGCCACAGATGGATTTCAAGCAATGGCCTGACCATGGTATGACCTGGTCTGATTTACATAGTTAAAGGAACCTCTTCACTTGCTCTGAGGATCGTGGATGGCAATGGGTCAAGAGCAATGCCTGTTTAAAACGCTCCTGCAGGAATCCAGCTAAGGGCTGGTGGTGCCCTGGCTCAGGAGCCAGCAGAGGAGATGGAGGGAAGTGATGGGTTTGAGAACCGTTTTGAAGGAAAGCAGCCCAGAAGGGTTGTTGTTGAGGTTTGTAACTGTGAAATGTGGGCCAAACGTAAGCTGTGATCGTCACACTGTTGTCTGTGCCTCTTTGCTCCTCAAAGGGGCTGACTAGCCCGGCGGCCACCAGGCCCGTGCAGTAAGCTTTGCAGAAATTGCCTTCTCAGTTCAAATCACTTACAAAAGCCCAGGCTGCAATTATGAAGCTTCATAGCTGCAGCATCCATAAAAAGAGGTAATTTTAATATTTGGTTCAACTTCAAAGCAGTAACTTAGAATTATATATACCCTATTAAAATATAATATTTTTCCCCCAAACTAATCAAATGGCTAAATCAATTGTTGGTGGATTGCCAGTGGCCTGAGGATCAATGGGAATAGAAAATGTATTCTGTATTTTTCTTGTTACATAGAGTTAGAGCGCATATTTTATTAATGTTCATCCTTTAGAGACCAGATTTGTGCATTCGCTAAAATAAACGCTACAGTCTTTACGGCTTGGTTGGCTGGAGAGAGCAGAAGTGTGAGGGCAAGGAATCCTTCACGAGGAGGCAGCCGCTGCCGAGCCCTCGTGGGGCTGGGGTCCAGGCACCTGAGTTTTGCCTCTACCACTTTGTGTGTTGAATGACTTCGAAATATGTCTTTTCTCTTCTTAGTCTCCCCATTTGTCAAATGAGGAGTTTGGACGAGATCAGTGAAGGTACATAGGCTTCTGCTAATTAAGCTCAATTCGTAGGCAATGCATGGAGCCTCAGAGGGGCGGAAAGGATTCTGAAGCCATAGCTGGGTTCAGAGGGAGGGAATGCTGCAACTGATTAGTAATGTCTGCCATGAGCGTGGGTGAGGCATCCTGCAAGCCAGGTGTTTGTGATGCCTGCACTAAATGGGTTCTAAGGTACCTTCTGTTCCAACAGATCAAGTAAAGGCCTGTAGGTCTGAGCAGATAGTCTCCTCTACGACTTGTAGGACCCCCTCAGGCCCTCCATGGATGGTCTCTCACCCTTCCCTATGGGCAGCTTTGGCTGGACTGGGGCCTCACTGAGAATAATAGATTCCATCCTCTGTGTCCAATGTGTTGGTTGTTAGATACCAATGATGCTTCCTGTGCACTGGGCACTGCAGATTTAAAGGTCCACAAGCCATGGCTGCAGCCCCACGTGAGCAAGACTGTGGAGAAGGGCGTCCAATAAGAAGGACCGACAACCAACACAAAGCACCAAGGACACTGTGTCTCCCCGGATTTCCCGTCTACGCCAGGGAGAAGCTAATCCAGAGTGGGCCACTCCCCTCGTCTCCTGAGCCTCTCTCTTCCCTTGGCGAGCTGTCACCCGCTCTTGGCAGTTGCACTGTTAGGTTTCAGGCAACGGTGACAGACCGGGGCCACAAAGAAAGCTACAGGGAAGCTCGCCGGGTGGATGGGAAGGCAGAAGTGGCTCAGCAAAAGGCAGCACTAGGCGTTCCAGGTGCTGAAAGTGAAGAGCATGTGGGCACTGACCTTGCAATGTCTTCCACTCCAGATTCCATGACCTGGGAGAGAGTCCAGTTGACCAGCCTTGGGCTACGTGCTCTCTTCTTGGTCGGGGACTATGAGAGGTCTTGATGTGCAGACCCACACAATGGAGGAGAGAGAACGTCCCCAAAGAAGAGACGGTACAAACACAGGAGAAGGAAGAAACGGGTGTTGGGAGGTCAAAACCAGAACACAACTGGAGTCATGGCCCTGCAAGTTCTTCTGCCTCAGCAGCCAGTATAAGCCTCCCCTGACCTTAATTAAGCGTCAGCTGAGGCTGCTGGTCCTGCTGTTTTCCATAGCAGAAGCTGGGTCTCGGACACACCCACTGTATTAGTTTCCTGTGGCTGCTGTAACAAATTACTGTGAACTGGTGGCTTCAAACCACAGAAACATATCCTCTTACAGTTCTGGAGGCCAGAAGTCCAAAACTAAGGTGTCATCAAGGCTGTGTTCCCTCTGCAGGGTCTACGGGAGAAGTGCTCTTTGCTCCTACTTTTGGGTGACTGTTGACATTCGTTGGCTTGTGGCTCCATCACCTCTTCTGTCCATCTCAGATCTCATTCTGCCTTTCCCTTATAAAAACACTTGTCATTGGATTTAGGTCCCATCTGGGTTATCCAGAAGGAATGCCTTCATCTCAAGATCCTTAATTATACCTGCAAAGTTCCAAATGAGGTCACATTTGCAAGTTCTGGAGATTAGGATGTAGATGTATGTTTTTGGGGGCCACCATTCAGCCCACCATGCCCACAACAACATTATTCTTCCCCACGACCTGTCTGCTTCTCGCATGGTGCCAGGGGTCGGGGGAATTCTTCTCTTTTTCTAAATTCTTTTTATGAGTTTTCTATTCAAGGTAAACATGTTTTTTCTAGAGTGTAAAGTTGTCCAGAGTTCCTATGATGTGCTGGGCATTTTTACATGCGACATTTGTTTTGGTCCTTCTAACAACTCTTCGGGAAGAGCTCGGCTCCCTGGTGTCCCGGTCCCTGGGGCTCCAGAGGGCATGTGAAGGGGCGGAGCTGGATCTGCACCCGGTTTCCTCTGCCTGCCACACCTGCACCCTTTCCACTGTAACCGCCTCCTATTTGACTTAATCCTTGCTGAGCTTTTTTCCTATTTCTCTAAGAAACTTGAGGGAAATCCCCTGAAGACTAGGGAAGAGGACATTATGAGTGGCACGCCTTGATGTCCCACCTAAAATTGTCCCTTACTGCCAAAAATGGGCTGCATTCGCAGGTCGAGCTGGCACACTGGAGCCTCTCCTTCCTGACAGTGAGCTCAAGGGCATCATCTGTGGGCTGCCTGCCCTTCCCACTGGTCATTCCAGGTTCCCCTCAAAGGTCCTTGGGCCCCACAAATGCCGTTCCTGGTGGTCCTGCAGAGTTTATCTGGAAAAGTGGGAGCCTCCACCCCTGCTGGAGGCTGGCGTTCATCCCCATCCTGAGTGGCTGACCATCAACCCTTCAGAGCAGAAGAATCGAATTACTTGAATTACAGGCCTCTGTTCCCCCTGCAGTGTCGCCACCAGGATCCAGGATTGAAACTCTGTTCGTGCTTTCACTCCATCAGCAGGGCTGTCTTACCAGTTATCACACTCTGAGGATGTGGGTTGTGTGGGACCCTGGGCCCCAGTGATGGTGGAAGTGGGAAGGGTTGGGCATCGCGAAGCCAAAAGGCCTTCCCAGAATTGGAAATAGCCCAACTTTGAGCCAGCGACTTCCCTTAGGGCTTGGAACAGTATTAGCAAACCTCTAGTCAAAGCTTTTCATATTCCAGATAGGGAAACTGAGGCCCGGGGAAGGGCAGAGACCATTGCAAAGCTGCACAGAATTCACACCTGCTGGCTGTTTCCTGGGTGCTCCCCAGGTGGAGGGTGGACAGGCCGGATGAACGACAGCCAGTGCAGACAGCCAGGAAGGGAGCCCCCGATTAGTCTGGGAAAGTGACAAGCCTACATGAAAAATGACCCAGAAAAGAAACCCAGACGTTTCCCCAGGAAAATGACACCTCCTCGAAGCCTCGAGTTCCCCAGAAAGCATCCGGGCAAAACATCTCCAGAACCGCCACTTGTTGGGATTCCATCACTGGTGACATTTAAGTGTTTTCACTTGGAGAAGGATTTTGTTTTTCCACTTGAAAAATAAGAAGTATCAACTTAATGGCTAAAGGAAATGCCTCCTTAGAAGGAGAACAGTTGTGTTGGTAGAGAAGCATTCATTCATTCAGTCAGTCAGTCTCTCATTCATTCATTTAATCAGCATTTTCTGAGTCTTATGATGTGCTAAGCAGTAAGGAAACAACAGTGTCCAAGAAAGACATAGTCCCGGCCCTAAGGATGATGGTGGTGACTGTGATGAAGATGGTGGTGGTGGTGACGATGAGGAAGATGTTGGTAACAGTGATGAGGAAGATGTTGGTAACAGTGATGATGAAGATGGTGGTGACAGTGATGATGAAGATGGTGCTGACAGTGAGATGATAAAAATGGTGGTGACAGTGATGATGATGAAGATGGTGGTTACAGTGATGATGATGCAGATGCTGGTGGTGGTGATGATGCAGATGGTAGTGGTGGCGATGAGAAGGAAGATGGTGGTGGTGGTGATGATGAGGAAGATGGTGGTGGTGGTGGTGATGAGGAAGGATGGTGGTGACAGTGATGATAAAGATGGTGGTGACAGTGGTGGTGAAGATGGTGGTGACAGTGGTGGTGAAGATGGTGGTGACAGTGATGATGATGAAGATGGTGGTGGTGGTGGTGATAATGATGGTAATAATATTTAACTCCTATTAGGAGAGCCCCCAGACCCGTGCTATGCTCCTCCCCAGATTATTTCTTTGCGTCTTTGCAACAAGCCCACAAGGCAGGCGCTTTTATTAGCCCCTTCTAACAGTTGAGGAAACTGAGGCACAGACGTGTTAAAGAACTCTCCAGTGATTCTCATTTAGAAACTGATGGAGCCGGGTTTTGACTGAGCCATTCGGTCTGAAGAGGAAGACAGACGAAAGACAACTTGTCTCTAACAATAAATACGTCATCACAAACGGTGACGACTTCCACAAAAGACAAGCACAACTATTTAAGAAAACGTGAAGTGAAGACTTCTTTGTGTGGGGGTATTAGGGAAAACCAGAAGGGTGAGCAGGAGTTAGGTCAGCAAAGAGGATGGGGAGAGGGCAACTTGGGTTGTCTTTTAAAATGAACACCGCAATCCTTCTTTCCAGTGGAGTTCCACATAACACTCCATATATTAACACAGGGCGAGAGCAGAGCCTGCAGAGGGGAGCCCGGGGGCCCCTCAGTCCTCTACTGCCCTCACCCTCTTCCCTAGTGCCCTCTCTCCCTGTCTCGCAGTAATCAGAAGCCCCACAGAGGACAGTGTGGGACCCCCGACCTGGAGGTTGAGGTTTCAGCCAGGGCTGGGGCTGCGCCTGGGGCTAACGAACAGTCTGAGGGACAAGCCATCCCCACTACCTGACACTGTGTCGGTGCAGCCAGCTCGGTGTTGGGTGGTTTCTCGTGGTGGGGAGCTGTGAGGACGTGAAGGGTAGCGTGGAACAGCAAGACACATCTTTTAGCATGGAAGGCAATCACTGCTGCTCCCCACCTCTGTCCTAATCTGGCCCCACTACTTGAGCTTCCCTAATGGACCCCAGCATACCTGCGACGCAGTCACCAGCCCTCAGTACATCCCCTTGATCCCGCCTCCAGGCCTTTGCTTTGAGCATCCCTTCCACCCGCATAGCCATTTTGTCCCCACAGTGCCTTTCCTGCTCACTTCCGTCTTTCCCAAACTGACACATCATCCAGGACTCGGCCTGACTCCCCTGGCCCTGCCCTGCCCTCCTCTGGAAGGACGTGTTGGTGCAGCTTATCTGAGAGGGACACACAGGGCAGGGGACACCTGAGGGAGGGGACACCTCGGGGAGGGGACACCTGGGGGTGGAGGGAATCCTGAGGCTGAAGGCCCACATTCATCGACATGCCTCTGTCAAAGGCGGCTCAGTGACCCTGGGCAAGCCCCCTACCCTGTCAGAGCCACACTTCTCCCATCTACAAAAGAGGGCCAATAGCATCTCCTTCACGGGTGCCTCTGCTGGTGGCTGCTGGATGTGTGACCAGTCCCTGCTTGTGGACTGTGGGGTCGTGCGGGGCAGGGACCATCTGAAGTGCGCACCCCGTGGGTCCTGGCTATGCCCATTGTGGCCAATCCCCCTTCTTTGGGGAATCCACTCCTCCTCCAGACAACCTTCTAAACTCAGATCTCCGGCCTCCCCAGACTGACTGGCCTCTGTCTCAAGGACAGTCCGGCCATAGACTGGCTTGAAAAAATGGGTGGGCCCAGTCAGATTCCTGCCCCTGGAAACACCCGTGAGGAAGGGGACCCAGAGCCCCACCTGCAGATACTGAGTGGAGACGTGATGAGCGAGGTTCAGGCCAGAGTCGCAGGGCAGAGCTTGAGACTAAGGCGGTGCTGGAGGCAGAGAGCAAAATGGAGGAGAGACACATGGAAATGCCCGAGAGGAAGACCACACCGCGCCTGCAGGAGAGCGAGGGGGGAAAGTGGAGCCTCCCTCCAGTCCGGTCCCCGGCTGCTCCCACTATAAGAGGGCTACTCTCTGTTTCGTAAGTAAAGCCCCCCCACCCAGGGTCCGCCACTGCCTGGCAGGGGCGTGTGGAGGAACAAGCGACCCCCCATCTCTCACCCCCATATCACCAAGAAAGGCCCCAGGGGCCAATAGGGAGCCTGTGTAGGAAACAGCAACAGCTAATGCTGAACAGAAATGGCTAAGTGCTGTGCTGGGCGCCCTTCTGTGTGTCCATTCTCAGAACAGCCTGTGAGGCAGAGGCCATCAGTCTCCCCATTTCCCAGATGAGGAAACTTTGGCACAGCACAGTCATGTGACTTGCCTCATGCAGCACAGCTAAAGGAGTGAGTGACCCAGGACTTGAACCCAGATCATCTTCTTTGGAGACTCTGAACGTCACCGCTGTGCTGTCCTGTCAGCTAACTTAATCAGCCAGAGGAAGCAAGGAAAAAGAGATGAGTCCGCTCATAAGAGTCTCACAAGTGGTAAAGAGCCCAGCAAGCAATGGGCGGGGGCTTCAGGAAGAAGAATACAAAACCGAGACACAAAAGCCTTGAGTGGTACGCGGATGATGCCCTAAATGGAAAGATTTGTATCCTAAAGTCGTCAGTCCCGCCATCGTGCTCCAGAAGTTTAAGACAACCCAAATCATGAAGGAGTCTTTTCAGGAACTTGATAACATGATTCTAAGGTGTACTTGGAAGACTCAGTGGGAGAGAGGAGCCAGGAAGTTTTTGAGAAAAAGAGGATAATTATGGGGAATTTGCTCATTACCCCGTTTGTGGGCATATTATGAAGCCGTGGTAATTAAAATCGTGTGACATTGGCTCTCGAATAACAGAGAGAGAAGACTTATGCAATTAAATATTCGCTGTATGATAAAGGAGGTGTTTCATATAAGTGAAGAAAGAGATATCATTGATACCAAAATTAATTCCAAATGGATTCAATATTTTCACGTAAAAAATGAAACTATGATTTCCTCTCAAAAATGCACAACCTGAATTTAATCAAAGGGAAACATCAAACAAACTCAGATGAAGGACCGTCTACAAAACAGTTGGCCTGGAATCTTCTAGCTGTCAGCAGCAGGACAGGCAGACAGAGGAGGGGAAGCTCACCGAGCTGGGGACGTGGAGCGGGGAGTGGGTGGGGCGGCAACGGCATCAGGGCGGAGGGAGGGCTGGCTGGGGCAGGAGATGGCGATGCCACACGGGGGAGAATGGGCCCTGGAAGAAAGGTTCTGGAATCCTGCTGGTCTCACCAGTCAGGGCTGCCACCAGCAGGCGGCCTCGTCCTTTGCCTCCTGGTTTTCTGAGTTCTTTTCAAGTGATACCTCCCTCAGTGGAACATTGTGTAAGCTCAGAAAAGCATACTTGTGAAGAACTTTTAATCGTGTCAAAACAGATGTTAAATATAATGTCAAGCAAAAACACTGTATAGTGTTTACTATGCTGGGTACCATTCTAAGTCGTTTTGGATTTATCCCTCACATCTACCACATGAAGCAGGTACTATGACCATCCCCATTTAACCGTGAGGAAACTGAGGCAGGCACCAAGAGGTCACATGACCCGACCAAAGTCACACATCTGGCTGTGCCAGCATGGCTGTGTGTCTCGGGACAGCTGAGTGTGCCAGGGCTGGCTGAGTGTGCCAGGACGGCTGCGTGTGCCAGGGCTGGGGTTTGAAGCCAGGCGGTTGGAGCCCGGAAGCTGCGCTTGTCGCCGCCGTGCCCGCCGCCTCTGCATCAGTCCAGTCACATGACAGGAGCAAGACTGGAGGGGTGCTCAGAGACCGCCCAGCTTGCCAGGAGGCGGGATTATGGGTTTTTGTCTTCTGGATTGTTTGTTTGTTGAACTTTTAGAATATTCTATGGTAAGTTGGCATTCATTTTACAATTGGAAAAAGTCAACAGCTAATGAGAAAATTCTCCCCACCCCTCTAGTCTCTTCTGTGGGAACCAGCTCTTGGCTCCTCCAGGCTGGTGCTGGCCCCGGTCCTCTCTGAGAGCCCACGCCCCTGGGCCCGCCCTCCCTGCATGGCTAAGGACGTCATTGTTGATGAGCAGATGGTGGTTGGCATCGTTGAGAGGATGCAGGAGCTCCTTAGGAGGCTCTGTACTTGGCTCTCTGGGGAATGTGCAGGTGCCCACATCTCGAGACTTTCTTGCTTGTTCACTTTCTGTAAGATAATAAATGTGCGTTGCTTTAAGGCGCTGTGTTTATTGTAACTTGTTACAACAGCAGTTGAAAACTAATGCACATGCCTAGTACGGGACAGAAATCAGCATGTGAACTGTGCTGTGTGTCTGGAGAGCATAAACTCTTAACCATGATGTCAGAATACCTCCATCGGCATCTCCCAGAAGAAAGGTCCAGGGAGCAACCTCTGCTATCTGCTATCCTAGGAACTCAGGAGCCATTCAGGGTGTGGTGAGTGAGTCTTATGGGACATCCCAATGAGGGCAAGGGTTTAGAGAAGTGGGGGTGGGGGGGAGCTGAGCAGAGAGAACATTCTGGCTGGGGGAACTTCGTGCAGAGTCCCAGAGGCAGCAGACGGAGAGCAGAGGTGGTGAGATGAGGGGCCAGGCGGGGAGCAGAGCAGGAGGCCCACACAGGCTGACAGAGGACGGGCCTGGATGCCGTGGGCTCCGCCAGCATCCTCAGGAAGATGAACAGAAGCTGTGGGGCTGATGCCTGCACCTCAGTCTGGAGCCTGTCTACACCGGGCAGCAGCCCACCTCACCCAGTGTCCCCACCCGTGAAAAAGGGAGAGGGCCGTGTCCCTCCCAGGAGTGCTGAGGGACGCAGGAGCTGGCCAGGCCTCGCTCCCAGCTGGGGCTCAGGGCCTCACTGCCAGCCACACGGCTGCCCTGACCTATGTGGCATCTTGCACCATGGTTTGATGAAGACATTTCCCCCAGGTCAAGTCCAGCTCAGGCTGAGTCTGCTGGGCCCTGGAGCATCTGACCTGTAGGGAGCAGGACAGTCAGCAGTGCCCAGCTCCTGGAACCTTCCCTGGCTGGGGGAAGGTGCTGGAGAAGGGCCTTGTTCCCATACCTCTGGTCTCACCATTCAATGCTTATTTTCACCCAAGCTGGGCTGCTGGCAGAGTTGGTCTCTGGTGTCCCTGCTCTAAGCCTTGAGATCATCAGCTTCCTGGGACCCCATTCAAAAATGATGCCTTTCATCCATCCATCCATCCATCCGTTCATTCATCACGTATTTATTGAGCCCTCACTGTGTATGTTGGTGAGATAGTGATAATCAATGTCCAGCCCGCAGGGAACAGGCTCGTTGGTAGGGTGGGTGATTCAAACAGGTGGCCCACAGGCCCACACAACCAACAGATGCATTTTGTTCAATCCTGCACACTTATTTTTTTCTTATTCATCATCTTGTACCGATCGGAAGATTTCGTGTGGACGCCTCGATGTTCAGTTTCCTTTGAAAAACGACAAGCCCTGCAGACAGGCCCAGCTTCCTACACAGCCGGAGTTGGGGCTGAGTGATAGCTGCCGCCCTGGGTCTACCACAGTTGCCCTCTTCCGGTCCCTGTGTCTCCCCAGCACTGAGGACAAGTGTCGGGAGCCACTGTCGTGGTTGTGTTGCCGTTTGTCTTGTAGAAGAGTCAAGAGGACGGTGAACTGTGACTCACTCTCTTTTCATCAAAAGCAGGAAGAGCTCAAAGCAGACGGTCATACATTTGATAAAATTCTAATGCTTGACCCATTCGATTTGGTTTTTCCCTGCAGTAGCAGCCAGGATGCACTGGGTTAGGCTGTGAGAATAAACAACCCCAAATCTCATTGGCCTCATAAGCAAAGGTTTATTTCTCACTCACACGACAAGTTCACCGCAGGCTGGCCAGGGCCCTGCTCCGTGTCTCCTCACCTCAGGACTCAGACTACTGAAGCGACCACCATCTTAAACATGGCGGAGGAAGAGGGAGGCGTGAGGCTCTCTCACCGCCAATTAATTACTCCTGCATAGAGGCGGCACATGTCACTTCTGCTCATAGCTCAACTGGACAGGACTAGTCACATGGCCCCAGCCAAAGGGAGCTAGGAAGTGCAGTCCTGCCGTGCGCCTGGAAAGGGGTGAGCTGGAGCTGTTTGGTGAAGGGCATTCATTACCGTCTGTCTCACGACCCCCCTCAATGGCCTCCTCCCTTCAGCATTTGAGATTGTAGGCCCTGCTCTAGTTTAACCTACCCATTTTATAGATGGGAAGATTGAGGCCTGGAGAGGGGAAGAGACTCCGTAATAACCCTCTGCTGGGCCCTACTGCAAGCTCTTCCCACGTGTTGTAAATTTTGCAGTGGTTAAGGGCCTGGGCTCTGAAGATGGTGGGACCTAGGAGTAAGTTCTGGCTCTGCCACTTGCCAGTGTGTGATCTGGGGCAAACTGCACAGCTTCCCAAGCCCACTGTAAATGGGATAGCCCTGGGACGCACCTCATGAGGCTGTTTCCAGGGTTAACTGAGATGATGCAGGATCTAAAGTCCTCAGCACCGTGTAAGCCTTTAGTGCGCGTTAGCCTCTCCAAAACCTAAAACATTCTGCAGAGGAAGCGACTGAGGTTCAGAGAAGTGAGGAAACTTGCCGGAGTTCGTGCAGCAGAACTGGGTTTCACGCCCAGGTCTTCTGACTCCCCGGCAAGTGCTCACAGCTCCAGCATCACTGCCTTTCCTGACTTGGAAACGTCCACCCTCTCAGACAGTGGTCAACGTCCGCGGCCTCTGCGATCTCCCCTGCAGTGTCAATACTCGCCTGCCGTGAGTCCGGGAAAACGCTGCGAGCCTCTCTGGCGAGCTCAGTAGTCGAGGGAACATCCATGCGCCTGCTGTGGAATCTGCTGCAGGCGGAGGTCTCCTCGCTCAGACGCAGGGCCCGCTGACGTCTCTTCCACGGGCTCACTGTGTGACCGTGAGCGAGTCACTTCCCCCGGAGCCTCGGTGTCCTCACCCGCCCGGTGGGAAGGTTACAAACCCTCCAGGTGTTCTCCTAGCCCGAAAGCTCCCTCAGGGATTGCACCTCCTTCCCTCCCTGCGGCCCTGGGAGGCCCCACTCAGGTCCCGGAGGCGGAAGCATTTGGAAAATTCAAGAATTGCCCAGTGCCTAAGAGTGTAGCTTCGGAGGCCAGCAATTCGAGTGTTTGAATCACAGCCCAGCCCCTGCTTGTTGAACCTGGGGAGGCTTTCTTAAGCTCTCTCCATCTCAGTTTCCTCATATGTCAAAAGGGTATAATAAAAGTTCCTCGCCCATATTGTTGTGAATATTAAACAAGTTATTGTAGAGAAAGTGCTTACAGCAGTGCCTGGCGCCACGAAGTGCTTAATAAATATTAGCTGTGTGCCGGGAGCCACTGTTATTACAAAAGTCTCTGTTCGGAAGAATGTCTAAACGCACGGGAGACAAGAAGTGCCTCTAAGCATGGTCTGGGGACAACAGGATCGTGTGGTATTCAACTTGAAGTCAGAGAGGGCAGTGCAGGCCGTCGGAGCTGTAGGAAGCAGAGCTGCAAGGCTTCCCCAAGGAGAGAGTTCAGTGATTTGGCTGAGAAAGCACAGGTGTCAACGGCCAAGTGTTCTGTGGGGAAACTTATCCCAGCTCAGAGAAGGAACAGAGCAGGCCTCACTCCACTTGATCATTCAGATCTTTGGTGATGCCTCCCCTGATGTGTCAGGCTCTGTGTTCAGTGCCAAGGATGCAAGACGAAGGAGACAATTCAGTGTCATAGCCGAGACCATGGACACTGAGTTAGACAGACTTGGGTGAGAGTCCCAGCCACGTCACTCTTGAGTTGTGTGCCCTTGGCCAAGCTATGCAACCTCTCTGAGCTTTACTTTTCCATTCTGTAAAATGGGGATAATAATGGCACCTTGTCGTGGGGCCCTTGCGAGGATTAAATGAATGGCCTAGAAAAGAAGTCAGCCCCTGGTGAGTGCTGGTCATTGTCGCTCTCCTGATTATGTATGTCTTTCGTGTTGGAAAGTTGTGGGGAACACAGTCTGTGTGAGAAACACAGCTTCTGACTGAGGCTCGTGCACAACCCAAAGGACAGATGATCTATGCTGCATCCAGACTCCCCAAACTATGGGATGGTCCCACAGATGAATAAAGAGGATCCCAGAACAGTGCTACTCAAAATGTGGCCCATGTGCCCATACCAGCTTGCAAACTCTTTATAAGAGATCTGCGATGAGACAACTATACAGGTTGAGGGTAAAGGTTTAGAGACTTTTGTAGCTGTTTTCCATTGTTGTGATATCCAAGTGCATGCTTGGTAGACTCGACTCATTGAACAGGGTGAGGACAGGTTCATTTATCATCGAATGTGCATGGCAAATTGCATGTGGCTCAAGCTGAGTACCAGTCACGTGCAGTAGGTAGGGCCATGTGTCAATCCACAGTAGTGGAAATATTTAAAAACAGTACTTTGCAACAGATAGTTTGAGAAACACTGTCTTATAGGCAGGGAGAGAACTTTAATTTGGGGTGAGTAGATAGTAAGGTTCCACCAGGAAAACAAAAAGCACTCTAGGTGGCTCAGACATAGAGAATTTAATAGAGGGGATTGACTACACAGGCAACAGAAGCTCTGGGAAGCCAGACAAGGGACAATGATACAACCCAGAGACTGGCGATGGCAGGAAGCTGCTCCCGCTTTTATGGCTGGAGGGACAACAGGAGGATGTGGTGCAACCAAAATCAAGATTCAAGGTTTTCCAGAGGGAGCTAGACCCATGTCTGGGGCTTCCCAGCAGGAGCTGGAGCCATGGAAGAGACCAAGGCACTGCCATAGAGGCCACTGGAGAAAAAGGACAGAGAGAGGGTAATGCTCTGACTTTTTTCCTCCTTCCATCCTCCAGTGTTCTGCCAGTGCCTTCCATTGGTTGAACATACCCAGAAGCCAGTTGGCAAGAAAGCTTGGGCATAGAGAAGAGGCGAAGCAGAGTGAATGGATAAAATAAACCAACAGCTGTCATGGGGCAGGACAGAGCAGGAAACCAGGCAGATGGCAACGACCTCCAACAGACTTCTTCTGAGCATGGTGCTGGTGGTGGTGGATGAGGACGTTTACCAGGCCCCTCTTTCTGGTTGTTGAAAAGACCAAGTAAGATGGCGCTTACTTGAGAATCTGAGGGTGTAGAGGGGTGGGGGAGAAAAAGATGGAGCTTCTGTACCACTAATCAACCCAAGGCAGGATTCAGGTCTGTTTCTCTAGATTATTTTCCCTCCAACCTCCTTCTTGTAACTTCCAAGTAGAAAATGAAAAACCCACGAAGTCTGTGACGTCCTCCATTTTTTAAATGGAGCTGTTAGAGCCAAAGGATGTGTGCACGATGGAGAAGATTTAAGAGAATTTCTTAGGAAATGGAGAGAGAATTCCAGGGAAAAAGTTTTTTAAAAAAAGAAACCAACGAAAACCCAGGAGGTTGGGAGACTAGAACACTTGTAAAAAGAACCTGCCAGGCTGGGACGCGGGGAGAAAATTGATATTAATGAAACATCATGAGCGAATTAAGACGGCCAAAGTGCTCTCAGATGTCTACAGGGACTGCACCTCTCACTGGCTTTTGGAAAAAGTTAACATGTAAAACTTCCTCATAAACAAAAGTATTTTAAGAATTTCAACTCGGAGACATTCCTGGCTAGCATCGTGCACGCAGTTGAGAATACCTTTGATTAATTCCGGCTGGTAATTAGGTTGGAGAATGTTTGTGCCAAGCGCTTCCAAGAGCTGCGTGAACAGTCAGGGGGAAGGCAGGGCACCCTGCCTCCCGCCTTCCTAACCTGAGGTGAGCTGGATGACGACTTCTGGTTTTAGGCATGAAACCAGGACACTCTCAGACTAGCTCGGGTCATGTGTAAGACTAACTGTCACTGAAACCATCCTGTGTGTGACTGTAGAAGATACCAGCTGGAGTGTCTTGCCACTCCTGCCTCCTTTCTCTGAGAACAGCTTCTCCCTGCCCTACAACCAGATTTAAATCGCAGGATCCCAGCCCTGAACGCAGCAGATTGGACCAGGAGTGGTCACCTGATGAAAGCTGAGCCAATCGGATTCTCTGCCCGCAGCATCTGGAACTAGCATTTGCACATGTGCGTCAGTTTCCACTTGTTGCTTGCACTGTGGAAGCATAAGCTCAGGGAATACTGGCTGGCTGCCTTTCACAGAGAAGCTGGTTTACAGAGAAAGAGATGAAGATCTAGAGAAAAGAATGGACTCAAGGCAAAGAAGCTTGAGAGAGAACCCGGCTATGGGACTCTGGTTCCTGACTGCCACAAGACCCAGTTTCATGGTCTTTCCTTGGGTTTTGAGAGATGCACCCCAAAATAGCCCCCTTTTTTATTGCTTGTGAAAATGTGGGTGTTTGCTCTTTGACACCAAGACACCAAGAGCATGAGAAAATGGTGGTGGCTAAGATGGCCCCAGTGCCTGCAGGAGAGACCGGTCAACAATGCTTTCTTACTACTCACTACGATTTAGGAAACATCTATACGATGCCTCTTAATGCTCTCTCCCATTTGGGGATGCCAGTGAAGAGAGAAGTGAGTGAAGACGCTGTGCGGTTTGATGGCCTCCCCAGAGCTGCCCTGACCAACAGCTATCCCCGCCCACCTGCCTTATGCCCCATCGTTAGTCATTCCACTCTGTGTAGGTCAACACAGGATGCTACATGGAGAGGGAGTGAGCCCATTGCACAGATGGCATGACTGAGGCTCAGAGCTTAAGTGACTCCTCCTTGCTGTATCTAGAAAAGTTCTGGGCACCAGGTTTGTTCTTGATAATCCCAACTTAGCATCAGCACCAATCTGAGGCCTGTGACCCAGCTGCGGTCCTTGGAGGAATCCTGCAGCTGTCTTGGGGAAGTGCTTACCCGTGCTTCCCGACGCTGGCTGTAGCTTAGAACTACTTGGGAAGTCTTTTGAAAAAAAAATCTGATGCCTGGACTACACTCCAGACCAACTGAGCTGTGGTCTCTGGGTCCTGGAGATTATTTGTTTTTTAAAAGTTCCCAAGATGATCCTAAGATGCAGTCAGGGTTCAGAACTACTGAGCTGGGTGAATTAATTACTTTTGGGAAAAAGGGGAGATTAACTGAGCTGATGAGTGCTGGCTCTTCGTTGCTGAGCCCGCTGAGTGCCTTCCCTGGGATGGGTGGGACAAAGGGAAAAAAATAGACTGGAACAGTCTCCTGTCACCACTGAGGTCAAACCAACTGGGACTGTCGGAGGTTCGTCGGTCATTATACTTCATTAATTTGGACTCAAGATGAGAATATAAGAATGTTCTCGAACTATGAAGAAAGGGTTTTCTTCAAAAGAGGAAAGATATAAATGAGACATCAGCCCTTTGGCCTGCTTAGAGAAACCAGCCCTTCACAGACACACACCCCCAGTGGTGGGTTTGCTAGTAATACATTGGATTTTAGTCAGTCACCAAAGTTGGTCCTTCGGGACCACTATTTGCCAAACACTGTTCCTGGCATATGGTAGAGGCTCAATAAGTATTAGTTGAATTAATGAATAAATGAACATATTGTCACTGTAGAAGTCAACACATGCTCTTTGGATTATAGAGAGTTTTGAAAGAAATGTAATATTTTGAGGTCCAAACAAAAATGAGCTGAGCTGCCTCTGTCCAAAGCCTGGGGAGTCATGGGTCATAAAGCCCAGGCCTGGCAATTCCACTGATTTTGCTTTCAAGGTTCCCAAGATCTAAACTGTCCCCTGGGGGCCAGCCCCGTGGCCGAGTGGGTAAGTTCTTGCACTCTGCTTGGGTGGCCCAGGGCTTCGCCGGTTCGAATCCTGGGCACAGACATGACACTGCTCATCAGGTCATGCTGAGGCAGCATCCCACATGCCACAACCAGAAGGGCCCACAACTAAAATACACAACTACGTACTGGGGGCTTTGGGGAGAAGAAGAAAAAAAAGAAAAGATTGGCAACAGATGTTAGCTCAGGCTCCAATCTTTTTTTTTTAAGATTTTATTTTTCCTTTTTCTCCCCAAAGCCCCCAGGTACATAGTTGTGTATTTTTAGTTGTGGTTCCTTCTAGTTATGGCATGTGGGACGCCGCCTCAGCATGGCCTGATGAGTGGTGTCATGTCTGTGCCCAGGATTCAAACCAGCGAAACCCTGGGCCGCTGAAGCAGAGCGAGAGAACTTAACCGCTCGGCCATGGGGCTGACCCCTCAGGTGCCAATCTCAAAAAAAAATAAAATAAAAAAATAAACTATCCTCTCTGGATGCTTGAAGGCTGGCTCCAGCCAGGCTCAGTTTCTGCCAATAACAAAGGGGCATGGGGTGAGGCATCTGCCCCTCACATATGTCCTGGAGGGGAGTCACCCGCCCCTCCACGGCCCCCTCCTCTGGGCATTACCCTTTCAGGAGACACATTGAGGGCCCAGGGCTTCTCAGATTTGCCAACTGAAACATTGGTAAGGACAAAGGAATGTGAACTCACAATCCTCATGATTTAGGGGCATTCCCTGAAGCAACCAGTGCCAGCAGGGCTGCTATGGACAGAACTGAACTGGGTCCCCCATAATTCCTATGTAGAAGCCCGAACCCCCAGTGTGACTGTATTTGGAGATAGAGCCTATAAGGAAGTAATTAAGGTTCAGTGAGGTCGTAAGGATGGTGCCCGATCCTTCAGGATTAGTGTCCTTGTAGTAGAGATGCAGAGAGCTCTCTCGCACTCAGAGGAAAGGCCATGTAATGAGAAAGCTAGGGAGAGAGTACAAGGAATGTCTTTGAAGCTTCTCCAACTACTTAAAAAATTTGTTCTGATGTTGCACTTTACCTGACAATAAAATCCTCGTTTGTTTTAATAGCAAAAATAGTTGTTATTTAAAATAACCTTTTTCCTGAAGTTTCACCTAATCCCTACCTCATCTCCAATTACCTCCCCAGGTGCATGTGCCCCGTGGGAAAAGTACATGAGGAGCCAAGTGGAGAAGAGGCTTAAAGGACTGTAACCAGAACAGGGAGGGAGCCAAGACTCAGGTCAGAAGTGCTTGCTGGAACTGGGGGTGATCGTCCCTAAGAGGAGGGGCTGAGGAGCAGGCACAACAGCTGCCCTCAGAAGAGGAACCTGTGGGGCTGGCCAGGTGGCGCAGTGGTTAAGTTTGTGTGCTCTGCTTCAGTGGCCCCAAGTTCGCAGGTTTGGATCCTGGGTGCAGACCCGCGCACCACTCATCAAGTCACGCTGTGGCGGTGAGCCATGTACAAAACAGAGCAAGACTGGCACAGACGTTAGCTCAGCGACAGTCTTCCTCACACACACAAGAAAGAGGAACCTGAGACGTGCATGAAACCCGGGTCTTCAGTCCTAACAGACACCGTGTCCCCTTTTGATAAATATAAAGCTCTTGCAAGTCCTGGGGATTCTGAACTTGTCCCTTGCGAGGGCACATGTGACTCTGCCCTCTGCATGTCCCACCAGCCAAATTTCCATCAAGCACTTCTTCGCATCCTAGAAAATAGCATTTATTTTACATTTGTCAGGTTTAAATATCATGATTTGAATCATGTGTTTTCAAGCCGCTTACACCCCTGACCCCTCTCCACCCTGGGGGTTCTGATGCACGTCCCAGCCTGCCTCCTCGCCCCCTCCGAGCTGTGCTGTTTTAAGTACGTAGCTCCACAGGCAGAGTTCAGCCAACGGGACACGTTCAAGGGAGGCAGCCTTCAGCATGGAAAGGAAGACACTCTACAAGTTAGAGCCACCCAGCACGACCTGAATTGACATGATAGGTAGTGAGCTCCCCGTGGCTGGAGGTATGTAGGAGGAAGCCAAGTGACTATCGTGACCAGGGCAGTGATTGGATGCTGTGATTTCCAATTCTGATTTGTGCTTCAAGAGCTGAGACGTGTGACACGGAAGTTCCAGACTGTTTCAAAGGGGGCCCCCTCACCTTCAGTTCCTTGAGATCCCTAATTCTTCCTCCCATCCCCATTCATTTTGGGGATATGAAGCCAACTTGTCTGAGGACTGGAGGGCCGCTGGGCGGAGACACCAGACTGTCTCCAAAGACGCCGGTGGTGGAGGTGGCACACGGTGCCGCTGGAAAAGGCCACAGGGAATTCTCTGTGTCACTGCAGCGTCTCTGGGCCAAAAGAGCCAGGGTCCACTCGTCACACAGCTGGAGGGCCCAGTGTCCTACCATGACGATTAGCCTGGCCCGCGTCCCTCCGGCTGCCCCACCGTGTACGAAAAGAGCAGCTCAGCCTCCATCCTTGCCTTCCTGCCTGAGGCCAGAGGGGCCCGCAGGCCAATCTCACTGCTTTCGGTTTGACCAGGAGGGTGTTGCCGTTTTTATTTTGTGATCCCTCCGCTATGAAACAAAACAAAGTAAGGGATGTCACGTCAGGAAGCTAGGTTGCCAGTTTCTCTGGGGTCTGGGGGCCCGGGCCTGTGTCCCAGCGGACATGGCTCGCCTCCTGTGCTGCCCTCCTCTCCCGTCACCAGCTAGTCCCTTGCCTTAGTTTGGCTCCCCCTCAAAGCAGACCCCGAGACCAGGATGGGAGCGCAAGTCGTTTCCTTGGGAGGCAGAACACACGTGCAGAGGGTGGGGAAGCGGGACAGGGAGGGAAGAAAGCCCATCCGGGGACTGTTGTGGGCAGTTGGAGTCTCATCCTGCTGGGGTCGCTGAGAGTCAGCGCAGAGCATGCCTCAGTTTCCCTCCCGAGAGGAGAGGGAGCTGGGATGTTCGTACAGCAGCTCCTGCCAGTCACGGGTGGAGGCTGCTGGAGAGGAGAGGGAGCCTGTGGGAGGGGGAACCCTGGGCAGAGCGAGGCAGGTCCTGGCAGCGGGAGGGCCACGGTGCCCTGAAAGGGTGAGGTGGGCCCAGGGCGGGGTGCTGGTGGCTCCCACTGCACCTCCGTGAGGTGCCAGGATCTGCCATCTCTGCTTTAAACCGTGTGGCCCAGCCCTGACAGAAAGGGGAATCCTCTCTCATTCTAGGCCCATCTGACTCAGTTCCTGTCAGCGTTACGTGGGCACGATGGCACCTGGCTCATGGGGAGGTGCACAGCCAGGCAAGCTGCTTGCTGTCCCTTAACAGGAAAGTCACCTACCTCGCACAGCCTTGCCCTCCCAAATCCCCGGATGGGGCTGACCGTTTTTTTTTTTCAGTGAGGAAGATTGGCTTTGAGACAATATCTGTTGTCAATCTTCCTCTTTTTACTTGAGGAAGATTGGCCCTGAGCTAACACTTGTGCCAGTCTTCCTCTACTTTGTATGTGGGATGCCACCACAGCGTGGCTTGATGAGTGGTGCATAGGTCTGCGCCCAGGATCCGAACCTGCGAACCCTGGGCCACTGAAGTGGAGCGGGCGAACTCAACTGCTACAACCCTGGGCTGGCCCCAGAGCTGAGCTTCTTGATGGGCAGACAGTCCCCGCGTCCTGGGTCCTCTCTCTCCTCCTACCCCATCCAGCCAGTCTTGCTCTTTCCTTCCGGAACGTTTAAGCCCTCAAGTCCTCTGCTCTGCAGTTCACCCTAGATTAACCAGGCAACCAGTTCAATGGCAAGTTGCAGGGGAATTAACTGGAGGGGTGGGATTAGCAACCCTTTTCGAAGTCAAAGCTCCAGATCTGGGTCTTTAAAAATGATGCCTTTTTAAGCACTTCCATCTTTGCTGGCATCCCTTTGCTGACCAAGGGAAGAACAGCAGACACCAGACAATGGGCTCCATCTGCCCTCATGGCCATGACATTTCCTGGAACCAAAGGGCTGGTAATATGTACAAATGAGAGGGGCGAGTCCTCTGCCAGGCCCTCCCCAGAGGGAAGTTCATCTGCACTATAGACGTTCTTGATTCTGAGGATCTGTCTTGTAAACCCTGTGCAGACGGCTTTTGTTTTCAGATTAGAGAGCCTGTTGACAGTCTCGCTTTCACAAGATCTCTGTTTGGGGTCTCTTAAACTTCGGGAACCATGCCTCCCGGCCCCGCTGGGATTCATTTTGCCAGAGGTGCTAGCCAAGAGCTCTTTCCCCATCTTTGCACAGGAGGGCCGGACGCAGCACCGACGCAGGCTTTCTGGATCGATGAACTTGTTCTGACCCTTTCTCCTCTTGCTCCCCTTTCTCAGATGGTATAAACTGAAACTGGGGGAGGCCAGCCTGTCAGATGCACCCAAGGATTCCTGCCTTCTGGGGTGCGCGGTGACACCAAGCTGCGATGCGTGGTGGGAAGAGGGCAGGTACACAAAAGACAGGAAGCCAAATGTGCGGGCCTTGAAGGGTGCTGCTCAGAGCACAAGGCCCCACTGTTCACCAGATGTGTGTCCACTTCACTTCTCTCCACCGCTGTTTACTCAGCTATAAAATGGAAATGATGATAACACCCCCCCCTTCGTGGAGCTATGGTAAGGATAAAATGAGATAATGCGGGAAAAGCTCCTTGCCCGCACACAGTGAGAGCGTGACAAATGAGCGCTGCTTTTGCCCTTTATCATCATCATCATCATCACCACCACTATCTGGGCTTCCAGAAATACCAACACCAAGCGACAGGCTGTCAGAAAAGGACTGGGCCCCATCCATCGAGAAGAAGTGAAGGAGCTTCTTAAATGATGAAGGCTTGGAGATGTGTCTTGAAGAATGGGAAGAATTTGGACAAGCGGCAATGTCACCGGGGAGACGGAAAGTCAGAGGAGAGGAGATGAGGGCATTCCAGGTGGAGGGAGCCAAGCGAGTGGGAAAGGAGAGATGCCTGCGTGTGTTCAGGGATTATTAGCAAGTAACGTCCTTGGCAGGAGTGGGTAGAGGAGATGCAGAGAAGGGAAGATGAGATAGAGAGGCGGGCTGTTTTAAACCAGGAGACCATTTCATCAGGACTAGGAGTGCTCAGAAAGTGCAACTCTGCTTTCCAGGAGACGCCAAACTTCTCAGATAAGAGAATTCTCCTTTGGTCTTAACAAAATGGCCAACATGACCGCATGCTTGGATGTTCCATTAGTCAGATTACATCCTTTGCTTTGACAGCAAAGCTGAGGCCCTGTGTGAGGTGCCCGGAGTGGGAGAGGGGGGACATTTTATTGGACAGTATTGAATTTGTTCAGACTCCTGCAATTCCCCTGGAAGGGGCCATGGATACAGGGTCAATTTACCCTCCGACCCGAAGCCACAGGGTTGATAAGCAGCCGCCACAGTGTACGGGGGAGATGAACTCCATTGTGGAGCTGTTCAATAAATCTGCTGTTAGCAGGGAAAGTGCTTACATGCACTTAAAAAAAATTAAACAACAAAATAAGAGCCGTTGATTGACAGAGCATCAATAAAGCTGCGCGTGTGCACTGTTGACCTTCCCCCCGCCCCCCCGCCCTGCCAATCTGTGTTTATTAGAAATCAGTTCCTATAAATAGCTTGTGGCAGAGAAAACGATGAGCTGCTCCCCAGATGCGTGACTGTGAAAGCTAACTGTTTAAGACTCGGCTCTTGGTTCGATTCAGTTGATCATTTGCTGCCGCTGAAACGTGGGGTGTCAGGAGTGAGGGGCTGTTGTCAGAGGTGCTTAATAATTTTGTACCCTCCACTGTTGAAGCAGAATTGCTAGTTGCCCACTCCAGACCTGTCCTTCCTTTTTGCTGACGAACTGAACCCCAATTTGCTTTCAGAGTGGCAATGTACTTTGCTAAAAACCAATGGCTTTCCCATACTTCTCTGAAGCCAGGGTTGGCCACACAGCTCTATCCAATGAGACACAGCAGAGGGTTTTGGAAAAGTTTTTGCTGACCTGAGACATATGCTACCTCTCTGTCTTTCTTCCTTCCATTTTCTTCCTGTCTGGAAAGTGGATGTAAGTCTGGAGGTACAGCAGCCATACTGTGACTAGGAGGCTACAAGCTGGAGGAGGAAGTGATAAGGATGGGGGAGCAGAAAGATGGATATGGTTGAAGTCCCTGGTGTTTTCATTGAGTCACTTACAGCTCCAGGCTGCCTATTCATAGAGTTTTTGTTGTGAGTTAAAAATAAACTCTTATCTGTTTCAGCTACAGTAGAATGATTGTCTGTTAATTGCAGTTCACCACCACTCTATCTGATGCAAACTTATTCCAGAATCTCATCTCAAGTTTATGCTGCAAGTATGTGAGGATCATGTGCCCAGAACTGGCCAATATGCAATATGGGTAAAGTGCAGCCACATTGTGAGTAAGAGTAGAGTGTGGTGGCTCTTGAATCAGAGAGGCCTGAGCTCAAATCCAGGAGCCAGCTGCCGCGGACTAGCTCACGACCTTGGTCAAGTCTCTCTACAGGTCTGAGCCTTCCTCGCCTCGTCTGTATCATCACCATCATAAGTATTCAGTGGTGAGTGAAAAGCTCTATCTTGCAGGGAATAGAGGCCCTGGCCTGAGGAAGGAGGAGCCACTTACCTGAGCCAGTGGGCACAGGCATGGCTGAAGAAGGCCCATGTGGCAGGGGCAGGAGACCAACCACCACGGAGAAGGCTTGAAACAGGGAGCACTGGGCTAGGAGCCTGGAGGCCCAGGACCCAGTTGGTTACACATACACACCTTCCCAGGATCCGAGGAGGATTGCCCTCGGTGTGGGTTCTGTCATGGATCGTCTTTCTGGGCCTTATTGTCATCTCCTCACACCTTCATCCCACATATCCTTTCCTGGCACCACCAGGCCCCAGGCCTGAGCTGCACACTTTCCATTTACAGCCTCATTTCTTCTCTCATCACTCCTCCGAGTGTCTGGGACTAGCCCCATTTCACAGGGGAAGAAACCGAGGCTGCTAGAGTTCCTCTCTTCCTCACCCTTATTTACTCGGTCCTTCCACATGTTTCCTGAGGGCCTCCTATCTTCCAGACACTGTGCCAAGCCTTCTCTCATTTAACCCTCAGAAGGACATGATGAAATAGATACTCTGATCCTTGTTTTTCAGATGAGGAAACTGAGGCTCAGAGAGTTTATTGAATTCACGCACTCTTTCAATGAATTCTAGAGTGGGCCATCTCACCTTTCCCTGTTGCCAGGCCTGGAGGTGGCGGGATGGTGGCACAGGCCTCAGGTGCCTCCGGTATCGCTGCCCTCTGGCCTGGCTCTCAGCTTTGCAGTGTTGGTGGCCCTACACTGGTTCATTCCCATATTTGCTTTCCAAAGGACGAGGCAAGTCCCTTAGCCCGAGCTTCTGAGATCATGGCGGACTAAAGTGGTGGATGCTATGGTGTCCTATGCACAGCCCTTTATTAGGCTGACACACTTGACCCTCAGTGACCATCAGCGTTGGCTGCTAATGGCTCACGGGTACCCATAGAATTGTCTAGACAATTGTCCTTGGCCAATCATAAGCCCCCTTGCCTGGGAGTAAACTCCCCAGTCCCTGAGAGCAAGCTGCAGCCAACGACTGACCGACAGGAGGGGCAAGAGCCAGAACACCTTGCCTCAGGGCAGAACAATCCTTGAGTTGTGATTCCTGCCCCAGGGCTCCCCAGAGGCCAGACTCCAGCCAAGACCCAGTTCTTGCTTAGCTCCTTCCTTCACTCTGTCCTACTTCCCTTACTCTCTTCCTCCTGAGAAAACAAATCACCAAACGCCTGTTCCAGCTCTGCTTCTAGAAGCCTGACTGAAGTCATCTCGGTAAAACCTTTGAAATCATCTGGTCCAAGGTCCAATTCCCTCTTTTTTTTTTTTTTTTTTTGAGGAAGATTAGCCCTGAGCTAACATCTGCTGCCAATCCTCCCCTTTTTTTGCTGAGAAAGACTGGCCCTGAGCTAACATCTGTGCCCATCTTCCTCTACTTTATATGTGGGATGCCTGCCACAGCATGTTTTGACAAACGGTGTGTAGGTCTGCACCTGGGATCGGAACCGGTGAACCCCAGGCCACCAAAGCAGAGCGTGTGAACTTAACCACTGCACCACCAGGCCAGCCCCCCAGCTCCCTCTTTCTGTAGCCCTGATCACAAGCCAGAGTGGGTTACTGATCTCCATCAAAGCTCCTACTGTGCTGCCTTGGAATTTGCTTATGCATCTATCTCTCAGGATTGACTAAACGATACTCAAGGACAGGACCAAGTCAGCTTTGTGTCTTCCTGCTCAGTGCCTGGCCTTGATGGCACCCAGTGCTGAGAATAACAGTGACGCTGAATATAGCTAGCATCAAGTATCAACCATGTGCCAAGCCCAGTCTGGTAACTTTACACGTGTTAATTCATTTACGCCTCACTACTATCCTTCGAAGTGGGAAATGTTATTATTCCCATTGTGCAGATGAGGATACTGAGGCCTGGGAGGACCTCTGAAGGGGAAGAGTCGGGTCTGGAGTGCTGCGGTCCCAACCCCTCGCTGGGACTCTCTCTGGCCCCCTCCTCAGAGAGGACACATCACCCCCACTTTACAAAGTCAGGCGAGAATTGCTCAAAGTTTCCAGAACAGTGTTCCTCACCTCGCCCTTGGGGTGTGAGAAGGTACAGACAAAGCTTGACAAAAGCAAACCACAACAAAACTAAACATCCCGGTCTCATAGCATGAATCACGCAAAAATGAGGAGGAAAGATTGATTGCAGAATGTGGAATCTCAGCTCCAATCAATATTTCATCAGCTTAAGAAATGAAGGCACCGGGGAGCCCGCCTGTGTGGGAGGCAGAGAGGACGGTAGGAAGGAGGCTCAGTCCTCATGCTCACCTGTCTCCCCCTCGCAGGTATTTCTACCTCCCCTGGAGATGTGGCAAATCCTCAGACGCACATCTCTGTGCTCTTTCCCCTCAGGATCTGAGGCGTCTAGAGAATCTCGGCATCTCTAGGCTACCAAGGACTTTGGGGGTCGTCTAAGGCTTTCCCGGTTCGGGAATGGTACTAATAGTCATCAGATTAGTTGACATGTAATGGGCACTTGCTACGTACTGGGCACACTGCTGAGGGCTCTGTGTTTATTTCTCTCAGCCGCCCTAGGAGGTGGGCACCACAGACATCTCCAACTTGCAGAAGAGGACACGAGGTACAGAGAGTTGAAATGCTTGCTTAAAATCATGCAGAGAGGAAGTGCATTTGTTGGGGTAGCACTGGCTCTGTAATGAATAACCCCCCAAATATTCATGCTCCACACAGTAGAAATTTACCTGTAGACCCCCAGTATTCCAATGCAGGTGTTTCTGATCACTGGGTCGGTCCCCTACAAGCTTCTTTGGGGACCCAGGCTCCTTCCATCTTGTAGCTCTGCCTCCCTTAGGGCCTCGTTCTCTGTCAATCACACCTACGCAGTGGAAGGAGAGAGAGACACAGAGAAGGCACACTCACTCCTGTGTCTTGGCCCAGAAGTGCCAAGCATCACGTCCTTTCATAGCCCATTGATGAGAATCAGTGAGGTAGCCAAATCCAGGTGCTGGAGGGGAAGGCAGACACTTCTTAGGGACGACTCTGCAGTGTGGAATGAAAGGGGTAGATTTGGTACAACCAGCTACCTGTCACAGTAAGTCTTCCCTGAGGGGAGGAAGAAGGGAGAGGCTGGAGAATGGGCACGTGGGCACGGCAACCTCATCCGTCTCCTCTAACCCAGAATGCAAAAGCCTTTGTAGAAGCCAGCAGACTGCTGCTGAGGCCTTGTTGGCCAGAACCGGGGCGCGTGTCCATCCCGAGCTGCAAGGGAAGCTGGGAAACAGAATAGGATGGTCATGATTAGCTTACATCCCTCATGCTCCCTCACCCGGGACTGGGTATGTTGCGTTCTGGAGCAAAAACAGGATTCAATTAGCCAGGAAGCAGGAGAGGAAATGGATGTTGAGTAATCAGCTACTTGTGTCCATCACCCATTCATTTATTCAAAATCTCTCCCACCAGTGTTGACTCGTTGACTGATCACATGCTCTGTGCCAGGCACTGTGCTAGCTGCTGGCAGGGGCATCTTTTTATCCTTCAAGCTGAAACTGCCCCCACCAATGTTACCAGGAACCTCGAGGTAGGTAAGTCTCAGAAACACTTCCCAGTGATCCTCCTTGACCTTGAGGCCCATTAGATGCTTGTGCCAAGTCAAGGTCATCTCTCTTCTTTGGGATGGCCATGAACAAACCCCAGGGCCCCAGGGTCAGACGTGGAAAGAGTCTGCCCACATGTGGAGGTGCTGTCCCCTCCAACTCCATCAGCAGAAGGGACAAGGAGGAGCCGGGAACCCTCCCCACCAGCCGGCCATGAGCTTGGCTCCCAGGAGGGGAACTGGAAGGGCTCGTTCCCATCACCTCTGACGACTAAACCAAGTTCATGTTCAGAATGTATATAAAGCTATTTGGGCCAAATTTCCATGTTAACTGTTCAGATCAGAAATGCTCAGTGTCAGTTAAATTTGGTTGGATTACAAGACAACACAGTCAAGATCAAGAACATGTGGCCTGATGTGATTTAACCCAGAGAAGCAACGCCTGTTCCCTTCTGCTCGGCTATAACGTTATACATATAAAGATACATACGCGCCTGCTCTCTGCCAGAAATGTCAACTGCTTTTGATCTCCCCCTGTAGATATTAAAGTCCCCTGCTCGCCCCTCCGCTTCGCGGGCCCCTGAAGGGCTTTCCAACCAATAAACAAGCCTGGAGCTGCTGAGAGGGGGGAAGCTGGTTGCCTTTTTGAGCTGGAGCCCTGTGCCCGAAGGTCGTGTTTAATCAGCCTCAAGGTTTTGGTTAACATTGACTCAGAGTTTAAAATAGCATTTCAATAACCTCAGCCCCTTCCTGCTCCCCGCACCAGCCAGGGAGGAGGGAGACAGAGGCCGTGGGTTTAGAGGTTTGCGTGTTTGTTGTTAAGGTTCTGAAGCAAATGTGCTGTGCTTGGCTGCTGGCCGTGGCGAGGGGTGCTCTTCTCGCCTCGGGGAGGGACCTGGCCTGGATGCAGGACCAGCTCTGGGGGGTCCCTGGTAATAGGATTATTGTCGCAGAAGGCCAGTTGGAGGTTGAAGTTGCCTTTCTTTCCTCTCTTCTTCTGACTCTAAAGATAGAAGAGCATGGGGCCACCTTTGTGAAAATTCTCAGTTGTGCCCACAATATCGTGTGGAGGCATTACAATCGTACCTACAAGCTCATTCCAAACTCACCCAAGACCAAAGACAGTATAAAGCGCTCAGCGCTCTTCCTTCCCTGGGAGGGTCTTTCATCCATGCGAAGTCCCCTGAGATGGGGGTCTGGCTGCTTCTGCTCTCGGGTTCTCCTCCCTGTTTCCCACCTCCTACCCCTCCCTCCGCAGGATCCTCGTCCTCCCATGGCAGCATCATTCCTTGCCCCATCCTTGGAACCTGGTGGGAGACAGGCTCCATCTAAGACAAATTTGGCTCCTCTGCCTATGAAAGCGTTCCTTCAATGCATTACCATGCTTAGAAATACCCTCTGGCCAGCCGGCAAGTTCAGGGGCTCATCAGCAGTATAGTATCAACTAGTTCAGCCGCCCTGTATTAACCAGGATAGGCGAGGTCATGCTGTGATAACAAAATAACCTTCCCTCCAGAAGTTCATTTGTCACCCATGAAAAGTCCTGTGCAAATGGAACAGCTCCGGAGCAGGGCATCTGGTCTCCACGCGGTGACTTAGCGATCCAGACAACTTCCGCCGTCTCAGCACATGGCCTCCGTGGTCACAGAAGGGACACCTGGAAGGAGGGTTAGAGCAGGCTTGTAAATGTTTTGGCCCAGGAGTAACACCACTTCTGCTCACAGCCTGTGGACCAGCTCTAACCACATGGCCCCACTTATACACGAGAGATCTGGGAAATGCGAGGTGACACACGGGCATTAGGTGAGCAGGACATTCCTCTGCCCCACCCCACACCTCTGTGTCTCATGATCCCCAGAGGACTCGGGGACTCTCCCCAGGGTGTCGGGAAATGCACTTCTGAACCCATTGTTAGGGCTGCACTGGGACCCGCCAGAGCCTGGAAGTGGAGGATGGAGGGGCCATCCCTGTAATAATAATAATAATAATAATAATAATAATAATAACTAATATTTATTTAGAATTTTCTACATGCCAGGCATGAGCTTACCCTGTTCACACATCGTCTCATTTCTCCTCTCCCTGGCCCTCTGAGGAAGTTCCTATCCTGAATTCCTCTTTACTGAGGCTCAGAGAAGGTAAGTGATGTGCCCGAGTCCTCGGTCAGTACCTGGCAGAGCCTAGGCTGTGGGACCCCCAGGCTCACTGTGCTACATGCGGGTCACTGACAGCCCTGGGCAAGGCAGGTGTGAGCTCCAAGGGGTCACTGCACCTGCAGAAGGGGGTGTACAGCTTTGCCTGCAGAGGCTGATGGTGAGCAGGCCCGACAGTCCCCAGACCCCTCGTCGCCTTGAACCTCTGCTCCTCAAGAGACCTGGAGCTCACCAGCCGCGCCTTCTCAGTGGGCCCAGCACCTCCAGAGCTGGCTTACAGACTGGCCGCTCCAGTCCTGCCCCAGTGCCCAGAGGATTCGGCTGAGGATGTCAGCAGGGCCTGTGGACCTCAGGTGAGCAGTCCTGGCATCCAAGAAGAAGAGCGGGGCCCAAGGCCCCCAAGGCCAGTCTCCCAGCAGAGGACATGGGTCCCCAGACCCAGGGAGATGAGTCACCTACCCAGGGCTCCTCCCTTGTCACAGCCTCCCCTGCGGCTTGATGGAGGCTGGTTTTGTTCTCCAGACAAGAAGGGGCCTATGAGACTCGCATCCACAGCTCAACAGTAAGGGTTTGGGACGTTTCATTGTCAAATCCTGACCCACACTCTGGGAACTGGGTCTCTGTGTTGGGAGAAGGCTGGGGCAAGGAGACCTTCACTCACTCAGCTACAGGTGGCGCCAGGCACTGTGTCCAGCCCAGAAGGTTGAATGAAACAAGGCCTGCAGGAGGGAGATAGACAGATCACCCGGAGAGAGGAGGAGACTGCTATAGTCAAAGGAGGTACAAAGCACGATGGGCGCCCAGGGGTGGCAGTCACATCTCGTGCTTTGGGAAGGCTTCATTGAAGAGGTGACAAGGATTCTGAAGGGTTTCACCTAATTTGGACTGAGAGGGGCAGGGAAAGAGGAGACTATTCCTGGCAGAAGGAGCAGCATGTGCAAAGGCCCAGAGGTATGGAAATTCACGATGTGTCCTGAGAATGTGAATTTGCCCAACGTGACTGTGACTTCAGGTAGAGGGCGTGGGAGGGGGCAGGAGTGTAAGAGTTGGGGCTGGGGGGATATTCCTACCTTTGGCTGGACCCTGGGGGAAATTCACATGGCAGGTGGCGTTTGACTTGGGCCCTCCTGAAGGTTGAAGGATGCTGCAATTTGGGAATGAAGGTTCTTCCTGGGCAGAGCCCCATGTCAAGGAGGCAGGGCCTGTATGAGGAAGAAAGAGGGGCTCCAGACAGAGTGTATGGCTTTCTCTCACTGCGTAACAAGTGGCCACAAGCATCGCAGAGTAAATCAACACCCGTTTATCACTCACTGGGCTGTAAGTGGAGTCTGGGCTGGCGTGACCCAGTTCTCTGCTCAGGTCTCATCAGCTGCAAGGAAGGGGCCGCTGGGGCTACTGCTCACCAGGGACTCGGGGCGCCCTTCCCAGCTCTCTGGTCATTGGTAGAATTCACTTCCTTGTGGCTGTCAGGCTGAGGTCCCCGATTGCCCGCCAGCTGTCAGCGGGGGCTGCTTCAGCCGGAGGCGCCCCCTCCATTGGTGGTTCACAGAGGGGAAGTCCACCTGCTCCGAGGCACACGCCTCTGCCGTCCCCTTGAGCGACCAGCCCAGTGGGAGAAAGCTGTGCTTTTAGAGGGTTCCTGTGATTGGGTCGGGCTTACCCAGATCACCTCTGTATCTTAAGGTCAACTGAGTTGGGACTTTAATCACATCTGCAAAATCTTGTCACAGCAATACCCGGGTTAGTATTTGATGGACTAACCAGGGGTTGGGAATCTTGGGGGTCTGTCTTAGAATTCTGCCCACCATGGGAGGAGAGAGGGCCCCGGGCAGCCAGAGGGGAGGTGCGGGGAGTGGGGAAATAGAGTAACAGGTGACCTTGGATGCGGAGGGAGCCTGGCACTCACCTAGGGCCCTGGAGGGCTGGCCTCAGAGAAGTGGGACCCAGGCCTGGCTTAGGGGGCCTGTGTGCAAGGGTCTTCTGGTCAGTGGAACCTGAGGGGCTACACCTGAGGCTGGGCCCCTGGGCTTCTGAGTCCAACGTGGGCGGGGGGGGTGGGGTCAGACACCTCCAGGGAAGAGACTCCCGGCCTGACTGCGTCCCTTTGCCCCACCAGCCTTCAGTCCCTGCTGGGCCTTCTAGCGCCATAGTTGACCAGGGAAGCAGGAAGCCCCCAGCCAAGGCTCTGCTGGCCCAGTCACCTCCCATCTGAGCCCTGTGTCCCCACTGCCCAGGGAGGGGCGGGGGACCCACTCTCTCCCCTTTCAGGGCAGGCCGTTTGTATTCTCTCATGTGGTCAGTTTGGTGTGGCCCACAAGAGGAAACCCAGAGAGGCTCAGGAGGACGAGGTTATTATTCTCACAGGTTGCAGCTCGCAGGGCAGCCCAGCAGGCAGAATGGGCTGTGGCTGAACTCAGGCCACAGACTTTACTGGGGTTTCCAAAGGGAAAAGCTAGACAGCGCAGGGTGACCAGGTGAGGAAGGCTGATTGCAATCATTTCGGTGGGCTCCGGGTTACAGGGTCTCTGGTTGCCTGGCCCCTGGGCCCGGGAAGATCAAGGAGAGGAATATTGCCTCCGGGGTGCAGGGCAGAGAGAGGAGGTTTGCACATCAAAGTCATGCTCCAGGTGGGGGCCCTTGCTGTCTCTGAGGGTCTTTTGGCTAGCCCAGGGACAGGCAGTCTCTCCCCAGCCAGAAAGGTTTCTTAAGATGTCAAAACATCAGAATATACAGAAAATTTCTATATATATATATTTATATAGCAAGTTAAAAATTAAATTTAAAAAATTAAAAATAAATTAAATTTAAAAATACGTATCAGCACTGGCCCATTAGCATAGTGTTAACTACATGCACTCTGTCCTGGCAGCCTGGGGTTCACAGATTCCATCCTGGGTGCGGACCTACACAGCACTCAACAAGCCATGATGTGGCGGCGTCCCACATACGAAATAGGGGAAGACGGGCAGAGATGTTAGCTCAGGGCCAAACTTCCTCACTGTGTACTTTGCAGTACACAGGCCCTAGTAAAAAGCAGGTGTCAAAGCTTCGCTCAGTTACGACACACGATCGGGGCGTGGCCCTTTTTCACAGGCTGGGAACTGAGGCCCAGGTACACTAAGAGCTCAGTGCAGGCTCAGAGCCCATAGGGGCCAGAGGGACCCCTGAGCCGTGGTCCTCTGCTGTTCACACGAGTCCCTGCACCCCTCCCGTCTCAGCTGTCCGTCTCTTCCTTTGCCTCCTTCCAGGATCTCTGGGGCTCAAGCCTTTCCGTCCCGAAAAGAGACCCCGAACTCAGCCCCGTGGAACCTGGGGACTCCATGTGCTGCCCTGACAAAGTGAGAACGGGCGAGTCTTCACCCCAAAGCCAGGGCAGCGCCTGATCCCAGAGAAGGAACCGGACGTCGAAGCCTGCCTGGCGTTGAAGGCAGATGGGAGGAGAGCACTCTCGGGGGAAGAGGCCTTGCCAGGCTCCAAACACACAGCGCTGACACTCCACCCGTCTCACCCGAGGCTCTGACCTGCTCCCTCTGTTTCGGGGCCAGCCTTTCTTCTCCACTCCCAGGCAATTCTAAAATATTGTCTTGGAAGATTTCCGTCCTCATAGGAGAAGAGGGGTGAGGCTCCGGTGGCCAGTGCCCTGAATTGTCATCTCGTGTGGGGCCACACCTTGGGCTCCCCCAAGGACTGGGTCAGAAGGATTCCCTAGAAAGCCCCCAGGACACAGGCTGGGAAAACAAGCCCCCACCCACGGCCCTCACTCATCAGGGAGCCCGTGGGTGTCCGGGAGGGCGGGGCTTCGGCACGCAGGGGAGGGAGCTGGGACCTCCCTCGGAGAGCTGTGGAGGCAGACACTGTGAGGCCTGAGGCCTGCCAGCCTGGGCTGCTGCGACCCTAATTTACCTCTTACTCTAGAAAGAGAAGGGGCTTCCTGGGCTGTGGAGAGGGCTCCCCCGCCTCTCCATCCTTCCCTCCACCCTCCCCCCAGTCAGGCCTGGAAGCCTCCAGGAGGGAGGGCAGGTAAATCTTTGGGGTCCGGAGAAGGAGAGAAATTACAGGAGGCCCTGCCGACGCCCAGGCTGCCCTGCAGGTGAGAGCAAGGCTGGGGTAGGGGCAAGAGAGTGAAGTAGTTCCGCCACCACCGCCAGTTAGCTCCTTCTAGCTACTTGACCTTGACCTCTCTGAAGGTCATTTTCCTTGCATGTAAAGTAGGGGAAATAATGACTTTTACCCCTGGGGACTGTTGGGAGGATTACAGGAGAGCGTTTGTGCGGGAGAGTCTGCTGGATGCCCACCAGATGTCCGTGTTGCCCTTCCTCATTGCCTACAGGCCCATGACTCTTTATTTGGGCAGCAAAGTGCCCAGATGAGAGACTGTTTCCTGGCCACCCTCGCGGCTGGGGATGATCCAGGAGATGTGAGTGGAAGTTATTGAAGCTGGTGGTGTAGTTTCCAGGAGCAGCCCCAGGGTCGGCCTCAACAGAGACAGGCCTGTTGCTCTTCCCTCCCTGCTTCATCCTGCCTCTTGCCAGAATGCAAACTTGATAGCTGGAGCTCCGGCAGCCATCTTGGAGTGTGAAGTGATCTTGAAAATGGATCCATATGCTAAAATTGGTGGAACCGAAAGATGGAGATGTCACACAGGCCCTGGACTGTGTATTTCTGGATTTCTTCTAAGGGATGGAGAATTAGCCACTATTTGCATTTGCCAGTGGTTCCCAAACTCTAGCGTGCATTAGAACTACTTGGAGGCTGGTTAAAACAAAGACAGCTGGGCTCCAGTCCCAAGCATTTCTGATTCAGCAGGCCTGGGGCGAGAGGCTCAGAGTTTTATTCCTAACACATTCCCAGGCGATCCCGATGGTGCTGGTACGGGTGCCGCACTTTGAGAACCACTGGTTCAAGCCACCATCAGTCAGGTTTTCTATCTGATGACGCAGAGCCCAGTCCTGACTTACACAGCAGGGTAAGGCTTCGCGCACTTTAAATGTGACTAATCCTTTTGCACAGAGATGAGGTGCTAGACGGACCAAGCCATGGGAATAATCGGCAGCTCGGGGGCTGGGAGGGAGGGCATGGCTGCCATGACGACCAGCCTGCGCACCCACGGAAGGGCGGCCTTGAGCTCGAGGACCCCGAAGGAGACTGGATTGTCCCAGGGCCGCCATGTGGGGAGAGGTGGAGGCCCTGCACAGGCCCATCACAGAGCAGCTCATCTCCCCCGAGTTCCCTGGAAACTTAACAATCTGCTCCGTGATGAGAAAGACGCTGCTAAAGCAGGGACCATGTACAGCCGAGGGCTCTAGGCGTGGCATCCCAATCAGGCCTCATGACCCCTCACAGACGAGGAAACTGAAGCCGACAAAGGGTGAGTAACTTGTCCGCAGTGACGAAACACCAGTGAGCGATGGAGCCCACATGAGAACTGTAACTGCCATGCTCCAAATGCCTATTTAAGGCTGGAGTCGCCCCTCCATGGCCTCCGTGGCCCCGCGCTGGACCATGCTCCACTGTGTTCCCGGAGACAGGGAGCCGGAGGGCTTGGGGCAGCTTTGCAAGAGGGTGAGGGAGAGTCTGGGGCCAGCCTCCCCCCCTGTGTCCATGGAACCCACGCTGAGGGCAGAGCACCAAGCCTGGGGGGAGGGGGGTGGCCACTCCCCCCGGCAGGGCAGGTGGGCTCTGTTGACAGATTGGAAGCTATGCCCTTCCCGACGAGAGGGGTCAGTGGCCCCACGCTGCCAGCCGTTGCAATAAAATATGAAGATCCGAAACTCCAGGCAACGCTCTCCCCACTGAGTGATGACCTCGTAATTGGCTCTTCAGCTAGCTTGATTTATCAACTCCAACCTGGGCAGCCGGAAGAGGATGAATTAGCTCCAGGGGCCTGCAGAGGAGAGTAGGGTCCCCAGGAGCAGCGGGGCCGTGGGCGTGGGGCCGTTTGTCACCACCAGGCCCTGCTTAATTGTGGGAAGATGAAGCGAGGACGTGGCGGATGGCCCTGTATAAATCTTTTTAGTCTTTCGTGGTACAACCTGGGGCCTCGTCAGCCAGGAGGATGCCCCCATCTGGAGCGGAGCCCCGGACACGGACCTGCTCCCCTGCCCGCCACCACTTCACAGAAGACGCAGCTGGGGCACAGGCCTCAAAGAGGGCCCCTTAGGGAGGCACTGGAGGGCCAAGCGGTGTTACAGCTACTGGGGAGCCTGGTGCATACTGCAGTCAGAGTGTCCTGGGTTCAAATCCTGGTTCTGCCATTTACTGGCTGAGCGACAGAGGACAAGCCATGTAACCTCTCCCTGCTGGGCATCGTGGTTAAGAGCACAGACTCTGGATGTGAATCTGCACTCTGCACCATACCAGCTGTGTGGCCTTGGGCAAGTTATTTAACCTCTCTGTGCCTCAGCTTCCTCATCTGTAAAATGGAGCTAATAATAGTACTGAGCTTACAGGGCTGTGTTGGTTTCCCTGGGCTGTCATGACAAATCACCACACACGGGGGCTTCAAACATCAGACATTTATTCTCACAGCTCTGAAGGCTAGGACCGGCGGGGCCATGCTCCCTGAAGGCCCTCAGGGAGCTCCTTCCTGCCCCGTCACCTTCCCGGGGCTCGGAGTCTCTGGCTTGCAGCCGCATCCCTCCAGGCTCGGCCTCTGTCCTCATGTGGCCTCCCCCTTCTCTGCTCTCCTCTTCTGTCTCTCGCAAGGACACTTGTCACTGGATTGGGGGCTCCCAGAGGATCCAGGTTGGTCTCGTCTTAAATTCCTTAACTTGGGGCTGGCCGGTGGTGCAGTGGTTAAGTTCTCACGTTTCGCTTCTCGGAGGCCTGGGGTTCGCTGGTTGGGATCCGGGGTGCGGACACGGCACTGCTTGGCACACCATGCTGTGGTAGGCGTCCCACGTATAAAGTAGAGGAAGATGGGCACGCATGTTAGCTCAGGGCCAGTCTTCCTCAGCAAAAAGAGGAGGATTGGCCATAGTTAGCGCAGGGCTAATCTTCCCGAAAAAAAAAAAAAAGAAAAAAAAATTCCTTAACTGAATTACATCTGCCAAGCTCCCTTTTCCAAACAGTGGCACGTTCACAGGTTCCAGAGTCTGGACTCGCACGTGTCCTCCTCAGGGCCACCGTTCAACCCACTGCAGGGCTGTGAGAGAGTTAACATTTGTCAAGTTCTTCAAAGAGGGCCTGGCATATAAGTGCTACGCAAATATCGGTACGTGTGTGTGTGTGTGTATGTACATATATAATCTTTCTATATTATATAATATATTTAAATACATATTTTAACATATGTAATATTATACATTAATATATACCATATTAATGTACATGTTAATGTATATCTATTAACATATAAAATAGATTAATCTACACGTACATGTGTGCAAACACTGGAATATGTTTCAGAGAAGTCTGCTGTCGTGAGCATTAGCGGTGAGCCCACAGGAGCTGTCACTCGCTGGGGGAACCTCAAGATTCACGAAACGGGAGATCAGTCGTTATGACCTTGCACCAGGCCCAGGGACGAGGTGGGGCGGTCGCTCACCTGTTCCACAGATATTTATTGAGCATCTATTATCTGCCAAGTGCGTGTTAGGCACCAGGGATAGAGAAAGGGATAGAAAAAAGCCATCCCAGCTCTCATGGACAAATCGTGGTGGGGAAAACAAATAAGCAGGTAAATATACGATGTCATGTCAGCCGGCGATAAGGAGCAAGGAAGAGAGAGAAACAGCTGTGGTCCCAAATTGAAGTGTGTCCCAGTGGAGGGTGGACCCCACGGGCAGACAGATACACGAGTGGGCAGTCCCAGCCTCCCTTCTTAGCGGCTGCCAGTGGGGAGAGAGGGGTGGGGCTGACAGAGGAATCCTGGAAGGCTTCAGGGTGGAGGGGTCTCGAAGTGTGAGGAGGGGTCTACAAGCAGGAGGAAAGTGGGGTGGAGAGAGGCATTTTCCCACATTTTGATATGTGGCTTAAGTGTCCCGCCTGCACCGTCAGCCTCTGATTAGACCTTGAAATCCTTGAGGCGGGCAGGAGAGTAAGGCTCAGGGTGCGTGCCTTCTGTGCCAGGCATTGGGCTCGCCCCTGACATGCCTTCTCTCACCAGCACTTCACCGATGTGCCATAAGGGCGATTCTAATCCAGGCAATCTTACAGATGAAGAAACCGAGGTTCAGAGAGGTTAAGTAACTTGCCCAAGGACACACAGCTAAGAAACAATACAGAGATGCACATGGCTGGTTTGCTTACTTTATTCAGGTCCCCGCTCAAACGTGACCTTTCAAGGAGGCCTTCCCTGCCCACCCTATCTGAAATGGACCCCCTTTCCCTCCATACACTGTCATTCTGCCTTATTTCTCCCTGACACAGGATGCATTTGGTTACTGCCAGTCTCCCCTCTGGGAGCAGAGACTGTGTCTATTCTGTTCGCTGCTATAATACTGGTACCCAGAACAGTGTCTAGCACCCAGTAGGAGGTCAGGAAATAAATGTATTGAATAAATAATGATGTCATGAGCTGCAATTCTTTCTGACAACCCAATGAAGTAGGTAAACTACACTTCCATTTTACTGATGATAAAACTGAGGTTCAGAGAGGTAAAGTGGCTTGCCCAAGGTCACACAGCTAGCAAGTGTTGTTAGGTTTCAAAAAACGTGTTTTTGCACCATCCCAAAGACCGTGGATTTCCCCTACACCATGTTGCCTCACCCAGACCCCCCGAAGCAGTAACAGCCCTGGGGCTGCCAGCATCCCTGCACCCAACTCTGTCCCCAAGCCAGCCTGACAGAAGGTCCCTGGAGCGTGGTTTGAGGGCCCCACTCCCCCTCTCCAGTAGTGACAGAAAGGCAGGTCACTGGCATCAGAGGTCTGGTCCTAGACCAGTTCCCTCTCATTGAGCTGTGCCATCTTGGGCAGTCCTCCTCCTGTCTCTGGTCGTGGCCCTGGACCCAAAGAGACACCAGGAGCCCCCTGTGAGCAGGGGAGGGTCGGTGCACAGGCCTCTGAGCCCTGACTCTGGCTACAGCCTTCACCCAGGGCACCTCTGCTCTCTGGTTCCGTAGATCGGGGTTTCCAGGAAGACATCCCTGATGCACACCTGTTAGAGTAGCGGGGAAATAACAGCAAGCGCTGGGGAAGATGCGGGGCAGCTGGAGCTGTCACTCACTGCTGGTGGGGAGGAAGATGGTACGACCACTTTGGAAAACAATCTGGCGGGTTCTGAGACGGTTCAACACATACTTACTGTTAGACCCAGCCACCCTACGTGCAGGCATTCGCCAAAAGGGAAAAACACACGTTTACACAAAAATTTGTGCACGAACGTTCATGGAAACTTTATTTGTGATGGCCAAAAGGGGAAAGAACCGAAATGTCCCCCATGTGGGGAGTGGAGAAAGAAATTGCGGTCCCTCCGTACAATGGAAGACTTTGTTGTTGTCAGTGCTGAACGAACACTGACCCCTGCTGTCTCCTGCTGTTCCCCCTTCCCTCCTGCCTGGTCTCGGGGCCAGAAAACTGTGCTCCATCCCCAGGCCTGGGGGAGCCTTGGGCGTGGAGGTGGGGAGCTGGGGCTGCGACAAGAGCTGGCGTCCCGTGCTTTGGGGGCGGAGGACGTGCTGGAGCTGTGTTTCTGTTCTGGGGGCTCCAGCCGCCTCCGGGCACTGGGGCGTGGGCCGTGCAGAGCCAGGGCGGGAGGCGCCGGCCCCCAGGACGCCTTCTACAGACCTGCCTTGTCCAGACCTCGCTGCGCAGGCGTGGGTGTGCGGAGGAGCAGGGCATCAGGAGGCTCCACAGATGGGGCCGCAGGAGGGGGCAGACGCATAGAGGCCACGGGCCCGGCCCTGCCGAGGACACAGGTTAACGGCTGCCGTCTGGGCCTCAGTCTCCCCAGCTGTGAGGTGGGAATGCCAGTCCCTGCCTTTCTTCTTTCCCATTTCCTCACTGTGTACCGAGCACAGGCATCCTGCTGGGCTCTGGGCATAAAGGGGTGGGCATTGGGGCCGGGGCCCTGCCCCCCCAGAGACCCACAGTGACTGAGGCTCAGGGCACCGGGTGGGCAGCCCAGGCCCAGTCTACCGGGAGGGCTCGACATTGGTCTACTGACTCCCTCCTGGCTGGGAGCTGGGGTGGGGTGCAGCACAAGCGAGGTCCGGGACTTACTTGGTAGCTTCTCCCTGACCCTCCCCTCCCAGAGCCCCCTCAACCTGTCCCTGGACGCTTGTTTGGATGAGGTGGCACCAGCGCTTCCCAGCTACTCTGGGGTGATCACGCCCAGGGAAAGAGGAGGCCCGCAGGGCCACGGGCAGTGTGAGCAGGATCGCGTACTTACATGTGTGCACTCGCACGCATGGGTGTTTGCACGTGTGGAGATACAGTGCATAGGAGTGTGTGTGTGCATGTGAGTGCCTGTAGCTGCACAACACAGCCTTGCACGTATCTGCTCCCGTGTTTGTGCGTGTGTGTAAGAAGGAGTGGACGCAATTGTGTGGCTCTCTGCACACATGCATGGCTTCAGCTGTGTGTGAGTGTGAGTGCCGGTGTGTATCCAGGCATGTGTGTGTCCGTGTGTAGTTGGATGCGTGCATGACATCATGGCCCGCATATGCCTCTGTGTTCCTGTGTGCGCACATAACCTGCTCCGCGTGCACTGCGACATGAGTAGGTAGCTCTGGAGCTGCAGGTGCACGCCACGTGTCTGTGTGCATCTGGGAGGGGCTGTGCGCTGAGTGTGTTCGTGAGTCCGTGATGCATGTTTGTGCGTGTGTGGTGAGGGCGGGGCTACCACTCCCCTCTCCACTCCGGGGGACCCTTGTCTAAGGGGCCGCTGCTCCACCTGCCACAAGCCGAGACCCCAGGCCAGCACACGGTTGCCTTCTTCCAGGGGGCAAAGCAGAGCCTCGCCAGGTGACAGCCGCCCCGGCAGGGCAGGGCCCGGCCAGGCACAGCCGGCCCAGCGCTGATCAGCTCCCTTCATGTGGCGGCTGGGGCCTATTTCTGTCCTGTTTGGCTCATCCTGGCCGGGTGTTCCCGTCCAGTAATGCCCTGTTCCCCCACCCGGCTATTTTGGCTGAGGAATGTGCTGTTTGTGTCTCAGGCAGAAAACCCAAAACCCCCATTATGGTTAGCTGTCCTGCGGCTTTGAGCAGCCACTCATTTATTTAAGTTTCTCCTGGTCTATATTTGTCGACGGATGACATGTTGAACTTGGAAGGCACGGGTTGGGGGACCGGGGCCTCTTTGGGGAGGCTGGGGCATCATCCCAGGCGTCCCCACTGTCCAGGGCAGTGTCTGACTTCTCCTCTAGAGGGAGCTGTCCGTTCTGCTCTCCTGAACCCCGCTGGGCTGCCCAGCACCCCCTGTGCATGGCTCCCCCGGATCTTTGGACTCCGGGTGTCGCCCAGGCTGCCCTCCCCTCTCCCTACTGGCCTCAGCTGCAAGCTCCCTTCCCCCTACAGCGTTTTCTAGATCCCCGCCCTGCACACCCATAGCGGCGTGGGGGCGGTTAGGGGACAGGATCTAGAACAAAACGGTCTGTTTAATCCTTGGCTCGCCACCACTGGCTGGGTTGCTGGAATGAGTTACTTGTCTTCTTTGTGTCTCTACCCCTTCCTCGTGAAGTGTGAGTAATACTCTATCTCCCTCATTTGAAGACACACAGTTTCACACTCTGATAGTGGCCTTACAATCAATAGTGTGGCATTGTCTCATCGGCCACATTTTTTTCTCTGTCTTAATGGTACATACAATAACAATGTGGTTTATAATTGCTGGTGTTTAGGATTCTATGAAATATGCAAGGACTAGTGTGGAAACAGATGGCACATTCCAATGTCACATTCAAATTAAGATAATATGGTAGGCCGGCCCCGTGGCCAAGCGGTTAAGAGCGCACGCTCCACTTCAAGGCCCAGGGTTTCACTGGTTCTGATCCTGGGCGCGGACATGGCACCACTCGTCAGGCCATGCTGAGGCGGCGCCCCACATGCCACAACCAGAAGGACCCACAACTAAAATATACAACTATGTACTGGGGGGCTTTGGGGAGAAAAAGCAGAAAAAAAAAAAAAGAAGAGTGGCAAAAGCTGTTAGCTGAGGTGCCAATCTTTACAAAGAAAAAAAAAAGGATAATATGAGAGGTTTTAATAAAGGAACACAGAGATGTGGGCAGGATTTAGGGAAACCACAGGCCAAAGAGAGAGACGGGGAGGAGGGGGGCGGGGGGCAGCCACAGAGAAAGGAGGCAGGAGGAGTGGGTTCAGAACCCTGACGGAGAGAGTTGGGGCAGAGGACCACAGGAAGCAGTGGCCTTCCACCAAGGGACACAGCCAGGCTGAGGCAGGCTACCTACTCCGCCATCTATTAGCTGCGTGACTTTGCGCAAGTTATTTAATTTATCTGTGCCTCAGTTTACTCATCTGCAAAATGGTCATAATAATGGTTTCTACCTCACAGGATTGTTGTCAGGCTTCAAGAAGTAAAGACACGTTTATAACACCTCCATACAGGCAGCCTGTTACTATCATCATCCCAGTGACGGTACCTGGAGTACTTCTTTCCACATTGGTGTTCCCAGCTGCCCTTTCCATCCTCCCTCCAAAACTGACTCTCCACCCTCCTGTCTGTTCTGTGAACTGCTGGTATCCCTCTAGTAAGGTCCTTTTTTGCCTGAGTCAGCTCAAGTTGATATCTGTAGTTCGCCACCAGAAAACCCCAACTCTACCGTGACACAGCAATGAAACAGGATGGGGTCAGGGTCACCTCCCCTCCAGACACCAGTGATGAAACAGCTGCCGCCCACTGCAGAACGCCAGCCCCCACCATCGTGCCCCAGCCAGCGCCCACAGGACCAGAGCGCAGATAACAGCTGCCGTGAGAGCCTCTGATGGACGTGGGAGCGGAAGGTCAAGAGTCCTGTTCCTTCCACTTTTCCCTCCTCTCTTTCCCCTTCCTCAACGCCCTAGTCCTAGCCTCGAATCTTCCAGAGCCCTGACTCCCCAACAATTGCGTCCACAGCCCACTTTAGGCCAAAAGAAAGCCCCCAGACCGTCTGTCACCCTCTCCCCTGCCAGAAGGAAGGAGACGGTGGCGATCATTGACGAGCCCCGAGGGAGCACTTGAGGGAGTTTGGTGTACGTCCTCCGTAGAAATTAGGGCTTCGGGTGGTTCGTAACCAAACTGCAACACCTCCCCGCTTCAGAGTCTGGAAGTTATTGGAAAATGATAGGCCCCGTGCGCCGCTGGTGCAAATACCATCCCTACATGCTGTGGGGTTAACCAGCGACCCGCCACAAGCTCACTGATGACGAGCGAACCAAACCAAAAGCGGTGCATAATTAAAACGTAAGAATAGCAGCAGCTGAAACCCAGGACCAGCCCGAGGAGCGCGGACGGGCCCCGAGCCTCTCGTGGATGACATCTCTGCCTGCGGGAACATGTGGGAGCAGTTTGCTGCGCCGCCAAGTGTGGCCCGGCGGCCGGCTTCTGAGCCAAATGCTGAGTCAAGTCTTCAGGGCGCTCTCCTAACCCGCTAATTTTCGTTTATAAATACCGAATTTCAGCAGCCCTCGTTGACTCGCCGGGTCTATTAGCGAGCAGCTGTCTGTTTATAGAATGGTGCGCCCTTCGCTGAAGGAACCCTCTCCACTGGCAAAATCGCTGTTTCTAGAGCCTGATGTCCTAGGGAAAATAGCCATCAGGTAACAGCCCAAAGACCTGGGTTCGAGACCCAGTAATACACGGTCTGAGGTTCCACGTCTCGTGGGAAGTCACGGCTGGGGCTGTGCCGGCTGTGGGGGTGGGTCAGCTGCCGCGGAGGAGGGATGCAGGGGCTCCTAGGGGCCTGGCGTGCGCCGCGGGAACCACAGGACCCCAGAGGACAGTGGATTCAACAGCTCAGGCATGTTTTCAGGGACCTGGTTCTCTGTCTCTCGGCGCTGTCTTCCCTGGCGTGGCTTCCTCCGCTGGGTGTTATTCTGAGGAGCAAGCACACAGGATGTGGTTGGGGAACCGCCTTGGAGAGGCGCTTGGAGAGAGCTGGGTGACAACACTGCCAGGCCGAGCCTGAGGGGAGAGAGGGCGGCAGGTTTGGGTGGGAGTGTCCTGGCCTCCTTGCAGGGCTGCGGAAGGGTCAGCAAGGCCGTCGGGGAGTCCAAGAGCTGAAGTGTCCACCAGAGGCGTCCCGCGTCTCCATGGAACCGGCCGTCTTAGCGTCCCTACCGCGCTCATCCATCGGCTGGGAGCCCCGGCCAGAGGAGTGGCCCGAGAGCGCAGCAGCCGGGCCCTTGGACCAGTCCTCGCCGTCCCTCTTAGCGGTCCGCAGGGGGAGCCTCGGCAGAGCTCCTTGGCGAGGCGGCTTCCCGCGCTTGGGCGCCTTCCTGATGGTCCTAGTGGCTGGTGTGCCCGCCGGGGCTGTCCTCCAGTGGGTGTTCTGGCCTCCTGTAACATATCCATTTCAGCATGTCCGCTTCCCTCGGCCTCATTCCTCCTCTGCCACCTGCCAGGGCAACTTGGGCACTTCCACTTGGCTGGGAAGCAGGCGCTGTTTTTTATAGGCTTCTAATAACCGCCCCAGTAGCCAGTTTGCCCCACCCCCGGGGTCCTTGCTGGGGTGTGAAATTCCCAGGCCCCAACAAAGTGCCCTCAGGTCAATGAATTCTTGTTTATCTGGTTTTATGCTCCAGCCCCCTTGAACAAGAACCTTTAAACTCAGCCCCAGGCTGCTGCCTGTGCCAGGACACACTGCTAATTCCTGCATTTCTTCAGCTGCACAGCCCGTCCCTCCATCTCAGGCTCAGCGTTGATGTGGGATTTCACCCTAGTTGCCAGCCTAGCAGCTGAGCTTCCAGGGATGCGCTTGTGGCCTCGTAGGGGAGAGGCTTCTGTGGCATCTGCCAGCGCAGAGGAAGCGCCAGCTCTTCTTAGGGAGGGAAGGCCCCCCTGCAAGCCCCAAGGGCCCAAGGGGCAGCAGCATCCACATTCTCCAGGACGTCCATCCAGATGTCTCCACTCTGTGTTTCAGGATCCCAGGTTTTCCCAACCAGGATCCTGGCCTTTGAGTGCCAGAAGCACCTTGGCATCGCATCCGGGAGTCTCCTGAGCTAGGTGCCTCTAACACTGAGCCCCCCAACTCTTGCTCAGCTCGGTCTGCCCCCAGGGTGAGCGATGAAGCCCTCCATGGGAGCCACCTCCAAGGCCGTCGGTCCTTTACTATTCACTGCCTGTGAGTAACTGAGTGTCTGTGATCCACCTGCGGGCTGAGGGGTCGACAGAACTCAGCAGTAACCAGCGGACTGCACTGTCTTTGTGGGCCTTGCTCCCCTCATGGTTTTCAAATGCCTGCACCTGCCATCGTGCTTGCACAGCATTCGCCTCCACCAGGACCATTCCCGGGTCATCCCCCGGGAAATTAGCAACTGAGCCACCACTTCGTGCCACGGGTCATCCCCCCACTGACCAGGACAGCACCCTCTTCTCCCACCAGGCACTGGAGGAGCCAGCCCCAAATCTACATCTAACCCCCTGGTTTCTCAGGCCAGTCCTGGTGTCACAGGAGTTAGTCTCTGACAAGCAGACGCCAAGGAAAAGAATATCGGAGAAGTGTCCTAGACTGCCGTGCAGTCTAAGCGGGGTTTGACAGGGCCATCACGGACTGCTCAGAGGAAGGGGCCTCATGTGGTACCTGCCACACACAGCCACAGGCTGGGAGCAGCGGGTGGGAAGTGCAACTTTGGCCTAAAACTAGTGATGGATTTCAGAGCAGCCCAGACACGTGCCACCTCTGAAGCACCAAGAACCCCGCAGAATGCCACCTGCTCACTGGCTCAGATAAGCCAGGGTCCCCTCCAGGAGTCAGCATGGAATGGAGGGGTCCTGAACAAGACCTGTGCTCTAGGAGGAAGGAGAGAGCAACAGGGCTGGGCAGGCCACAAGCAGTGTCCACTACAGCAGCGACCTTAGAGAGAACAAAACCCCTTCTTCTTACAGACGAGAGAGGCAGAGGTCTAGAGTGAAGATGGGAGAGAGGTGCCCGGGGTCTCACTGTGACCTGGGGCAGAGACAGGCCTGGGGACCCACATCAGACCCCTCCCTCCTGTCCCGGGAGCCTTGGAGCACCCAGGGCTGAAACAGGCCAGGGGGCCTGGGCCCTGCTCCTTCCTGAGCTGGCCGCCCTTCTCAGAGTTCTCGTCTCAGTTAGCCATTTTGGTTTCCGGAGCCCCAGCGGGGGTCTGGCCACGTCTCCCTGGATCAGCACCCAGAGTGACCTCACAGCCAGCCCTGGTGAGATATTTTTAGAGCGATTAAATGCAGCAATAAAGCCTCACTTTCTCTTAAGGCCCATTTCCTTTTTCTCTACTAAAAGGAATAAAAACCCATCCTGGAAGGCTGCCTGACACCCTCTTTGGGGGAGGAGGTGAGACCGGACGCCAGGCAGTGCTGGTCAAGGTCAGGCGGAGTTTGCCTGTGGATCCTGCATGAGGCTTGTCTGGTGGAGCAGCCCCCCCCACGGCCAGCTCTCCAGAAGATGTCCCAGTCCCTTCCGTCCGCTGTGACCTGGGCCCCAGGGCTTGTTCAACAAACGGGACCAGAGGGCCGAGCTTCCTGGTGCAGCTCAGGAGGCAGCATCAGCTCCATCTCACACGCGCCCCCGCGAACTCCTCTACGTCCCTGTGGACCCCCAGAACGTCGGCCCCTGGGCATTTTCTCTTGCTGGGTGAGCAGAGGGTTCATTCCACCCTTCGACATTTGTTCTTGGGGTTGTCTCTCTGCAAGCTACCTGCTTCAAAAGAGAACCACCCTGGGGAAAGGAGAGCCAGTGTCAAAGTGACTTACTGGGACAGAGTGTTGAAGCAGGCCCGGAGGCGTGGGTGTGAATCCTGCATCTGCCATTCAGAGGTGGAGTAATCCTAAGCAAATCTCTTCCCCTCTCTGAGTCTCAGTTCCCTGACGTATCCACCGTGCCCAGTTCTCTTTACAGGACCTCTCTGCAGGGGCTCTGGGGAGGACCGTGTGAGTGATGGGTTGAGACCGTGCTCTGGAAGCTGCGGAGCCGCGCTGGTCAGGCCAGGTCAGGCTGTGCTGCAGGAACAAGCCTAAGTCCTCAGTGGCTTAGCGTGTAATCATTCCTCTCTCGTGTCGAGTTCTCTGGTTCCATCTTTTGGCTTCACTCACAACTCATGGCTTCCCAAGTCACCACGGTGGGGCTGTAAGATCTGGAGGGTCCACACCAAACTTTAAATGCTTTGGCCCTAAAATGACGCTCGTCCCCGCTACTCACAGCCCATGGGTCAGAGTTAGACTGTGGCTGCATCTGATGGCAAAGAGGCTGGGGAATGGAGGGGAACATATGACTGTCTGGGGAGCTGTCAGTGTCCCTGCCACAAGAGAGTGCTACTGTTAAGGGGAATTATTGTTGTTATTTGTAATGACGACAGCAAGAGCAGCTTTCTCTGACTCTGGCTTATTTTTACTGGGATCAGGAGCAGGGATGGTGGGGCAGTGAAATTGCATATGGGCCAGGATGAGGGTCATGAATGCTCAGGACAAGAGGGAAGGAACCAAAGAAAATATTTGGCCACTTGAGTGGGCAAATATGGAGTGAGGGGGAGCACACCACCCGGAATGCATTCTCTGCTAGATGTAAGTTGGCCCTAGGTCCTGAGGCATCTCCTGCCCAGTGCCAGGTCAGCACCATCGACCTTCAGGGTCTCACTAGCACCCCAGGGTTCCCACCAAGGCCAGCCAAGGTCCCTGGGTTCTCAAACTGTCTCTGACTAGAGACTGGTCGTGGACTTTTGTTAGATGTGATAAAAGCAAATTACTAAGGGAGTGACACAATCTAGAAATGAATCTAGAAAACAACAGCCCAGATGAAACACTCTAGAAAATAACCCAGTCAACATAAAATAATTTTGAAAATTTTCTAGAAAATAATAAAATCCAAATAAAATAATCTGGAAAATAATCTAGCGGCTCAAGAAATGAAGTTACTGTTGTGAACGTTTGCAAACTACAATTAAAAAACATCACTAGCGGGGCTGGCCCCGTGGCCGAGCGGTTAAGTTCGCGCGCTCCGCTGCAGGCGGCCCAGTGTTTCGTTGGTTTGAATCCTGGGCGCGGACATGACACTGCTCATCAAACCATGCTGAGGCAGCGTCCCACATGCCACAACTAGAAGGACCCACAACGAAGAATATACAACTATGTACCGGGGGGCTTTGGGGAGAAAAAGGAAAAAATAAAATCTTTAAAAAAAAAAAAAAAACGTCACTAGGAAAAAGAGATGAAGAACATCTCGGTTTGTCTGAATCCCATTCGACGAGCTGAGTCCATTGATCAAGCCCTCGGATGTGGTTGCGATGTCACATTGCTACACGCTGAGCGCTCCTCTCGATTTCCGAATATACCTCGTAGCAGACCAGTTACAAAGCTTTGTGGCTTGGCGCTGATCCCAGAGCACACTTTAGCGGTCCTGCTTTTGTTGCAAGCTCTTGGTGGGCAGAGCCTGCACTTCCCTAGGAAAACGTGGGGATACCCAGTTGAGCAGCCCTCAGCGTAGGAGATACAAGACCCCGGGGAAGGCTACCTGATGAATAATGGAGCCCTCCAAGGGAATGTGCCAAGGAAAATCTCTCCAAGCCATTAGTGGAATGCTGACCCCCAGTCAGAGCCGTCCCCCTGAGGGTCATGTTTTGAGTTTTCCTCTCTGCACATTCCGGGTGCCCCTATGCCACCCGTACCCATGCACCAGAGCCCCTCACATGCATTTATGGCTTTTGCCTACTCGAGTCTATATTAATTAAAGAGCATACTCAAGACAGGAGAGCCAAGTATCTTATTTCATAAAGTAGATAATGTGAGAGATTTTAATTTACAAGGAGAGCAGAGACCGGGGTCTCTCTGCAGCAGAAGGAGCTGTCGAAACCTTCTTAGTTTCTGAATCTGATAGCTCAAGACTCTCTGAGTTGCCATAAATTCTGATAAAATGTCTTCCTAGAGGCAAAAGATAATTTTTATAAGCTTTTGGAAGGGACTAATAAAGCAGTAATCTACCGTCTTCCATTATTTAAAGACCTGGCTCTAGGGACGTGATTTGTAAGGGTTTTTATATATAAATATATCGACGTATATTAACTATACGTCTCAATCCATCACCCTGTCTGGAACAGAATCGTGGCAGAGCTTTGCTCTCCCCAGGACTGGTCTCTGGCCTCGGTTGGAGCTGAGCCCCACGCCTCCAGGAGAAGAGACCGAAGGTGATAGTGCCAGCACTCTCCCCCTCCCCCACCCTGCACGAGAACCTGAGGGCTCCAATTCGTGTCTGACACGCACGATTCCACCATGAAGGGTCTGGTGGTGATGAGGGCGGCTTAGTCATCATCTGACAACAGACACATGTTGGGGATTTTCCCATCTGCCCCTTGCCCGAGTATTCTGGCGCGGGGGTTATCGTGCAGACACCAGCCTGAGTATCCAATAACAACAAGCTTAAGCTCCGAGCCAGAGAAGGCAGCCCTTGCATCTTACTCCAAGAGCCCAGGACCCCTGCTGGGTGAGGCAGAGCAGATTGTCGAGGCTGTGGGATTTGTGTGGCTTAGTCTGCAAGAGCACTTCCCAAAGTCTGTGAGATGCTACCGGGCATCTATGATCCAGGTCCCTGCCCATCAGCCTCCCTGCCTCTCTTAAGCCAAGAGGGCTTGGATAATGGCGAAAAGCTGGGGGAAGACGTTCCTTAAAGGGACAGAGGTTGTCTGCTCCTATTGGCCACATTTCACCAGTGTCTTCTCACACCCTGAGCCCCATCAAGGGGACCCAACCCTGGGAGGAGGCCAGAGACAGTGCTGGTATTTCATCCATGATCTCTTCTCCCTTCGACCTCATGGTCTGTGACCCCCGTTATACAGGCAAGGAAACGGGAGCTCAGCTTCATGAGGGCGCAGTCAGAGCCAGGATTCAAATCCAGGTCTGGCTGACCCCACAGGCTTGTGCGGTTTCTACTACTAAGGTTGACTTACAGATAAGGATTGAAAAAAGAGAGAGGGAGGGAGGGCTGGCATCACTTGAATTAGGCCCCTGGGCTGGTTGCAAACTGCTATGCGAGAGGAGGACAGCATTTGTATGGGGAAATAGTCCCCACAAGTGGAGAGCGGGCGCAGAAGACCCTCTGAGACTGGGAACAATCCATGAGCGACCCTGAGTGGCAGCTGGCCGGAGAGCCCAGGCTGAGGGCTGGGAGACTAAATTAGAGAGAGGTCTGGCAGTGGATTCCAAAGCAAGAGGTTTCCTCAGCTCCATGGGAGAGAACGGCCCCCAGAGACTCCTATGGCCTCCCCAGCCAAGACTGGACCAAGTAGTAGTCGTGATCCTGGTTCAGGCCATATGGCTGGACCTGGAGCCTGGACCAGCTCTCAGAGCCTGACACTTAATTTGCAGCCACTGCTCAAAGAGCCATTGGAAGGCTTCAGGGCTCCGGTATGGAGACCTTGGGGGGCATCAAGATCCACCCAGGAAGAGGCGAGAGGGGAGGAAAGAGCTGCCCGGTGGTGTACACAGCAGCCACTGGCTCGCATGCTGTCCAGACCGCCTCCTGCAAAGCTCGCATCCCAGCTGCGTGCGGCTCAGGGCACCGGCAGCAGCTCCCTCATGATTCGTGGACGTCCAGATTTCCTGCATGGCAGCAGCAGCCTCCCAAGCCTTGCTTCCACCCCACCCCCTACCACCTTCAAGAATTGCACATCTTCCCAATGCTCTGGATTAAGACCCTCCCTCCTGGAAGGCCCCAGAGCAGCTCCTGGCTGCCGGGCTACACCCTGATCAAGATGCGGGGCGGGGACAAACCCAAACCGCCTGACAATAAGATTCTGTCACCCAAAAGAGTGGGAACTTAATTCAGTTCTGGAAAACCAAGGTTACCCTCTTTACACACCCGAGTATATACACTGATCGTCGTACCTGCTACATATCTTTGAGGTAGCTGGGGTCCTCGGTGGGGGAGGGGGTCGGCACCTCCTACCTCATCACAGGTCTCGACACTGCCCAGGGACTGTCAATGCCACCACTGACCATCGGCAAGCCTGTGAGGGGGCAGGATCCCCATTCAGAGCATTGGAGACGTGGGTCTCCAGGACACAAGTCGCCAGAACCAAGGGCTTCGAGCCTGCGCCCGTCTGCTCAGGCCGCCGCAATGAAGCCCTGAGTAGGCCACTGGAGCAGCAGAGATTTACTTTCTCGTGGCTGAGGAGGCTCAAAGTCCAAGATCGGGGGCTGGCACAGTCGATTTCCGGTGAGAACTCTCTTCCTGGCTCGCAGACAGTGTCTCTCTCCGTGTCCTCACATGGCCTGGCTCTGGGGTGCACGGGGACACGGAGTGGACTCTGTGTCCCTTCCTAGAAGGACACTAATCCTATAGATCAGCCCCCACCCCAGGACCCTGTTTAACCTTAATCACTTCCTCAGCGGCTCCGTCTCCAAATACAGCCACCCTGGGGGTTAGGGCTTCAAACATGCGAGTGTAGGGGGAGCAAACCCTTCGACCCGCAGCAGTCCTCCAGCTGGTGCTCGCTCTGTCACACTTGGACACCGAACACAGTTGGGAAAATGTCCGAGGAAAGTGGGATGAAGGCAGGAGGATGTGGGGCGAAGGCCTTTGCCTACTTTCAGCCTGAGTCAAGAAGTCGCACTCCCTTCCGAGCCTCCTCCAGGCAGACACCCCCTGCAGAGGTCACACACAGGCCACCTGGCTGGCTTTTGCTTGGCTTGCATAATAACTTTTAGAATCTGAATGTGTCGCCAAATATTTAAAGATTGGAAGACTTCCCGTAAAAACCTGAGTTTCCGGCTTCTCTTGAAAAATCAGAAGCTCCTCTGTCACTGGGGTTTCATGTCAGCACAGCAACCATCGGCTGAGCTCGGGAGAGGCCCCTTCTGAGGGGCGTCTGACCCACTCTCTCGTTCACCCCACTCCCTCCCACTGACCCGCCCTCCCTGCGCCCCTCCAAGCACACGCTAGCCCCACGGGCGAGGGAGATGGGCGCCCAGGAGCAGCCCGGCCTCTGTGGGCTTCTCTGCAGAGGCGACGGCACAGTGTGGGTCCCCTTTGATTCCAGGGCTGCCCATCCCATGGCCAGCTGCTCCCGCCCCCGATGACAATGTTGCATAATTCACATGAAAGCGGATTAATATACAGTCAGGAAATTCAGACACTCGATATGACTTCTAAGGGCCTCTTTATTTGTATGAAAAAAGACATCATCCCAAAATATTCACTTCGCCTCCCCTCTGGGGTTTCGAGATCATCGCCCAAGACCCTGTCCCACCGACCATTTGGACAATAACCAAAGAATCCTGTGGGCCGAGGGCGGGCGGCTGCCTGGGTACCCCATGCTGGCGGCAGGCACCCCGAGGCTTCCATGTGAAGGGCCCGATCTTGCGTTTATTTATTATTCAAAACTGAGGCTCTAGCTCGGAATCTTTGGCTGTTTCTTGGCTCCCATCTGAAGCCTCTCCCACAGCCCAGCTCCTCTGATCATCCATCCGTGTCGGGAAGTTTCCGACACAGGAGGTGGGCCTGTTGCCCCACAACGAGGCTCAGCCCTGAAAAAGCCAGCGGAGGACATGCTAATGGATTCCGCGTCCACCCAGCGGCTCCCTGCTCAGCTGCGTGACCTTGGGCAAAACACTTTACCTCTCTGGGCTTTCCATGATTCCAGTCAAGTGGGGGTTTGCCACACCTCAGAAAAAGTTTATTGTGAGAGAGGATCATGAAAAATCTTTGAAAAACGTAAAACGAAATGTGAAAAAATGAACAGTGGTGAATAGGTCAGGGCCCCCAAAGGAAACAGACAGTGCACCCAAACAGGGTAACCCAAGGAGAGGTTAATAAAGGGGCTATTTACAAAGCAGTGGGCAGATCTGGGACACTGACAGGGATGGGGCAGCACCCTGGGGTTGTATCTGTGGAGGTATAAGCAAAGGAATAACTGTCACAGAACCCGGGAGTGTTGACTGTACCAAGAGGCTGCCTGAGAGGGCGGACCGTCTTCAGGAGGGCGTGCGGCCAGCCCACCGCGACTTGAAGCTGGGAGCTGGAGGAATAAACACGCCGACATGCTTCTCTCCATTCCCTTGAGGCCTTCCATTGGCCAAACCCAACCAGAAGCAAGAGAGCAAGGGAGCCCCTTGCTGCGGTCCACCAACCTCACTCCCTCGAGCCACGGAGCAGGTGTGAACGAGTGGAGAGAGGGTCTGGAGGGGCAGACGGAGGACCTTTGCAAGCCCCTGGCACCGACAGCTGCCAGTGCTGCGTTTCTCAAGGGCCCCAGACAGCGTGGCCACGTTTCCCTGTCACACCCTCCTGCCAGCCCTGCAGGGAGGGGCTCTGGCATCCCCACTTTACAGATGAGCAAACTGAGGCTTGGGCAGACTAACTGACATGCCCAGAATCACCCAGCCGCTAAGTGGTAGATGCAGGAATTGAACCCAGGATCCCGATTCCTGGAGCACACTGCTGTGCAGCCTCTCAGGTGGAAAGAGAGGGACATTCCTTGTATCGTCATTAGGATCATGTGCCATATTGATGCTTTCTGCCTTGTCCCGTATTTCAGTGTCAGGCCCTGTGCTCAGTCCCATGGAGACTGCTGCGCTGGCCTCAGGGACGTGCAGGAACCGTGAGCCCTGTGAAGCGGGAAGCAGGGCCGTGCACACAGGCCCCCGGGATGGAGGCGAGGAACAATGTAGATGGAGCAGGATGCAATGCCCAGAGGCAAACAAGATTTGGGGGATACAGGGGGAGGAGACAGCCAGCCCGGAGGACCCTGGGGCTGCCCCAGAGCTTGGGGTCCTGTGTAGACAGAGCCGGGGGATCAGGGGGCTGGCGCTTTGCTGTGGACATGAATCCGGACTCTGTGGGGCTTTGAGCAAGTTCCTTAACTTCTATTTCCCAAGGAGACAAAGAGGCTGTCTGCCCTCTCTTTTTTGGGTCATCTATGGATTAACGCAGGTGCAGCAAGGCCCTAGGGAGGGGGAAGCCAAAATATAGAAAGCACTCAAGTGCCTAATCACCAAGGGGAAGTCATCTATGTACCAGGAGCTCCTGCCTTAGCAAATGGTGAGGACCAGCGACTTAACCTGCATCATGTCAAGCCACTGACATTTTGGGTTGGTTTGCTACAGCGGATGGAATAACTTGCCAGCGCAGGGAGCTTCTGTGCGGATCGATCCCTGGACACAGAAAGCTTCTGCAGGATTGGAAGCTCCAAACAGCCTCCAGAGGGACCCCTGGCTTCTAAGAGAGGCTTCTCGAGGCAAGCCCAGCTCATCTTCCTCTAAGGAGCCGGCTCTTGCCAGGGCGAGGAGAGCCCAAGCTGGGAAGGCGTTCACGCTGCAGAGCTGGGGCGCCCGGAAGGTGGGGTCCTCTGAGGGGCTGTGCAGTTGGGTCCCCCTTTCTCCAGAGACCCATAAGCGGCCACAGCGGTGATGCTCCACATGCAACTTCTCTGGCCTTAACAACAGGCTTCAGGGGGCAAAGACTGGAACTCAGCCGGCAGGAAATTTATGTCCAACGCCCTCACGTTCGTACGGCATGTTGATTGAAGCCGCTCTTATTCAGCTAAAAGTCTCCAATGGCGGGGAGGTTTTGTTTTGTTTTTTATTTTTGATTTTTTTCCCCAAAATGGAGCCACTGTCCGTTGAGTAATTGAGACCCATCGTCCTTCCTGCCCCTCCACGTCTGGCCCCGCCGCGGCTCTCCCAGGACGAAGCCTCAGAACAAGCAATGGGCAGCAGCCAGGGCTTCCCAGACCGTGGCCTGACTCAGTGCTATTTGATATTCCCGCAAACCCAGGACCACACGATGCGCCCGGACAGCGTTTGTTTGGAGAAGACATTTCCACGTCCTTTGTACTCTAAGCCCGGGACCAAATGACATGCATGTCTTTTCTGCAAATCCAGAGTTTGCCAAGGCTGGAGGGAAGACAGTTGGAAAACACGTAGACACACCGCAGTTTCTCCATCTGTGAGATGGGCATGATGCTACGCGGCCTGGCCACCTCGAAGTGTCATTAAGGAACACTGGAAAATATCTTCGTCAGTTAGGAATGTCAGCTCAAGGACAGAAAAGCCTACTGCTCTGATCTAATTTAATAGGGATTTCTTTTTCTCCCCTAACAAGCCATCTGGAGGCAGCCGTTTGGGGCATCGGTTCAGTGGCTCAGCAATGTGAATGCAGTCTAACCTCATCTTTCTGTTCCACCATCCTCAGCATGTTGACTTTGGACCTCATGCATTTGCTTCCTGGTCCCAAAATGGCTGCTGACTCTCTAGACCTCATATCTGTGTCCCAGGCAGAAAGAAGGGGGTCAAGGCAAAGGCTTTCTCCTCCTAATGAGGCTTTGTCTTTGTATTTGGTAAGGTGAGCCATTCCCTGGAGATCACCCAGTCACTTCTCATTGGCTGGAACTGGATTAGCAGGAAGGAAGCTGGCGTGAGTGATGGCTATTGGGTAGGCAACGGATAGCGTCTGCCACAGAACTGCAGACTAAAGCAAGATGAGCCGAGTGCCAACCCTGGTTCTACACTGAAGGTGCACTGTGTGTCTTCAGGTTCTGTCCCTGCCTTCTCTGGGCCTCAGTTTACCTTCTGTCCAGGAGAGAGGTGAGCTCAGTGATGTCAAGGACACTTCCTGTGTCTGTGGCTCTGTGGCTGTGACTTGGACGTGGTGACTCAACTGCGTCACCCTCAGCCAAGGAGGCCCCTCGCGTCTCAGTGGAGAAGGCTGTGTCCACCCCTTCTGCTCGCCCCTCCTACCAGGCTGCAGCGGCAGAGTCTTCTGGTCCGGAGCGCCCCCCAGGATCAGATCACTTCTGGCTGATGTCAGAGAGCTGCTCCTGAGACTGTGCTGCCCGGGACCGAGGACGCAGCACGGGTTTGGGCCCCAAATGCTGGATTCTAGTCCTGGTGATGCTTCCGCCTCGCTGGGGGACCTTGGACCAGTCTGGCTTTCTCTGTGCCTCTGTGTCCCATTTGTTCTGGGAGGGAGCAGGACAAGAGTATCTGCACCAGGCTTTGCAGCCCCACGCGGCGTCTGAGAGGGTCAGGGAGGAAGACGGAGGGGAAAGCTGAGCTCCGGACCCCAGGGTCTGGAGGACCCCCCAGGTGGGAAGGCGTAGACAGAACTGCCGTGGAGACAGCAGGCCTGCGGAATGAGAGCTTCCTGGGGGCTAACGTCCTAGTTCCAGCCAAGATGAGACTCTGGGAAGGCGCAGGGCTTCTGGCTCAGCTCACGCTTCACAGCCATCTCAGAGCATGGCTCCGGGAGGAGTCTGTTCCCCAAACTCAGGGTTTAAGGATTCATTCCAAGAATACTTGGCAATGACCCATCTCTCTACACCTCTCCCATCCCTTCCTTCCTCCCGCCCTCCCTCCCTCCCTCCCTCCCTTCCAGAAGCATTTATTGAGCAACTACTATGTCCCAGGAGCTAAAGATATAACAATGAACAAGGCAGACACAGTCCCTGTCTTCTGGCGCTGACACTAATGGGGGGAGAGGTATTGAATAAGCATTCACCCTCTGTATGTTGAGGGTTAAAGCTATGAGAGCATATAGATAAGAACCAACCAAAGAGAAAGGAGACTGGGAAGGCTTCCTGGAGGAGGTGGCATTCCAGTTGAAATCTGAAGGATAAGGAGGGGTTAGCCGGGGGGAGTTGACGCTGGTGTACCCACTCTGGCTGTGTATGTTGGGCTCTAATGGCCCACTACTGCCCCCTCTCCAGGTAATCTTCAACTGGGGGAGCCACGTCACCTGGAAATGCCTCAGAGTTTCTGTGGCCAAACTGCACGCCATCCCACCCCACCCCCGTTGAAGGGACAGACTTCACTCAGCGACTGGTGTGGGGGCACTAACACCAGTCCCCTTGCCTTAAGGTGGGACAACTCTGGTGTCATTCCTTCTCCAGAGCTCCCGGAGGATGAGGCTGAGGCTGGACTCTCGTGAACCCCACAGCTTTGCTCAGCTTCCGCCCCGGCCCTCTTCTCCTCCCCTCCCCTCCCCTTCTTACCGGGTTCTCCTGGGAACAACTCCTCGAAAAGCCACTTGTATAAGAAGCCCCATGTCTGTCTGTTTCTGGGGAAGTTATCCTAAGCCATCAGGTGACCGACCGCTCCAGCAGAAAGAACAGCTTGTATAAAGCCTCTTGGGGACAAGAGAGAATAGAGGAATTTCGAGAGAGCTGGAAGCTGTGATTCAGGGGGGTTGGCCTGTGGAGTCGGGGGCAGGGCAGGGAGCCCCGAAGCTGCCAACCCCCCCGCAAGGCCCAGCTGCTCTCCTTACCCAGGCCTGGCGAGGGACCGTCAGAACCGGCCTGCCCACTCTGCACTCTCTTGGTTTCCAGAGGCACAGCCAGCCCCGGATTGAGAGCGGGAGATGGAGCAAAGGCGTCCAGGGGGAGCTGGGGGTTTGCCTGCTGACAATAGCGCACAGGGGTTTGGCGGCATGCGGATAGATGGCAATGCCCTGGCCAGCTCAGCAGAGCCCCCTGAGGTGGGCTGCCTGGTTCCAGCACCTCCCTCAGTCGCTGGCCCTCTGCTCGCTCAGGAAAGGCAGCCTCGTGGAGGGGAAGCCCCAACCACACACAGCAGTAGGGGGAGGCTAGTTACCCACAGGCTCTGAGCTCAGAGTGTAACAGTTAGCCATCGCCACAAAACGCTGTGTAACAAACAGACATCGAGTGGCTTGTAACAGTAGGAGTGAATAGAGCGAAGGCCTCCGTGGTGGGCTGAGATCGCTCCGAGGGCTTCAGCAGGGCGTGCTGACGTGTGTGGCTCCGCTGGAGAGAGCTGATCCAGGCAGGCTGCGGGGCTGGGGGCTCTGCTTTGCCTGAAGCTCTGTGGAGTCGGCTCCACTTATCTGTCATCCGTCTGGGTCCCCAGTGTGCTAGCCAGCAAAGAAAACGGAGACATGAAACTTCTCGAGGCCGGGCCTCCAAACGGGCACACTGTCACTTCTGTCTCTCAGCTTGACCCAAGGAAGTCACATGATTGAACCCAAAGTCAAGGATGGGAACATATACTCCACCTCTTTACTGAGAAGTCCTGTAAAGTCACATGGCAAAGGGCGAGAAAACAGAGCCAATAATGCAATTTGTTCTAGACTGCTCCTTTGGAACTCTGGTTCTGCCACTTGCTATCTGTGTGACCTTGAGCAAGTCACTTAACCTCTCTGAGCCTCAGTTTTTTTGTCTATACAAGAGAAATACTAACGGTAGTTTCTTTTGGGTGGTTGTGAGGATCCAACTACAGCAGGGTGAGTAATTGCTCTGTAAGGTTAATTAAGTTATCTTAGCACCAGGAAGTCCTACGGCTGTGAGGAAACCATCCTGGGGCAGAGCCAGCTCTGGCGTAGCAGAAAGAGGTGGAGACGGAATCCGATCCTTGAAGTCACTGACTGCCTGATGGAGCAGCCAGAAGCCCCAGACTCTCGACTTCTGTCCACACATAAATCCCCTCACTGTTTAAGCCACGTGGCCACTTTTCCATCACTCGCAGCGCAAAGCTTCCCGTCTGATGTGGATGGCTCAGTCTGTCCGGGCTTCTGGGACAGACGCCGCCGACTGAGGGCCTCGGAGACAGCAGAGATTCAGTGCTCGCCGTTCTGACGCTGGAAGTCCAGGATTGGGCCGAGCCGGTCAGGTTCTGGGGGGGCTATTTTACGGGTTACAGACGGCTGCCTTCCCGTCTCCTCACAGGGTGGGAGGGTGAGGGAGCTCACGGGTCCCTTTTACAAGGGCCCGAATCCCACTCACGATGGCTCCACCCTCGTGACCTAGTGACCCCCCAAAGCCCGCCTCCTAACCCATCGCTAACCCATCGCCTGGGGCGTCAGTCTCCACACGTGGACTGGGGAGGACACGCTCAGACCACAGCGAGACACCAGCCTTCCACTGTCTCCAACATCCTTTTTCTCAAACGTTGATTCTTTTACGAATGAAGATTTCTTAAAATGAAATATTCAGCAACGTTTTTAGTTTCACAAGTTTATTTTTCTTTCATTAAATTCAAGTTAAACATGCTCAATAGTTGTCATTGGAAGTGACATGTGTGGTAGGAGCCGGTTTTTGTGATGAGTTTCTGTTTGGATCCGTCTTCTATCGATCTACGTGTTGGTCTCCAGTACACACGCGAGCGGAACAGCAGGAGTGCTGAGCACTCGCGTGAGCAACGGTTATTTTTAGTGGTAGAATGTAGAAGGATGGCCCTTTTTACTTTCAGTTTTTACGTTTTTTAATTTCTTATATTTTTTGAAATGAGCAGGTAACTTTTTAGTTTGCTGAAAAATAAAGCTATAAAAACAAAAGAATAAAGTTATTATATATTTTCTTCACAAAACCTGAACTGCTGATAAAATAAAGACAAGAGCTGCCATAATTGAGCGCCCACTACATTCTAGATTAGTCTCCCTCAGAGCAGACTGGAGACTGCGCGGCTCCAACCCAGCCCCCTCCCTCCCCCCCTCCACCCTCCCCTCCCCCTCCCCTCCCCCTCCCCTCCCCTCCCCTCCCCCTCCCCTCCCCCTCCCTCCCCCTCCCCTCCCCCTCCCCTCCCCCTCCCCTCCCCCTCCCCTCCCCCTCCCCTCCCCCTCCCCTCCCCCTCCCCTCCCCCTCCCTCCCCCTCCCCTCCCCTCCCCTCCCCCTCCCTCCCCCTCCCCCTCCCTCCCCCCTCCCCTCCCCCTCCCTCCCCCTCCTTCCCCCCTCCCCTCCCTCCTCCCTCCCTCTCCCCTCCCCCTCCCTCCCCCTCCCCTCCCCCTCCCCTCCCCCTCCCCTCCCCCTCCCTCCCCCTCCCCTCCCCCTCCCCTCCCCCTCCCCTCCCCCTCCCCTCCCCCTCCCTCCCCCTCCTTCCCCCTCCCCTCCCCTCCTCCCTCCCTCTCCCCTCCCCTCCCCCTCCCTCCCTCCCCCTCCCCCTCCCCTCCCCCTCCCCTCCCCCTCCCCTCCCCCTCCCTCCCCTCCTTCCCCCTCCCCTCCCTCCTCCCTCCCCCTCCCCTCCCCTCCCCCTCCCCTCCCCTCCCCCTCCCTCCCCCTCCCTCCCCCCTCTCCTCCCCCCTCCCCTCCCCCCTCTCTGTCCTTCTTTCTCTTCCTTTTCCTCCTCCTCTTCCTCTCCCTCCGCCTCCCTCTCCCCCTCTCTCCCTCCTGTTCCTCTTCCCGCCCCTTTGGACCAGGTTCACCTCCTCAGAGCCTTTCATCTTCATTGTCTTTTGGCCTCAAGACAAACCTGTGAAATAGCAGGTCAGGCAGTAGTTGCTTATTTGACACAAAAGGGGGCTGGATCCTCAGAGGCTAAGTGGCTTGGCCGAGGTCCCCGGGTGGGACCCGGGTCTCCACACCCCCAGCCTGGAACTTCCCGGGTTAGGACGATTAGCAAGTTTGGGGTGAGAGGCCAAGATTTCCACATTCTCAGTGCAGGACATGGCCCATCATCTCCCTGGCTTCTGCTAGAAGCCCATTTGAGTTCCGCCTGATGGCTAAGCCTGTCTGAACGAGACTCCCATCCTAATGCTCAGAAAGCCTTTTATGAACAGCAATCAGCATTGGGGAACATTTTTTTAAGTTGCTAGTATTAATTTTACAGAAATAAAATCTAATTGAATTCCTTCTGGCTTTCCCCATTAACTTAATGTTATGGACTTTTAACGGATGTTTTAATTAGACATTCCCAGTAATGGGAATGTGGCTCAATTTTCAGATGAGGGCCTAAGCTGCCAATATTCCCATTTTGACTTTTAATTAAGGTGAGGAAATATTAACCAATTACACTGGGTTATTGCCCGGAGTCTTTGTAGCGTGGTGAGGTCACAACACACCAGGCGAGGCATGCCAGGGCCTGGGGGCGAAGGCAGGATGGGAGCTGGGGTTGGGATGGCACAGAAAGGCGAGTCATGACCCCAGGGCTTTGCAGAAGGGGATCCTGTATCAGCTGTCTCTCCCTGTGAAGAAGCAGATGAGGAAACTGGTTCCAAATACTTATCTGCATTTCTCTCTGACTTTTCTGGGTTTGTGGAATATTCCATTGGCAAGTGTATCAATCTGCTTTTGCTGTGTAACAAACATTCCCAGGGGCCGGCCCCATGGCCAAGCAGTTAAGTTCATGCACTCTGTTTCGGCAGCCCAGGGTTTCACCAGTTCAGATCCTGGGTGTGGACACAGCACCGCTCATCAAGCCATGCTGAGGCGGCATCCCACATAGCAGAGCCAGAAGGACCTACAACAATCGTTAAAAAAGAAAAATCCCCCAATTCAGTGTCGTTAGATACAGCCTTTTGTTATTTCACGATTCTGCATGGCAGCAATTTGGGCTACGCTTAGCTTGGCCTTTCTTCCAGTCTAGGCTGGGCTGGGCTCATCTTGGCTGGGCTCATTCATGCCTCTGCAGTGGACCAGCTGGGGCTGGCTGGATGACGATGGGCTGGGATAACTGGGGCTTCTCTCTCTGCGGGTACTCATCCTCCAGCAGGATGGCCCAGGTCACAGGGCTTCCAGAGTGCAGGAGGGCAATCCTCCATGCCAAATGCTGGTCACGTCCCTGCTGGCATCACATCTGCCACCGTCCCGTTGGCCAGGGCAAGTCATTTGGAGGGCGGTACAAAGGATGAAGACATAAGGGGCGTGAACTAATTGGGCCGTCCCTGCAATTCCCCCCTGGCAGCAGGTTAAGTGTGAAGCTGCTGTGGCCTAGAGATGGGTGGCCGATCCAGCCCGAGGTCCCCATACATGTGCCTGCAGGCGCGTCACACAGTGAATGAAGCAGGCCTGGCGGGGGCTTTGGGAGACACTGGTGACCACACCCTGACAAAGGCACTCTCCACGCTCAGCCCCAGCAGATCGTTGTCATGCAGGGACACCAGCCTGGGGTGGCCAGAGAGTCTGTGTTCTCTGTCATAGTCCTGTGTCTGAATTTTCATGTAGAATCTCTCAACTTTTAAAGGTTGGAAACAAATTAAATTTTTAAATGCTCCGTGGCTGGCAGGGAAATGGGAGGAAAGTTTGAACAGGAACTTCACAAAGGAGAAAACCCAAAAGACCAATAAGTATATGAAGTGGTGATTGACCTCATTAGTCACCAGAAAGAGACAAACTAAAGGCAGGATGGGGTACGGTTCGCATCGCCGTCTCAGACGTTGCTGGTGGGAGGGAGAGCTGGGCAAGACGTTCCCCAGAAGAGATGAGGGTATGCGTGGCCCTGTGTAGCAATTCTACTCCTGGGCAAATACTGAGAAATGTGAGCCCGTTTTCACACAGTAGTCCCCCTCATCCACAGTTTCACTTTCTACAGTTTCAGTTACTCGTGGTCAACCATAGCCTGAAAATATTAAATGGAAAATTCCAGAAATAAACAATTCATAAGTTTTAAATTGCACTCCCTTCTGAGTAACATGATGAAATTTTGCACCAACCCACTCCACCCGTCCCAGGATGTGAGTCATCCCTTTGTCCAGCATATCCACGCTGTACCCACCACCCACCCATCAGTCACTTAGCAGCCATCTCAGTTATCAGATTGACTGTTGGTATCACAGTGCTTGTGTTCAAGGAACCCTCATTTTACTTTATAATGGCCCCAAAGCACAAGAGTAGTGATGCTGGCAATTCAGATATGCCAAAGAGAAGTTATTGTTGTTAATCTCTTACTACGCCTAATTTATAATTAAATTTCATCACAGGTATGTATGTATAGGAAAAAACATAGTATATGTAGGGTTCAGGACTTCCTGCAGCTTCAGGCATCCACTGGGGGTCCTGGGGCATATCCCTTGGATAAGGGGGACTACTGTACTAAGAAATGTGAGTGACACAATCAAGAACGAGCATCGTGGCATTGTACCAAAGAGCCTAACACTGGAAACAACCCAACACAATGGAGTACTATACAGCAATGAACATGACCAAAATACTGATATATGCCACAACATGGGTGAATCTCACAGACGTGGTGCTGAGCAAATATGCAAGACACAAAAGGATGCGTACTGTATGCTTGCCTTTATAGAAAGTTCAAAAAGGAGTAAAATTAAACCAAATATTTAAATATGTGTACGTAAATGATAAAGCAATTTTTAAAAGAGATGAAAACCTTATGAAAAAGCCTAATGGTAGTTATCTCTGGGGGCAGAGAAGGGGTGGTAATTGGCTGGGGCCACTCCAGGGGCTCTGGGTTCCTGGCAATATTCTCTTTCTTGATCTGGGTGGTGTTTACATGAGTCAGGAATTCGAGTAGGGCTCAGCTGGACAATTCTTTTGCTCCAAATGGCATTGCCCAGGGTCACTTGGTGGTGTTCAGCGGGTGACTGGGCTAGTTGGGAGGGTCCAAGCTGCCCTAGCTCACATTCTTGGGAAGGCTGGGCCCCTCTGGGCTGCTGTCGCTGTCCACGCAGTCTCTCCAGCAGAGTGGCTGGAGTGCTTACACAATGGCTCCGGGCTCCAAGAGTGAGTGCTCCTGGGGACAGCAAGTGGAAGCCGCTGCCTCTGAAGGCCCGGACCCGGAAACTCGCCTGTCGCACGTCTGCCATCTTCTGTTCATCGCAGCAGCCACAGAGCACCCAGCTTTAAGAAGAAGCATCAGGGACCCCACCTCTCCGTGGGAGGACGTCAAAGAGTCTGTTGGCAGCTTTAATCTGCATACTGCTACTGTTATTATTATTATTATTGCTATTCTTATTATTTGCTAGTATTACCCCAGGGTTAGAAATTGGGGGAGGGAGCGCGGGCACCAAGCCCTCCCATTGCTCTTGCTGAGGGAGCAGGCCCTGAACATCATCTTCTTCCCTCATCTCTGGAGGTGGCCTGGCTCCAACCCCTGCCATGACTGGTCAGATGGAAGGTGATGAGCAGGTTTTGGCAGACTTGTGTCCCTTTTGTCCCCTACCCGCTTAGTGCCCACCCCTCCAGAGCTGCCCCCGTGCCCCTCGGGTGGGGTTCCTGCCCTGCCCCCTCCCTGCTCCCAGAGCAAAGATGAATGATCTGACCATGAGCCACCAAAGCTCTAGAGCCAAGAGGAGGCTGTGTGTGACTCAGCGTTGCCTCCATGCCCTGTCCCACCCCCCTACCCCAGGGCGTACGATTTCATTTCTTATTTCATTTGTCAAGTAGCTTTTTATGGAGTGGCAGATTAATACAGAGGCGACACGTCTGCACTTTGGAGCTGGGATAGCAGGGTCCACATTTTAGTTCTGCCATCTACTGACTGTGTGGCCTTGAGCAAGTCATTTACTGTCTTGATGCCCCAGTCTCCTCGTCTGTCAAATGGGGGTGATAATAATCCACACTTGGTTGGGCTGTTGTGAAGATGAAGTGAGTTGAGAAAAAACCTTGGCAAAACGGCAAGAACAGTATCTGCTACAGTCTAGACTATGTAAATATCCGCCCTCATTTTTATTCTTTCAAAGTAAAAATGCAACTAGTAAAAACTGTGCAGAAGAGCATACACGGAAAAGTCAGCCTCCCCACAACTGTGTGTCTTCTGGCTTCCTCCCCGGAACCAACCTCTGCTAGGAGTTTCCTGGATCCACCACCAGAAACGTTCACCCAGTGAACAAAATGAAAACAAAAAGCCAACGCACCAACTGGGAGAAAATATTTGCAAATCATATATCCGACAAGGGGTTAATTTTCAAGATATATAAAGGACTTGTACAACTCAACAACAAAAAAAACAAACAACTCGATCAAAAAATGAGCAGAGGATACGAGGAGACATTTTTCCAAAGAAGATGTACAGATGGCCAACAGGCACATGAAAAGATGTTCAACATCACTAATCATTAGGGAAATGCAAATCAAAACCACAATGAGATATCACCTCACACCCGTCAGAACCGTTAAAATTAACAAGACAAAAAAATAACAAATGTTGGAGAGGATGTGGAGAAAAGGGAACCCTCATACACTGCTGGTGGGAATGCAAACTGATGCAGCCACTGTGGAAAACAGTATGCAGATTCCTCACAAAATTAAAAATAAAAATACCATACAATCTAGCTATGCCATTACTGAGTATTTATCCAAAGATCTTGAAATCAACCATTCAAAGAGATTTATGCACCCCTATGTTCATTACAACATTATTCAGATAGGCAAGATCTGGAAACAACCCAAGTACCCATCAACTGATGTCTGGATAAAGAAGATGTGGTGTATATACACAATGGAATACTACTCAGTCATATAAAAGACAAAATCATCCTGGGGCTGGCCCCGTGGCCGAGTGGTTAAGTTCGCGCGCTCAGCTGCAGGCGGCCCAGTGTTTCGTTGGTTCGAATCCTGGGCGCGGACATGGCACTGCTCATCAAACCACGCTGAGGCAGCGTCCCACATGCCACAACTAGAAGGACCCACAACAAAGAATATACAGCTATGTACTGGGGGGCTTTGGGGAGAAAAAGGAAAAAAGAAAATCTTTAAAAAAATAAAGACAAAATCATCCCATTTGCAGCAACATGGATGGACCTTGAGGGTATTATGTTAAGTGAAATAAGCCAGAGAAAGACAAATACCATATGATTTCACTCCTATGTGGAAGAGAAACAAACACACAGATGAGGAGAACAGATTGGTGGTTACCAGAGGGGAAGGGGAGTGGGGGGAGGGCAAAAAGGGTAAAGGGGCATATATGTGTGGTGATGGATAAAAATTAGACAATTGAGGGTGAGCACGATGCAGTCTATACAGAAACTGGTATGGAATAAGGTACACCTGAAATTACACAATGCTATAGACCAATATGACCTCAATAGAATAATTTTTTTAAAAAGAAATGTTGATCCAAGCATTGTGTATGTGTGTGTGTGAGTTTAAAAATTATATATATGATATATATACATAAATACGTTGTAGGATACTGAATACTTTTAAACACTTGTCTGTACCTTGCTTTCTTTCCTTAACTCTTCATCAAGATTTCTACTAGCACGTCTGGACTCAAGGAACACAGCTTTAATGGCAAAATTTCAGGACATTCAGGCCCTTAGGGAAGAGACCCGTAGGGGACAAGATCCTTTAGGAAGTACTCCTCAAATCCCACTGTGAAGGTAGTTGCTGACCCTGCTTAGGGCTTTTAAAGGTGTTGTCCCAAATTCACTGTGCAACCTCGGAAAGTCCCTTCTCTCTGGCCTCAGTTTTCCCATCTGTTAAATGGGTGTTAGACAAGGCCTCTCCCAGCCCTTCTGGAGGTTTCAATGGCACAAGAAGGCCCCAGCCTCAGACTGGCAGTCTGGGGCATCAGGGTTCCAGCCTTCTTTTACAGCCTAAGGGTGGCTGGCCCCATTTCTCACAGCCTCTGTGACGTGGCTGAGGGACGTGTGTCACGAGGCGTGGAAGTCGGGTAAGCAGGCCAGAGCGGGAATGAGGCGAATGTCCTGGGACCGCCTGAACCGAACCCAGGGCACTCGGAGACGCCAGGCAGGCGGCCTCGGTTTGTGTTGGACGCCTCACAGCCCGCCCGCGGTAACCGAACCGGGTTTTGTTTGTTTGTCTAAACAGGAAGAGAGAGGCTCGGGGCTGCCTGGGGTGGCTCCACAAACAGCCCCGCGGCCAGAGGAGGCGGCCGGGGCCCAGCCAGGCAGCCAGAGGCCCCGGGTACTGAGGGGTGCTCCTGGAGGCCAGGCTAACCGAGCTGCGAGGGCACTGGCACCATGGGCAGGTGGGCTGGTCAAGTCGAGCTCCCCTTGCAGGACGGGAGAGGCTGGGTGGCTGGGAGCAGGCCCAGAGTGGGCCTCCTTTCCTCTGCCCTGGCTCTGCCTGGCAGCCTCCGACCTCATCCCATGGGATGCAGGCCCGGGGCCCGCCCCTGTGAGCAGCCTCTGCCTGGCCTGTCAGCAGCAACTCAGCGTCAAATGGTCCATTGATCTCCCCCTTCTGCTGTGGAGGGTCAGTGGCCACTCAATTCGGGCCCCCCCGGTCATCACAGGGATGCAGGGAGCCACTTTCTCTGAGGCCAGGAGAGCTGGGCACTCTCCATGGGCCTCCTCGACCCTCAGGTCCCCAAGGCCTCGCTTCTTCTCCATCTCAAAGCAGCCAGGCTCCTGGTGGGGGTGTCAGCAGCAACTCAGCATCAAACGGTCCATTGATCTCCCCCTTCTGCTGTGGTGGGGCAGTGGCCACTCAATTTGGGTCCCCCTGGTCAGCACAGCTGGCCCAGGTGTCAAGTGACGTCATCAGGTGTATTAGTCAGCCAACGCAGCTGTCAGCAATACCACAGACCAGGGGCTTAAATAACAGACATTTATTCTCTCACGGTCCTGGAGCCTGGATATCCAAGATCAAGGTGTCCGTAGCCCTCAGAGCGGTCGCTGGGTGGAATGACAAGGGCAGGTGCACACCACGCTGCGTGGAAGCCACAGGACGAGGTCAGTCCTCTCCCCTCCACTCTGCACTGGGGTCAGCTGTGGGACGCAGGGCTGGCCGATCATGCGCTCTCACAGGGACATTCTTCACGGAACCAGGGATGCGAGGATGAAGACATGGGTGGACCTTCCTACTGGGACCCCAGGGCTGTGGCGGCTGCTCCCTAGCCTTCCAGAGCAGTCCTGCCACGTCCCAAACGGGTGACTCCTTGACCTCCTGCCAGTGAACCTCCTAAAGCTACTCTCCTTCTGTTGCTTGCAGCCTAGGGACCTACGGCCATCAGGGCTCCCGGGGCCTTCCAGCTCTAAGGTTGGCCGAGAGAAGAGCCGTGACGGAGTCCACTCCCCAACACTCCCATCCGCCCTCTCCTCATCCCCCCGCAGCACCGCCAGACCATATTTCCCAGCCTCCCTGGCAGGGAGGCGAGACCGTGGGGCCAAGTTCTAGCCCATGGAATGCTGACGTTATGTGATGGGTACTACTCCCAGGCCTGGCCCACAAAACCCCAATGGGCTTCTCCACGGAGCAGACCCCGAGGTCCCAGCGGCAGGGCCGAGAGATGGAATGAGCCCACAACGAACGCTCGCAGTGCCACAGGCTCAGCTCATCCCCACTCGCTGCCACTGTGTGAGATGTCACTCAAGTGAGAAATGGCCTTCCACTGCCTTGAGCCATAGTGATTTTGAGGTCGACTTGTCATAGCGGCTGGTGCCATGGGCCCCGTACACACAGTAACTCTCCCAGCAGAGGGTCCCCTGCCTTCATGATGGCAAAGGCAATGCCCCTGAAAGCCAGGAAGTGACTAGCTGCTGCTTCCCTTGTCAGCCCGAGGGGCTCCCCCAGGCCGCCGGGGTCTGGCCCGTCTCCTGTAAGGCAGAAAAGGCTGGGTTAGGAGGGAGCCGCGCTCCGGGCGGGCTGCGCCGGGCCGCGCCTGCACTGCTCCTTCAAGTATAACTTCCAATCACATGAAGAGAGAATTTTCCTCAGGGACTCAGGGACTTGGAAGTGACTTTCGGATGTTCTGGAGCCTTCCCTTCAGAGCGCACTGGGCTGGGCCCCTTTTCCCAGAGCACTCTGGGAAGATCCTTCCCGAGTCGGGGAGCAGATGTTGATTTGCATATATGCATGTTTCTGGCCTCTGATGAGATTAGGAGGTGCATTTTTAATCAAAGCCTCCAGCGAGGCTGGGCCCTGGGAGGCCGACTCGAGAGGGGGACAGGAAATGTCACAGCAAAGAAGGGGTGGGCCTGGGAGAAAGGGGCTCTCAGAGCTGAGCCTTGTTGCTGACACGGGAGCGGGGCTGGCAGGGCCCTGTGGCTGCTGCGCTGGGGATGGCGGTGGGCTTGGCAGTGTGGGCTCCCGCCCCAGCCCCGGCGCTGGCTGTCCTGGCTTCTCCCTGAGGCTCAGTCGCCCCTATAACCTGGAGGGTTGGGGTGATGCCATTCGACCCTCTAACTTTTCCAGGTTATTATGAGATAAGAAAAATTATCGCGGGCATGAAATGCTTTGCAATGATTCTGCCCCAATTGTGCCCGTGGGGGCATCATCTCCTGCCAGGGCTATGAGCAGGCGAGCTCACCCTCCCCAAGACACAGGCCTCTGGTTCTGCAGAGGGGGCTGCAGATCCCAGGCCAAGGGCTCGAAGGTTCTGTCCTAGAGGGAGGTGCCCTTTGCTCACCAAGAGGCCCAGCTCAGAGGCAGTGGGAGGATGGAAACTGCCACAGCCTTCCGGTGGACAGGCCCTCCTTGCTTCTTTTGGAAGAGGATGTTCAGAAATGATTCCAGGGTGAAATCGGTGCTCCTGGAGGCATCTAATTCCCCAAGTGGAAGGCCCTCCAGTCTTTCCAGGGGACGGTCTGTGCCTATGTGCATTCCTTGAACCATCTACTGCTCTGCGCCCTCAGAGCTTTGCACTGGCTGTTCCCTCTGCCTGAAGGCTCTTCCCACTCACTCTATTCCCCACTTTCATCCACGTCTCTGCTTAAATGTCACCTCCTCCAACAGCCTTCCCCGATCACTCTGGTCTCTACCCCTCTTCTCCGTCACTCCCTGTCCTCTACCCCAGGGCTTCTCCATCTAGCCACGATGGTACCTCGCGCCGGATGATTCTCTGCTGTGGGGACTGTCCCGTGTACAGTAGGATGTATAGTGGCATCACTGGCCTCTCTTAGGTGCCAGGAGCACTCACCCTTCAGCTGATGACGATCAAGACTGTCTCCAGACATTGTCAAAAGTGTCTGGGGCCAAAGGCCTCCCAGCTGAGAACCACCGGCCCGCCCTGTTTAATTCTCCTGTGTGAGACTCGGCACGACCTGAAATGTATTTCACACGCTTTCCTGACATTTGTTTATCATCAACTTCCCCCCTGGGATGGGAGCTCTGCTCCGGCAGGACCTCACCTGGCCTTGCCCATCAGGGTGCCCCCAGGCCCCGAGGAGCACCTGACGCGTCCAGGAGCCCATGAAAGCTTGTTGAATAAATAAGCAAGCGAGGAAAAAAGAAGAAGCTTCCACGAGTGTGTGTAGAGCAAGTTCTTTAATGTCTGTGTGCACACATGTGTAACAAGATGCGGAGAAATGGGTTTCTGAGGCAGGTGGGGCCAAAAGCCTTTCAGGAGAGGCTGGTCTCCCCCTGAGCAGCACCATTCTCCTCAAGTCCACATGGAGCGGCCTCTCAAGGCCAGCTCGCTCTTGGGCTTCTGAATGTCAGGGCTGAAAGTGCTCTGCATGAGACAAAGGTACAGCCCTCTGCTGGTTCCCAGCACTTTCAGGATAAAAGCTAATGTGTGTGCAGTAGAATGTAGAGACCCTACCGGACTGCATCCTCCACCTTTCTGACCCTCAACTCCTTATCCCCCATTGTAAACTCAGCCCCTGCCACACTGGCCTCCTTGATTTCCTTGAACACTCCAAGCATATCCTGCCTCAGGGCCTTTGCACCTGCTGCTGCCTCTCCCTGGAACACTCTTATCCTTCTTACCTGGGCTATTTTCATGACTTGCACCCGCCCCAATTCCTTTAAGTGTCTACTCAAAGATTGCTTTTTCATTTATGGACTGTTTGCATGGTCTGTCTCCCCCCTGGGAGGGTCAGCTCCTCCAGGGCAGTGGCTCTTGATGCTTCATTCTCTGCTGCCCCCCCAGCACCTAGATTTTGTTTGGCACGTTCTTTGAGGAGGCATGTACGTGTGCACAGGTGCATGTGTGTGACTCATTTAACACTGTAACGCCAGGGCGGAAAACAACGGCTGGCACACTGTGGGTGTTTAGGCTGTGGTGTTCCCGGAGGCAGACCCTGAGACGAAGGGTCGGGTGAAAGTGATGTATTAGGAAGCACTTCCGAGAATGAGCCATGGGGAGCGGGGAAGCGGGACAGCGAAGGGAAGGAGGCCAAGAGATGGCACGTATCAAACAAAGTCCTATGGAGGGTGCCCTGGACTGGAGGTAGCAGGGATCACACCTCTGAGCTGTCCCGCTCAGGAGCAGCGGAGGGGGTTGCTTCTATACCCCACACATGTCAAGCTGCTCCAGAAGGATGTACACGCCCAAGCACTTCCGGCTCTCTGTGCAAGCAGGCAGAGCACGTCCCTGTGTCTTGAGAGCAGCTGCCGACAAGACTCAGGTGCTGGCTGTTGGAGAGAAGGCACCCCAGGACTGGAATCCAGTCGGCAGCAGGATGGCACAGTGTCCTGGAAGCTGTGGGTGGGACTCTGACGGTCTGCCACAAGGGGCACGCTCCCTGTTTGTTGGATAAATGCTCCAGCCCAGTTCAACTGCAACTGGAACGTTCTTGTACCTAATGTGACCCCACTCCCTGCTCCCACACTGCCATCCCTTCCATCTCGTGATCCATACAAAAATGAGGGTCCTGAGGGGGCCCGCGGGGACCCTGTCCCTGGAGCAGAACTCACCTCCATCTGCTTCCTCTGCTGCAGCTCAGGTCACTTTCTGACTCACCCTGTCACACCTCCGTGCCTTTGCAGAGGCCGTGCCCCCTGCCTGCAATGCCCTCCTTGCCATTCTCCGCCTCGAAAGCCATTGTCCTTCCTTCCTTCTGCTCACATATCGCTTCTGAAGTGAGTGAAACCTCCCCCGCCCCCAGCTTTTATTGCATGGGGCATGGGGCTGCTCTTGTCGGTCTCTCCTCTCAGGCAGGAACTGGGGCTGTCTCTCCGGTTGCCCAGCGCCTGCTGGGAGCCTGACTTCTAGTCCCCATGTGGCCTATGCTCGGGAATGAACCCATCAAACACCACCCCAAAAGACGAGAGGAAGAGAGATGCAACTTGAACCTGAGCCCTCCTCCGTGGTGACCTCTGCCCCCAACGTGGCCTGGGGTCCAGCACTCACGGCCTGCTCCGGCCTTCGAGGTTGCCACTAGCCACCCTCTTCTCCGGGGACCCTGCTCTCGGGCATCCCTGGTCTGCTCTGCCCACCCCCGCAGGGCCCCTCCTTTCAGCTCCCCCTCCCCTGGTTCCCCTTCCTCCCAGGGGTCCGCCCTGGCCGTCCCACAATCCCCAGGGCCTCAATAACTTCTCTCCACTTGACTTCCTGCCCCAGAAACTTCTGGAGCCAGTCCAGACTCCGGTGCCCCAGGAGTTAACCGCCTCAACCTCAGCTCAAACTGTTCATTGTCAAATGGGTTTCTTGGGCCGGCCAGAGCGCCGGGGCGCAGGCCGCGCTGGGTCGAGTGGAGGCTTATTTTTCTGCTGACTGCCGCCTCCCAGTCGAGTAGCTTTCCCAGGACGGCTCTCCGGCCCCGTTTTCCCTGGCTCGCTCTCCCCCTACAAAAACAACTTTATCTCTAAAGAACGAATAACACCCAGCGCTCATAACAGATGCCAAGAACTGTTTCTGTTTTGATTTTTGAAAATAAAAATTCAACTGTGTTCAATAAAATTCAGAAGCCGCTTCCCTCTGTGGAAATTAAAGGAATCCAAGACGCCGGAGAAGTCACCGACCTTCCTAATTAAAGCTGCAGCAACGGCGGGAATCTGCTTCCTACAACCCGCGCGCTCGCGCTGAGCCGAGAACAAAGCCGGCCCCCATCAATATTTCATTCTCTCTTTTCTTCCACGATAACAATGTTGTGTGTTCTGAGTGTGCCCCCAAAAAAGACATGCAGAGCTATGTTAATTAGGGTTTAAATAATTGACGCCCCGGATCTCACTGTGTTTCCGGAAGCGTGCGGGGTGGGTTGTTGGCTCAGCTCATAATTGCATCTGTTCACCATCACAGCCTCTGTCTGTCTGTCTGTCCAGTTTGGCAGGTACAGGCCTAGGGAAAGACCAGTCCCAGTTCCCAGAAATTGCTTCTATCCTGAGGTTTTAGGTGTTTTTTTGCTTGAGTTCTAGACTGGAGTCTGATAAGATGTGTTAACTTGGGGCCTACTCAGAGGAAGTGAGCTCTGTGCTTTTTCCTGCCCAGGCCGGGGGCCAGGCCACCCCAGGGCTCTGACTCTGTTAAGGGCACATTCTCTGGATACCTGACCTGCAGAAAAAACATAGCAAATAGTCTTTCAACAGAGGAAAAGAAGGAAGGAAGTAGGGAAGGAAGAAAGGAAAGGAGGGAGGGAGGGTGGGAAAGAGGGAGGATGGGCGGATAGATAGATAGATGGATGGATGGATGGATGGATAAATGGATAAATGGATGGATGGATGGATGCATAGATGGATGGATGGATGGATGGATAAATGAATGGATAGATGGATGGATGCATAGATGGATGGATGGATGCATGGATGGATGGATGACTTTGTCCCGTGGCCCACAGTGATTTATCTCCTCCTAGGTAGGAAATTAAAATCAATGTAGCTAGTCTATCCATAGGTCCGTGTGTGCAGATCATACTTCAGTTCCTCCCTCTATAAAAACAGCAACGAGAGGAGTGTGGTGTGGTGGTTAAGAGCACATACTCTGGGCCAGATTATCACGGTTTGAATCCCAGCTCTGCCACTTACCAGCTGCACAACCTTGGGCAAGGTGCTCGGCCTTTCTGTGCCTCAGTTTCCTCATCTGTAAAACAAAGATAAGAATAGTACCTTCCTCAGAGGGTTGTTGTCAGCCGTAGGGTGTGGTGAGTGTTAGACCTGGTCAAGTAGAAGCCACTATCCCTACTCTTGTTGTTTATTACAAAGGACCGAATTTCAGGATGTGCAGCAAAGAGGGTGGGGGAGACACTGGGGGGACATCCAGGGACAACACATAAAGGCACAAGGACAGCTGAGGCAGAGAGGGGACCGAGGCTGCCGGTCGCTGTCCTGAGGATGTACTTAGCAAGCCTCTGTTGGCTGCAGGGAGGATCAGCGAGGGCCCGCTGTGTGGACGGCCTTCTTTGTGGGACCCTTCACCACCCCCCCTTCTCTTGGTAACTTCGTTCTCACTTTCTTTTGAAGAAACATCCCACCTGTTCCATCTCCATGTGGTCCTGGCTGGATTGACACTTGTCTCAAGCCAGGTCACATGACGCCAAACGGGAACTAGAGGGGAAAATGCTCTCCATGTCCACTGGGGTTCCGGAACTCTCCGGGAGGCAGCTTGGCGGTGATCTTGTCGCTCGTGGGGAGAGCCTGCCAGAGGGTGAAGCCAGCAAGGAGCAAGGCAGGGCTGAGAGATGGCGTTCCTGCTCTTAAACATGTTCCACTCCCAGAGCTCAGGCCTCTCTCCCTGATAGTCAAAGAGCCCTGGAGGATGTACCCACCTTCTTTCCTCCGGCCAGCCCAGGGCCCTGGGCCTAGCTGAGCCTCCCTGGGTCCACTCCACACACTCAGCTGGACCCAGTGTGACCCACCTCCAGGAACCTAGGTAAGGGGCCTTTCTTGACCCCTTACAAGTTCCACTATAAACATTCATTTTTGGGGGCCAGCACAGCAGATAGAGAATAAATGTGGTGCTTATGCCGGAGATTGACATGCTCGAGGTCCTACCTCAGGGCCTTTGCCCATGCTGAGCCCCCAGCCAGAATGTCATCTCTCAGCAGCCTCTTGAAATCCTCCCCATTGCTTAAGGTCCAGCTGAGATGCCACTTCCTCCAGGAGCCCTTCTCTGATGCTCTTTGTGGAGCTCCCCCTTCTCCTGGTCTGCCCTTTCCTGAGGCACTTAGCTCGTTGTCTTGGGGCTGGCTGTCTCTGTCTGTGGTCTGCTTCCTCTCCAGCCTGGGAGGCTGGGAAGGGCAGGGACTTTCCTCTGCTCCCGGGGTCCCCTGATGTCCCACGGTTATCACCCACTCTGTGAGACACCGTTCTATCTTCTTTGGCAGCTTTTGGTCGCCCTGGCCTGGGGGACACATCAGGTGGGGTTATTCTCGCACTTCTGCACGTCGTTCCGGGCCTTCCAATCAGACCTGACTTTGACACCGTCATGGGGCTGGAAGGGTCGCCGCGGGTCACAGAGCCCACCTCCCTGCCCGCCAGCCTCCCGGCAGGCTCTAGGGGTGGTCTGAGGAGAAATCTCACCCTCACTGCCTCGGCGGCTCAGCAGCCGGGCTCCCCACCAACTCTGCCCTTGAACTTGCTAGGCGACTCAGGGCTTCCTGGAGCCTCGTTTCCCTCCTGATGGGGTGGAGTGGCCCCCTCTCCCCGCTGCCCGGGACAGGGCTGGGGGTCCTCAGCTTCCCGCTGTCCTGCTCTACGTGCCCGTCTGCTTCTCTGGGGCTCACAAGCTGGCAAGCGCCACCCGCCCGCCACATGCTCTCTGTGCGGAAGGGACACCGAGGCCAGGGTCGGCGCTGCCCACAGGGCCACCTGGCTGGCAGGGTGGGTGCCAGGAAGCCTGAGTGAGGCAGGACAACTCTGACCAGGGGATCCTCTTCCAGGAACAGAGCAGCTGGGGCCTATGGGCCGACATCTGGAAGGGCCTCAGGCGACTCTCCGGACGTTCCACCGTGGGCCTTTCTGCACAACTGGACCCCAGATGGCCACGAGCCGGCACCACGGAGCGCTCGCCGGGATGCCAGGCCACCCAAGCACTGGACAGTCGTTCTCTCACTCAACGTCCACGAGACCTCGTGAGGTGCGACTCTCCTGGTCCTCGCTGAACTGAGCAGGAAACTGAGGCTCAGAGAGGGGGGACGACCTGCCCGAGGTCCCGCTGCCGCCAGTGGCTGAGCTGGGAGGGAAGGCAGCTGTCTGACCCACATGTCCTCACTCTGGGGCTGCGTTTGAGCTTCACTCTCGCCCCTCGCCTGCGTCTTAGCCTTTTCGAACTTCACAGATAGCCCTGAGAGTCGTCAGGGGAGATGAGCATCTGGATGCTATAGACGAGGAGACTGAGGCCCAGAGGGGGGCCGTGACTCATCTGAAGATGCACAGCAAGTCAGGCATGGCCCTGGGCTGGAACACAGGGCTCCCGAATCCTGGGACAAGCCCGTTGTCCTCCACCAGCAGCTGCAGGAGTCCTGGCGCTGTGGCTTCGGCGCTCAAGGCCGCTGCCCTCCCCAAAGTCTCTGCTCCTCACTCGAACGAGTACGTCCCACCAGTGGTCCAGACCCTGACGGCATTCGGCAGTGCCGACCCCTTGGGCCTCACTCAAGTGGCCCTTCCCTGCCCCCGTCTGGCATCTCCTGCTTCTCAGGAGGACTTTCTCAGCATCCTCCCCAGTACCTGTGTCTCAGCCCAGACCTGAGTTCTCACCCTTCCTCGGGGCCTGCGCCTTCCCCCTGCCCTGCTCGCCCTCCCCTCCTTCCCTCATCGAACCCTCTCTCCCCGGACGCCATCCTGGATCCACCCGCCACTTACAGCCCTTCAATGTAGCCGAGGACCCCTCACCTGAGCCTCAGCCTTGTCTGTCCCACCGTCCACCTGGTGGCACCAGCCGGTGTCCCACAACCGCTTCAAACTCGGCCCCTCACCAGCTGAACACGGTGAGGCAGTTCAGAGCACACACCCCAGAGCCACACTGGCTGTGTTCAAACCCTCGCCCTCACACTGACTTCTGTGCAGCCTTGGGCCAGGCACTTAACCACTCTGTGCCTCGGTTTCTCCATCTGTGAAATGAGAATAAGACAGTACTTATCTCACTGGGTTGTGGGGAGGATCAAAGGAGTTCACGTGGGGAAAGCGCCTTACAGCGGTGCTGGCCCATAGCAATTGTGATATGGATTTTCTGTGGTTAATATTGTCTGCTACTCCCCCAACCCTGCCCCTGCCTTAGCCTTCCCAGCTCAGCATATGGCACCACCATCCACACTGGGAACTGAACCTGCCCAGGATGCATCCCTTCCTTAGGGCCGCTCACACCAGCATCCAGGGCCACGCATGTCCCCTGCCCATCACTTGAAGAACCTGCACGTCTCCCCTTCCCTCTGCCCCCTCCTCCCCTCGCCCCGGCCCCGTGGCAGCCTCCTGACGGGTCTCACAGCCTCTGTATTGTCCCCTTCAGTCTGCCCTTCTCAGAGGCCAGCGTTTTTCTGCAGGTTCAGTCTGAGGGTGTCATTGCCCCCAGGAAAATGTCCCCACACCTGAGCATGACCTCCAGAGCCCCTCAGGCTCAGACTTTCCAACGGCTCCTCCCCAGCTCCTCCTGTTCCACCCGCACCACCAACTGCTTAGCCCCAGGCCTGTGGAAATGCTGTTCCACCACCTGGAACATGCTTCCTCCTCCCCCTCCTTCCTCTCCACACTCTGGGGCGCCCCTGCCTCCTCCCTGTCCCCTGCCCTTTGCCAGGCTCCCCTAGCCTGTCCACAGCCTCGCAGCTCCCCCTGCGGCTGTCCCAGGCGCACTCGGCTGGAGGAGTCCGTCTGCCCCGCAGACTCTGAGAACCACAGGAGCCGTGCGTATGAATTTTCTGTCTCTGCTTTAAAAATTACCGCAAGTGTAGCTGCTTAAAACACTTCTCACCTCACGCCTTCCCTGCGTCAGGAGCTGGGCACGGCCTGGCCGGCGCTCCGCTCAGGCTGCAGTGGAGGTATGGGCAGACTTCAGGCCGCTGCCGCTGTCGCTGTCAGCAGGACTCAGTCTCCTGGAGCTGTAGGCCTGAGGTCCTTGCTCTCTTGCTGGCTGCCAGCGGGTCAGGGGCGGGAGAGGGGGAGAGCACTCGGCTTCAGGAGGCCTCCCACGGCTCCCGCCACGCCACCCTTCTGCAGACCCTCCTACACGGGGCAGCTTCTTTCTTCAAAGCCAGAGGACAAACTCTCTCTCCAAGAAGGGCCTAGTCTCTCTTTGCAAGAGCTTTCACCTGATTAAGTCAGGCCCACCCAGGAAGTCTCTCTTTTGGTTAACTAAAAATCAACTCAGAATCAACCAATTTGATACCTTAATTACACTGACAAAATCCTTTCATTTTTGTCACATACATAACCTCATCACAGAATGAAATGCCATCGTATTCCCCCAGGCCTGCCCATGCTCACAGGGAGGAGCCCAGAGTTGGGGGGGAGTCTTGGGGGCCATCCTAGAATTTGACCTCCCACAAGGTGCGGACCTGTCTGCCCGATCAATGCCATGTTCCCAGCCCCAGGCACACGGCAGGTGCCCCCAACCTGCTATCGAACATGTGAAGGACTGAGTGAGGGAATGAATGTGTCAAATGGCCACGTGCCTCTTACCTTCCTACTAGGCAGGAAAGGATGGATAGAGTTACAGATTAGTCTGGAAGGTGACCCTGATTCCTCTAACCAACTCCTTTGAAGACACCTTCAGTTGCCCCTTTTGCTGGCAGAGACCAAGCTGGACACGTGGGTCACGTGACGTGACGAGCTGGTAAATGCCACTTGAGTGTAGCCCCATGAGCAGCAGCTGGGATGCCCCAGGGCCCCCCAGGCCACCCTAAAGTGGGAAGCACCCCCCTTTGCAGGCAGATGTCTTGGCTGTTCTCTGTGCCCCATATTGGCACACATTGTGTCCGGCTGGAGCCAGCGGGGGTCTCAGGGGACCCTGTGACTTTGGGCAGGAATCAGGCAAGACGTCGTGTGCAGCGAGCTGTGAAGAGTCACTTGCTGAGGGACCCACAGCATCCTTTATTTATTTGCACTGAAATATTTATCGGGCTGCAAGGCATCTATAATAGATATGTCAGCCACGCGGCAGGCCCACCGGGGAGGAACCTGGGTGGCCGCCTCCGAGGCATCGCGGTGTTCACTCGGTGAAGAACTCACCTGGAAAACATTTCCCGCAGACCTATTTCAGCCCAGGCACTGTGCCATGGAGTCAGATTTCGTCCCTGCCCTTTGGGGAGGGAAGATGAGGAGGGGGCAGAGGAGAAACTGGTATTTATCGAATGCCTACTATGTGTTAGGCCTTTTATACATGTTATACTTAATTCTTACAACAACTCCATGATGTAGATAGTATAATCATATCTCCTGAGGAAGAAAGTGGGGCTCAGAGAGGTTAAGTAACTTGCAAAAGGTCACACAGTCTCTTTTAATCTAAAGTCCAACGTCTTTCCACCACGCCATGCTTCCTGAGACCTGAATTGAGAGATCTTTATAAATCTCAACAACAGGAGTAAGTTGGGTGTGTAAGGATAGGCAGTGGACGTGGGGTGCAGGACAAGGAGGAGACGAGAGGACTAACCCCAGCGGAGAGGCTAGTGACGGGAGGATCACTGTTGTCCTCGTGTGTTGAGCCCTCGCTCTGTGCCGGCCCCTGCTCGGAGCACTCGAGCTCATGCACCCTCCCCACCACCCTCTGGGGGAGCTGCTAACCTTCGCTTTCTGGGGGAGGAAATGGGGGTCAAGGAGGGTGGGTGCCCACACTCACCAAGTACAGAGTGGCTGAGCTGGGAGCGGAACCCAGGCTCCTGCTCCACGTGCATCTCGGAAATGGTTCACAGCAACAGCAACACTCACTGGGTCCTGATTCTGCCCAGGCGACTCCACGGGGTGTTACGTGCGTGCGTCGGTCGTCGCGTCCTCACGAGCACCCTCATGGGCCGCGCACTGCAGCACCCCATTTCACAGAGGGGATTCAGAACCACAGGGAGGGAAAGTCCATCGTACAGCCAGGCAGGGCAGAGCTGGGGCTCAAGCCACTCTGTTCACTCTTGGGCCTTACTGCCTCTCTGCTACCCACCTGCGGGCTCGGCATCCATCTCTAGATGGGGCAAGCACCCCTGGACAGGGAAGAGGGCGTTCCCACAGGCCAGGGCCAAGGATGCCTCCAGCTCCACCCACCGGCCTCCTGGGTTCCTGCCGTCTTCGCTCCGCCTGCTGTCTGGGACCCCGTCATTTCTGCTTTGCTCTTGACTTTCCTTGGTTAGCCCCTAACGCAGGACTCTGCGGGACCCCAGGGAGATCCTTCCAGGCTCCTGCTCCCCAGCCGGTACCACCCTCTGGGCTTGTGCAGCGTCCCTGTCCAGTCAGTGATAGAGATCGGATGTAGAATGAGTCACTCAGGGGACCACAGACACAGCCACAAAGGGCCGAGAGAAGAAACACCACAGGCTTCAGGGAGGAAGGAGTGTGCGTCTGTGTGTGACTTTATCTGGTAATTAAAGTATCAAAGTAATAAACATGTGAGCTTTTAAAAGGTTTAATGAAGAACAGCTCTCCCCTCCTCACCTGTAATTCCCATTCCCCAACAGCAGCCACTTCCAACTCTTTCTTCTGCTATTTACGCCACTTCTAGGTACTATTCAGCTGTCTTTCAGTTTAACGGCTTTACTGGGGTATAATTGACACGCAATACACCGTACATATTTCAAGTACGTAAGTGGACAAATTTCGACATGTGCACCTATCCAGAAGGCCATCACCACAGTCAAGATAATAAGCACACCCGTCTCCCCCCGATTTCCTCCTGCCCCTTCTCAATACCCCCATCTCCCTCACTCCCTTTTCCCGTCCATCCCCAAGCAACCAGTGATCTTTCTGTCACTGCCAATTTGTTTACAGTTTCCAAAATTTTATACAAATACAATCATACCGTATGTACTCATTTCTGTTTGACTTCTTTCATTTAACACAATTATTTTGAGCTTTGTCCATTTCGTTGCATTAAGTTTTATTGCTAAGTTGTATACCATTGTACAGATATACGACCATTTGTTTATCCATGAACTTGACGGACATTTAGACCGTTTCCAATTTTCAGCCATTGCACATAAAGCCACTGTGAGCGTTCACGTACGAGGCTCTGTATGGACTCAGGCCTCTCTTCTCCTGGATAAACACTAGAAGTGGAATAGTTCGATCATATGGTACATGCATGTATAACTTTGTAAAGAAACTACCGAGTGTTTGCCAATGGTGGTCCTGTCTGACTTCCCCAGCAGCAGTATGTGGGAGCTCAAGCCATGCCACACTCTCGCCAACCCTGGTGAGCTCGGTCTTTCCCTTTCAGCCATTCTAATAGGTGTGTAGTGGCGTCTTGTTGTGCTTTTAATTTGCATTTACCTATTTACTAATCATATTTAGCACGTTCCATGTGTTCATTTGCCATTTGTGTATCTTCTCTGCTGAAGTATCTGTTTGTATCTTTTTTTAAATCACGCTGTTTACTTTCTTCTTATTAAGTTTTGAGAATGTTTTATATACTCTGGATACAATTCCTTAATCAGACATATGATTCGCAAATATTTTCTCACAGTCTGTGGCTTGTCTTTTCATTCTATAAACAGTGCCTTTCAAGGAACAGAAGTCCTTAATTTTGATGATGCTTAACTGATCCATTTTTATCTTTTATGGAACATATTTTTGATGCCTTTTCTAAGAAATCGATGACCTAACCTAAGGTCACAAAGATTTTCTGCTTTTTTTTTTCTCGAATTCCATAGATATAGGTTTTATATGTCAGGTCTACAATCCATTTTGAGGTTTATGATTAGTTTTTATACATGGGGAGAAGTGTGGATCAAAGCTCATTTGTTACCACATGGATAGTCAACTATTCGCCATCATTTGTTGAAAAGACTGTTCATTCTTCATTCAACTCCCTTTGTACCTTTGTGGAAAATCGGTCGTTCATATACACGTGAGTCTATTCACTCTCTGTTTCATGGATCTATTTGTCTGTCTTAACACCGATACCACACTGTATTGATTACTGTATTAATTACTTGATGTCAGGTAGCGTTAGTCCTCCAACTTTGATCCACATTTTCCAAAGTGTTCTGGCTATTTCAGGTCCTTTGTGTTTCTCTATGAATTTTGGAATCAGCTTGTCAATTTCCACAAAGAAACTTGCTTTCTGGTGGGGATTGCACTGAATTGATAGATCAGTTCGAGGAGTATTGATATCTTAACAATCGTGAATCTTCTGATCCATGAATGCGACACATCTGCACATTTATTCAGGTCTCATTTAACATTTTTCATCAGTATTTTGCAGTTTTCAGAGCACAGATTTTGCACATCTTCTGTCAGATTTATCCTTAAGTATTTCTAGTTCATGGTAAATTTTATTCCAATTTTTAATTATTCAGGGACAGTATGTAGAATCCAATCAATTTTAGTATATTGGTCTTGAAGCATTGTTACATTCACTTATCAATTTGGGTAACTTTTTTTTTACAAATGCCATTGGATTTTCTATATACATAACTATGCCATCTTTAAATAAATACAATTTTATTTCATCGTTTTTAACATGGATGTTTTTTGCTTGTTTTTCTTAGCTGTCACTAGACCCTCTAGAACAATATTTAATGGTAATGGGAGAGTGGACACACTTCCCTTGTTCTTGATCTGAGAGGGAAAGCAATCAGTGTTTCACCGTTAAACGCGAAGTTAGCTGTGGGTTTTTGTATATGCCCTTATCAAGTTGAGGAAATATCCTCCTATTCATAGTTTGTTGCTGTTTTTCAAAAATCAGAAATCAATATTGGATTTTACTGAATGTTTTGCATGCATCTATTGAAATCTTTATACAGTTTTTCTTTTTTAGTTTGTTAATCTAGTGAATCGCATGGGTTGATTCTCAAGTGTTAAACCAACCTTGCATTCCTGGGATAAAATCCTACTTGGTTTTGTAGGGCATTTGGTCCTGTCCAAAATATCCAGAAGACGTTTGGTCCATGCCAAAAGGTCCTTGATATCTGGTCATATTTGGTCCTGTCCAAAATGTCCATGGAGACATTGGGTCCAGGCCCAAAGGTCCTTGATATTTGGTCCTGTTCAAAACAATTTGGCATGGACCAAATATGCTCATGGATATTTTGGACAGGACCAAATTTCAAGAACCTTTTGGCATGGACCAACTGTCTTATACATCAAATGTCTTATGGACCAAATGTCTTATGGACATTTTGCACAAGACCAAATGTCAACTAATCCTACTTGATCATGATGTAGTATCCTTTTTATACATTGTTGGATTCAAATTGCTAAAATTTTGTTAAGAATTTTTGACTCTATGTTCTTCAGGGATATTGGTGTGTAGTTTTCAATAACAAATGTCCTTGTCTGGTTTTGGTATCAGGATGTTGCTGGCCTATGAAAGTTGGGAAATATTTCCTCCTCTTCAATTTTCTGGAATGGTTTTTATAGAATTGGTATTATTTCTTCATTAAATATTTAGTAGAATTCATCACTGAAGCCTTCTTGGTCTGGAGTTTTCTTTATGATGAGGATTTTTTTGTCCTAAAATTAAATTTCTTTAATAAATATGGCTACTTGGAATATCCATGTGGCTTTGAGTGAGCTTTTCGAAGTCTGTTTTTCAAGGAATTTGTCAATTTCATGAAAGCTATTGAATTTATTGGCATAATAATTGTCATAATAGTCTCTTGCTATCTTTTAAATATCTGTAGAATCTGTAGTGATTTCATCTCTCTCGATGGTGGCACTGATAATTGATGTCTTCTCTCTTTTTGTCCAGATCAACATGGCTAAAGGTACATCAGTTTTATTGATCTCTAAATACAAGTGTTTGGTGTGATGTCAATGATTTTTTCCTATTGTTTTTCTGTTTTTTATTTCATTGATTCCCACTTTGATCTTATTTTTCATTTTTTCTGCTTATTTGGAATTTAATTTATTCCTTCAATTTTTTTTTTAGTTTCTTAAGATGAATGTGGGTGTCATTGGTTTGAACCCTTGCTCTTTTGTAATATACGTGTTTAGTGCTATAAACTTCCCTTTATGCTCTTCTAGATGCAGCTCACACATTTTTATATTTTGTCTTTTCATTTACATTCATTTCAAAAAAATCTAATATTCTTTTGGCTACTTCTTTGATCCATGGTTTGTTTAGAAGTATGTCTTTTAGTTTCCAAATATTTGCAAGGTTTCTGGATATTTTCCTGTAATTGAGTGCTAATGTAATTCCATGTGGTCCGAGAACATACTTTGAATCTTTTTAAATTTACTGAGACCTGTTTTGCGGCCCAGAATGTGGTCTATCTTGCTGAACGTGTCGTGTGCACCTGTGAAGAATGTGTATCCCGCTGTTATTGGGAGGCGTGTTCTGTAAGTGCCAATCAGGTCAAGTTGATTGATACCGCTATACAAATCTTCTCTGGCCTTACTGATTTTCTGCCTACTTTTCCTATCAATTATTGGCAGAAGGGCATTGAAATTTCCAACCATAATTGCGGATTTATCTATTTCTGCTTGCAGTTCTATCAGGTTTCGCTTCGTATTTTGAAGCTGTGTTATTAAGCACATAAATGTTTAGGATTGCTATAACCTTTTGAGGAGGGGACCCTGTTATCATTATGAAAGGAACTTCCTTGTCTCTGCCAGGACCAGAGCGGTGGTTAGTTAATGGCTAATTGTTCTCTGCTATTGAGACAAGACCCGTCTGAGTACTGTGCACAACGCTCCACGAATCATGAGGGGTTTCTACCCTGGCTGGTGGGCACAAGTACCACGGCAGGCCCTGCGTGGGCTCCAAACAGTGTTCTCTTTAATCCTTCCGGGTGGTTCCTCTCCACCTCGCGATGCTTGCTCACACACATGTGCTGATCAGCACACCTCCTGCCGAATACTTGAGGGGCCCTTCCGCAGATCTCAGGGAGCGCCCTCCTCTCCCCTACTCTTCCCTGTGGCCTTCGGCTGCCTATTCTCCCTGGATTCTTCACTCCACCTCCCCAACTCAGGGAATCCCCCTGCTCCACCGGGTCTCCTCTCCCGGTGCGTGGCCTGGAACTCTCTCCAGGCATGAAGCTGGGGAAACTGTGGGCTTCCCTCACCTGCTTCCCTTCTCTCAGGGATCCGTGTCCTTCCTTACCTCACCTGCGATGTCTTAAAAACCAGTGCTCCATATATCTTGTCCAGTTTCATCGCTGTTTCAGGCAGAGCATAAATCTCATTCCTCTTATTCCATCTGGGCTGAGAATGGAAGCCCTTAGCTATTTCTTAATTTGCTCTTCTGTAGGTTTCTCTGCTGACCTGTAGCTATGAAAGCTGAGGGCTTAGATTTCTTACAGAAGACACTTCCCTCATCCTTCCCAAATAGACTAGGCTAAAATAGCATTAAATATTCATATTTTGAGGACTTTGAAGCCATTACTGCCCCCTGAGTTGTTCGGTGTACTGGGACCGCGCCCTTCTGTTTGTGTCTTCTGGTTGCCAGTAGACTTAATATCGGCCTTTTTAAAAATTTGCTTTCGTGTCTAATGGTTTATTCTTTTAATGTTAGAGTTTCACACTCAAGTAACATGAAAGTAAGCAACGTCTGGAGGAAGGAGGTCACTGAGACCTGGGCTACGTGAGCTGAGGTCACTTTTGTGTCCCTAGCGTGACAGAGGGTGGGGCAGGGATCTGGCTTTCACACACGGCCCCCGGCCCTCTGCACACACCCAACATGTGGCTGGCATATTCTGGGAAGGAAGGAAAGCATGGGAACTGGGGTAAACGGAGAAGGTAGGAAGCACGAGCACAGAACTAGACACAGGATTCTAGGCCCGTCTGTTGCTGCTGCCCCGTGTGACCTCAGGCAAGTCTCTTCTCTTCCGAGGCTCCTAGTTACTCATCTGCGACATGAGTAGCAGCATAAGGTCAGAGGATTGCAAAAGCCTCTTCTAGATTTCCAAGGTCATGCAGGGATGTCAGGTGGCCATGGAGACGTTGGGGGCCTGAAAAGTCCCCCAGACTCTTGCCTCACTTCAGCCAAAATTCAGGCGATTCTTTGTGTACAAAAGGGAGCAGACACGGTCATTTGGGGCCATCAGTAGATATAACGATGGGGCCACAGCGAACAGGTTTCAGACCAAGAGGGTGGTAGGATGAAGAAAGAGAAAGCCTCTGTAGGTAATGAGCTCCCCATCGCTGGAGTGTGTGAGCAGAGCCTGGACCAGCCTTGGGGACAGTCCTGCATTCGTCCATTACAATCCTCACCCTGTGCCATCATTGGTTGTTTCCTTCACTGGCTCCCTGACTGCACTGCTAGACACCCCGAGTGTCGAGTGGCCCAGCGCCCAGTGGTCTTCCACCAGGACAAGTGTTCCCCCAGGTGACATTCGGCAATCACTGGATACATTTTTGTTTGTCACAACTCAGGGGGGTGTATGCTACTGGCATCTAGTGGACAGAGGCCAAGGATGCTGCTAAATATCCTACCGAGTACAGGACAGCTTCAGACGACAAAGAGTCATCCAGCGCAAATGGTCCCCGTGCCGAGGCTGAGAGGCCCTCGGCACAGGCTGTCCCGATGGGAGGCGGCCAGCCCGTGTAGGGGATGAACCACAACGCTGCGCAGGGGCTCTGCTGCCCGTCTGTCCCCCACGGCCTCCCAGCGCCCCGCAGGCGAGAGCTGCCCGACATGGCTTACGGGAGGGTCCCTGGCCCAAAGGGCAGCCGTGGACTCCTGGTGTGACCGGACCCTCCCCTCCTGGGGTTTGTGACTCGTCCTGGCCAGATAGGGAGGGGCTGGGACCCCAACCCTTCCTTGATCCTTGGCATTCAGTGTCCCACTGTCAGCCGAATGTGCCAGGCCTTGGGGTCTCTGAATTTCAGAGGCAGTCGGCAGAGCAGCCTGCGCCGCGGGCAGAGGGTGGTTCCCGGGGGGCGTCTCAGAGCTTTGGCCTGAGAGAATCTGCAGACGGTGACCAGCGGGACCCGACAGTGCCAGAGGCAGAAACTCACTCACCTATCTATTGGACAAGCGTTCACTGAGTGCCTACCGTGTTCGCGGCGAGGTGCTGGGAATACAGCACTAAGTCAGACAGACGAACACCCCTGCTCCCAGACCGGAGCCCCCCTGCCCGTGGAGGACATGGACAGCAACAAAAATTATGATCAAAAAAAGAAAGAAAAAGAACGGCAAGGCACACACATCCAAATTTTCCAAGTTTGTTAAATTGAATAAAATGTATTGTTATACTTTACACTATAGGCAACTTTAATATGTTGAAGAAATTCTCCAATTCCACTCCTTTCTAAAGATCCATTTGATCTCCCTATTCCTCTCTTACATTTTCCAGAAATAATTTTGGTATTGGCTTCATTCAAATCCACTCAAATTTTAGCCATTTAACTGATTTCATATACTATGTTAAATGCTGGAGATAATTAAATGACACAGTCTCTGCTTAAAAAAATTATGATAAGTATATTACAGAAGATGATGCGCATTACGACATAGAAAAACATTGAAACGAAGTCCAGGGGTCAGGAGTGAGCGGGCTGAGGCGGGGAGGCTGCGGGATCCAGCAGGCAGAGAGGCGAGACCTACTGAGAAGGTGACGTCTGATCAGAGGCCTCAAGGAGCAGAGAGAGTAGCACAGTGGATGTCAGGGAGAAGCGTCCAGGCAGAGGGAACAGCTGATGCAAAGGCACCGACGGAAAGTGTCCCCGGTGTGCTTAGGGAACAGCAAGGAGTCTCTGAGGCTGGAACAGAGTGAGCGAGGCTGCAGTGGGGACACAAGAGACAAGGCCAGAAGGCAACACGAGCGCGTCACGCTGGGCCCTGTGGACGCCCCTGGCTTTAACTCCGAGATGGGGAGCCATGGAAGGGTGTTGAGCAGAGGAGTGGCACCGTCAGACTTGGGGCTGCCTTACTTTCCTGTTGCTGTTCTAACTTACCGCAGACTTAGCGGTCTAAACCCACGCAAACGTATTCCTCTACAGTTCTGGGGCCAGAAGTCCAAAGGCAGTTTCACTGGGCTAACGTCAAGGTGTCTCAGGGCTGGTTCCTTCTAGAAGCTCTAGGAGACAGTCATTGTCTTGCCTTGGCCACCTGCATTCTTTGATCCATCACTCCTCTGGCATCCTCTGGCCTTTTCTCCCCTTGCTTCCGTAGACACATCGCCTTCTTCCTCATCTGTAATCATATTCCACCTGCCTCCTTCTTATAAAGACACTGTGATTACATCAGCCGCACTAGCATTCTTGATGTTTCTTAAACACACCCAATAGGACTTACCCCAGGGCCTTTGCACTACCTGTCCCCCCTGCCATGGCTGCTCTGCCCGTATGCTGACATGGCGAGCCCCCTCACTTTCTTCATTTCTTTGCCCAGATGTCATCTTCTCAGACAAACTAGCCCTGATCACCCTGTCCCAAACCACACCGTTCACTCTCTCCTCTTCTCTGGCTTTGTTTTCCTGATGCCCTATTCACATTATATATTTTTCTGTTAACAGACAAGGTCTCGGGAGGAAAGAGAAGCACACTCGGCTGGGCCTTTCAAGAGAAGTTAAAGAGGGGGCTGTTTGTAGTGTGTGGGCAGGTCTGGGGATGTGGAGACAGCAGGACAGGTGACAGTGGGAAGCTGCCAGCACTGCTAGGCCTGAGGGTGGCCGGGAAAGGAGTGGCAGTGCCAGGGTCCAGGGGGAGCAGGAACCCTGGCGGAGGGCCTTCTGGTGGGAGCCAGAGCCGCAGTGCCAAAGTGGGGTGGGGAGGAACATCCCCTCCTCTCTTTGCTCCTGCCCTCCACTCTCCAGCCAGTGCCTCCCACCAGCCAAACCCCCCAAAGGCGGAGGACAGGCGAGCCCAAGGGATGCAGTGCGTGAGATACAGCCTCCCGGGACAGAGCAAGGCGGAGACTGAGCGGGTAGAAACCTAGTGCCCGGGCTTCTGGGTATCGGGAAATAGGGCCTACGGAGACAATTAGGTCCTGACGGTGGAGCCCTCATCGATGGATGATGCCCTTACAAAAGGGGCTCCAGAGAGCTGGCTTGCCTGGCCACAGCATAGGTCAGCAAACCTGGAAGAGGGCCCTCACCAGAACCCGACCATGTGGGTGTCCTGATCTCAGATTTCCAGCCTCCAGAACGGTGAGAAATAAATTTCTGTTGTTTATAAGCCACCTGGTCTATCTGTGGTATTTTCTTTCTTTCCTTTTCTTTTTTTAAGGTATGCTTTGCTTTTGTGTGTGTGTGAGGAAGATTGGCCCTGAGCTAACATCTGTTGCTAATCTTCCTCTTTTTTTTCTCCCCAAAGCCCCAGTAGAGTTGTCTGTCCTAGTTGTAAGTGACTCTAGTTCTTGTATGTGAGACGCTGCCACAGCATGGCTTGATGGGCAGTGCTAGGCCTGTGCCCAGGATGTGAACCAGTGAACCCCGGGTCGCTGAAGCAGTGTGTGAACTTAACGACTACACCCCAGGCTGGCCCGCTGTGGTATTTTCTTACAGCAGCCTGAGTGGACAAACACAGTGGCTAATAACCAACAGATTTGTTTCATTTTTAAAAATTATTTGCTTTCCCATCCAACGTGTAAGATTCCTGAGGATGAAGATTTTGTCTCTTTGGGTCCTTACTATGTTCTCCAGTGCCTAGAAGAGGGCCTGGGTGCTGACAGGTGCCCCCTAAGTTATTGTTAATGAATAAACGGAACGGAACAAAACAGCGGATCTGACAGAAGAACACTTTGTGGGCAAGAGTGTGGCATGCGGCCGTATGAAGAGCTGTCATACTGGCATAGCGGTTTTTTACAAGTGGTTTCACAACTGCACAGAGGGCCCTGGAAATCCACCCTGCCCACAGCCACCGTCGCCACGGCTCGTTGCCCATCCCGCCCAGGCCAACTCAGGAGAGATTTCCAGAGCCACATGAGGCAGAGAGCAGACAAGGGAAGGAAGGAAAGTTCAGGCCCCTTCTCCTCCTCATGGTGAAGGGGGCCGGGGAGCCCAGCAAGTGGATGGGATTGCCGGAGACCCCCAGGGGATCAAATCTCAGGACTCCTTACAACTCTGGGTGCCGCGCCCGGGGTCCATGGTCCCCCAAGCCATGGAATGGGACATGATTGTTCAGACCTGCTCTGGCCCTCTGTAGATTCAGCCAGATGGCTCATCTCGGGTTGTCCCCTCAGGGAACCACAAGCATTTTTAGACCCATGGCCCTCGATTCAGAGGGCTGGCTAGCGTGGGGCGTTGTCAGGTCTGGTGGCAGTCCAGAGGAAGAGGATTACGTTCTGGGTGGCTCCCCTGGGCTATGAGAAGCGGATGCTGAGGACCCGGGATGCTGGGGTCATTCCCAGCCCACACGGAAGTTTGGCCCTGACATTACCTAGCCCTGGTGTGAGCGGCTTAGGAGAAGGCAAGCAAGTTGTGAGCCCAGTGGGTCGAGGGTTCAAATCCCAGAGCCCCCTCTTGCTCGCTCCGATACTAATCCTGGTTCATAAATTAGGTCTCACACTTTCTCGACGCGGGTGTCCTTAGGATGCAATAAATCTGAAAGGCCCAGCAGGTGCCTGGCACACAGTCGGCTTCCCAGCCTTCCTTCTTCCGCTGGTTCCTCTCCTCCGGAGACCCCGTCTTCACCGCGGCGGGGAAAGGCCCAGACAAGCCAGCCCCTCCTCTCCGCGGATCGGCCCCCGCGCGTTTGAAAACTTCCAAGGCCGGCGAACTTCCTCTCCAGGCCGGCGGCAGCGCCCGCGCTTCCCCCACGGGCCCGCCGCCGTCTTAAGAAAACCCTGCTCCCCGCCCGGCGAGCCAGCCGAGCGCCGTCGCCGGGAAAGGAGGGAGCCGAGGGCGCCGCACTAATGGGGGATGCCTCGGCGGAGGCGAAGACACAATGGATGAAAGCAGAGCGCGCATCCAAACACGGGTTCTTGTTCTCGAGAAGAAGGGCCAAGCCTGACTTGAGAGCAGCAGCTTTGAGAGCAGCAGCGCTGGGACCTCACGGCCGAGGCTCCGCGGGAAAATCAATCAGCGGGGCCGCTGTTTGGAGAGGCAGCAAGAAAGGCCACTAACGAGGCCAGATTGTAACAGTTCTGCGAGCAGCCACAATGCTCACCTTACACGGCGCGGCCGCGCGGTGGTAAATAATAAATCACAGCGGCCGGCGGGCGGCGGCGGCCGGGACGCGGCGCGTTTGACTGCAAAGCAGCCCGGGGCCATGAATTATTCACCGCCGCACCGAGAGGAGACGCGGCAGGCGGGGCGGGGGCGCGCCCGCGAACAGGTGCCCGCGCGCAGCGCTGCCTTTTGATGACGCGCCCGGGCCGGGGCTTGGGGTCGGGGAGGGGGCTGGGGGCCTGGGCCGGGGCCGGGGCGGGGGCCTGGGAGGGGGCCAGGGTCCACGGCTGGGCTGGGGAGGGGCCGGGGCGGGGCCGGGGCTGGGGCTGCGCGCGGCCGGCCGAAGGTCGGGGCGGCGACGCCGGGGGCGCGCGCAAAGCTGGGATTAATCAGGGGCGGCAGCAGACGCCCCGCAAGAGCGATTTGCCAGACTCCCGGCCTGGGAGCAATTACAGGCGGGCCGAGGGCTGCAGGCAAGAGCCTGAGAGGGCTGGCCAGTGTGTGTGTGTGTGTTTGCCTGCGTGCACGCATGCTCTGAGTGGTTAAGTGTGCATACGTACACGATGCATTTCTGTGCGCATGTGCTTCTGTACTGTGTGTGTTCGCGCGGTTACCCATGCATCTGTGTTCCATTTGTGTGTACACATAGTGCACTGTGTGCGTGTGTACCGTGGTCCGTGTGCACGTGCACACATGTGATGTGATGTGTGATTATGTGTCTATGCAGTGTATGGGTGTGCAAACATGCATGTGCGTGGTTATTCCTGCACATACATGTGTGTGCATATGTGGTGCATTTGCCCATACATACATGGTGTCTGTGGGGGGTATGTGTGAGCTTACTCATTCATGTAAGCCTGTATATGCAGTGCATATATGTTTACACGTGGTGTGTGTGCATAAACAAATATGTGTGCTTCTCTGCATATACAGCATATACAGGCACACATGTGGGCGTATGTAGGGCATGCGTCCATGTGCACTTATACCTGCATGTGCAGTGTGTTTGTGCATGCACATGTGGCACGTATGCAGTGTGTGTGGCCGGCAAATGATTGTACAAATGTGGTGCATATGTGCACATGTGAGTGTGTGTGGTTGTGCATGCATGTGTGCGTGCACCATGCATTGTGCGTATACATGGTGCTCATGTGTATGCATCCATGCCTTGTGAAGTTTTAAAGGCTTGTGCTGTGCATACAGAGCGTGTATGTGTGCTTGTGGACAGACAGTTGTGCACGCATGCAGAGGTGTGCAGCAGCACGTGTGTGAAGGTGCTCCCATGCACCAGGAGTGCTCATGTGAGATCGTCCTGCATGGCTGCTTGCTCGTGCCAATGCACATGCCCATGGCTGTGCATGTGATTATGTGTGCTCATGTGTGTCTACAGTGTGCAGGGGGCACATGGAGCTGAGCGTGTGTGTGCTCACGCACGTCTCACTGTGGCTAGGCCTTTAGGGCCAGCCGTGTTCTCCCCTCAGTGCTCCTCTGAAGGCAGGTCCTGAATGTTATTGCAGCCATAGAACGGAGCCCAACGGGAGCCTGTCTCCAAAGCACCGACGACTGGAGCGCCTTTCACAGAAGATTCCCGAGGGTTCGAGAGGGGCTTTGCACCTGCCCATCTTGAGAGGACTTTGAAAGCCCAGTCGACACCTCTGTCTTTCCAAAGTGCCCTGGGGCTGCCTCATCTTTTCTTTCCCCCTTGCTCCCCTCAACCGGTGGTTCCACCCATTCTGTCTGCAAATAAAGGCTTTCCCTCAAGGGCCTCTGTCTTGAAAAAGCGAGAATGGGAGGGGGCCGCCCGTGGCCGAGTGGTTAGTTCGTGGGCTCGGCTGCTGCTGCCCAGGGTTTCGCGGGTTCAGATCCTGGGCGCGGACATGGCACCGCTCGTCAGGCCATGCTGAGGCGGCATCCCAGATGCCACAACTGGAGGGACCCACAACTAAACAAATACACAACGATGTAGTGGGGGGATTTGGGAGAAAAAGCAAGGGAAAAAATATGAGAATGGGGAGGAGAGAAAATGTAAATAAAATGGAACTCAGCTTTTTTGTTGTCTGTTCCCATCTGGTGATGGATGTGTGTGTGCTGGGGCCTGACGGTGGGCACAGTCACCTCCGCCTCTCCCTCGCAGGTGATGCAGCCAAGGAGGAAAGGGAGCAGGAGCGTCCTGATGCCTGGGACAGGGGAGGAGAGTTTTGAGGATCATTTTCATTTTCTCAAGCCCTGTTATTTTGGGACAAAGTTGGGCAGAGTTCAGAAGTTGTTCCTCACTTATTCAGCAAACCTGTACTGAGCACCCGCTCTGAGCCCAACACTGTGCGAGGCCTGGGAGATGCAAAAACCAGTCAGACACAGAACCTCAGACCCGAGGGGCCGGCAGAACAGTGTAGGTGAGAGCACGCACCAGCCACTAGCACACACGGTAGGAAGAGTGGGTGCCCTCAGAAAGGACAGTGTGAGAAAGCCCAGAGCAGGGAGAGGTGCCTCGTGGCTGGAGGAAACCCAAAGGTCTTCCTGGAGGAAGTGGCACTGAGATTGGGCTCCGAAGTGTGGGGAGGATGCCAAGATGGACATGTGGGGAGAGGAGGAAGCAGGGAAGATAAAGGCCGAGGGGTGTGTCTCAGTGGGGTCCAGTTAGGAGACAGAAGCCACGCCAGGTCCTTGAGCAGAGAGAATTTAATATAAAGAATTGTTAACCAGATGTTGGAGAAGTGAAAAGGTAAAGAGAGGACTCCACGTTTTCATGGAGTTTGCAACCGCAGGAAGTGACTACCAGTCCTAGAGCGAGGAAAACAGAGGAGGAGCTGGAATTATTAAAATTTCAAATCCTAGAGGTGGAGCCTTGGGGCCTGGCATCCAGACCTCTAAGGAGGGGCCCCCGTGGGCAGGTCTGGCGTCTGGGCTTGGAGGAGGGCCCCCAGGTTGAGGACCCAGGCTGCTGGCAGGGGGCACTGTCAGCTGGTGCTGGGGTCTCTGGGGGCCCAATGAGGCCGCTCCTACAGGAATTGGAAAAGCCACAAACTGGGCTGGGCTGCTGCCTCGGGTGGAGCAGCATTGCTGGGTGGGGCTTGCACGAGGCTCCCGCAGACCGGAGTTGACAGCAGGGAGCGAGTCCTCCGTCCCGGGCAGGCAGTCTCCCACCGGCGCCTGTTGCAGAGCCGCGTGGAGCCGGCTGCATGGCTGGCAGAGCTCAGCCCATGTGTCCCAAGGCCGAGGCCGGGAGGGCAGGTTGGAAGCTGAGGGACGATAACTGAGTTACCTGTCACATCGGCCCCTTGGGCCCCTTGGGCCCCTTGGCGTTGCAGGCACTCCTGAGGCCGATTTGAAATTCCGTGCAGTAATAAAACACAGTGTTTCTGACTCACTCTGCGTCTTATTTGTACAAATAAAAACATGTTCATCCTCTCCCCAAAATGTCACAGCTGACACTGTGTCCGTCTCTAGGGGATGGTGACAGGGTGGGAGGAGGGGTCATCGCAGGAACAAAGAGAAATCTGGACTGACTTTCCTGAGCAGAATCCCGCCAAAGGGCCTTATGGGGAGGCTGAAGCCCCCGCTGCTGCCCCGTGGAGCCAGCTCCGCAGACCCTGGAGCCCACGGGTGTTCTGGGTCCTACAAGGTTTGTCAAGCCATTTCCCCACTCTGACCCTTGGCTTCGTGTCCTATCAAAGGGGTGGTCCACTTGCAGTGAGGGCCCAGAGTAGGCTGTTGGCCTGTAGGAGCGGCCCATGGGGAGCGGGATGAAGGGTCCCGAGGCCAGACGTTCTGTCTCTTCTGCCGTCTTCCATGGTTCGTGCTCTGACTCCAATGTCTCCAATTTAGAATGGGCTTGGGAAGTGAGTCCACGGGTCCCACAGTGTGGTACAGACCAGGCCTGGTGAGGCTGGGACCCTGAGCCAGGAGCCAGCCCAGACCCAGCCAGGCCTTGCAGGAGGAAGGCAATGACTCTGAGCTCCTCCCTGCTGGGTTGAGGAGGGGCTCTTGCTTTCGTCCTCAGAACTGGAGCACAGATGCAGAACAGGCCCAGAGAGAGCAGAAGTGGTCTCCCCTTGTCACCTCCTCCCTCCGTCTCTGCCTATGCCCAGCCTCATTCTAATGAAGCCCCTCATGGTGCAGGGTCAGATCTGTCTGTGCCCACCTCCACCCCCACCCCCAGGATGACTGCTTTCTTGTAGACACTCCAGAGGCCTGCCATGTTTACTTCAAGGAAGACAGGGCTAAGGGGAGAGTGTCAGGCGTCTGTAAGGTTGCCATGTGCAGTTGTGCAGGCTGTGCACTGCCAAAAGGCTCTCGGCCTTTCAATAGGGGCTGAAATCCTCCCCAAAGGGAGGAGGGCCATTGTCTAGTTCTTACAAAGGCACTATCTGGCCCAGTGCTGGAGCTGGGGATCAGAGTTCCCAGGACGAAGGAAGTCACCAGAGTGATTCTGCATGTGACTGAGCTCCTGGGTGCCAACAGTGCTCACCCACTAGAAGCGGTCTGAGCAGGAATGACTCAGCTGTTGTCTAGTCCAGCGCCTGGTCTGTCTCCCTGCCCGCGGCACCAAGGAGGCCGCAGAGCTCAGAAAGGACGAGAGTGAACCTCAGGCCAAGGCTGGAGAGGCAGAGCCCAGGCGGCCGCTCAGCCCACTCCCTAGGCCACCAGACGACCTTGGGAGCCACAGGGAAGCAAGACCATCCTGTCTCCACAGGACGAGGCAGGCCGGGGCTCAAGCCCAGTCCCCTATGTGCAGCTCGGAGCAAATGGCCTCAGTTTCCACCTCTGCAAAATGGAGATAATGATGGCTCCTCTCAGAGCCGCTGGGAGGGTTCAGCAAGGCGCCCCTCTGCGGGAGCTATTCCTGCGCTGCACAGGCACCCCCCTCGGCCAAGCACAGAACTCTGGCGCAGGCACCTTCCGTGGCTCCCTTTCGAAGATGAGAGATCTGAAGCTCAGAGAGGTGAAGTAACTTCCTCAAGGTCACAGCTGGGACCCGCACCGCAGCGCTGCCTCTCCCAGGAGAGGATGCCCGGGTCGCTGCCAGCAGAGCGTGCGCGCGCGGTGAGCGCTCAGGAACCGAGCCGCTCCCGTGTTTCCCGGATCACCGGGGTCCCGCGGGGCCTGGGGTTAGGTCAGCTGTTGCTCCGGGTCCTCAGCCAGGGCCCTGCGTGCCATCCTGCCCGACCCCATCCCCGTCTCAAGGAGCCCAGGCCCTGCCTCCCTGACCCGAAGCCCCAGGCCTGGACCCAGCCCTCCTCAGGCGGCGGGAGGGCGACAGCGAAGGTCACTTCATCAGCTCAGTCGCTTGCTGAGCTCCGCGAGGGCCCCATCAGCCTCTCTCTGTCCCCAGTGATGCGCTCCTCGCAAGCAGCTTCGGAGGGAGATGCGGGAGAGAGCGGAGGAGCAGAAACGCGCGTCCTCCCTGCTCACAGAGAAGGCACCAAGGGCCCAGGCGGCCTCCCTTCTGGAAGACGGCCTCCCGCTGCGCAGCCAGCGGTGGGTAGAAATGACGCGTTTCCAGCCGGGCACTGCCGGCTGTCGGGGAGCCCCGACTCGAGGGCCCTCCAGGTGCGATGGGCTTCAGCAGGGCCCCTGGGGGGAGGGATGGCCCGGGCTGTGTGCAGAGTGGCCCAGTGGGCAGAGGTACCCTGTGGGTCCTGATCCTTGGAGCTGTTCCCACCGCAATCCGAGGGGCCGTGTGCCCCCTAATCCGGGCCTTCCCAGGCTGGGCCATAGGTCAGACAGGTGTGTTGTCTCCTAGGTCCAGATGTGCTGAAAGGGTCCCTCACTTTGATGGATGGCCTTTCATATGTTAACTGTCAGAGGCAGTCCTGTTTAGTGACAGCCTGGCTTTGAATCCAGGGTCTACCACTGACAAGCTGTGTGACTTTCAACAAGTGACTCGACCTCTCTGTCCCTCGGTTTCCTGATTTATAAAACGATGATGAAAATATCTGTTGCGTAGGGTTACCATGAGGACGAAATCTCTTATTCCGTGTGGAGTACCTAGAACAGTGCCTGGTGCAGAGTAAATGTTTACTATCTCTGAGTTGTCACTGTCACTTTTTCCACACCATTTATCATAATGTGTGGTGACGGGTTACACTTCCTTCAGCGGGTTGAGTGGTCTGTTGTAGCACCGTGTCTGGCCAGTGGTTGCCACTGACCCCGCGAGAGGAGCAGTGAGAGGAGGACCCGGTGAGAGGAGGTCCAGGGTCGGACGTTTTGGAGTTGGGGCCCTTTGGTCCCTGGGAGGATGACCTGTGAGCCCAGAGCTCATGCAGGGAAGGGATCCGAAGCCTTGTCCCAGCCCCAAAAGAAGAGGTGATGTGATCAATTAGTGATGTCTGCCCGGGCAGTTGGGCAGAGAGGAAGGGCCTGTAGTTGACTTCCCCAAGAGGGAGCCAAGGCAAGGAGTGTGTTTGGGAGGTGGTGCCGAGAGCCCCTTGCAAGAGGGAGGCAGCCGGCCAGGGGAGGCAGGAACCCAGGGAAGGGGCAGTCCAGAGAGGGCTACTCCTGGGGCAGAGGGGCCATTCCTCCCGGGATCTGTTGCAGACTGCAGCACACACCTCAGACCCCCAGCGGGCAGGCAGCCGGGGAGATGCCACCGCTTCTCCCGACTCAGTCCAGAGAGCGGCTCTTCTGGCGTCTGCTCCTTGGCGCTGGGTCAAGATGTGGTCTGAGCACTCCCATCGCCAGGAAACAGCCCTGGAGCAGAAGGTTCGGGAAGGTGGAAGAGAGGCTGGAAGGTCAGCAGGGACCTGGGGGAGCTGGGATGTGGCTGAGGCACCTGGTACCCAGGCAAGGGAGCTTTGCATGTGTCACACACATCCTAAGACCAGAGGAGTGTCACGTGCCCCCTCCTTCCTGATTCCTCCTCCCTGCCCTGTCCCCCTCCCTGTCCCCCGTCCTCCCTGCCTCCCTCCTCCCTGCCTTCCTTCTGCCAACATCTCTGTGCATCTCTGCCTTGCCAGGCCTTCTGCTGGGAACTGGGCGTCACAAAATAAACACCAGCTCGCCTCTGCCCTGGGCTGCTCAGTCTGGTGGAAACAGCAGGGACCTCCGCCCCTCGGAGGGCAGGAGGCACCCGGAGCAGCTAACAAATGGTTTCAAGTGGTCCCTTTTCGGGCACTTTCATTTTTAAAAGCAGGGCCCCAGGGGCGGAGCTGGGACTGGCGATCAGAGGCTGGGAGCCCAGGTGGAGAGGAGGCGTGTGAGGCCTCGGACGCCTCGGAAAAAGTAAACTTATTAGGCGAGGAGGATCTCACGGAGCATGCAATTTACAGAAGCTCCAGCGCAGGAGCGCTAATGACAGGCCACCGTATTGATGTTTAATTCAAAACAGCAGCTAATACCAGGGCCCCTCCCGTGAGGGGCGGAGGCGGGAGCCTTTCTTCCTAATCATTTACTTAAACTGAATTTCATATGGGAAATTAATTTGCCTGGAATAAAAGCAGACATCACTCCAGAAGTACGAAGTCACCTTGAGTGACTCTGTCCTCACACAGACTGCCACCGGCTTGTCTTCCAAGGCCGGAAACCTCCTCTGGCCTTGGGGATAAAGCACGGCTGTGTTTGAGGGTCCTTGGGGGCCGTGGTAGTTTTCTATTGAGGTGTAACAAGTTACACAAATTTAGAGCTTCAAACAACATAAATTGATTATTTCACAGTTTCTGTGAGTCAGAATTCTTGGCATGGGTTAGTTCAGCTCTCATAAGACCACTATCAAGGTGTCGGCCAGGGCTGGGTCTCAGTTGATTCTCAGGGCCCCTTTCCAAGCCAGTTAGGGTTTTTGCCAGAATTCAGTGCCTTGAAGCGATAAGACTCATGATGGCTTTCATCTTCTGCAAGGCCAGCAGGAGAAATATCTCTTGGACCTTCATCCTCACCTGATTGGGCCAGGCCCACCCAGGATAATGTCTCTTTGGTTAACTCAAAGTACACTGATTAGTGATTCATCACAGGACTGAAGTCCCAGGTTTTCCCCCACACTCTAGGGGCGGGGGCTGGACAGAGTATGTACAGGAGGGGGTGTGAATCTTGGGGACCATGTTAGAATTCTGTCTCCCAAACAGGCAGAGAGGCTGGGTCCAGATGAACCTTCACCAGATCTGAGACCGTGGACAAGCCATTTCATGCTCCTGGGCCTCTGTGTTCTCACCTGTACGGCAGGTTAGCAATCCTCGCCCTGGTCACCTGAAGAGGAGCCCGAGAGCATCTCACATGGTTCTCTGGGTACTAGTTCCAGCAATCAAAAATGATAGTGTGAAATCATTCGCAATGTTACCGACTTATCTGCTGCAAGCATGTTATCTTAACTTAAATTTGATAAATGAGTGAGCATTCATTGATCTTTTCAGGCAGGGCCAAGGCCATTTTTTTTGGAGCATGACCCTCCCCACCGGAGTTCCTGATGGTCGTTCTTACATGAAGGAAACCCATAGCATTCCACCTGTAATTTCTCATTTTCTTCAAAGTGGAGGGAGAAGTTTAACTGCACAGGCCAAGCTACGGGAGCGCAGAGTCTGTCTAGATATTTACAACGTCACAGCCTTTTCTGGTGATTTTCTTCCCTCCTTATTGCACAGCACATTTTCTTAGAAAACTGCCTTTACGGAGACTTTGCAAAGCAGTCACCTCCTTGGTTTTGTGCTCCCGTTTCGTTGGCTTATCTGATAGTTAATGTTTAATTATGTAATTACAAGAACAAACACAGCAGGCATATAGACAGGCTGGGAATAGCCTCAGCCACCTTGGACGGACTTGCCCAGCTCCCCCACGAGCCCACACGCGCGGACGCACTGAGAGTGACGTCCCAGCTGGGAGGGACGTCCGGCTCGCAGTGGGCACAGCCAGGCTGTTTGCAGAAGAAATGGACCACGCTGGCTACTCGGGCACGTTAGTCAGAAGGTTGGTGGGAAGAGCTCCTCCCGAACTCTGAAAATGCCAAGCACGAACGTTGACATGAGTCTGAAGGATGCTGGGGCTGGCCCTGTTGTCTTGACTTGACTGCCTTGAGGGCAGGCCACCCACTCCATGTCACAGGGGTGGCGGAAAGGCCCCCAGGGGAGGAGAGGCAATCCTGGCGGCTCTGTGGGCTTCGTCCAGGCCCCCTCCGACCAGCAATTGTCACTGCCCTCGTGGGGCAGGGAAAGCTGCTTGGGGCTGAGATCCGTGGCTGAGTTCCTGATCCAGCAAAGTGCACTCAGTTACTCTGTCCAGGCCCAAAGGGAGAGGGGGACCCCTTGGCTTCCTGGTCTCAAATTCTGCGCAGCCTCCAGCACCCCTGGCCTTCCCATAGGAATCCTAGGCCCTCTGAAGTGAAGCGGGAAAGGGAAGACCCTAACAACCACAGTCATTATTATTATGATTCGCTCTCTGATTTTGAGCACTTAATATCAACAGCATCCTGGGCTCCATGCATGGCACACAGCAGCTCCTTTCATCTTTGTATAAACCCTATAAATTAGTTATGATTAACCCCGTTTTACAGAAGAAGAAACTAAGGCACAGAGATGTCCGGTGATTTGCCCAAGTGATTAAAAGGTGAAGCTGGGATTTAAACCGACACCTATTTGACCCCAAAGTCATGGCTCTTAACCCCACAGAATCAGCTTTTGGACTTTAATGTGCATAGACTCCCAATGAGGGGGAGGAGCTTGGTAAAAAGGCCGCGTCCTGGGGCCCTACACCGCCAATCCTGACCCCGTGCGTTTGGGCGGGCCCCGGGCCTGTGTATTTCTAACACGGGTCCCAGGTGGTAGGAGAGCCCAGGGTCAGGGGCTTCTGGACCCGGTCCTGAGTCTGCTGGGGACCCTGCCTGGAGAGGTCCCGGGCCTGCCCCAGTGGAGACCTCTGGGGGCCAGGGGCGTCCCATCGAGGGGCCAGCAGGCATAGCAGCGGCTCCCAGGCTGGCTGCATGTTAGAATCACCTGGAAGCTTTAAAAATACCAATGTCTGGACCCCTCCCTCCCCAGAGGTTCTGATTCAGAGTTTCTGATTCATCTCAGCTGCTTCTAAGGTGCAGCCAGGACTGAAAGCCCCTGAGCCAAAGAAAAAGATTCAGCCCAGGACAAAGCCCCTTCGACCACTGAAGCTGCCCAGGTCAGGGAAGCTGTGAGCTCTCCGATTGAAGCATGGCAGCCAGAACTAGACGCTGCTGCTTCTTATGGAGGACTAAGGGGTGCTGGCAGGGGGCGGGGGTGGAGGCTGCCCCTGGAGCAGATGGGGTGCTGCAAGCCCCAACTGGAGAGTCTGGACTGCTCTCAGTGAGCAAAACAGATGGTATTGGGGGTATGTCGAAGGAGCACGGGAGGCCAGATCCAGGCCAGACCACCTTCCCGTGCAAAGAGAGGGCATCACTCACAGTAGCAAGGTATTGAGCTCTGTCCGGGCCCCTGTATGTCGCGACCGTGTGGTTGCATCGCTGTGGGAGCCTATGATGCTCGTGAGGTAGCCTCCGTTTTACAGACGGGAAGATTAAGTCCCAGCGAAGACTCAGCTCAGTGGCACAGGGTCTCAACCCAGCTGGTCAAATACCTCTGCCTTTCCGCTCAGGCAGGCTGCTTCCCTTCTCTCAGGCAACACACACACACACACACACACACGTGTGTGCGCGCACACACAATTCCTTGCAGGAGAATGCACTGCACAGAGTCATCCCGGCCCCAGGCTCTGCCTTGTTCTCTTTCTGCCCTCCTCTCAGCCTCCGGTCCACCCGCCGTGCTTTCTGGGTGTTAGACAGCCGGGCTGCCCCACCCTCACTCTCCTACAGGGTCTCCGGAGAAGGCCACCCGCCCGCCTGAGCCTCACAGTTTCCAGGAGATGCGCCGGAGGCCACCAGCTCCAGCCTGGAAGGACGGCTCCACCCACATGGGTTTGCAGGGGATGCTGAGCAGACACTTCCACAGGCATTAAGGGCCAGAAGGCCCAGCATTTTCTAATTGTTGATGGAGCCATGAAGCCCCCCAGGGAAGAGGAGGGGGTCGGGAGGTGAGCCGTGTGGCCCCAGCATGCCCAGGCGTGGGCCACGTTCTTCTCCCCAGCACTTCCACAGACACGGGCTCCGAGGGTCACTAACCCCCGTGAGCATCCCACAAGCCTGGGAGAGCAGATGGGCAGATAGACAGACAGAAGGGGAGAGGCCAGAGAGAGGCAAGAAAACACTCGGGGAGCTGGCAGCGGCCGAGGCAGGAACCAAAGGCAGGCTGTGGGCTCGGAGCCGCTGTGGCTGAGAACTCGGGGGAGCGCTGGGCAGGCTGGCCGTTCCGGCACACCCAGCTGAGGCCGGCCTGGATGCTCAGTGCCCCGGCCTTACTGGTTATTAAATTCCTTCACTTATTGAATCCCACCCTGGCCCCAGGCTGGGCAGAGATTGGGCAGGGAGAGCTGGTGGCCGCCAGGGTCTGCCACAGAGCCCACTTCTGAGAACATTACTGGGGCTCGCCTTTAGCTGACAACATGGGGGTCCCCAGCCCAACCTCCAAATGGGCTTGTTCACCAGGGTTCGGACCAGCGGAAAGACAGGCTCCCCTCACCTTGTATTTTCAGTCCCTGGAAACCAAATGCGTCGCCCGATCCTTTGGGCGCCTTTCCAGGCCATCTCCCCGTCTGATCTGTCCCTTGGCCTGATGGATTTACAAGCCCAGCCTTGGCCCCGGCTTTTCTGTGCCTTCTCGTGTGCTGCTCAGCGTGGATGTCTTAATATGCCAGCTGAGCCTTCTTAAATCCACATTGAAACAACTGTTGGGTTTTTATACCGTTGTAAAACTCTTTGTAGGGTATTCATAGAAAATGTTTTATTAATTGCCATATGTTTATTGATTTCTCTTTCATGTCGGTTCTTTTGTTCTTTCTTTGTAGTGGCAAAAGATCTCTCTGCATCATCATTTGCAAGTTATCTAAAATGTCAAAGGTGTTCTTTTGAAGTTTATTACAGATCACATGCCATAAGGCCCGGACGCGGGGTATTTACAGCGAGGGAGGAATTCCCTCACGGACTTTCAAAGCTCACAGAAGAATTGAGATCATATTGGTTTCAAACAAGATACACGCACAAAACCCCAATTTATCATTTTTTACAATTTTTCCCATTTTGAGGGGTGGGGGAGGTGGGTATGGCAAAGAAATTTCGACAAGGAGGAATGAGCAAATGTGTTGACCTATTTGTGGTGTGGTTTTCCCGCTCTGTCTTGCAGTGTCATTACGGGCCAGGTTGTGGAGCTGCCCCTCACCGTCACCCTGCAACCTTGCCAACCTTCAGCAGGAGGTCCCCCCAGCCACCCTGAGAAATGGGGATCATCGTGCCCCCTTTGCTGAGCAGATGCCAGCTTTTGCCTCCCCAGTTCAACAGAGGCTGTTCCTTGTGAGGTGCTCGGTGGGGACCCCTGGGAAGAGTACCCTCCCCCACGGAGCGGGGGTCCTGGAGGGACCTGGGCTCTGCCCCCGGGACCCAGGGGCGTAAGGATTGGGGGAGGGCCAGTGAAAAGAAAAAAAAAGTTAATAGTGCAATTCCCCAAGTTTTAAGTGAGCTATTGATGTCTAAGTCAGCAGAGCATTTTCTTTTGAAAACCCAAAAGTCATTTTTTTTAAAGCCTAACCAGGAAAACCTCGCACTTTGATCTAGACAGGGTTCAAATGTGATCCACGCACTTATCAGGGAGGCATGAGGAACTATTTTCCACTCTCCCTCCCTTCCCAAGGGGCGGGAGGGCTGCAGCGGGCTGGAATCCAGCCCAGGCTTGGACACCGGCTTGCTGGTGCCCCTGGGTGATTCACCGTCTCTGCGGGAGCCTCAATTTTCTCATCAGTTAAATGGGCACAGTGACCCCTAGGTGACCTTGGTCTCCAAGAATTTGGGAGGGTCCACTGAGACCTAGGAAAAGAATGTGCTCCCCGGAGTTCCTGCCTCCTTCATCTCCTTGGCTAACAGCCAGGCTGCCCCAGGTGCGGGTCCTTGCAGTTTGGCTGGGAACCGGGGCTGAGGGCAGGGGTTGGGGGGCGGATTCAGGTTGAGGACTCAGAGGTTTGTTTCCAACCTCAACCAGCTGTGCTCCCTCCCTGAGCCTGGGCAACGGGCCCTGTAGCTGGAATCTGTCAAGAGGGGCTGAAAGGGGACCGTGCCCAGGGCCCTGAGCTGGCTCTGCAGGAGAGGGAAAATGAGAGACCCCTTGGAGGAAGAGATGGGGCGTCCTGGGGAGGGCAAGGCCGTGGCCCCCAGGGGAGACGTGCATGGGAGCCTCTCGCTGAGGCTTATGCTGCGTAAATGAAGCTTGGTGTTCTTTTCCGGGCTCTCCGGGCAGCTCTTGGCTTTGGGGAAGGAGCGGCTGTTGGAGCCTCTTTCCATCATTGTTTCAAAGCCAGTCGTGGCCTCTGCCTCCTGAGGGGGCTGGTCACTGTCCTGCTTCCCGGCAACCCCTGGGTCTGCCTCCCATTCTGCCAGCATCACGCCTGATGCTCCTGAGATTTCACATCCTGTCGGGAGCCTCGATTTCCTCCTCTGTGAAGTGGGAACAGGACTGGGACCAGGGTGAAGCAATTGCAGTACACCCAGGGTGTAAGACGCCGGGAGGCACTCCCGTGCAGACTCGGGCAGGTGCAGGGCCAGCACCCGAGAGCCAGCGCCTCCTTAGATTTTGCCTCACTCTGGTCTTGGCCTTGAATGGAAGTGTTAACTTAGCCATGTCCCTGAGTTTGTAAAGGTCTGATGGGCCACTATCTGACTGTGATAGTGTTTGTGTGTGTGTGTGTGTGTGTGTGTTTGGGGTGCAGGGGGGCATCCACACTCTGGAACCAGATTCTGACACTACCACTTTCTAGCTGTGTGACTTGGGCAAGTTACTTAACCTCTCTGATCCTCAGCTTCTTTGTCCCTGAAAAAGAGATATTATTAGTCTCTTCTTTGCAGGTTTGCAGGAGGTTTAAATAAGGTAACAGAGGTAACGTGCCCAGGACAGTGCTTGCTGTACAGTGAGGACATGATTAAGTGCCAGCTGTTGCTAACACCTGCTGCCTCCTTGGTGACGGCTGCTGGTGGCCTCCAGGCCTTCCTCCCCACCCTCTTCTTGCCACAAAAAAGACCTCCTACCACTGCCCCGCTGGGCTTCCCTGAAACTCTGCTCACCCTCTCTGGGTGTTGTGAATAGGGCTGGGCCCCCCTTTCCCCTGCCTAGGCCCAGGAAGTGGGGTGCAGCTGACTTTGGGAGGGTTTCTGGGGCCCCCTCCCAAACCTCAGGGCAGGCAGAGGAGCCTGGGAGGGAAACGGGCCCCAGCCCACATGGAGCGACTCCCCCAGCACTCCCCAACCCCCTGCCCTGCACACAGCCTCCCCTTGTCCTTCCCCAAAGCGGGGGCTGCCTGGAGACCCCGGAAAAGAAAACCCAGCTTCGTCTATTCAGCACATGTGCCTCTCATCTGGGCCAGGCCCTACCTGGCCCTGGGGACCCAGAGGTGACTCTGGCCCTGCCCACACCCTCCAGGAGCTCCCAGTCTGGGCCAGAACCTCTCCTGGGGACACCCTGGGGTGGGCTGTGAACGTCAGGGTGGGTGCAGAAGCTGCAGCATTGGGGACACATCCCAGGAGTGATGGCCTTGGATGAGGGCCTTGGAAGGGGTGTGGGACCTTGGCTGGAGAAGTCTTTGCCAGGCAGAGGGGACGATGCTTCTGGCAGAAAGACCCTCCCACACAAAGGCCTGGGGGCAGGAGGGGGCTGGGAACCAGCAGCAGGAGCACAGGGTCGGGGAGAGGGGGCAGGGCCTGGCAGGGTCACAGGGTGAACTGGCAGGATTGGGGACGTGGCCTATGGTCTACAGGGCCTCCTGGCCCTCAGCCGCTGGGGCTAATGCCTGGCCGGGTCCAGCTCCACCCCCCCACCCTTCACAGTGGAGAAGCCATTGTCAAGGACCCAAGGGCAGGATGCTCCATCATCTGGCTGTTTGTGGACACCACAGGCAGGTCAAGTCCCAGAAAAGCCCCGAGGCCCAGTCTCTGGGGGCTCTTTTGGATCACAGGAAGCAGAAGGAGGGGGTCCCCTTCAGTAGGACCCCTGGAGAAGGCCTCAGACGGCCTCTGGGCTGCGGCTGGGGGCAGGACTCGGCTCAAGAGGGGCCCACCTGACATACATCCAGGTCCCCGGCCAACAACGTGGCCTGATGGAGCCGCCTGCTCTTGGGAGCTCTCCAGAGGTCCCCCGAGGGTGGCGCCCAGCCGCCATCACTGGGTTTGAACTGGGGGATGTCTGGTGGGGTGGCCTGGGCCCTGGCCTTCACCGCTGCCCCAGTCCCTCCCCGTCATCTCCAGGAAGGGAGCCCGCTGGCTACCCAACCCGGCGCCGAGTTCCAGCCTCAGCTCCACGCTGTCAGCTGCACGGCCTCGGGCAGGCAAATTGATTCATTGCTGGAGAAACTTCACGTGTTCACCGCTCTGTCCCCAGAGCCGAACGAAAGCCGAGTGTGGCACACAGGAGGTGCTCCCTCAATATCTGGGGACAGACCGGACCTCTTCAAGGCTTAAACGCCTTAGTTACACTGTGTGTGTAAAATGGACAAAATAATGGTGCCAACCTCAAAGGTTGGTTGGGAGTATTAAATAGAATCATCCAGTAAGAATGCAAAGGCCCGTTCGTGGAGCACGGCGGCAGGCAGCCACTGGGACAATGGTGTTATTATCACTGTGATCACCACCTCACCCCTGTCCTTTAGAACCAACGACTCTCCGCCAAGGGACCTCTAAGGCTTTTCTCACTGACACGAGGCGGGTGACAGGGGTGCTGCCCTCAGGTCCAGAGAGGTCAAGACTCTCTCCCAAGGCACACAGCTCGGTAGTGGCAGAGCAGCCTAGCTCCCTGCCCACACTCGCGTGTCCTGGCTCCCATCTAGCGGGGCATATCCCTGTCCTGAGCCAGCGTCGGGTGGAGGAGTCATTGGGTGGACTCCTTGATTGAATGACGGCCTGGCTGGCTAGCGGTCGATGGCATCTGCATCTTCCTTGCTCCCGGGACATGATATAGGAGACATTGTGGTGTGACGCAGAGGTCAGCAAGCTTTCTCTGTGCAGGTCCAAACTGAAATATTTGGAGCTCTGTGGGCCACAGACGGTCTCCGCCTCAACCACAATACAAAACCTAGAACACAAAGACAGCCGTAAGCAAATGGGTGTGGCTGTTTCCAATAAAACCTTATCTACAGAGCACGCAGCAGGCTCCATTTGGTCACTGGGCCACGGTTTGCCAACGATTGATGCAGGAGAACAAGTCTAAACCATCAGTTAAAAGTTGGGTCTGGTTTCAACTTTCTGGCTCCCTCTCTTTGGGCCTCAGTTTCCACATTAGGAGGATAAGAGGGTTGAACCTGACCAAGAATCTCAGGCTGAAATTCCTACAAGGCCAGGCAATGGTAGAGATGGTTCCGGTAGGGAGTGGGGCAGGCTGGGGCCCACCTCTCTCGTTCTAGGCAGCTGGGACTCAACTCTCATCGGTGGCAGCCGGATCCCCTGACAACCCGGACAATCAGAATCGCACCTGAACTGCTGTGATTTACAAAAACTTTTTATTGAAGTGTAACGCACATACAGGAAAGGGCACACGTCTCAATTATCCAGCTTGACGAATTTTCTTGAACTGCCCACACCCGTGTAACACCCAAATCGAGAAGAGAAAGTGACCAGGCCACCGAAGGCCTTCCTGTACCTTTCTCCATGACCAGTCCCGAGGGAAGCATTTTCCTGACTTTGTTCCACTTTTTAACTCTGCCTCTAGTTCACTTTGCTTAGCGCTGGGCAGACCAACCGCAGACCAAGGGTGGGTCAGTTCACAAACGCCAGGCCGCGACCCTCCCCACTCAGCGGCTTGTTACTGATGACACTCGCAGGCGCGTGGGACAGAGGCGGCGCAAGGACGGTGGGCAGCCGGAGGGGCGGCGCGGTCCCCGAAGGCGTGCGCAGTGAGCCAGCAGCGACCACGTGGCCCCGGGGGCGTCCTCCGTGCCTTCCGCGGACCGCAGTGGGAGGAGGCCGGCCGGGCAGGCGCACTCGGCCGGCTTATTAAAACGACTTTGATCCCCGGCCGCTTTGATATCCTGGGTCTTATAAAGAATTCACTTTCAGGGGTAAATATAGGCAGTTCAGAGAGATTTTATGACATACTGTACAGGCTCCTCTGCCAGAGACTTATTTAATTACTGGGGGTGGGGGGCAGCACAAACGTGTTGACGGAGAGGGGCTGGACCTCGGCGTCGGCTGCTGCCCACCGGCGGTCCCCAGCACGAGGGGCGCAGGCCCGACCGTCTCCCAGCCCCTGCCGGAGCCGGAGGAACCATCTGTGTCGGCCTCACCCCCACCCCTGCCCAGGAAAGGCCAAGGCTTCCTGCAGTTTAGTCCCGGCATTGTAAGAGGAACTCAGTGGGAGAGGGGGTTTTCGGGGCGGTGCGGTCCAGTGGTCAGTGCTTTTGACAGACCTGGCTGTCAATGCAGGCTCTGCCACTGAGTCACCGTGGGCAAGAGAATCCCTCAGAGCCTCCGTTTTCTCATTTAAAAAGTGGCCACAAAAGCAGTGCCCCGTCCTAGGGCGCGGGTGAGGTTATAGGCACTGACGGAAGGCCAGGGCAGGCACAGCGCCCGGCACACAGCCAGAAGAAAACCCAGCTCACCATGGCCTTTGAGGGCCCTTAGGCCCAATGTCGTTCCCTCCAGGCTGTGAGAGGAGATGCTGTGCTGCTCAGGACCCCGACTTCCTGCCAGCTCATCTCCCAGCTCTGTGCAGAAGGCTTCCCAGCCTACACTGGCCCTACAGCCCAGGCTGCAGATAGGTGGGACCCATGGGGGACAGTAAGTGCCCCTGCGGAGCAGTGATGAGAGGTCAGTAAGGGGAGCCCTTGGGCTGCCGAGAGTAGGGCCCCTCACTTAGTGTGCGGAATTTCTCCAGCCGCAGCTTCTGGTGCCACGGCCTGAGCGGGCGGGGCTCTGCATTTCTGCAGGGGTTCTGATGCCCCCCGTGGGCAGGCTACTCTCAGAGTATCAGGGCCTGGGTGTTCCCTGGGGCTCTCCTGGGCCTTTTCCCCAAAGCCCTTTCCTATCTGGGTCACTCACGGGGCCTAGTCCGAACAATTCCCCATCTGTCAAGTTTTCCAGGATTTGACTCATCCAGGAAAGGACACATGTCAAGCATTTAGACTAGCGCCTGAATTATCCTAAGTGCTCCAGAACGACCACCGAAATTATTATTATGCTGGATCGCCTCTCAGGACGGAGTCAGCATCATTTGTCTCTATAAAACCTTCTACTTATTGACCATCTCTGCGTATCTGATCCTTTAAAAAAATAATGAGGATAACAAGGTGTCGGTGTAAAATCTCACTAGAAACCACTATCATTAAGGCCATTTTATGGATGAGAAACTGAAGCTCTGAGAGACCCGGGGACACAAGCAAGCTCCCAGAACCCATCAGTGGCTAAGCTGGGATTGGAAATCAGATATGGCCGCCGTCAAGCCCCAGTGCTTTCTGCTACAGCACACCTCTTTGATTTCTCCCATCTGTACACACACACAGGCATGCACATGCGCACACACATACGCCACACGCACACTTTGGGCCTGCCACCGCACTAGGCACTTGGAACTCGTTTGTCCTTAACTCACTTGCAGAGTTGTTATTTCATTTTTGTGCCATTAGCTGTAAACTCGTGGCAGGCGAGAATCTCGTCTCCCCCCCCCGTCGTTAGTTCTCCCGAGCCTGGCACAGGGGCTGGTGTGTGGTAGGTGCCCCACAAAGGCCTGTTAAATGACTAAGACGAGAAGTGGGCACGTTTACTGACTATCCTTTGAGAGGGTTGGGGATTTAGTTACTTCTCCTGGTGAGCCAGCTAAACCAGTCCGCCGGCTCTTCCTGCTGTACCCGTGCAGTATCTGTGCAGTAACTGCCGTGTGGCCAAGAATTAGGACATCAGAGAAAAATGGAGGTTGCATCTAGAAAACACCTCCTGTTCCTATCGTGGCTTGTTACCCAATGCCCTGTTCTCCCAGAACTGCAATCAAAGATGGACTCGAGGAAAGAATTTCAAAGCAGAAAAGACTCCAGGATGGGGGAGGAGGGCCGTGCCTACTTCGCTCCAGGAAACCCTCAGTGCCCTGGCACAGGCCTGGCACGCAGTAGGTGCTGGTAGATGCTCAGTGAACGAGTGAGTCAGTGGGGGCTACTTCAGGCAGGAGAGCAGGACAGCCGTCCCCAGGTCCCTCCACCCCAGTCTCACACACACACACACGCTCCTACACACTTACCTTCACACCACACAAGCCCCTTTGGCCTGGGGGGAGGAACCTGCTTGGAGGCCTAAGGGGCCTTGGCATCCATCAGTCTGGGGACAGGAGTCCTCTGCTCTGTTTTTCTCTCCTTCTTCTTTCCTTGGCTCCTCTCCCTGCCCTGGAGCTCAGGCGGTAACTAATATTGTTTCCTGGCCTAAATAGATAATTGCCCTTCTGGCTGGATGAAAGATGTCTCGCGGAGCGGAGTGAACTATCATTAATAAAGGAGACTGATTTACTCAGGAATCCCTCCAGAAGTGAGATTAATAAGCCATCCCCTGGTGTTAGATATAATCTCCAGTTCTCTTCTCACCGCATGACTTATTTTTGCAACAACTGCACAATTCTGTCATTAATCATTACGGGAGACCAACAGTTTATCTAGGCTAATGGGCCTGAGACACAAACACAACAACTTTTTCTTCCCATTTAACAAGGGAGAAATTCAGGGGGAAAAAATTAATCAACGGTGTGTTTCTTTTTAAGGAAATAAGCCAGCACTCTACCCAGGAATCAGGCGTATACACACTGTGGTGTAAATGGATGTGACCTACGACGATGGGTGGGTGCAGATATATGCAAGTGGACTGTGAATATACAGCTGTACGTGAGGCATGACCATGTGTGCATGCGTGTCATGTGATTCTGAGTGTGCACACACATATGTGAGGTATGTCTGCGTGTGAATGCATATAGGGTCTAAACAAATATAACGGAGCATCAGAGTTTGTGAAAACATGGTATGGGGACATATGCTAAGCTTTATGTGGAAACGGACATGGAAGTGTGCCTGGTGTATGACTGTGTGTGTAAACACACGTGCCTATGTCTGAGGTTGTGTGTGTAAAATATGGTGGATGACTTTCAGTGTGTGTGTCCCAGCTAATAACTGTACGCTCAATAAATGTTTACTATACTAAATTGAAGACAAATCTGTTCAATTTGAAAAAAATAACTAGCAAACTTTTACCCATTTCTGCTCCCCTGCATTGCTAGTTATTTGTCTGTCTATATTTTTCACAGTCTTAGCTTGGGTACCCAGAAGCAGAATCAAGACAGGGATTCCCGTGCGCGTGATTTGGGGTAGGGGAGAGGGCCGGCCCCGGTGCTTGGGCAGAGGGCCATCTCCAAAGAAAGGGGCAGCAGCCGCTAGCAGCCAACCCTCATGGCAGCTGGGGGTGCCCGTGGCTTCCAGGTACCAGGGTCTGGGGGCAGCACATTAGCCTCTAAGCTACCCACCAGGTCAAGACTGGAGCTGGACAGGGAGAGTTCTTGACAACCATGATCCGGAATTTCTTAGACTCAATTTTGTGGGGAGGAAAGTAGTGATGGGCTTCCAGTGCTCCAAGTTCAGAGCTGGGTTTCAGGATGCTGGCCCTGGGGGCCCTCAGAGGCCGGATTCTGGAAGGCAGGGCTGTGATGGTCCAAGAGAAACCTGGGGCATTAACGGAGGCCGAGTGGGGACAGTGAAGAGGACAGCACACTTTGCTGCATTCCCAGGCCCTGCCACCTCCACCCTGGTCCTTCAGGAGCCTGAAGGGCCACAGTGCCCAGTTGGGCCCCAAGCACGTGGGCGCAGAGCCCACCGCCAGCCCTTCAGTCCACTCCCCTGACATGCAGGCCGTCCGGCTGCCATCAATGGCAGCATTCAGCCACATGGGTTCCTGTCCCATGGCCACAGAAATGCCTGGTCCCCGTGGGAAGGTGAGAGGCCGGCTGGGTGCGTATTTATAAACCACCCCCCGCCCTGTGGTGGCAGGGAGGCAGCGTCCGCGTGGGCATCCGGCCCTGGGTCTCAGCTCCGACAGAGCCGACGCTTGTCTGGGCCAGCGGAGGGCTGCCAGCCTGGCCCCCGTCTCGGGCAGGAACCAGGCACCGGCCGCAGCTTGGATGGCATTCTTGCCCCCTGCCCGGGCCATGGAGGAGTCGGGTGGTTACAGAGGCATTTCTGATGTTGTCTCATGAAACCCGAGTGCTGAATCCTGAATTATGGCCACGCTCGGGCCGCTCCACTTGATGACACGAAGGAATGTGAAATGGGGCGATGCTGGCCGCCCTGCCAATTGTAGCTCGGAGAATGCGGTATTTTAGATGGAATTAGAGGCAGCTTTCATGTTAACAGACTGAAATGAGCAGGGTTTGGTTTCGCAAAATAAACTCGTCTTGGTCTGAGCTGCCTGATGGTGGCCAGGCTGCAGACACCCCGATTTGACGCACGCAGGCACTGACACCCACGCTCACACGCTCACACCCGCAGAGAGGGAGCTGGGTCCCGGTGGTTAAGAGCTCAGAGCCTGGCGGGTTGAAATCCCAGCTGAATGACCTCGGGCAGGTTACTCAGCCAGACCTGTAAAATGGGCACTCATAGTCCTGAACCCATAGTACTTAAGGACGTAAGGAGTAAGTGAGTTAATATTTGTGTAAATGCTTAGAAAAGCGCCTGGCTTCTCTAAGAGAATGTCCCTTGGGTCTGAGCAGGCCGTTACCTCGCCCTCGTCTCTGAGGGGTCTTGGCGAGCCCCCCGAGTCTTTGTCTCTCTCACCTGTCGCAGGGCTCCTCCCTTTGCCCTGGGAGTCGGTAAGCATGTGAGAGAAACGGCTTATGTGGCCTCGGTATTTCCTTTCAACATCCTTGTCTCCCCCCGGCTCAAGGCAGAGAAGGCCTCCTGACTCCCCAGCCCGGGCCAGCTCAGTCCTACCGAGCTCCTTGTCAGGTGTGGGGACCTCCCAATATTGGAATGCACTCGAAACCCAAATTCTGCCCAAGTGGCCTGAACAAGTGGAGGGCTGGTGCTGTGCCGGGTTCTTGGCCCAGGACTTTCCATCCTTCCCCTTCATTTCTCCCCACCTGGGTTCCATTTTAAGGAAGAAGAAACCAAGCTTGTGAGGCCAGGGGACCTTGCCAGTGCCGCTCGGCAGCCTGATTTCAAAGCCCAGCCCTGTAACCACACATCAGTGCCACCTGTGGGCTCAGCGGTCATTGGGGGTGGCTCCTGCATGTGGCGTTGGCTCCGTCCAGTGATCACCGATGTGCTTTCGTTTCTGGACGACATCAGAAGGAAAGTCTAGAATGCCCTCCACTTCCTTAAGGTTTCTTTTCAACAAGGAGAGAAGCCTGCCTCGAACTTGGACCTTGAACGGGCACAGTAGCTAGCTGGACTCGAAAACTGCCTTCTCTTTTCATTATGCTCATTTTTATCCTTATCTGCTGTTTATGCCAAATGACATTGGTTTTTCCATTTCTGGTAGCCGTCTAAGGTTTCTTTTTAAAGTAAACGTAAGTTCAAAAGTGAGCTGATTTAATAAAAAATACTGTAAGAAGGGATGGTCAAAGTCGTCTGTGGCTGTGGGGGACAGAGTAAAGGACATCCTCCAACGGCTTAAATGTGGACTAGGCTGCGCTTCGCTTTCCTGCTGCTCTGGACCCTGGGCCTCCGTGGGAGTCTGAGCGCTGGCGCAATAAACGGATTTCGCTGCCGGGAGAGTCAGGGGGGCCCAGACCCTCCAATTGCCCTTGCAGGACAAGGGCTCCTTCTCTGTCCTCTGCCCAGTGGAGTCGCTGTCCAAACAGCCAGTGCAGCCTCCAGCCTGAGCTAGAATTCTAGAAATTCCATAGGTCAGTCTGGCTGGAGGCGAGGACTGTTTTTAGGACCCAAACGGGCAGAGGACCTTCCTGAAGTGAGATTCCAAATGCGGGAAGAAAGAAAAAGGGAGCTACCGAGGGAGGGACCCTTACATGTACACGCACACGCATGCATGCAAACATACAAACACAGACAGATGCACACAGACACGCATGTGTACACTCACACTCACGCAACTGCTCCCTCCCTCTGAGGACCAGTTCCCTGTGCTCTGGTGCAGTGGAGAGACCAGCTGCCCCTGAGGCCTCCTGCCTTTGGTCCAAGGCACGCTTCCCACCTCCCAAAATGGAAGGCACAAGGACTGCCCATAGCACCTGACAGGAAAGGCGTTTGCTCCGTCTGGGCCTGATGACAAGGCCATCCTGGGCCGGGCCTGGCCAGCGCGGCCTTTCCCTTCTCCTGCCCTACTTTCCTGTGTGGGGCATCTCTGGCCAAGCTGTTTCCCGGACCTGGTGTCCATTAGGCCTCAATTACCTGGCAGGGCCGTGGCCTTTGAAGTGGCTGCAGAGGCTGCCAGGGGCGATTTTTCTCTCACCTGTCACCACTTAATTTCCTGGGCTCCTGGCCTGTGGCCCGGCATTTTTAACTAATGGGGATTAAATAATCCAGCTGTAATACAAATGCCCACTGCCAGCCCCTGGGTCCACACTGGAGTCGTTAGGACCTCAGCCCGAGCTGGCAGGCGCTCCCTGTGGAAGGGGTGAGGAGAGGCCGGGCGGCACATTCTGGATTTTTTTATTGCCTCCTCCTTATAGCTATTATCCACAAACACAACCGCTAATGAGAGGGCTGAGGGATTCAGGAGAGGAAAGGTTTCATTTGGGCTGGAGAAGGAAGCCATTGTCTGCCCTGAAATAGCAATGCCATGTCTGAGGCCACCTCGTCCCCCACACCCCACAACCCAGGCAGTGAGTGGTGGAACCATCGGCAGAAGAGGATAGGAAAGAGACCTGCCACCTGGGGTCCTCGATGCCTGAGAAGAATGGGCTGCTCACGTCGCACCTGTGGGCTGGCCACATGTACCGCTCGCCACCCAGCACCCGGGTCCGCATAGTGCTGGGGGCGACCGTGTCATTTATCAGACAAACCAGACACTTCCGAGAGTGAAGGGGAGCCCTTCTAACAGCTTTTCCAGATGACAGACATGAACCAGGCCTATCCTGGGCTGGGACGAGGGTGGAAGCCTGGGGCAAAACTTAAGCGTATGCCAAAATACTCAGAAATCAGGATCAATGAGATTTTAATGCACTATTTTTTAAAAAATCAAAGTTAATGCAAGAAAATTTCATGATGAGAAGAATATCAAAACTTTAAATAAAGGCAGGATCTGACAGGGCTGGGATTGGGGTGAGGAAAATGAGGCCAAGCCGTCCAGGTCCAGGGCAGACTTTGTTGTTAAAATGTTAATATTCTGTTCATCATAGATTTTTTTTAACTTAATTTTTATTTTTAAAATATTACACTGGAATATTATTTCTCTTAATTCCTGAGTCCTCTTAAATTTTACATGCAAGGCTACTGCCTCACCTGCCTTACCCTAGTCCCGGCCCTGCCAAACCAGGTTTGGAGAATTAAAGTTGTGTCTGACCCCAGCTCTTGCCTCTGTCTCCCCGGCTCTCTGTGCTCTGACAGATGACCTCCCTCGGTCCCCAGTCTCACTCTCATTTCTGAGTCTCTCCCGTCCCCTTTCCCATAATGACAACTGTGGACAATCACAGCCACATCCAATGAGTCAAGCCCTGTGTGAAGCACAGAGCCCACTTGTGCTCGCTCAGCACGCTCAGCAATCCACAAGGGAGCTCCTGTGAGCATCCCATTCTCCAGATGAGCACTATGACAGGGGAGCGGCTCGCCAGAACCAGTGTGCGTGCCCCCTCTCTTCTCTTGCCTCTTCGCCCGGGTAGGACCGACTCCATGTGCGGTCCTGTTCAAGAGCATGGACTCTGGGTTCACGTCACGGCTCTGCCTATCGATGACTACATGTCCCTAACCCTTGCTGTGCCTTGGGTTCCTCAGCTCCAAAATTGGGACAATAATGACACCCATTTAATAGAGTTAGTGTCGGGACTAAATGGGTTGACATATGTAATGTGCTTAGAACAATGTCTGACACGTGGGACTTTCCAGGTTTTCGTACCAAAAGTCCTACATTCCAGGAAACTCCTCAGTCCCAGGCAAACCCGGAAGGTTGGTCAACCTCATGGGAGATGTTCAATAAATGTTAATTATTATTATTATTACTGTAGTTCCTTGGGTCCAGGAAATTTTCTATGATCACCCCACACACTCTCGGCCCAAAGTCTGGCTTAGGCATCCCTTTTTGCTCCCACAGCCCCCGCATCGCCCTGTCACCGCCTGTTCTCATGTCTGGGTCTCCCAGCGGACGTGATCTCTAAGAAGACAGGACTGTGCCTCCTCAGGCCTAGATCCTGGCTTGCAGGGTAGTGCTCACTGTGTGCCAGGTGATGGGGAAATGTTTGTTAAATGGAAGAATGAAGGAATGAATGAATGAGACAGACGGCAGGAAGGGTGCCGTCTGGTAAGGCAGGTAAAACTAAGCATAAAATATTAGAAAGTGGAAAAATGTTAAAATCCCAAAAGGAACACAGAAATCCTGCCAATCAGGCCTTTCTTCTGCAGGGGAGGAGATAACACGATAACATGCAGAGAGGTGAGCCGTCTGCCCCAGCCCACACAGCCCAGCAGGAAGGGAGGCAGAGGCTTCAGGACAGCCCGGATGCCTTCTTGCCTTGCATGGACGGGTCCAGGCATTTCCCCTGCCATCCCTCCTGTTAGGAGCTGACCCAGACCTCTCTGTTCTGCCCGGTGAGGTCTGGGGGAAGGGCGGTGGACTGGAATCACGAGCCCTGGCTTTCAGCCTCTTTAGGAAGTTAATTCTCATCACTGGCCTCAGTTTCCTCATCTGTCAAATGGCTGTACGATGTGCTTGCCTGCACTCCAGGGCAATCGTGAGGCTGAAATGCAGCCATGGGGGCTTTTGGAAAAGTTAATAATGTCCCTGCACGTGACAAAGATTGCTGACTAAGGCTAAAGCGCAGGACTTGGCCCCCAGTGTACCTGGTGGGGCAAAACCGATATCCGGATGCCAGAGGCAAAGCCGGGAGTGGTGAGACCCCAGGAAACATGAGTCGAGGGGCTTCTCAGCTTGGTGAACAACAAAATCTTACTTTTAATAAGTGAAATCAGTGAGAGAAGCTCAACATAAAAAGCAGATAGACAACACAATTTAATAGGCAGTTTTAAGTTTAAATTTACATATTTAATGATTATGAAGTTAATCACTAATGACAGTTAGTGTCACCTTCAGCACAGCCGGGTAAGTTCTGACCAGGCCTGACCCCGCTGCAGAGAACGACTATCAACTTTGGATAAAACATAAAAACCATTGACCTGAAGGCCTTGGAGAGTGAACAAAAGTGGGCAGATTCTGGAGAGTGAACTCTAAGAGAAGAGAATGGTGTAGGGCGAGGTACTCATTTTTGCCAGGCAGCAGGCCAAAGTCAGCACACATGGCACAGCCAAAACTTTGATGGAAAACCCCGGCTTTGTGGCCTGCAAAGTCAGAGAGCGGTGAGACGATCACAGTCACGGGAAAACAATAGGAGAAATTTGGAAGGGAACAAGTAGAGGAGAGAGCCCCCAAATTCTGCATATTAACTCTGCCTAAATCTTGGATGGACCCATCAACCACGTATGCATGGGGCCGGAATCCAGCTGAGAGAACTGAACTGAGGTTTGACCTGCTGTCCCAAAGACAGATTTTGCAGATTAAGTCTAACCAATGTAATCACTTGCTAAGACAAACAAATAAAAATCAATACTCTATGGAGGAATATAACAGAGTCCAGAATCTTCACAATGTCCCAAGTACAATCCTAAGTTATTCAACATAAATCAGAATTTTGGTGAGGAAGATTGTCCCTGAGCTAACATCTGTGCCAGTCTGCCTCTCTACTTTGTGTGTAGGACACTGCCACAGTGTGGCTTGATGAGCAGCGTGTAGGTCTGTGCCTGGGATCTGAACCCACAAACCCCAGGCAGCCGAAGCAGAGTGCTTGAACCTAACTGCTACGCTACAGGTCTGGCCCCAAAAGACACAAATTTTAAAGCAACTACTGTAACTATGCTCATGGGCCAAAAGGAAAATATGCTCACAATGAATGAAATCTTAGCAGAGAAATAGAACTATTTTAAAAACAAATAGAAATTCTAGAACTGAAAAATACAATATTTGAAATAAAAATTAACTTATTAGGCTTGATGGCAGAAGTTTCTCTCTAAAGAACAGAGAGATCAAAGATTGAAAAAGATAAACAGAGTTCAGGTACTTGTGGCTCAATGTCAAAGGATCTATAATATGTGAAACTAGAGTTCCAGAAGCAGAAGAGAGAGAATGACTCAGAAAAAATTATTTTTAAAAAAATGGCTGAAATTTCCCCAAATTTAGTGGAAGATAGAAATCTATAGATTTAAGAAGCTCAGTGAATCCCAAGAAGGTTAAACACAAAGAAAATCACACCTTGCCGCATCATAGCCAATCTGTTGAAAACCAGTGATAAAGGAAAAGTCTTTATCTTTACGTGTGAAAGAAGCGGGGAAAGAAATGACAAATCCACACAGGGAAATAATTTGAAACTCTACTAACTTCTCATCAGAGACTGTAAATGCCAGAAGAGAGTAGAAACACATCTTCAAAGTACCGGGGCAAAAGAAGTCCACCCCAAATGCTATATTCAATGAAAATGTCCTTTAATAATGAAGGTGAAATAGAGACTTTTCAGATTAAAAAAAAAATAGGAAAATGCGTCCCTACCAGGTCCGTACTACAAAAAATGCTAAAAGATGTTCTTCGAGCTGAAGGGTAATCATACCAGATGTAAATCTAGGTATTCATAAAGAATGAAGAGCATCAGAAATAGTAAATATCTGGGTAAATATAAAAGACTATTTTTTTCCTATTAATTTCTTTAATATACATGGAATTGTTTAAGGAAACATATAACATTGTAATGTAGGGTTTATAATATATGTGGCTGTCACATATATGAGAATTAGAGCATGAGAGAAGGTGAGATACAGGAGTAGAGGGCGCGGTATATGGACCTCTGTGTTTGCGAGGCTTTTGCATTTCACATCAAGTGGTACCACATGACTCTGTGTACTGTGGAGCTTGAAGGATGTATGCTGAAATCCTTAGAGCCACCACTAAATATATAATTCAAAAGGTAGGGGCTGGCCCGGTGGTGCAGCAGTTAAGTGAGCACGTTCTGCTTTGGCAGCCTGGGGCTCGCCAGTTGTGATCTCAGGTGCGGACATGGCACTGCTCGGCAAGCCACGCTGTGGTAGGCGTCCCACATATGAAGTAGAGGAAGATGGGCATGGATGTTAGCTCAGGGCCAGTCTTCCTCAGCAAAAAAAGGAGGATTGGCAGTAGTTAGCTCAGGGCTAATTTTCCTCAAAACAAAAACAAAAAAAGGTATATAGGTAAAAAGACAATAGATAAATTAAAATTGAATTCTAAAAATATATTCAAGTAATTCAAAGGAAAGCAGAAGGAGGGACAGAGGAAAAGAACCTGAAGGGACAAATAAAAAAATAATAAAAATAATAAATAATAACAGAATAAGAGAAAAATAATAAAGTGGTAGGCCTAAATCTAACCATATCCATACCTTCATTAAATGTTCATGGGCTAAACGCTCTAATTAAAAGGCAGAGATTGTCAATAAGGATAAAGGTCATCAGCAGACCAGAGAAGCTGCTTGGACGAATGTAGGCCTGGCAGTCACCTTGTAGGGGTTGACAGCTTACCAGCTGCTAAGAGACTGAAATACTTGCATGCCAGTTGCTAACTAGCCTGAGTTCCCTCTCCCTCCTAAGCCTCATCTCCTTCCCCATGAATCCTCCCACCCAGCATCTCAATGGCACGTGCCTGGCACAGGACAGGGACCCCGGGACCCTGCCACAGCACGGAGGCCACTGCCCAATCGAATTTGACATTTCTAGCACTGCACCAGTTGGCAATGTTTTGAATATCACCCCTTGATGAACGTCAAAATTTGAAACCAGGGGTTACAAATGGCTCACTCAGGGTCTTGCCCTTCTCAGCATGCAATTCTTCTCCGTACCTTGTTTCTTGTGCACATTATAAAAAGCAGCCTGATCCACACTCAAAAATAGCTTCAAAGAATAAGTTTTATTTTTTATTAACAATCTAACTTGCCATCTCAGGATATACTTCAGTTTAACAAAGACGTGGAGAAATTTTATTCTGAAGCCCGCACCAAAAAAAAAAAAAAATTAGTTTGCAAGCACAGAATGATGCAGTGATGATCTCCAGGCGGAATAGACCCTGACGTGTCTTTTGACTTTTTCAATTTTCTGTAATATTGTTTTTGGTGTAGCTTTTTAAACACTGAAGACTATATAAATACAAACAATTGTAATTAAACATCTGAAATGCTAAGGGCTGTGTAGGATATACTGTGTGTGTGCATGTGAGCGTACAAGTGTGGATGAGCGTGTTGTAGGTATGTGTGCATGTGCGTGGGTGTGCACGTGTGGAATGACCAGCGTTCTCTCCTGAGAGCTATCTCGTGGGCCCTCACTAAGATTTGGAAGAGGAACAGGAGGTGACAGCCCTCTTTCCCAGCTCTGCTTCCTGCCTGGGGCCCTCGTCTGCTCAGCCTGGAGGACAGCACGCTCCACAGCACGCCCGCTGGCCATGCCAGCATCCCCTCCCGCCTGCTGGCTCTGGCGGCCCTGGTGTCTGAGTGCAGGAAGGTCAGAGCTGGGGTTTTAGAGACACGTGGTCACCTCCTGGATGGCCGCCGAGACAGGCCGGTTTGGGCTGACACCTTTCTAAACATAGCCCGGGAGAAGGGCCGACATCCCGTTCGTCACCAAAGCCACTTGCTTACCCACCCAGACAGGCCCACACGGCAACAGGAGCCACTTATAGCCACCTTCAAAAGGGCCCAGAGCGGTGCGGTGCCCAGGGAAAGGGAGGGCGTGACCCTGTGGCCTGAGGCCTCCTGACCAAAGAGGAATCTGGGGCATGACACTTACAGGCCGAGGGATCCGGGTTCACATGTCACCTCTGCCCCTGCCAGTGTGGGATCTCGCCACTCCTCTGAGCCCCTTTTGTCCCACTGGCACAATGGAGATACCATTGTCCTGACCATTCATAAGAAGCAGGGCGCTGCTGGGGCTGAGGCCTGGAACGGACACCCTCCCCACCCTCGGGCTCTCCTAGGCCTGGTAGCTGCTGAGAGACCCAACGCAGTCTTGGCTGAGGCAGGGGCACCTGGGGACACGTGCACAGCTGTGGGTGTGCGTAGATTTGCCCCTGCTTCAACTCCACATGTGCTGTGTATCTTTGGGTGAGCCACTCCCCCTTTCTGAGCCTGGATTTCGCTGAGCTGCCTCCTGCCCTTCCAGACTTATTGCCAATACTGCTCGAGCCACTGTCCCCGTGCAACAGGCTGCATAGTGAGTCTGCTTGGTCTTCATTGCAGTTTAGGGCCCAGAGCCCGCCCCACCCTGGGTCTGCAGGAGGGCTGCGGGGCCTGCTTCCCAGGAATGCAGACAAGGCCCATTTCCCTTCCTCTTGGCACATGTGCTCATTTTTACCAGGGGCCCAGGAGCTTCCATGCTGCCCTCAGGCTTCTGTCAATGCAAATTAATTCACTCCAGGGTGGCAGAGACTAAACGTGTCTCCAGACTCATGGCTTTTTCAAAGAGGAGCCAAAAGGGCAGTGCTTAACCCAGGAGCACGACTCAGCGTGGTGGCACCCCAGGGGCCCACGGGGACGATGTCTCAGAGCAGCAGCCCCTTCCCACAGTTCCTTAAGTCATAGGTCAGAGGGAACAGTTGTGTCCTCTGATAGCCCCGGTGAGTCTGCTCCCTCAGGGCTTCCCACCTGCCCTGTCTGTCCCAGCACCACGGGCTGCAGGAGAGATGAGATCCAGGGGTTTGGGTGCAGGTGGACCCCCGGCCCCAGCCTCCCTAGGCAAGTCATGCTGGGGTCCAGGGGTCTGGTCGTGAACCGCCCCTCTGTTCGTGGTCTGGGGTGATGAGCAGCCCGCAGAGGTGGCAGCCCCCCGGCTCTGGAGTCTGAAACACCTGCATTTGGATTTCACCTCTGCCCCAAATTACTGTGCAAATTTGGTCAAGTGTTCCACTCTCTGAGCCTCAGTTTCCTCATCTGAGAAATGGGATGATATTTCCTCCTGCAGAGAGTTGTTGGGAGGCTTACATAAGCTGACTCATGGAAGGCTCCTTGCACAGAGAGCCTGGGGCGTGATCAAGCTCTCGACAAATGGAAGCGGCGATGATGACAGTGACAAGGAGGAAGAGGAGGAAGAGGAAGATGTCTGTGTGAGTCTAGAGATGTTTGGGGAAGCGGGCCCTGGCTCTGCCACTGGGAGCCTGGGGCTGTGTGCTCCTCTCCCTGCCAACAACACTCTTTGCCATCAGCGACATCTGGCTCTCGGCCCTGGATGTGTATTAGGAGTGATTACGTGTCCCTTTAAATTCTGGGAGCTGTCGCTAACAGGCGCCGAGGTTTCTTTCCACGTTTATTGGGGCTCCCTGCAGCCCCTTACCCGCTCTCCTGAGAGGGCAGGCAGCGGGCACATCTGCTCGGTGTGTTTAATTTCCATGAAAAGCCTGCTTCTGGGGAAGGAGCCCTTTTGAAGCGCTCCAGGTTGGCTGGAAATGAGTCCCAGGAGGCGAGCCCCCAAGACGTCAGGCCTCCCGTTCCCAGAGATGGGGAGGAAGACGAGCCCTTTCTAAAGGGAGGATCAAATTGGTTCAAAATTAGGATGGAGGACAAAACAATGATCATGAGCCCAACCTGGGCTGAGGACAGGGCAGGGCACCAGAGGCAGACAGGCCTGGGCCCCCGTCACACGCCGGTCACATGCCGGTTGAGTATTGAGCACACATTTCTTAACCTCTCTGTAAAAAGGAAAAGCTGAGCCCCCTCCCCAACATGCACACTCACACACACGCACATGTGCACATGAGTTGGGAGGATTAAATGTGCTAGAAGACGTTGGGCCCAAATGGCTAAGGCCAATGATGCCATGACCACCCAGAACATTTGTGGAGCCCAGGGCGAGAAGCCCCGCTTCTTGACATCCCTCCCCCGACTCCACGGCTCGCTGTGGGGGGCTCCTCACAGTGTGTGTGCACTCTCCAGCCCACCCATCCAGCTTTGTCCATGCGCCTTCACCCCCACGACAGCTGCCCCTTGGCCACCCTTGGGACCAGGGATGCACACACCAGGTGTGTAGCTCGCCTGTGGAAGGATGGACTCAAACAAGAGAACTACATGGGCCCTCGAAGGGCCATTTGGGCAAGAATTCACGAGTCCCTGGTACCCAGAGCATCATCTGGAGATGGGGCACAGCTCTGAGGGGGCGCCTGCCTTTGACCCCACAGACGCCTCAACCCTTGTCTCCCAAGACTCCTCGCCCTGTGGGCTGGGGTGTGGCTGCAGAACGGGCAGCGCTGGGCCTTCCGATGTGCAGGGCTCAGAGCGGGGCCCCTCCTGCCCAGGCCTCCATGTGGACTGATAGCAGGAGCTGTGAGGGTGAGGCTAGACGGCCACTGCCACCACCACCCCGGGGAGGGCGTCCACACAGCTCCTTTCCAGGGCAATTTGGCAGTGGCTGCTGAAACTTCACGCACACAGTTGCTCTTACCCAGAAGTTACCCCTCTTCATGGCTACCCCAGGGGAAACTCACTGCTGTGTGCAGAGAGGCGTGTGCAGAGATGTCACGGCAATGCGATTTATAAAAGCTGCAAAACTGGAAACACTCTAAACGTCTAATCAAGCCACAGTGTGGCCAGACGAGGAACACTGCGCCGCCATTAAAAAGGATAACTTAGTGCTACATGTTTTCACAAGGACAATCGTGAAGACACGTTGTTGGGTGGAAAGAAGCATGAGTACTTTGAGTCGATTTATAGCAAATTAAAACAAAACACCACCGCATAGTTCCACGGGCACATACACATATGTAGACACACGGAAATGTGTCTGGAGAATTTGCGACAGCATGTTACCAGAGACGGTCCCCAGGGAATGGAGTAGGGGACCAGACTGGGGGGCCGTGGTCAAAGGAGCCTAAATCAAGTCTGTGACATGTGTATCTGCATATAGTCCTGTGTTTCTTGTGTAATTAAAATTTAATCTAAATTTTAGCTGAGGGGACTCTCTTTGGAAGCCGTTTATGCGCCCCACCCTTTCCTCTTTAGACAAAGTGGTGGTTCCCAGAGCATTTTTTCCCTCAGTCTGTAGGTCAGCTGAGCCAAGGGAGCTCCATTTCATAGACGGGAAAAACAAGGGTCACTGCAGGTGCTGATCAAGGGTCCACAAACCGCTCCGAGGGACTCCAGCCAGGAGCATCTGAGGGCGGCAGGTAAGGAAAACCCATGATTTCTTTAGTGAGGTAGAAAAAAAGAAGCTCATTCTGGTTGTCGTCACTCCTTAGCGGATGAAATATGAGCATCTGAGCGTCCTGCTTCTGCCCAGCACCCCTGCCTCACTCTACTTGTTTTCATCCTTCCAAGCACAGCTCCACGTCACCCCCTCCAGGAAGCCAGCCCTGAATGCCCGTGCCCAGTCCACTTCTCCTTCCTCTTCTTCTTCTAGTTTACCAGAAGTGGCCTTAGGGAGCCGCGGAAGTACTTATTGTGCACCTACTGCATACTAGCAGCATAAAAAAGAATTTAAAAACGCACGTGAAATACTTAGGAATGACTAGATGTTAAACTATATGGTACTGAGTAAGTTAAGTTGAGTTCTTTAGACACCTCACCTGTCCAAAATACAATGCTAAAACATTGTTGACTTGTCCGTACATTTTTGCTTCCAGAAGAGTCTCATGGGGTCCCGCTTGGGGCTTACCTGCTCTTACTTGACAAACAATTCTAACAATCGCAGTGACGTGGTTTCCAAACCTAAAGAAGCGACACAAATTAGAACAGGGAGAGAGGCAGCGTTCTAGCAGCACGTACCCCAGGAAATAGAACGAGAGGCCACATGCTGGCAGGAAAATGAGGGAGAAACAGTAAAAAGCAGACAGGAAACGCGAAAAAACAGAGCCCCTGGGGACACTGAGTCAAGGACAGGCAGTCCTCCACGCTCGAGTGGCTCTTGAGCACGTCCTCCGTGTACTAAGGCGCAGGAGCACAGGACAGTAACAAATATTCATACTTCAGTCATCCCTTATACAAGGTTAAATCATGTCCCAAGTTCTCTAAGAAAATAGGGACACATATGATCGATCTTAGAAAGTTTTCCTGTGAAAAGTAATTCAAAGAAGAGAAAGCTGTATGTGGAAAAGGCAACCTTCAATCATCTAAAATTCAAGTACGTGGAGAAGCTCTGTGCCCACGATTCTGGGCAATGGAGAGGGGACAGGTTATAGCCGATGTCTGCAGGCGCTGGTCCACTTCTGCGCCCCCAGGGCTTCCTCCCCCTCCAGCTGGATAACCCTGTTCTCTGTCTGCCCCAGGGGCCTGACGGCCCTGGCACAGGGCTGGGCCCAGTGGAGGAAGATGCCCCCCGACCACGGGTCTGCAACTCAGAACTGACCTCGCACTCCTGACCGGCCCTGAGCCTGGCACGCGGTTCTGCCTCTAAGAGTCGGGTGGGATAAGAGTGAGCTGGAAGATAAGCATCTGCAACAGTGGGGACAGACCAGAGTGGCAGGCATCTGCGATCTGAATTAAACAAAGCCAGAGAGGAGGCAGGAGGCAGGTATAGACATCAAAGAGATGGAGCGGCAGAAACCCAGACTCCAGGCCTTTGAATGTTTGAAATCCACACGCCTGTTGACAGCATCAAGATTCAACGTGGCAAAGAGGGTTCATTTGGTTTGAGGACTGCAACCGTTTGCTAATGTCTTTGGGTTAAGAAGATTCAGAGGCCTAGTCCAGACGTAGCGAGAAAGAGTGTGTAAGTGTTTGGCTATCCATTATTGATGTCTGCCACAAGTGCAGAAAGAGGTAGAGGCAGCAGGCACAGCACAGATTTGCTCTCCCTGCTCTAGTCCCACTTTCCCGTTGTACAGATGAGGTGGTGGTGGCCCAGAGAGGAGGACGACCTGCCTGAAGTCACTCAGCAGGAAGGAAGGAGACGATTTGGAGCTGTGCTGTCCAGCATGGCAGCCACTAGCTGCTTGTGGCTGTTGACCACTGGAAAGGCAGTTGCTCCGAATTAAGATGGATAAAGAACACATTGGATTTTGAAGACTTAACATGAAAAAATGAATGTAAAATATCTCATTAACATTTTGTATTGATTACATGTTGAAATAATAACATTTTGGACATATTGAGTTGAATAAACTATAGTAATAAATTAATTGCATCTGTTTCATTTTACTTTTTAAAAATGTGGCTATCAGAGAATTTAGAACTACAGACATGGCCCACATTACATTTCTATTAACCAGTGCTGTTTTAGAACAAAGACTTATCCTAATCTAGGAAGTTGTCCTGGGAAAGGGCAAGACTCAACAACGTTTTGGTAAATGCATGATGCTGGATCCAATTTCATCTTCTTAAGATGATAAAAATATTGGGGCAAATTGGCAGACCACCTTAGAAGTTAAAGTCACTTCCGCGTCCCCACCCCACACTGTCCACCTCCTGTGGTACCTTCTCTGTGGCAGCCATCTGTGCTTGCTTGCCTCCAAGATCTCCTGCCCAGAGGAGGGCGTCCTCGCCAGCTCCATCCTGCAGCTGTGCCACCTGGGCTTCAGGAGGCGGGGGACTCGCCAGGGTTCGCCAAAGGCAGGCGGTGGGAGAGTCAGTGCTCCTTCCACCACGGAGGTGGGAGGGGAAGGCACCTCAGCTGGTGCCTATTTTTAGGGCCAGGCTGGGCCAAGAATTGGAACTGTTCTTCCAAAAAGCTCTGAATGGAATGCAGCCTCGCAATAAACCATAATCAAAACCTGACTTTGCAAGGTATGCGGAGAAAGGGCCCCCTCCCGTTAGTCCCTAATGCAAACTTCCCTTGGGAGGGAGCTGGGACATGGGGGACCCACGCATGATGGGTGAAGCTGCAGGACACAAGTCCTGCGTGGCCCTGGGCAGATGTTGGGTCTCTCTGGGCCTCGGTGTCCCTGCCTTTGTCATGAGGAGGGTCAAGGTGATTTCATTCAGCCCCTCCAGCTTCTCCAATTCCAGAAAGTCTGCTCTGCTTCAAAGCTGCTGTCCCAGGGTCACTTGCCAGGCTCAGATCTAAGGATAGTAGAGCGGAGACAGTGGAGATCTAAGGATAGCGTGGGTGACAAAGTTCAGCTTTCCCGGCTTACATGGGGTACCATGTTCCTCAGAACCACTGTGCACAGTTGTGCAGGTTGTTCACAAGGCTAATGGGAGAAGGAATTCAGCATCTACTCCATTCTCCCAGCTGAGTGCCTGGGATGGGAACTGCATTTGCCCTGACGAAGGTGTGCCTCTGCTAATTGGCACAAGGGCACTGTATGAGCCGGCGAGGGGTCCTGGTGTTCCCCTCCCACTGCAAACTCACTCCCAAAGTGGCTCCACCACCTTTGCTTGTCGTTGCCAAGACAACTGACCCTGACTCCGTGCCCACTCATGAAATCGGCGCATCTGGTGGCACCTTGGGAGGTAGCCAAGGGTGCAGGGGCTGGGAGCAAGGGCACACTCGGGTGCTTGAGGAAGCCAAGAGACCAGGCCAGCGGCCTGGGACCCATCTCTGGACAGGCTTGGACAGCCTCATGGTCCTGGAGCCACTCCATCACTAGCTCCCCATGGACCTTTAAACAAGTCGCTTTCTCTTCCCGAGCCTCAGTATTCTCCTCTGTCAAATGGGGGTGATTCTTCCAGGGCCCTGCTGAGGGTCAGCAGGGAAGTGGCCACGAAAGTGCATGGTGAGCTACAGACGCGCCCGCTGACGGGCACAACTCGGGTGAGCAGGAGCCCAGCTCCCGGGAACTCCCGATGAGTCAGCTCCCTGTCCCCCGGCCTCGCACACACAGCTGCCGTCTTCTCCACCCTTAGGACCTCCCTCTGCGCGGAAGCCCTGCCGTGCTGCCCGCCTGCAAAGCTGCCCTCGGGGATGGCGAGACGGGTACCGGGCAAGGCGAGACACGCTCCTCAAGTGTCCAAGGAAAGATCAGCCGCGCCCCCACTGAACTTGGGCCAATCCACACAACTCCCTAATTTAGCAACAGGGGTTCATGTTCTTTGGATCTAAAATGCTATGCAAATATTCATCATTATAATAATAATGAGAATTGATGTAATAACCACAGCCAGTATCGTGAGGGAGTCTAACTATGTGTGTCTAGCACTGTGCTGGATGAATACCTCCCCTTGTACTGTCCACTTGAATCCTCACATCAGCTCAGTCCAGTGGGTACAACTGCCGTTGTCACTTTACAGATGGGGAAACTGAGGCATAGACAGGGTGAGGAGACTGTTCAGGATCTTGGCAGATGGAGCAGCCCAGACCTGAAGGTGGCTCTGACTCACTCCAGAGGCTGCTCTCCTGACGGCTGAGCCCTGCTGCCCTCATGAGCAGTGCACAGTCGTTAGCTGAGGTCCCCAGGCCCCAGTCCCATGCCAGGGGCTCCCACTGTAGATGAAACTAGGCCTGCCCCCGAGGGCCTGGTTCAGCACAAGTGCCATCCGCTGTGCCCCCATGATGCTCATCTCGGAGCCTGTGCACCAAGGTGCTGGCAGACGGTGAGAGGGCCAGTCCTGGATAGGCCACGGTGATCCTGGTTTCCACCAGCACGCCCTCCACTGGCTCCCTTCCATCCCCTATTCCATCCTGTTGGTCCCAGCAAAGGTTAGACTCTGGCAGCCGGCCCTTAGGCTGAGAGCCAGCCACACCCACCACACTGCCTGTCTCCCATCATCCTGTTAGGTGGCGTTGAGTCCAACGGTGTTGAGCAAAGTTTTGGGGAACGAGTCTTTTTCCAATGAATACCACACCACCTCTGCCCGTCATCCACTGTACCTGGAAGGATGCTAAAAACTTTGCGTAAAAAAATAAAAGTCACGTGAGTGAGAAAGCCCAGGGCATTTATAGGAACTGGTGAAGTCTGGAGAGGGGTATGATGTGAAATGAGGATGCTGCCTAAGAGATCAGGATGCTAAAGCCCTGTGTGCTGCGCAAAGGCATCCAGACTTCACCCTGTCTGGGAGCAGGGGGAGGTTGCAGGAGGGGAGGCTGCCACAGTCAGTGCTGACTTTCAGGAAAATAGCCCGGCTGCAGTGCTGAGGACCCATGCATCCATCGCACGGACATTTATTCAGCACTCATTATGTTTGGGACACTGTTCCGGGCTCTGGGGACCGAATGGTAAAGAATGACAATGTCCCCGCCCTTGGAGCTGGCATTCTGAGGGGAAAGCACACCCCGCACTGGGATGGCTGGGCGGGTGGGAAGGGCTAAGGGGAGCTCAGTTCTCTTCCCATTTCCCCGTTCCTCCTCCGCAGCTCAAGCAACTGCCATCCTCCCCTGGCTCTGCAGACTGCAGACACCGCCCCTGAAACAGGCTGCCCTCCGCCACGGCAGCCCCAAGATGCTGGGAGCCACGGTGGACCCCCACGCCCTCACAGGAGCCCTGCTCCCTTTCCTGTGCCCCTGCCAGGCTCCTCAGCTAATCTGCTGCATCCTTGGTTATCTGCGCTCCGCTCCTGCTTGCCAGCATCCTTTTTATTTAATTGTGATAAAATATACATAGCATAAAATTTACCATTTTAACCATTTTTAAGTGTACAGTTCAATAGTTTGAAGTATATTCACATTGTTGTGCAACCAATCTCCAGAACTTTTTCATATCCTTTAAACGACAACCCCCCATCCCCCTCCCACAGCCCCTGGTAACCAGCGTTCCACTTTCTGTCTCTGTGAAGTTGACTCCTCTAGGAACCTCATATAAGAGGAATCATACAGTATTTGCCTTTTTGTGGCTGGCTTATTTTACTTAGCATAATGTCCTCAAGGTTCATCCACGTGGCAGCCTGTGTCAGAATTTCCTTCCTTTTAAGGAGGAACAATATTCCGCGTTGTATGTACCACACCCTGTTTATCCATTCATCCATCGATGACACCTGGGCTGTTTCCACCTTTTGGCTATTGTGAATAATGCAACTATGAACATGAGTGTACACGTCTTTGAGTCCCTGCTTTCATTTCTTTGAGGCAGATACCCAGAAGTGGAATGGCTGGGTCATACGGTAATCCTAATTTTTTGAGAAATACCTGCCAGCATCTTAAGTCAAATGAATCAAAATAAAAACAAAAGCACTTTACCATCTCCAAGCATGTGGGCCAGGTGAAGAACCAGCTCCCTGGGGACTATTCGAACAGGGCAGACGCATCTCAGGAGCTTCTGCTTTTTAGGCTAAAGTCCCCAGGAGTAGCTGTGTCCGGAACCTGGAAGGACAATTAGCGGACAACAGATAAAATCTAGATTTACTCCACAAAGACAAAGGCGGTCACCTGTTGCTTTAGGCAGCACCAATGGGTGATGTCAGTGTGTGAAGATTATGGGGAAGTCTCAGGTGGAATTCAAACACGATAGGACCCGAAAAAAAGTAAAATGGTTTTAACAACCAGCAAACCAATGGCGCATGATGAACTTCGTCAGGATCACGGCAGCCCTGGTTTCTCCACCTCGGTGCTGGCACCATTTGGGGCCAGCGAATTCTTTGTTGTGGGGGAGCCGCCCTCTGCACTGTAGGATGTTTAGCAGCATCCCTGGCCCCTACCCGCTAGATTCTAGCATCACCTTCCTCCCACTGTGATAACCAAAAATGTCTCTAGACATTGCAAATGTCCCCTTGGGGGAGCGGTGCAGAGTCGTCCCAGTTGAGAACCACGGTTGTAGCCAGAGCACCCTGTGTCGTGTGCTGCAGGGGACACTGCTGTTGGGTAAGCTATGACGGTCAGGTGACAGTAAAACTGCACCATCTGAGCTACAGCCAACTCGGGGTCCCAGAGTCAAGAGCGTTTGCAGACAGAAGCACGACAGAGGAGCACGTGGGTCCGGGGAGGGCGCTGCTGAGGCCCCTCCTGTGCTGCCCTGAGAATGGACATGCAGCGCGAGGCCTGCGCACGAGACTGCAGGGGGCAGGTTTGGCCTTCAGAACAGAACCAGCTTTCCAGGGGCTTTGCATGCAAATCGCGGCTGCCGCGTGCTAGTTATGAACGATGATGAATTACTCTTCGTTGCTCCTGAAGGCAGGTCTGCATCAGAGCTCTAGCTCCATGATTTGAGATGTATAAGCCTGGATTTGGGGGACACTTTAAACAAGGAAGTCCATTTCCATACCCACGACCGAGTCAATTACACCCTGGGAACAGGGTCTTGGAGGCAGGATGCAGAGGGCATGACATGGCTCCCTCCTCGGTGGATTGCCAGATCCCGCAGGGAGGGGAGTGCGGCTCCTGGTGAGATGGGCCCACTTGACTCCCATTGATCCGTCTTCTACGTGTGACCCAGCCTTCAGCACCTGTGCTACGTGAGGAGGAGGCAGTTCTCTGAGAAGTCGGTGTACCACAGCCGGCCTCTGTTTCTCAGGGTAAGGAATCTGTACAGCTGTTCACACGAACTACACAAGCTTTGGCTTCATTGGGTCCCAGCTTTGCCGCCAGGCCCAGCTCGGTCTGTGCACGCATTCTGCCAGGGCGTCCCCTCCTTGCCCAAAGCCCTGTGCCGCCAAATTGGCAGAGCCAATGCTCCGGCCCGGCCCCGGGCGCCACGGTCTGGCGGTGATACCGCTTCAGGCGTTTGTCGTCCAACAGACATGTGGGCCCTCTGAGCCTTCCCAGCTGGGGGCTGCACAGAGCCGCATCGAACATTCGCTTCAGCAAGCACTGGGACGGGCCAGAAATCAGCCTCTTGTCAGCTGAAGCCACTGTCTACACGGCCCCCAGGAGAGCAGGGCGCTCTCCCCATGGGACACGGAGCAGGGTGGAAGGGGCACTGGAGCTGAGATGGCTGGAGTTGAACCCCGAGGGTTCCAGACTCTGGCACCCCCAGGGGGTTCAAAACGGTTCAAAACTGGTTCAAAACTTGTATGGCCACTGTGTGCCTCTGGGCAGGCCACTTCGCTCTCCACACCTCAGATCCTTGGCCTGTAAGGGGGGCTGATGATAGACCCCATCCTATAGGAGCCTTGTGAGGAGTGGATTTGCACATGGAAATCACTAGAATGTTCCTTAGCATTCAAGAAGCACCATGTAAGTCTTTCTTTCTTACTGCAACGCAGCCTCCGGCAAGTCACTTGTTCTCTGAGCCTCAGTTTTCCGTTGTGTAAGGCGGAAACAATCTTGCCTTCTGGAGAGGGAAAATGAAATAAGAAAACACATCTGACTTGTCGAGTGCAGGGGCTGGCACCCAGCAGGTGCGCAATAACTGGCAGGAGCTATTTTTATGTGATTGAGAAAACCACGTCCCCGGCTTCCAGCTCCTCTTCCTCCTCGTTGCCTTGTTCCCACTCGCTCTGCTGGACGGGAGGAGCAGCGGGCTGCTTCCAGCTCCTGGTCATGCCTTCCTGTCCACGGTCTGTGCAGGAAGGCGTCTAGCTGTCAGATCACTGTGCTGGGTGAGCCCAGAGATGATCGCCCCTTCCCACCACCTCCTTGGCACTTACCTATCTGGTGACAATTTCCATGGAAAGCGATTAGGGTGCTGAGCAAATAATTAGAGAATGGCTCCGTTTTCCTCTTCCAGCTATGCAAATGTGCAGCTGGTCTCCGGTCCCTGAGCACACAGCGAGTTATCAGGAGGCAATCAAGCCTATCGCTGCGGCAGAGACAATGCCTTCTAATCGATACCCAGGGCTCCCAGCTACTCCCTCTGGGGGTCGGTTCAGTCCCCAACTTTCTGGATGACCCTGGGCCAGGACTTAATCTCTCTGGGTTTCAGTTTCCTTGGAAAAGTACTAATAATATGAGATCCCAAAACTGTGTTAGGACTTTTAGGAGCCAAAACAAAGCACAGGGCATGACCCCTCTGGTGTCAGTGAGTGGAGGGTGAACCGGCCTGGAATTCAAGGGCCGTGGGTTCTGGCCCTGGCTCTGTGACCTCAGACAAGCCACCCCACCTGCCCAGAGCTTGTATTGCAGGTCTGTAAAATAGGCATGACACACATGAATCAGTTGTTTGTGTTCCTAGTTATTTATACTCTGCCTGCTTCCAAAAAGGATTTGAGACAGCTTGTAATCAGATGCTGTGAAAATAGACACGGAAAATCAAAGACCATGAGGAAGGAGGAGGAAGAGGCAAATAGACCAGCCACATGGACCAACATAGTTTCTGTGGTTAATCTGACCCTTTTTGCCTTGGATCCCAGGAAGCTTGGGGCTAAATTTATTATTCCGGAGTTACACAATCCAGACAATTACCTGTTCAAAGAAAATCCACTCTTACCAGTTGTTCAAGGGAGACAACCTTTTTCCTGGAATTAAACTCTGAAAATAATCAACAAAGATACCAAGCCTCAGAAAACGCTCTACAAATATTAGTCTTTACATTGATTCACTCAATAACTATTTATTGAGCAAGATGCCAGATGTTAAGGATGTTGAGGATAGGGGTGAACAAAGTGGCTGCCCTCACAAAGTTTATTTTAGTGAAGGAAAACATACGATATATAATAAACAATGCTAAGTAAATAAACAGGAAAAGATGAGGTAATAGGGGCAACTCCGAAAATGATAGGGTCGGGGGTGGGGAGGGTGACGTTACCTCGGAAGGTCAAGAAAGCATCTTTGTGAAAGTAACTTTTGAGCTGAGAGCTGAACGACAAGAAAACAGAAGCCTTGACAACATTTGAGGAAAGACAATATTCTAACAGAAGGAACAGCAAGTGCAAATGTCCTGGGGGCAAGGGAAGAACACTTTGGAGGAAATGAAAGAAGAGTGGTGAAGCATGAGATGAGGAAGAGACGGATATGAGATGAGAGATGAGAGGCTAGATCACGGGGCTCAGAGATGCTCACTCTGGGCTCTGCATTAAGATGACCTGGGGAGCACTCCAAACCATACCATACTCTGGTCCCATTCCTAGAGATTCTGATGTAATTGCTCTATGATGGGGCCCAGACCACAGTATGTTTCAAAAACTCCCCAAGTGATGCTGCAGAGGACCAGGGTGACAGTGAGTGATGTAGGGCCTCGTGGAAGTCTAGGAAGTCTACCCAAGGTGATGAGAAGCCACAAGAGGATGTTTAAGGTCTTCTTTACTGCTGGGTGGAGTGTAGATCGAAACAGGGCAAGAGTGGAATGAGGGAGTAGGTATGTTTAAAGGAGGTGGGGGTACGTGGGGCCTTGGGCAAATATTTTTTCAGGGCCTCTGTCTATATAAATAATTTGAGTCACGCAAGATCAATGACTCAGCACCATTCAGGTGGCCAGAATTCACCAGATCCTGTGAGAAATACAGCGCTGGCTAAGATGAGCAACATGCTTGCCACGCAGCACTCCTGGAGCTGTGGCCAGGCCATGGGCCCCAGGATGACCCCATAGGAATGAGTTCTGGAGCTCCTTGGGGCATCTGGTCTACCCAGCGTGTGCGATGGGCAGGGACAGAGGACTGCAGAGCACAGAGGAGGAGAGCGATGGGGTCCAGCGTCTAAATAAGGCCCTCTCTGGACACCACTGGCCCCAGCTGGTCCCAGCCCCAGAAGGGGGACTTCGACTTACAAACCTTCAAGAAAATGGCTCCAAAGCACAGGAGCTGCTGAAGCCCAGGGCCCAGAACAGGTCTAAGGACGGCATTGGGAGGGAGCACAGGGAAGGGAGGGGACAGACGACGGCACCCAGGTGAAGTGCGGGCAGAGTGTGGAGCAGAGTGCACGGATCCAGGAGCCAGGATCCTCCAAGGAGGCAGAGCCGGTCTCAGGGGCAGAACTGGTGACGAGAGCAGGCATCAGTACTGTTGACAAATATCTGGCTTTCTTGTTTGCGGGCACGTGGCAGAATCACAATTCTTTGGCCACCTGAACTTGTGTGTGGCCGTATGAGCAGCTTTGGCCAATCAAATGTGAGAGAAAGTGGCATGCTCCTCGTCTGTACCCTTTCCTCCCTGCCTCTGAGAGCTGGAGCCTCCGGGAGCTGGTTCCCAGGCTGGCTGTGTTGAGCAGCACCCTCTCCCTCCTGCAGTGGACGTGCCCCATGGGTGAAAACCCAGCTTTGTGGTTGGAAGCCTCTGAGCCCGGGAGAGGGAGCTATTTGTTACTGCAGCTCAACCAGCCTGTGCTGACTGATGACTCTCTCCGGCCAAGGCTGGGATCTTGCCCACAGTCTCCTCTCGTCCCTGGCCCACTGCGGGGCCCTTCTCAGCTTTATGCACGGTGGCAGGACCTCAGCCCCACTGGCCAGCCATTTTCTGGGCCTTTTCGGTGGTCCCCGCCAGGAAAACAGGCCAGCAGCAACTGTGTGTGCGGCCCTCACCCCGCAGGCCAGCCAGCCGGGCTCAGCACCCCCACCCTGGCTGTGGGCTCATTAGATGAAAGTGCTATCACCTGTCAGACAAACTACTAGAACTGTGATAAATTAATGATCAAATGGTACAGTCGGCAGCCACTGTGCTGCCGCGGCTACTTACACACTGGCTGGGCGCTTAAAAAATGCAGCCGGCATTAAAGAAAAATCAGGCGTTGAAGAAAAATGTCACCCGGCCTTTCAAAAAGGATCTGTTTTAAAATGACCACAGACGGCTGGGTTTCGGAGTCTTTATTTGATTCCTGCTCTTTGTATTTTGTTTTATTGCTCACAAGGAAGGAAGGGGGCGGGGGCCTGGAGTGGGGAGAGGGCAGAGAGGGGGCGCTTTCTGACGTTCTCACCAGCCTCCAGCCTGCGGAGCTCCGACGGGGGAATTCAGCCACTCTGACCAGAGTGGGGAAATTCTTCCCAGGGCCCGACTGGAACGAGCATCTCAGCGGTAATTACTACACAAATATAATAGTTACAGTTTGTACTAAGATCGTTGCTTTCTTCTTTCATTTCTTTATCCTGATAGCAACATCCCCATCTGTCAGATAAGAAAACTGACACTCAGAAGTTACGGTGGCCAACGTTCTTTGACTGCTGACTGTGTATACGTTACGTGCACCTCTCGTACAAGTGCCACCATAGCCTGAGTGGACACTAAGATGATCTCCATTTTAGAGGAGAGGAAAGGGGGGATCAGAGAGGTTAAGCAACTTGCCCACAGTCACACAGTCAATAAGTAGTAAAAGGAGGAACTCTACAGTTGTTGCTTGCTCCCGGGACCCCGGAATCTCATCCCTAGGGGCCTCTGGGGGGCAAGTTCCAAAACAGAAACAGGGAAAAGACTGATCTTGACTTCAAAGCCCAGGCCCAAACCTGGACTCCCCATCCTGATGGATACTTGTTACATAAATGTATAGGTTTCCTCTGTGAGTGCGTCAGCCCCGCCTGGCCCTTCCACCTACAGTTTTATGAGCTTAATTTATTCTTTTTAATATAAAATCTCATTACCTGAACATGATACCACCGCTTCCACTTTATCTTTGATATAAGAACAGAGAGAAACCTAAATCAAACCTTTAAATAAAGTCTATAATCATGCTGTACTTTCACTTGCTTTTCAAATTTCTAAACAAAATTAGGGTGAAATACCTGGAGGAGAGTGGTGTGGAAAGAGAAGGGGAGCCAGAGGGAGGGGACCTGCACTCCGCAGCCACAGGGGACACAGTTACTGGGGGCAGGAGAGCAGCTGCCTGATGCTGGGCTCCCACTATTCTCTGGCTCCCGGGCCCGTGTTCCGAGAGGGAATCAGATGCCGGCCGCCCCAAACCTGTGTGTGCCCGGGATTGATCTCAAAAAGCCATTTGCCTCGCCTTGATGTATTTTTCAAGGCATTTCCTATCCAGCGTTAATTTTCATAAAGGGGAAATTGACGATCAGTTTAAAGAAGCACAGTCAAGGGTTTTTATTCCCCAGGAGCCTGGGGTGGGCAAGTCGAGGCCGAGGGGGATCTTGGGAGCTGAGGGTGGCAGAAGTTCCTGAGAGCCCCGTCCCAGCCCCGGAGGCACAGGTCTGTGGATGTGGAGGAGGGGCCTGCTGCCCATCAGCCTCAGGGGGCCTAGGGGAGGGAAGGGGCAGCGAGCTCCCAAAGCCACTTGGACAGGCCAGTGGGGGAGGGGCTGCCGGCTCCTTGGAGGAAGCTGGAGCTTCTCAGGAGGGAAGTCACCTGGTCCGACAAGCTCACGTTAGTGGAGGAGGACCCAGGCCCCCAAATCTGGCCACTTGTCTAAAGTGGCACAAATTCCACCAGTGTTGGTCACAGGAGCAGAAAAATGTCACAGACAAGGATGTAGTTGGACTGGGGGCTTGCCCGGGTCCCAGGACCCAGATCTTTGAATTTTAGCTGTGCTGCTTGCCTGTCAGGTCACCCTGGACAAGTCCCATCAGTGCTCTGGGCCTCCCTCAGTTTCCCCATCTGTGAAATTGGGATGAACACTCCCCACCGCACGTAAAAGTACAATACCCTGTGGGAAAGCGCCCAGCGCTGCGTCCACACCAGGGTGAGTGAGAACCACTGTCGGATCTGAGCACGAAGAGCTGGATTCCTTCTTTCTTTTCTTCAGCACGGCACTTACCTTGGGACCTGGCCAAAGTCTCCCCTGCTCCAAGAAGCCTTCCTTGATTGTTGATCATGCATCTAAAATTTCCACGATTTCGCTTTCTTTAGACCTAGGTAAATAGCACGCGTCATGGCAGCATGAAGGGAACAAGCAGGCTCTGGGGTCGGCCGGCCTGGGTCCAGCCCCAGCTCTGTGTGTCCTCACTCGTGACCTTGGGAAAGTCATCTAACCTCTGCTGCCTCAGTTCCTTTTCTAGAAAATGGAAATTTTCTTTAAAACTCCCTACTTCATAGTTGTTCAGATTAAATGAGTTAATTAACGTGAAAGAGCTTAGAAAAGGTCGGAAATCTCGATAAGAGTTAACTAAGAATGTTATCAATATTATTGCTCTCATTTCTCAAAGCAGCTCAGATGCCGATTGCTCTGTGTTTGTGTGCCGTGTGTGTGTTTGTGTTAGGCTTGTGTGGGTGATGCTTTTACTGAAGCATCTTATACAAACAGAAATACGAACCAATCAAAATGCACAGCTCCAAGACTTTTCATAAAGTGAACACACCTGTGTAACAGATCAAGACGCAGGACATCGCCAGGCCCTCGGAAGAGCCCCTGTGCCCTCTCCCAGCGAGCAGCGGGCTCCTGGAGGACACGGCTAGAGTAGATAGAACGCTGGAGAAGCCAATGGGGTGGTCAATGTCACAACAAGACCTGAGCATGGCGTTAGATGGACAGAGCCGAGAGGGGCTGCAACGAAAGTCCTCACCGGCACCCCCAGGGACAGACCCCACAGGTCTAGGCTCTGTCTCCAGCTGGCTGCCTCTCTCTGGGCCTCAATGTCCGGTCCACACAGAGGCAGTTGGTTGCGATGACCTCTCACAGCTCTAAGGCTGTATCGTCATTCAGGTACTTTAAGTATTTCTTGAGCACCTATTATGCTGCTCTAGGCACTTGAGATACAGCAGCGAACAGAGCAGAACGACACCCATCCCTTCCTCACAAATTCTACCTTCTGGCGGGAGGAAACGGACATCACAAATAAGTAAGTAAACAACAGACATCACGAATAAGTAAGTACCTGTGATTCCGCGATTCCAGAGGCAGCCGCCCGCCGCAGCTGTCTTCCTTCTCCGCTCCCCCTTGGTCTGTGTCACACCAGGCCACAAGTGGCTTCAAAACTGATTTTCCTGAACCCTGTTCCCTGGAATGTGAGCGTCAGAGTCTCTCCCTAAGGGGCTGAAGGTGCCGGGAGAGATTTTCCCATCCTCATCATTTTTTCCAATTTGTCCAAATGAGGACAAAATATTTCAGACACACAAAAGGGAGAGTCATAGAAATGAGCAACCCCAGCTTACAAGACAGCGCTGAAGCTCTTTGTCCCCCGCCCCGGATTGCATGGAGGGGTGACTGCTCCTGATCAGGGGCTCTGCCCCGACTCCTGTGCTCTGCGCATTTGAAGGAACCCCTTCCCACCTCCCCACACACCTGCCATTTTCCTGACAATGAGCAGTTTGCCTTAGGGTCCCCTGCTGTCTGCCCAGAGAGAGATCTCATCAAATGCATGGGGGCCTTGGAGAACATCCTCTCTGCAGGATGAAAATCCCACTGCCTACCTCTCCCACAGGCAGGAGGTGGTGAAGACAGGCTGAGCTGGGCAGATGCAGCCCCTTGCTCTGACCCAGTCTGGGTGGAAGGGGAGATGGGAGGCTGGTGGGTGGTGGAAACGAGTCAGGGAGCCCAGGAGAAGGCTGGCCTTAAATAGCTTAGGGAGGAGCCAGCTGATAGACACAAATGGTCCTCAAGTAACAGGATCGGGCTGATATTCCAAATACTTAACAAGGGCATTGTGCAGGCCCTAGAGGGCTTCTGGAGCATGTTCCGGGTGGCCCCTGCTGGGTCCGGCTTTCCCCTTGACTTGCTTGAATTGTGGCAAATCCAGGGATGCTAAGGGGGGCCGGAGCCTCAGGGTGGGAAGGTCCTCAGACGCTGGAGATGGCAGCTATTTGCCAGCTGTTGAATATATTTCAATATTTTAACAACCAATGTGACCTGGGCTAGAATGGCAGAAAGAGCCAGGGGCCTTGATCGCGAGGAGCTAACAACAGCCTTGCAGAGAGAACTTTCATGTAGGCCTCATCCTTGAGTGCAGGAACTTCTATTCCATCCTGAGTGTGAGGGTTCAGCTTTACTCACAGAGGGAGAAGGCAGTTTCCTCGACACGGGAGGCCGATCAGGTGTGGTATGGGCACGAGCTCTCCAAGGCTGCAGGCCGGTGGCCCATTATCCACAAACTGATTTGTTGGAAACATAGAACGTTTTCTTTAAAAACTGTCAACATTTCTAAATGGGGAAATTACACAGAGAAATGTGAACTCCTGGTTTCTCTTAGGAAATCAGAAGATGGGGCAGCTGTCGTAGGCCCAAGCCAGCCCCACCCAGGAGCGGGTACTGCTACCCCGGATGGTGTTCCCTCCAGGTCCCCACGACCCTCTGCAGCCCACTTTACTCGTGTTGGTTTCCTGCCTAACCCTAAGTGTGCCACCTCAGAGAGAATGGAAAGAGCAGAGGATTTGAAGCCCGAAGATCTGAGCTGACGTCTTGGTCCGGCCCTGCCGGAGCACATGCGGCCTCTCGGAATCTCAGTTACTCCATCTGTAAAAGGCAGGTCACCACAATTTCTCATCCGAGGGTGGTTGGGAGGATCAAATAAGATTGTTCAAATCCCTGAGAGGCAGGACCACACGGGGAGAAAGAGCAGAGGCATCAAATCAGACTGCATTTAAATCCTGGATTTGTCCCGACCAGGCTGCATGCCCCTGGGTAAGTGCCTTAACCTTCCTGTGCCTCAATCTTCTCCTCTGTAGAAGGGGTATAATAAATGGTCAAGCCGATAGGCTGTTGTGAGCATTCTGTGCCTAAACACACACGAAGTGCTTAGCCTGGGGCTACATCAAATGTGTTCAAGAAATGTGCATTATTATTAATATTATGATTACTATTCTATGACTTACTGTTTTTGTGCAGCCAAAACTTAGCCCCCTGGATGGGGGCAGGAGATGTGTCTGCAGAATCTCACAAAAGCAATCTCTTTTCACCCAGAATATTATCCCAAGGGTGGATGAATCTTAAGTTGGAAAATTTTGGTTTACAATCATTGTGACGTCAAGGAAATAAAAGCCAGCCCATGAATGATAATTCTCACGTTCCATGGGGCTCTTTTGGGGTAATTTTTATACAATTCTCCAAAATGCTCCTGGAATCAGAAAACCCGCTGGCGTAACCCCTCACCACTGATCCTTTAAACATCTTCCTAGGACGTCCTTCTGCCATGAGAAGACTATGGGGCTGTCAGTTGGGGACCAAAAAAACGGCTTACGCCACCAATCCTGGGCATCTCCAGCGAGTGCCGGTGCTGTGCTGGGGAGTGAACACTGGGCTCAAAACCGCTCTCGTTTTGCAGCAGCAACATGATGATGTCTCTCGAATTCTGCAGCAAAAGCGGGCTCCCTCCCTTGCCAGAAGAAATCTGAGGAGAAGGCATCTTAATGGCGCACCTCGGACAGGAATAAAACGAACAGGATGACAAATGCAGGTCAGGCACCGAGAGAAGTGGCCAAGGAGGGAAACCAATCGGACGCCTCCCTCCGTGATGAAAATCCATTCCCCTCCCTCCTCGGGGTCCCTGGGCCTACGGTGGGTGCTTTTGAAGTCCAGCCAGTGGCCTCCCAGTCTCCACTTGTTTAGCGCTTACTGCAAAACATGCCAGCCCCAGCAGCATGGCCATTATCATTTTTGCCCTGGGAGAGAAAAGCAGAGATCTAAAACGGCTGTTGGGGATGCAAACGGGGAACATGTAAAATACCAAAGAACAGGAAGTGGGATCGGGCATCTCTTTAATTTGCCTAGTTTGTGGCAGCAACAGGAAGAGTTCTGAGCACCCTGGGCAGAAGAGCTGAGGGCACAGGGACGGTGCGAGGAGGGGTGGCGCAGGTGCGACAGTGCTGCTGGCCTGAGGCAGGATTCAGAAGGCCATGAAGAGCAGGGTGTTCAGAAAGGTCCCCTTCCACCAAAGCCGAAGCCACTCAGGTCACAGTCACAAACTCGTGTTCGTGCCCTGGCATCCTGTCTCACGAGGGTTGGGACGCAGCAGGTCTGGGGTGCAGCCCAAGCCTCTACATTTCCCACCAGCCCAGGTGCTGCCGGGGCTGCTG